>NC_064922.1:33039687-33710000 GCF_023897955.1 Schistocerca gregaria | reverse complement strand
ACAACTGACATGTAGCCGACGTTCTCTCCAAACAAAACCACCTGCACTTCAGAACATGACTTTCACACATGTCTACAAAATCACCTTCATCTTCAAATACAGTTTTCTTGCGACTGATGGAGACGTAGGCAAATTTTAAAGTTGCTATTTCCATTACATCACGTTAATCAGAAAATCGGTAATATACATCTGCAGCGGATAAAAATTCCGTTCCGCTCAGCGTAGGGCTCGAACCCACGACCCTGTGAATAAGAGTCTCATGCTCTACCGACTGAACTAGCCGTGCTGCCTCGTCGGATACCTGCTGGGTAGCAGATCACACTATACTCGTTTGGGTTGGGTGATCCCATACAGAATCTCTCCATGCTGCCTAATGTTTTCCTAACGTCACACTCGTGACGTAATTCACTTTTATTTCATAATCATTTCTGAGAGGTAAAGGAAATGCATGACAATCTGCAGAGCTAGCGGCGTCAAAATTAACACACATGCTTGATGTGACTCAAAAGCCGTACGAGTTACTTTCCGACGTTGTTTTAGATGTGCAAGTGGCAGTCAAAACTCGCGGTGAGGGCACTCTGCCGACCATTTCGCTATTTAACACCGGTCTTGTTGTGTGTGTTTCAGGCTCAAGACCATCTCCAAGAACAGAATGGTCAACAGCAACATTCAGACGGTTTCGTACTGCTCAATTGCTACATGAAAACGGTATGTTTCTTTTTCAGAACTGGAAAAACACGAACGTGACAGGACTCGAACCTGCAATCTTCGGATCCGAAGTCCGACGCCTTATCCATTAGGCCACACGGTCACTGACGACCAAGTACAACTTATATACGACTCATCTCGAGACGCTCACGCCCCTGAGGAATTGTGTTTTCGTTCCACACAGACGGTGCCCCTTACTCTTTCCCACCCATTCGTTACATTCAACCTCTTACGGGACCGACCAAACATAGACAGGAAAACAAGACCACACACTTTGCGCATTCGGAATCGATGAAATGGTGTCCCTCGCCGCATTTTCTACGATGGCCATTTGCTACTTCTGCAGAAGCGGCGGCGACGACGACGACAGGCTCCGAGATTTGTGTGAAATACATCTGTAAAATGTAATTCAGACTGCCTCGTAACACCTTATGCCGTACTTTTTTTTTTTTTTTTTTTTTTTTCCTTTATTGTGATTTTAATACCTGTGACAAACAGGTAGGCCGGCAGCGGACCAAGTATGCCGCTCTTCGGCCTCAGAGTATACACAGAACAGAGATGAGTGAGATATAAAAACAATCAAGACGGCGGGGTACAAACAGTAGACAAAACAGAGTTAAAACGGAGTCGGTCACGTGCGTAGCACAATGGATAAAAGCGGAGAAACACGGTGCACAAACGCAGATGGCAGATGGCCACACGTGAACCAGCGGAGCACAAACGACGAAACACAAACACACTGCAGGAGAGTCGAGGCACAAACACATGCGATGGTCTTCGGCGTAGGACGATGAAAGTAACTGATGGAAGACAGCAGAGTCGTGGCCTGCCAAGGGGAAAAGGTGTGGGGAAGAGGAGAGAGAGGGGGAGGGGAAGATGCCAGTGGAGGAGAGGGATGGAGGAGAAGGGGGAGGGTAGGGGGAGTGGAAGCCCAAGGAGAAAGGGGAGGGGAGGGAGGGAGAGAAGGGAGAGAGGGTGCCCACAGGAAAAGGAGAGGAGAGGGAAGGTAAGGCTCAAAGTTGGTAGGAGGGGTAGATGGAGGGGAGGAGGGCATCATCAGGGAGGGGGAGTTGACGGAAGCCACCGAGGGAGAGGGTGTGGAGGGTGTAAAGATGGAGAGCAGGTGGGATATAGGAATGCAGGCGCGGCAGCGGGTTGGGGTGGGAGAGGATGGGAGAGACAAGAGGGTGTGGAGGATCAAGCTTGCGGGAGGTGTAGAGGATCCGTAACCGTTCGAGGAAAAGGAGGAGGTGCGGGAAGGGAATCAGGTCATAGAGGATCCGCGTGGGGGAAGGGAGACGGATGCGATAGGCGAGGCGGAGCGCATGGCGTTCTAGGATTTGAAGTGATTTGTAAAAGGTAGGCGGGGCAGAGATCCAGGCGGGATGGGCATAACAGAGGATAGGGCGGATGAGAGATTTATAGGTGTGGAGGACGGTGGAGGTGTCCAGACCCCATGTGCGGCCAGAAAGGAGCTTCAGGAGGTGGAGTCGGGAGCGTGCCTTGGCTTGGATTGTCCGGAGATGAGGGGTCCAGGAGAGGCGACGGTCAAGGGTGACGCCAAGGTACTTGAGGGTGGGTGTGAGGTTAATAGGACGGCCATAAATGGTAAGACAGAAATCAAGGAGACGGAAGGAAGGGGTAGTTTTGCCTACGATGATTGCCTGGGTCTTGGAAGGATTGACCTTGAGCAACCACTGGTTACACCAAGAGGTGAACTGGTCCAGATGGGATTGGAGAAGGTGTTGGGAGCGTTGCAGGGTGGGGGCAAGGGCAAGGAAGGCGGTGTCATCGGCGTACTGGAGAAGGTGAAGAGGGGGTGCAGGTGGAGGCACGTCCGCCGTATAAAGAAGGTAAAGAAGAGGGGAAAGGACGGAACCTTGGGGCACACCGGCAGAGGGGTAGAAGGTGTAGGAATCAGTGTTGTGGATAGTGACATAGGAAGGGCGGTGGGAAATGAAGGAGGCGATCAGATGGACGTAGTTAATAGGAAGAGCAAAGGTTTGGAGCTTGAAGAGGAGACCAGAATGCCACACACGGTCATAGGCGCGTTCAAGGTCAAGGGAGAGGAATATGGCGGAGCGACGGGAGTTGAGTTGTTCGGATAGGAGGTGAGTGAGGTGAAGGAGAAGGTCATCGGCAGAGAAGGATGGTCGAAAGCCACATTGGGTGGAGGGAAGGAAGCGGTGCCGGTGGAGATGCTGGTGGATGCGGCGGGTTAGAATGGATTCCAGGTCCATGCTGAAGACCGAGGTAAGGCTTATAGGACGGTAGGAGGAGACAGCGGAAGGTGGTTTATCGGGTTTGAGGAACATCAGGATCCGGGAGGTTTTCCACAGGTCGGGGTAGAAGCCGGTGGACAAGACCACATTGTACAGCCTGGCCAGGGTGGAGAGGAAGGGGGCGGGAGCTTCACGGAGGTGACGGTAAGTAACACGGTCGTGACCAGGAGCAGTGTTGCGTTTGGTGCGGAGTATATCGATGATGTCTTGAGTAGTTATAGGGTTATTGAGTTCTGTGTGTGTAATGTTGTCCAAGTACTGGAAGCCAGGAGCTAGTGGAGGGATAGAGGTGTCAGTTCGATCGCGGACATCGGGGAAGAGGGAATAATCGAACTGGGGATCGTCAGGGATGGTAAAGACATCGGTGAGGTAGGAGGCAAAATGGTTGGCCTTACTAAGGTTGTCAGGAAAGGGATTGTCATTATGAAGGAGAGGATAGTAAGGGGGGGGGGTTTTGATCCAGTAAGGCGGCGGAAGGCTGACCAGTATTTGGACGAGTTAATAGGTAGGGTAGCATTAAGACGGGTGCATGTCTGTCGCCAGTCCCGGCGTTTCTTAGCCGCGAGCAAGTTCCGGATGTGTCTCTGGAGTTGCCGGTGGTGTTGTAGTGTGTCCCGGTCACGCGTGTGGAGGAAGGCACGGTAGAGACGACGGGATTCTCGAAGGAGGAGGACGGCCTGTGGGGGTAAAGTGGGACGGTGCGGGTGGATGGCGACGGTAGGGATGTGGGCCTCCACGGCCTCAGACAAGGTCTGCTGGAGAAAGGATGCGGCATGGGTTATGTCATGTGGGCGGTGGTAGGTGAGGGGGTGGCTATCGACTCGGGTAGTAAGGGTATCCCGGTATGCATTCCAGTCGGCACGGGAGTAATCATGGACATACTTGGGGGGAGGGTAAAGGCGAGGATCGGGACGGGGGCGACGACCGTCTGATATGGTAAGGACAGGGAGATGGTCACTGCCAATAGGGTCGAGGACGTCCACCGCTATGCGGCCAAGGAGGTTGGGGGAGGCTAGGACGACATCGGGTGTGGTATTGGATTCAGGGCGGGTGTGTTGGGGAAGAGGAAGGACATCTCCTTGGATGGTGGCGAGGAACCGATGCCACCGCCGTAACTGGGAGGCGGAGCGACTATGGATAGTGAGATCTGCGGCAATCACGTAGGAGGAGAAGGTACGGTCGATGTGGGAAAGGAAGTCAAAAGGAATAGGGGCAGAGGGGCGGACATAGATGGTGGCGCAGGTAACGGTGAGGCCGGGGAAGAATAGACTAAGGATCAGGTGTTCCGTGGGGTTGGGAAGGAGGGGTTGGAGCCGAACAGGGATCTGGTGATGGTGGCCAATGGCAACTCCGCCACGCGCTATCGGGAGGGGGTTGTCAGAGCGGTGAAGGAGGTAGGGCGAGGTACGGACAGTATGGTGGGGCTGGAGAAATGTTTCGTTTAGGAGGAAGGCATCCACGCGGTGGGTGGTGAGGGTATGCATAAGGAGATTCTTGTTGACAGGAAGGGAACGGATGTTGTTAAACAGGATACGTTGCTGTCGCGCCATAGTGGGAATTTAGACGAGGGTGTCGAGACGGGAGAAGGTAAAATGGGCCTGGTTATGGGAGTAGGTGGCGTAAGTGTTGAGCTGGAAGACGGAACGGGCGGCAAGGGATATCTGCTGGAGGGTGTGGGGGCGCTGAAAGGGGTGGATGTTCTGAAGGACAACGGTTACAAAGCGGATGATGTCCTCAGCTGTGGGGGGGGGGACGGAGGGAATTGCCGGGAGGGGTGGGGGCATCCAAGAGGCGGACAGGGACAGTGAGTTCAGGAGCGGAGGGAGGGGGTCGGGCCTTGCACTTTTGGGAGTAGGTTGGGTGTTGGAGGTTACAGGTGTTACAGGAGGGGGGGGACTGAAGGTTGGGGCACTGCCGGAGGAAGTGTGCTTATTTGCAGTGCGGGCAGACGGGGGCGTCGCGGCACTCAGATGTAGGATGTGCATTATAGCGCAAGCACCTCTGGCAGCGGATGGACTGTGGAGGGGAGCGGGAGGGGTCGACCTTATAACGGCGGGTGAAAAGGAGGGCACCCTCCTTGAGGAGGAGGTCTATGGAGGGAGCATGCTCGGAGAACACCCGCATGAGGCGGGTGGGGCCGGCTGGATTGTGAATCCGGCGGACAGCTCGAACCTCTAGATAGGGATGGGCCTTCAGCTCCGCCAACACCTCCTCCTCCGTGATCATCGGGCTAAGCCGAGTGATCACGGCAGTGAGGGTCAGTGGGCGACGGGGTGGCTGGGGTTGTCGGGATGAGGAGGGGGAGCGAGCAGGGGCAAGGGAGGCATGGGGACCAAACCGGGTGAGGGGAATGCGGGAGAGGATGTCGGAGTGGAGGGTGGGGCTGGGGGATGTGATCAGGACGGAGTCCCGACGGGGGGTGAGAAGGGAGATCGGGGCTCCGGGGAAGTGCTGGCGGAGGAGAAGGGTAAGATTGCGGGTCTCCAGGAGAGAGGGATCAGGGTGAGAAAGGAGGTACCTGTAGGAGGGGGAGGTAGAGGAGGGAGTAGATAGGGCAGGTGGGGTGGTATCCATGTCAGCCTGGGGGGTTGGAGGGGGGAGAGTCTGCGACTTCTTGGGAGCAGAAGAGGCTGGGGTGCCGCTGGGACGTTTCACAGCGGGAGAGGGACGGGAAGAGGTGTGGGGGATAGGGACGACCGGGAGATGGCGGGAGATGGCAGGTCCCACCGGCGGTGCAGGCACTGATGGTGGTGCTGGTGCTGGCGCTGGAGCTGGAGCTGGCGCCACAGAAGATGCAGTGGCAGTGGTTGGCACTGGCGATGGCGAGGGCGATGGTGATGGTGAAGGTGATGACGATGATGATGGTGTGGCGTGGGTGGTGGCCCGACGGGCAACAACCCTGGCGGGGGTGGCATGAGTTACATATGGGAGGGGAGGGAATGGGTCACGTGAGGCATGGGGGGTAGGAACAGGGGAGGGAGCAACAAAAGGAGCGGGGGTGGGAAGAGTGAGGAGGGGGGGAATATATGGGGGAGGCGGTGATTGAGCACACCACGTGATGGTGGTGGCAGCAAGTGAGGGGGACGTGTACACGATTGCAGTGGTAGTGGCGGTAGTTGTGGGGGTTGTCATGGTGAGAGGATAAGTGGGAGAGGGGAAAAGAGGAAAAATAACAGGGGACAGTCAAAGGACAAGGACAAGTGACTGACGAAGAGGAAGGGTAAAACGTAAGCAGAGACGACAGAACGAAAGACGGGCAGGGAGCGGCGGCGGCGGCGGCGGCGGCGGCGGCGGAAACCGGCGGCGGCGGCGGGAACCGGCGGCGGCGTCGGCGGCGAGCAGCGGCAGCGGAGGTAGGAACCAGATGCGGCGCCGGTGGCGGGGGCGGCGGCGGCGGCGGCGGCGGCGGCGGCGGTCGGCAACAGCAGCAGCGGAAGGAACCGGATACGATGGCGGCAACCGGCGTCGGCGGGAGACCGGCGGTGGCCGTGGGAACCGGCGGCGGCGGCAGCGGCGGCTGGGACCAACGGCGGCAAAGGCTCGGGACAACGGCAGCTGCAGCGATCACTGAAACTCCTAACACTTCGATATTAACGACAATAATATCGAAGGGCGCAAACCTCTCGAGTTACACCGAAGATGCGAGGCCGTACTGCTTTGGCAAATGCTTTATCTGCGCCATTCGCCTTAATCACATCTGAGAGTAACTCTTAATAATACGCCTGTCGCTAATTGTTGCTCATCACAGATACTGTATGCTATACGGCCACGATGCGCAACTGATTTACAAGATTCGTCTTCCTCCTGTGAGGATGGAACTCACGAATCCTGGTTTACTAGATCAATGCTCTACCACTGAGCAAAACAGGCGCCGCCTAGCGGCACTGTTGCGTACTTCGTCTGTACGGTCGTCTGAATCATCAGACTTCAGCTGACAACACTTCATATTTTCGACTAATATTTGCAGCTATGGCGACCCATTACTGCTTGGCTACACATCTGACACGTAGCTGATGTTCTCTCCAAACAAAACCACCTGCATTTCAGAACATGACTTTCACACATGTCTACAAAATCACCTTCATCTTCAAATACAGTTTTCTTGCGACTGATGGAGACGTAGGCAAATTTTAAAGTTGCTATTTCCATTACATCACGTTAATCAGAAAATCGGTAATTTACATCTGCAGCAGAAAAAAATTCCGTTCCGCCCAGCGTAGGGCTCGAACCCACGACCCTGTGAATAAGAGTCTCATGCTCTACCGACTGAGCTAGCCGTGCTGCCTCGTTGGATACCTGCTGGGTAGCAAATCAAACTGTACTCGTTTGGGTTGGGTGGTCCCATACAGAATCTCTCCATGCTGCCTAATGTTTTCCTAATGTCACACTCGTCACGTACTACACTTTTATTTCATAATCATTTCTGAGAGGTAAAGGAATTGCACGACAATCTGCAGAGCTAGCGGCGTCAAAATTAACACACATACTTGATATGACTCAAAAGCCGAACGAGTAACTTTCCGACGTTGTTTTAGATGTGCAAGTGCCAGTCAAAACTCGCGGTGAGGGCACTCTGCCGACCATTTAGCTAGTTAACACCGGTCTTGTTGTGTGTGTTTCAGGCTCAAGACCATCTCAAAGCACAGAATGGTCAACAGCAACATTCAGACGGTTTCGTACTGCTCAATTGCTACATTAAAACGGTATGTTTCTTTTTCAGAACTGGAAAAACACGACCGTGACAGGATTCGAACCTGCAATCTTCGGATCCGAAGTCCGACGCCTTATCCATTAGGCCACACACTTACTGACGACCAAGTACAACTTATATACGACTCATCTCGAAACGCTCACGCCCCTGAGGAATTGTGTTTTCGTTCCACACAGCCGCTGCCCCTTACTCTTTGCCACCCATTCGTTACATTCAACCTCTTACGAGACTGACCAAACATAGACAGGAAAACAAGACCACACACTTTGCGCATTCGGAATCGATGGCAGGGTGTCCCTCGCCGCATTTGCTACGATGGCCATTTGCTACTTCTGCAGAAGCGGCGGCGGCGACGACGACGACGACGACGACGACGACGACGACGACGACAGGCTCAGAGGTTTGTGAGAAATACATCTATAAAATGTAATTCAGACTGACTCGTCCCACTTTATGCCGTACTGCTTTGGCAAATTCTTTAACTGAACCATTCGCCTTAATCACATCTGGGAGAAGTTCTTCATAATACGCCTGTCGCTAATTGTTCCTCATCACAGATACTGCTTTCTATACGGCCACGACGCGCAACTGATTTCCAAGACTCGTCTTCCTCCTGTGAGGATGGAACTCACGACCCCTGGTTTACTAGACCAATGCTCTACCACTGAGATAAACAGACGCCGCATAGCGGCACTTTTGCGTACTTCATCCGTATGCTCGTCTGAATCATCAGACTTCAGCTGACAACACTTCATATTTTCGACTAATATTTGCAGCTATGGCGACCCATTACTGCTTGGCTACACATCTGACACGTAGCCGATGTTCTCTCCAAACAAAACCACCGGCACTTCAGAACATGACTTTCACACATGTCTACAAAATCACCTTCACCTTCAAATACTGTTTTCTTGCGAGTGATGGAGAAGTAGGCAAATTTTAATGTTGCTATTTCCATTACATCAAGTTAATCAGAAAATCGGTAATTTACATCTGCAGCGGAAAAGAATTCCGTTCCGCCCAGCGTAGGGCTCGAACCCACGACCCTGTGAATAAGAGACTCATGCTCTACCGACTGAGCTAGCCGTGCTGCCTCGTTGGATACCGGCTGGGTAGCAGATCAAACTGTACTCGTTTGGGTTGGGTGTTCCCATACAGAATCTCTCCATGCTGCCTAATGTTTTCCTAACGTCACACTCGTCACGTACTTCACTTTTATTTTATAATCATTTCTGAGAGGTAAAGGAATTGCATGACAATCTGCAGAGCTAGCGGCGTCAAAATTAACACACATACTTGATGTGACTCAAAAGCCGAACGAGTTACTTTCCGACGTTGTTTTAGATGTGCAAGTGCCAGTCAAACCTCGCGGTGAGGGCACTCTGCCGACCATTTAGCTAGTTAACACCGGTCTTGTTGTGTGTGTTTCAGGCTCAAGACCATCTCAAAGCACAGAATGGTCAACAGCAACATTCAGACGGTTTCGTACTGCTCAATTGCTACATTAAAACGGTATGTTTCGTTTTCAGAACTGGAAAAACACGACCGTGACAGGATTCGAACCTGCAATCTTCGGATCCGAAGTCCGACGCCTTATCCATTAGGCCACACACTTACTGACGACCAAGTACAACTTATATACGACTCATCTCGAAACGCTCACACCCCCTGAGGAATTGTGTTTTCGTTCCACACAGCCGCTGATCCTTACTCTTTCCCACTTATTCGTTACATTCGACATGTTACGAGACCGACCAAACATAGACAGGAAAACAAGACAACACACTTTGAGCTTTCGGAATCGATGGCAGGGTGTCCCTCGCCGCATTTGCCACGATGGCCATTTGCTACTTCTGCAGAAGCGGCGGCGGCGACGACGACGACGACGACGACGACGACGACGACGACGACAGGCTCAGAGGTTTGTGAGAAATACATCTATAAAATGTAATTCAGACTGACTCGTCCCACTTTATGCCGTACTGCTTTGGCAAATTCTTTAACTGAACCATTCGCCTTAATCACATCTGGGAGAAGTTCTTCATAATACGCCTGTCGCTAATTGTTCCTCATCACAGATACTGCTTTCTATACGGCCACGACGCGCAACTGATTTCCAAGACTCGTCTTCCTCCTGTGAGGATGGAACTCACGACCCCTGGTTTACTAGACCAATGCTCTACCACTGAGATAAACAGACGCCGCATAGCGGCACTTTTGCGTACTTCATCCGTATGCTCGTCTGAATCATCAGACTTCAGCTGACAACACTTCATATTTTCGACTAATATTTGCAGCTATGGCGACCCATTACTGCTTGGCTACACATCTGACACGTAGCCGATGTTCTCTCCAAACAAAACCACCGGCACTTCAGAACATGACTTTCACACATGTCTACAAAATCACCTTCACCTTCAAATACTGTTTTCTTGCGAGTGATGGAGAAGTAGGCAAATTTTAATGTTGCTATTTCCATTACATCAAGTTAATCAGAAAATCGGTAATTTACATCTGCAGCGGAAAAGAATTCCGTTCCGCCCAGCGTAGGGCTCGAACCCACGACCCTGTGAATAAGAGACTCATGCTCTACCGACTCAGCTAGCCGTGCTGCCTCGTTGGATACCGGCTGGGTAGCAGATCAAACTGTACTCGTTTGGGTTGGGTGTTCCCATACAGAATCTCTCCATGCTGCCTAATGTTTTCCTAACGTCACACTCGTCACGTACTTCACTTTTATTTTATAATCATTTCTGAGAGGTAAAGGAATTGCATGACAATCTGCAGAGCTAGCGGCGTCAAAATTAACACACATACTTGATGTGGCTCAAAAGCCGAATGAGTAACTTTCCGACGTTGTTTTAGATGTGCAAGTGCCAGTCAATACTCGCGGTGAGGGCACTCTGCCGACCATTTCGCTAGTTAACACCGGTCTTGTTGTGTGTGTTTAAGGCTCAAGACCATCTATAAGCACAAAATGGTCAACAGCAACATTCAGAAGGTTTCGTACTGCTCAATTGCTACATTAAAACGGTATGATTCTTTTTCAGAACTGGAAAAAGACGACCGTGACAGGATTCGAACCTGCAATCTTCGGATCCGAAGTCCGACGCCATATCCATTAGGCCACACGGACACTGACGACCAAGTGTAACTCATATACGACTCATCTCGAAACGCTCACACCCCCTGTGGAATTGTGTTTTCGTTCCACACAGCCTATGCCCCTTACTCTTTCCCACCCATTCGTTACTTCCAACCTCTTACGAGACCGACCAAACATAGACAGGAAAACAAGACCACACACTTTGCGCATTCGGAATCGATGGCAGGGTGTCCCTCGCCGCATTTGCTACGATGGCCATTTGCTACTTCTGCAGAAGCGACGACGACGACGACGACTACGACGCGAGAGGCTCTGAAATTTGTGAGAAATACATCTATAAAATCTAATTCAGACTGCCTCGTCCCACCTTATGCCGTACCGCTTTGGCAAATGCTTTATCTGCGCAATTCGCCTTAATCACATCTGAGAGTAATTCTTAATAATACGCCTCTCGCTAATTGTTCCTCATCACAGATACTGTTTGCTATACAGCCACGATGCGCAACTGATTTCCAAGATTCGTCTTCCTCCTGTGAGGATGGAACTCACGACCCCTGGTTTACTAGACCAATGCTCTACCACTGAGCTAAACAGGCGCCGCCTAGCGGCACTTTTGCGTACTTCGTCCGTACGGTCGTCTGAATCATCAGACTTCAGCTGACAACACTTCATATTTTCGACTAATATTTGCAGCTATTTCGACCCATTACTGCTTGGCTACACATCTGACACGTAGCCGATGTTCTCTCCAAACAAAACCACCTGCACTTCAGAACATGACTTTCACACATGTCTACAAAATCACCTTCACCTTCAAATACAGTTTCCCTGCGACTGATGGAGACGTAGGCAAATTTTAAAGTTGCAATTTCCACTACATCACGTTAATCAGAAAATCAGTAATTTACATCTGCAGCGGAAAAAAATTCCGTTCCGCCCAGCATAGGGCTCGAACCCACGACCCTGTGATTAAGAATCTCATGCTCTACCGACTGAGCTAGCCGTGCTGCCTCGTTGGATACCTGCTGGGTAGCAGATCACATATTACTCGTTTAGGTTGGTTGGTCCCATACATAATCTCTCCATGCTGCCTAATGTTTTCCTAACGTCACACTCGTCACGTACTTCACTTTTATTTCATAATCATTTCTGAGAGGTAAAGGAATTGCATGACAATCTGCAGAGCTAGCGGCGTCAAAATTAACACATATACTTTACGTGACTCAAAAGCCGAACGAGCTACTTTCCGACGTGGATTTAGATGTGCAAGTGCCAGTCAAACCTCGCGGTGAGGGCACTCTGCCGACCATTTCACTAGTTAACACCGGTCTTGTTGTGTGTGTTTCAAGCTCAAGACCATCTCCAAGCACAAAATGGTCAACAGCAACATTCAGAAGGTTTCGTACTGCACAATTGCTACATTAAAACGGTATGTTTGTTTTTCAGAACTGGAAAAAGACGACCGTGACAGGATTCGAACCTGCAATCTTGGGATCCGAAGTACGACGCCTTATCCATTAGGCCACACAGGCACTGATGACCATGTATAACTTATATACGACTCATCACGAAACGCTCACACCCCCTGAGGAACTGTGTTTTCTTTCCACACAGCCGCTGCCCCTTACTCTTTGCCACCCATTCGTTACATTCAACCTCTTACGAGACCGACCAAACATAGACAGGAAAACAAGACCACACACTTTGCGCATTCGGAATCGATGGTAGGGTGTCCCTCGCCGCATTTGCTACGATGGCCATTTGCTACTTCTGCAGAAGCGGCGGCGGCCGCAACGACGACGACGAGGACCGCGAGAGGCTCTGAGATTTGTGAGAAATATATCTTTAAAATGTAATTCAGACTGCCTCGTCCCACCTTATGCCGTACCGTTTTGCAAATGCTTCATCTGCGCCATTCGCCTTAATCACATCTGAGAGTAATTCTTAATAATACGCCTGTCGCTAATTGCTCCTCATCACAGATACTGCTTTCTATACGGCCACGACTCGCAACTGATTTCCAAGATTCGTCTTCCTCCAGTGAGGATGGAACTCACGACCCCTGGTTTACTAGACCAATGCTCTACCACTGAGCTAAACAGGCGCCGCCTAGCGGCACTTTTGCGTACTTCGTCCGTATGCTCGTCTGAATCATCAGACTTCAGCTCACAACACTTCATATTTTCGACTAATATTTGCAGCTATGGCGACCCATTACTGCTTGGCTACACATCTGACACGTAGCCTATGTTCTCTCCAAACAAAACCACCTGCACTTCAGAACATGCCTTTCACACATGTCTACAAAATCACCTTCACTTTCAAATACAGTTTTCTTGCGACTGATGGAGACGTAGGCAAATTTTAAAGTTGCTATTTCCATTACATCACGTTAATCAGAAAATCGGTAATTTACATCTGCAGCGGAAATAAATTTCGTTCCGCCCAGCGTAGGGCTCGAACCCACGACCCTGTGAATAAGAGTCTTATGCTTTACCGACTGAGTTACCCGTGCTGCCTCGTTGGATACCTGCTGGGTAGCAGATCACACAGTACTCATTTGGGTTGGTTTTTCCCATACAGAATCACTCCATGCTGCCTAATGTCGCAGTACGAAACCGTCTGAATGTTGCTGTTGACCATTTTGAGCTTGGAGATGGTCTTGAGCCTGAAACACTCATAACAACACCGGTGTTAACTAGCGATAAGGTCGGCAGAGTGCCCTCACCGCGAGGTTTGACTGGCACTTGCACATCTAAAACAACGTCGGAAAGTAACTCGTTCGTCTTTTGAGTCACATCAAGTATGTGTGTTAATTTTGACGCCGCTAGCTCTGCAGATTGTCATGCAATTCCTTTACCTCTCAGAAATGATAATGAAATAAAAGTGAAGTACGTGACGAGTGTGACGTTAGGAAAACATTAGGCAGCATGGAGAGATTCTGTATGGGACCAACCAACCCAAAGGAGTACCGTGTGATCTGCTACCTAGCATGTAGGAACGAGGCAGCACGGCTAGCTCAGTCGGTAGAGCATGAGACTGTTAATCACAGGGTCGTGGGTTCGAGCCCTACGTTGGGCGGAACGGAATTTTTTTCCGCTGCAGATGTAAATTACTGATTTTCTGATTAACGTGATGTAGTGGAAATAGCAACTTTAAAATTTGCCTACGTCTCCATCAGTCGCAAGAAAACTGTATTTGAAAGTGAAGGTGATTTTGTAGACATGTGTCTAGTAAACCAGGGGTCGTGAGTTCCATCCTCACTGGAGGAAGACGAATCTTGGAAATCAGTTGCGAGTTGTGGCCGTATAGATAGCAGTATCTGTGATGAGGAACAATTAGCGACAGGTGTTTTATTAAGAATTACTCTCAGATATGATTAATGCGAATGGCGCAGATAAAGCATTTGCCAAAGCAATACGGAATAAGGTGGGACCAGGCAGTCTGCATTACATTTTATAGATGTATTTCTCACAAATCTCAGAGCCTCTCGCGGTCCTCGTCGTCGTCGCTGCGGCCGCCGCCGCTTCTGCAGAAGTAGCAAATGGCCATTGTAGCAAATGCGGCGAGGGACACCCTGCCATCGATTCCGAATGCGCAAAGTGTGTGGTCTTGTTTTCCTGTCTATGTTAGGTCGGTCTCGTAAGAGGTTGAATGTAACGAATGGGTGGGAAATAGTAAGGGGCAGCGGCTGTGTGGAACGAAAACACAATTCCTCAGGGGGTGTAAGCGTTTCGAGATGAGTCGTATTTAAGTTATACTTCGTTGTCAGTGACCGTGTGGCCTAATGGATAAGGCGTCGGACTTCGGATCCGAAGATTGCAGGTTCGAATCCTGTCACAGTCGTGTTTTTCCATTTCTGAAAAAGAAACATACCGTTATAATGTAGCAATTGAGCAGTACGAAACCGTCTGAATGTTGCTGTTGACCATTTTGAGCTTGGAGATGGTCTTGAGCCTGAAACACTCATAACAACACCGGTGTTAACTAGCGATAAGGTCGGCAGAGTGCCCTCACCGCGAGGTTTGACTGGCACTTGCACATCTAAAACAACGTCGGAAAGTAACTCGTTCGTCTTTTGAGTCACATCAAGTATGTGTGTTAATTTTGACGCCGCTAGCTCTGCAGATTGTCATGCAATTCCTTTACCTCTCAGAAATGATAATGAAATAAAAGTGAAGTACGTGTCATTTCTGACAGGTAAAGGAATTGCATGACAATCTGCAGAGCTTGCGGCGTCAATATTATCACACATACTTCACGTGACTCAAAAGCCGAACGAGTTACTTTCCGACGTTGTTTTAGATGTGCAAGTGCCAGTCAAACCTCGCGGTGAGGGCACTCTGCCGACCATTTTGCTAGTTAACACCGGGCTTGTTGTGTGTGTTTCAAGCTCAAGAACATCTCCAAGCACAAAATGGTCAACAGCAACATACAGACGGTTTCGTACTGCTCAATTGCTCCTTTATAACGGTATGTTTCTTTTTCAGAACTGGAAAAACACGACCGTGACAGGATTCGAACCTGCAATCTTCGGAACCCAATTCCGACGCCTTATCAATTAGGTCACGCGGTCACTGACGACCAAGTATCCATTATATGCAACTCATCTCGAAACGCTCACACCCCCCTGAGGAATTGTGTTTTCGTTCCACACAGCCGCTGCCCCTTACTCTTTGCCACCCATGCGTTAGATTCAACCTCTTACGAGACCGACCAAACATAGACAGGAAAACAAGACCACACACTTTGCGCATTCGGAATCGATGGCTGGGGCCCTCGCCGCATTTGCTACGATGGCCATTTGCTACTTCTGCAGAAGCGGCTGAGACGACGACGACGACGACCGCGAGAGGCTCTAAGATTTGTGAGAAATACATCTATAAAATGTAATTCAGACTGCCTCGTCCCACCTTGTGCCGTACCGCTTTGGCAAATGCTTTATCTGCGCCATTCGCCTTAATCACATCTGAGAGTAATTCATAATAAAACGCCTGTCGCTAATTGTTCCTCATCACAGATACTGTTTACTATATGGCCACGACATGCAACTGATTTCCAAGATTCGTCTTCCTCCTGTGAGGATGGAACTCACGACCTGGTTTACTAGACCAATGCTCTACCACTGAGCTAAACAGGCGCCGCCTAGCGGCACTTTTGCGTACTTCGTCCGTACGGTCGTCTGAATCATCAGACTTCAGCTGACAACACTTCAGATTTTCGACTAATATTTGCAGCTATGGCGACCCATTACTGCTTGGCTACACATCTGACACGGAGCCGATGTTCTCTCCAAACAAAACCACCTGCACTTCAGAACATGCCTTTCACACATGTCTACAAAATCACCTTCACCTTCAAATACAGTTTTCTTGTGACTGATTGAGACGTAGGCAAATTTTAAAGTTGCTATTTCCATTACATCACGTTAATCAGAAAATCGGTAATTTACATCTGCAGCGGACAAAAATTCCGTTCCGCCCAGCGTAGGGCTAGAAGCCACGACCCTGTGATTAAGAGTCTCATGCTCTACCAACTGAGCTAGCCGTGCTGCCACGTTCGTACCTGCTAGGTAGCAGATCAAACAGTAATCCTTTGGGTTGGTTGGTCCCATACAGAATCTCTCCATGCTGCCTAATGTTATCCTAACGTCACACTCGTCACGTACTTCACTTTTATTTCATAATCATTTCTGAGAGGTAAAGGAATTGCATGACAATCTGCAGAGCTAGCGGCGTCAAAATTAACACACAAACTTGATGTGCCCCAAAAGCCGAACGAGTTACTTTCCGACATTGAGATAGATGTGCAAGTGCCAGTCAAACCTCGCCGTGAGGGCACTCTGCCGACCATTGCGCTAGTTAACACCGGTCTTTTTGTGTGTGTATCTGGCTCAAGACCATCTCCAAGCACAAAATGGTCAACAGCAACATTCAGACGGTTTCGTACTGCTCAATTGCTACATTATAACGGTATGTTTCTTTTTCAGAACTGGAAAAACACAACCGTGACAGGATTAGAACCTGCAATTTTCGATCCGTAGTCCGACGCCTTATCCATTAGGCCACACGGTCACTGACGACCAAGTATAACTTATATACGACTGATCTCGAAACGCTCACACCCCCTGAGGAATTGTGTTTTCCTTCCACAGCCGCTGCCCCTTACTCTTTCCCACCCATTCGTTACATTCAAGTTCTTACGAGGCCGACCAAACATAGACAGGAAAACAAGACCACACACTTTGCACATTCGGAATCGATGGCAGGATGACCCTCGCCGCATTTGCTACGATAGCCATTTGCTACTTCTGCAGAAGCGGCAGCGGCGACGACGACGACGACCGCGAGAGGCTCTGAGATTTGTGAGAAACACATCTATAAAATGTAGGCAAATTTTAAAGTTGCTATTTCCATTACATCACGTTAATCAGAAAATCGGTAATTTACATCTGCAGCGGAAAAAAATTCCGTTCCGCCAGCTTAGGGTTCGACCCCACGACCCTGTGATTAAGAGTCTCTTGCTCTACCGACTGAGCTAGCCGTGTTGCCTCGTTGGATAGCTGCTAGGTAGCAGATCACACAGTATTCGTTTGGAATGGTTGGTCCAATACAGAATCCCTCCATGCTGCCTAATGTTTTCCTAACTTCACACTTGTCACCTACTTCACTTACATTTCATAATCATTTCTGAGAGGTAAAGGAATTGCATGACAATCTGCAGAGCTAGCGGCGTCAAAATTAACACACATACTTGACGTGACTCAAAAGCCGAACGAGTTACTTTCCGACGTTGTTTTAGATGTGCAAGTGCCAGTCAAACCTCGCGGTGAGGGTACTCTGCCGACCATTTCGCTAGTTAACACCGGTCTTGTTGTGTGTGTTTCAAGATCAAGACTATCTCCAAGCACAAAATGGTCAACAGCAACATTCAGACGGTTTCGTACTGCTCATTTGCTACATTTAAACGATATATTTCTTTTTCAGAACTGGAGAAACATGACCGCGACAGGATTCGATCCTGCAATCTTCGGATCCGAAGCCCGACGCCTTATCCATTAGGCCACACGGTCCCTGACGACCAAGTATAACTTATATACGACTCATCTCGAAACGCTCACACCCCCTGAGGAATTGTGTTTTCGTTCCACACAGCCGCTGATCCTTACTCTTTCCCACTTATTCGTGACATTCGACATGTTACGAGACCGACCAAACATAGACAGGAAAACAAGACAACACACTTTGAGCTTTCGGAATCGATGGCAGGGTGTCCCTCGCCGCATTTGCCACGATGGCCATTTGCTACTTCTGCAGAAGCGGCGGCCGCGACGACGACGACCGCGAGAAGCTCAGAGATTTGTGAGAAATACATCTGTAAAATATAATTCAGACTGCCTCGTCCCACCTTATGCCGTACCGCTTTGGCAAATGTTTTATCTGCGCCATTCGCCTTAATCACATCTGAGAGTTATTCTTAACAAAAAGCCTGTCGCTAATTGTTCGTCATCACAGATACTGTTCGCTATACGGCCATGACGCGCAACTGATTTCCAACATTCGTCTTCCTCCTGTGAGGATGGAACTCACGACCCCTGGTTTACAAGACAAGTGCTGTACCACTGAGCTAGAGAGGCGCGGCGTAGCGGAACTTTTGCGTACTTCGTCCGTATGGTCGTCTGAATCATCCGACTTCAGCTGACAACACTTAATATTTTTGACTAATATTTGCAGCTATGGCGATCCATTACTGCTAGGCTACACATCTGACACGTAGCCGATGTTCTCTCCAAACAAAACCACCTGCACTTCAGAACATGAGTTTCACACATGTCTACCAAATCACCTTCACCTTCAAATACAGATTTCTTGCGACTGATGGAGACGTAGGCAAATTTTAAAGTTGCTATTTCCATTACATCACGTTAATCAGAAAATCGGTAATTTACATCTGCAGCGGAAAAAAATTCCGTTCCGTCCAGCGTAGGGCTCGAACCCACGACCCTGTGATTAAGAGTCTCATGCTCTACCGATTGAGCTAGCCGTGCTGCCTCGTTGGATATCTGCTAGGTAGCAGATCACACAGTACTCGTTTGGATTGGTTGGTCCCATACAGAATCCCTCCATGCTGCCTAATGTTTTCCTAACGTCACACTCGTCACGTACTTCACTTTTATTTCATAATCATTTCTGAGAGGTAAAGGAATTGCATGACAATCTGCAGAGCTAACGGCGTCAAAATTAGCACACATACTTGACGTGACTCAAAAGCCGAACGAGTTACTTTCCGACGTTGTTTTAGATGTGCAAGTGCCAGTCAAACATCGCGGTGAGGGCACTCTGCCGACCATTTCGCTAGTTAACACCGGTCTTTTTGTGTGTGTGTTTCAAGCTCAAGATCATCTCCAAGCATAAAGCAACATTCAGACGATTTCGTACCGCACAATTGCTACATTAAAACGGTATGTTTCTCTTTCAGAACTGGAAAAACACGACCGTGACAGTATTCGAACCTGCAATCTTCGGATCCGAAGTCCGACGCCTTATCCATTTTTTTTTTATTATCAGATTGACTTTGTATATTTCACGAGAATTCAGACAACCATAGTCAATTCATCATTTAATATTAGCTGCAAAATGAAAATCAACAAATTAGTTGAAACACAAATAAAACATTACTTCTGAAGGGGAAGGCCAACCCGTTAACCCACCCGTATGAATTTTGTATATATATATATATGTATATATATATATACATGCCACAAAAAAAAAATAAGAAAAAATACAACAAGGGAGGGGACTCAAGCTCAGGGAAGAAACAGGAATCACAGGGGAACTTAACCAACACCTTGACGGTTAAACACAAGAAAAAGCATATTCGCAAAAAGCGTTCGGTATTGTGGTAACCGCTGCCATTTCCAATGTGCAGTTGACAAATAATGATGAAAAACGCGGGGATCTGGGTCAATACCGCCTTCAATGACGTAGTGGACATAGTAACCCAAGAGCCAGACAATCGTGTTCGTTTTCGTCTGAGGAAAATAAGAGATGTACGGATGTAAGAAGATGTCGTCTGGGAATGCGGTTTCAGGCCCTCTAGTAAGAAAAGCTAATTGACGGCGGACCCAGAGCCAATGATCCCGTCCGCAAGCAACTAGCCTGTGAAGTAAGGTGTCAGTTAGATGACATTCCTCACACTGATCAGTCGGACGAAGGCCAATACGAAAAAGACGATCACCAGTAGGTATCAGACGGTAAATGACCTTATACCACGTTGAAACAATCTCCATCGGCAAAATGGGAAGACTAAGATGAGACCAGACCGTTTTCCATGAAGTTGATGGGGAAGCAAGTTCAACAGAAGAAGGGAAACATGCTGTACCCCAACGGATTTGTAGCATGTTGGTAGTAATATGCGTCATAGAAAGTATATCAGCACCCAGAATACCGACACGTACAAAGTATTCACGAATGTGCCGCAATTTAGGATTAATCCGTCCAACATCAACAGGAGGGGTCAGACTGGCCGGCCGGAGGCGGGAAAGTAAACGAGAGGTGACTGAATGCGGAGCCCGCGTACAGGTTAAAACATTGCGGCGGGCAAATAAGATGGACGTCTTCACTTTGATATCTGAAAGACCCAATCCTCCAAGCTTCCGAGGCCTGGCCAAAACTTCATACCGGACACGGAAGACATGGCGGCGCCACAGAAATCGACTAGACAGCTGTTTCAGCCTGCGGGCCATCATCGCGGGAAGCGGGAAGACCTGCGCAACGTAGTATATTTTACTGAAGACATAGGTCTCTAAAACCCGTGCCTTGTGAAGGAGGCTAAGGGAACGGCGGTCATGTTCAAGGATCGCCCCGTGAACACGAGTCGTAACCTCACGCCAATTTAGTGCCGCCATTTTGATCGGATTACGATCCACTATGATCCCCAAGGTCTTATGGCGATCGACAACCGTCGCCCAAGGAATGACGACATGATCAAAGCCTCTCAACGGCAGGAACGTGCATTTGCGATCATTAATGCGAGCACCAGCAAGACCACAAAATGAATCCAAGGTATCCTTAAGCCGCGGTATGTCCTCGGCATGTTGTACTAAAACCATGACGTCATCGGCGTATGCACGGACTGCAAAAATTTCCCCCAATATATTCCAGCCACGTAAGTGCATGGTGAGATGGCGAAGTAAGGGCTCTAAGGATAGAACAAAAAGTGACATGGATAAGGGGCTTCCCTGGGGTAACCCCCGTCTGATCGATATCCGGGGGGTAGGGTGACCGTTCACAATCACCGAGACACTGATACCGGTAAAAAGATTAGTTAAGACTTGTCGAGCATCATTATTAAAGCCGACAGCGGTGAGCACTCTCGATAAAAAATCATGGCTGACGCGATCGAACGCTTTTTGGAAATCAAGAAAAAGCAAAGCCCCTGGGATATTAGCGGCAGCCGCCACCGAGATTACATCGCGACATTCGAGAACGGAAGTCAGTATCGTGCGTCCAGGCACACAGCTTTGGTGGGCGGCAATAATGGTATCGAGCAGCTTAGAGAGACGGATATTAATTGCTCGAGCGACAAGTTTATAATCAAAGTTAAGGAGAGTAATAGGACGGAGGGAATCAATTGCAGGTCGACCTGTGGATTTCGGGAGGAGGACCATTCTGCCTTCCTGAAAAGGAGCAGGAAGTGAGACTCCCCGCATCACTTCATTTACCATTGACGTTAAGGTGTCACCAATGAGCGGCCAAAATTGAACATACAACTCCTTAGGAATACCATCTAATCCAGGCGACTTGCGGGACTGCGCTCCTGCAACAACATCATATATGTCATCCTTCTGAAAGGGACGCAGAAAGGCGTCGTTTAATTGAGGAGTAACGACGCGAGGCAGCAAGGAGGTAAAGTCGTCAAGAGAGGTTTTCGCCGGGACATGAGTATCGTACAGATCAGTAAAATAGGTGTAAATGAAGTCAGAAATGTCACGGTGAGAGGTGAACACGCGGCCGTCAGCGGTTGTGAGGGAGGCAAGGCACCCACGTTTCCGGCGCGACCGTAAATGGACTAGATGGTAGAGTGACGTCAGTTCCTCTTGTAGAAGGATCGTGGTTGAGACCTCGTCCGCAGGCCCTCCATTTGAATGCGTTTGAGCTGCAGCAATTTGGCTTTGATGCGCTGTATATCAGTAACCCGTAGGGGAGCATGCGTAGCACTATCGTACAGTTGACGTAAGACAGAATAGTAAAATTCTTGCGTTCGTCGATCTTCTGCCACCTTCGCAGCCCCAAAACGCATGAGAGCACTACGGATGTGTGGTTTTGCATACAGTGTCCACCATGCCACGATAGACGGGTACCGGTCCATAGTACGAGAACAACGAGTCCAAATGTCCTCCAGGACGATACCAAGGGAGGTATCTTGCAAATACGCTATATTGAGCATCCAAGGAGGACGAAACAATTTTACCGGTTGTCGCTCGTAATTAAACGTAACGGCTACAGCGCAATGATCAGTAAAACAGGCTGGTATCACATCAACAGCCAGAAGTTGCACACACAAGGAATCGGAAAGGTAAAAGCGATCGAGGCGACTGCTAGACGTGGGAGTAAAGTAGGTATGTCGCACAAGTGTAGGATAGCGAGAAACCCACACGTCACGCAGGTGCAAGGAGCGCACAAGGTCATCGAGTTCTTTACTGAAATTAAAATTAGGAGACTGATCTACCGGCCGTAGAACACAATTGAAGTCCCCACCTAAAATTATCTTTGTCGGGGATTTTCGAAGCAGGTAAATGACTTCTTCTTTATAGAAACTCGAACGTGCGGTAGTACAACCCGAACCAGAAGGGGCATAAAGAAGGAGTAAACTGAGATCATAAAACGTGCATCCGATCCCCCTTCCACTGTCGAGTACTTCGAAATTCATCAACGGAATGCCTTCTCTATAAAACAAGGCAGTGTCCGTAGAAAGTTCGGAAGCGACATTAAAAAACGACGATAACCCAGGAATGGAAAACTGGTCGAATAGGACTTCCTGTAAAAAAACAACATCTGCGCCAGACTGACAGATAAACTGTCGCAAAGCGGCGAGCCGAAGCTCAGAACATATTCTGTTAATATTCAGAGTAAGAAATGTATATGCTTGCATGGAACTTCAACCCAGAAAGAAGAAAAAAGATCGGTAGAGAGCCGTCAGCTGACGGAGCAACATACAAGTAATCATACCAGAAACAAGCGCTGAACCACAGAGAGAAAAACTACGAAACAGAACCCTCATCTTCCCACTGCTTTTTCTTCGGCCGTGACGCGGCTCTCTGTGGCTTTTTACGGATTCGACTGCGGCTCCGCGGTGCCGACGCTGCAGCGTTCGGCTGCGTGGGAGCATCATGTAGACATTCCGTGTCAGATTGCGGGAGAGAGGCCTCTACATCCCACTCGTCCGCAGACATGGGTTCGCGGTGGGACAGTTGGTGAATAACAACGGGATCCACTGGCTCTGGAGAATCAATCAGTTGTTTGATGGGAGGAGGCTGTGACCCAGAGGGGGCGACAGAAATTCCAGAAGGGGGATGCGAGACAGAGTCAATAGGAGAAGTGTCAGAGAGAACCGGAGAAGGCACGTGGCAACCAGAAGCAGGTTCCGTCACGGGCGCCTCCGAAGAGGCTGCCGCGGCAGCAGGAACAACGTCAGATAAGGTGTCAGGGAGCTTCTGCAAAGGCGTGATAGCACCTGTGGCGTCCTCATCCACGATTTCCGACTGAGAAAGAGAGTCCTTTACCGGAGGCCCATCGGAAGGGCGAGCCAATAAGGAAGATTCATCAGCCGCATCATCCTGTGTTCGCCGACGCTTGCCGTGAGAAATCAGCGCGGGCACATCGGAATTAAGGGCAGCAGCATCCCTATTCAAGGACAACGGGGGAAAATCACGGCCGTTGTTGGGCAACGGATCACTGCGTCCCTCAGTAACAGTGAGCGATTCAGTCCGAGATCCTTGCGGGAGAAGATCAGCTAAAGTAAATTTTTTACGCTGTTCGTATGTAGGTTTTAATACCACCACACGCCGCCGACAATTAGTACGGAAATGACCAGTTTCATTACAATAATAACATGTTCCTTACTGGCCACTGTACGTGATATGGACCCTATAACCACATACCTGTAAGTGAGAAGGAATAGGTTTTTTGACCACCATTTCCACCGACCGAATACCACTATATACCTGTAAGCGGTGCTGAGCAGACCAGCGTTCCTTTCGAATATGGCGTACGTCCCCATAAGGAAGCAAAACGGACTTCAAAAAACAGTCGTCAACCTCGGGCGGAAGGTTAAATATCCGAACATTCGTATATATCACTTCTGCATTTGCCAAGAGAACCATACTAATGGAACCATCACGGTGCGTAAAGGGTACCTGAGAACCATGACGAGAAAGTAGCCTATCAACCTGGAGCGGGTCAAGAAACTTAACAAAAAACACATATAATTCGCTGTCGAAATATGCGGTATGCACCTGATCAGTAGTGACCTTAACTGTATCGACTAACCAGTCATGTATCTCCAAAGAACCGGGCTGGACATGACGCGTGGATTTGTCAAAGGTAAAACTGACTGTACCTGTACGCGGAACTTTCGTGGGAACCATTGTGGACATCACGGCGAGAGACGACGCCGCGACAGGAAGGGCCGCACGAACACCAAACACCAGCCGACAACCAGCGATTACGACGCGCACGGAGACCAACACGGCACTAAACTGACAGGAGGAAAACACGCTGCGCTACGGTAGAGGCGGAACTAAGAGCACAACCTAGTCGCCGGACGCGTGAAGCGAGAATGTGATTATTTCTGGAGGCGCTGCGTATCGATCCCAGTACCTCTCGCACGCTAAGCGAGCGGTATACCATCTGAGCTACGCCCCCCCCCCCCCCCCCCTTCATTAGGCCACACGGTCACTGACGACGAAGTATAACTTATATACGACTCATCTCAAAACGCTCACACCCCCTGAGGAATTGTGTTTTCGTTCCACACAGCCGCTGCCCCTTACTCTTTCCCACCCATTCGTTACATTCAACCTCTTACGAGGCCGACCAAACATAGACAGGAAAACAAGACCACACACTTTGCACATTCGGAATCGATGGCAGGATGACCCTCGCCGCATTTGCTACGATAGCCATTTGCTACTTCTGCAGAAGCGGCAGCGGCGACGACGACGACGACCGCGAGAGGCTCTGAGATATGTGAGAAACACATCTATAAAATGTAATTCAGACTGCCTCGTCCCACATTATGCTGTACCGCTTTGGCAAATGCTTTATCTGCGCCATTCGCCTTAATCACGAGTAAATCTTAATAAAACGCCTGTCGCTAATTGTTCGTCATCACAGATAGTGTTTGCTATACGGCCATGACGCGCAACTGATTTCCAAAATTCGTATTTCTCCTGTGAGGATGGAACTCACGACCCCTGGTTTACTAGACCAATGCTCTACCACTGAGCTAATGAGGCGCGGCCTAGCGGAACTTTTGCGTACTTCGTCCGTACGGTCGTCTGAATCATCAGACTTCAGCTGACAACACTCAATATTGTCGACTAATATTAGCAGCTATGGCGACCCATTCCTGCTTGGCTACACATCTGACACGTAGCCGATGTTCTCGCCAAACAAAACCACCTGTACTTCATAACATGACTTTCACACATGTCTACAAAATCACCTTCACCTTCAAATACAGTTTTCTTGCGACTGATGGAGAAGTAGGCAAATTTTAAAGTTGCTATTTCCATTACATCACGTTAATCAGAAAATCGGTAACTTACATCTGCAGCGGAAAAAAATTCCGTTCCTCCCAGCGTAGGGCTCGAACCCACGACCCTGTGATTAAGAATCTCATGCTCTACCGACTGAGCTAGCCGTGCTGCCTCCATGGATATCTGCTGGGTAGCAGATCACAAAGTACTCGTTTGGGTTATTTGGTCCCATACAGAATCTCTCCATGCTGCCCAATGTTTTCCTAACATCACACTCGTCACGTACTTCACTTTTATTTCATAATCATTTCTGAGAGGTAAAGGAATTGCATGACAATCTGCAGAGCTAGCGGCGTCAATATTAGCACACATACTTGACGTGACTCAAAAGCCGAACGAGTTACTTTCCGACGTTGTTTTAGATGTGTAAGTGCCAGTCAAACCTCGCGGTGAGGGCACTCTGCCGACCATTTCGCTAGTTAACACCGGTCTTGTTGTGTGTGTTTCAAGCTCAAGATCATCTCCAAGCATAAAATGGTCAACAGCAACATTCAGACAGTTTCGTACTGCACAATTGCTACATTAAAACGGTATGTTTCTTTTTCAGAACTGGAAAAACACGACCAAGACAGGATTCGAACCCGCAATCTTTGGATCCGAAGTCCGACGCCTTATCCATTAGGCCACACGGTCACTGACGACCAAGTATAACTTATATACGACTCATCTCGAAACGCTCACACCCCCTGAGGAATTGTGTTTCCGTTCCACACAGCCGCTGCCCCTTACTGTTTCCCACCCATTCGTTACATTCAACTTCTTACGAGACAGACCAAACATAGACAGGAAAACAAGACCACGTACTTTGCACATTCGGAATCGATGGCAGGGTGTCCCTCGCCGCATTTGCTACGATGGCCATTTGCTACTACTGCAGAAGCGGCGGCCGGGACGACGACGACGACGACGACGACGACGATCGCGAGAGGCTCAGAGATTTGTGAGAAATACATCTATAAAATGTAATTCAGACTGCCTCGTCCCACCTTATGCCGTACCGCTTTGGCAAATGCTTTATCTGCGCCATTCGCCTTAATCACATCTGAGAGTATTTCTTAATAAAACGCCTGTCGCTAATTGTCCGTCATCGCAGATACTGTTTGCTATACTGCCACGACGCGAAACTGATTTCCAAAATTCGTCTTCCTCCTCTGAGGATGGAACTTACGACCCCTGGTTTACTACACCAGTGCTCTACCACTTTTTTTTATTATTATGGGACTCGAACCCACAATCCCCGGTTTAGGAGACCGATGCCTTATCCATTTTTTTTTCTTACGACCCCTGGTTTATTAGACCAGTGCTCTACCACTTTTTTTCCCTTTTTTTTCTCTTGTCTTTTTTGTTTTTTTGTTGATTTATTTCTTATTCTTTATATTTTTTTTAGACCCGTGGTGTACAAGACAAATGCTCTGCCCCTTTGTTTCTTTTTTTACCATTTTTTTGTTTCTTTTTCGTGTGCCATTGTTTAAAAGTTAGGGGTGGCAATCAGATTCAGGCCTGCGGAAACAAAGCGGCAGGGGTCGAAACCCAAGGCCTGGCCACGATGATTCCACCGTCCTGTTTCCGAATGGCACCTGTACAACGGCGTCGTACTTTCCCCTACTGTCTCGGTTCTTGGTCTTACTTTTGTTTTTCTTGTTCGCCCTAAAGGTCCACGTAAACTTCAGTCCAGGTGTAGAGAATAATTTTACATAAAGGCGGCAAAACCAGCTACAGTATAAAAGAAATCGGCTCACACAGGCGACCTTAGCCAACACCCTCCCTTTCAAATGTCAGGCTAAGCATATTTGCAAAATCTTTACAGAGTCCTGGCAAGCGCAATCGGTTCCAGTAAGCAGTAAGGATGTACTGCCGAAACGTTAGGTGTTCATCCTCTTCATGACAACTATTGACAAAATGTACGAAGTGTCCAAGCAACCACATAACGGTATTGAGCTTCGTTCACGGATAAAAGGAAGAATCGGGCCGTACGATGATGTCAATGGTATAAGCGGTTTCGGCAGTCCTAGTGACAAAAGCCAGTTGTTTCCTAAGCCAAAGCCAATTAGCAAGGTGCCCACTGCAGGTGAATCGATGCTCAAGTGTGTCCAGGAGACCACACCGAGTGCAGTTGTCCGTGTCAGAAAGACCAATACGGTGCAGTCGTACGTTGGTGGGGACCAAACCATTAACTACCCTACACCATGTGGACGCCACAGCCATTGAGTGGATCGGCAGACTAACATTCTTCCAGACGTTCCTCCAGGACACTGATGGAGACGCCAGTTCGATTGGATTGGGACCAGTCAGCCCCTCACAACGGGCAATCAAGCTCTTGGTCGTTGGCACCGGTCGTCGCAAGAAGACGTCACCGAGGTAACTAACCGCAATATAAAATTCCCGGACGTGTTTCAACTTAAAATTGAGGCGACCAACGTCGACAGGTGGAGCAAGGCTCTTCGGACGCAGAACAGTAAAAAGTCTGGATGTAATTGAAGTTACTTCTTGCGTAACAATGAGACTCGTACGGCAGACGTACAAGGCAGATGCCTTGCGAGTAATGTCAGTGAGGCCCAAGCCTCCGGAGATACGCGGTTTCGTCATAATCTCGTAACGCAACTTGAATAGATGACCCTTCCATATAAACCTGCTACACAATTCGCGCAACCTTTTCGCCACCATCATGGGAAGTAGGAACAGCTGAGCAACATAATAGGCTTTACATAACACGTACGTGTCTAAAATTCTGACTTTTTGCAAAATGGTAGCAGAGCGCTGCTCATGGACCATCAGAGCCCCCTGTATCTTCTCGGTGACAGATTTCCAATTAAGAGCCGCCATTTTTATAGGACACCGATCAATGCTAATCCCCAATGACGTATGGCGATCGACAAAAGTGGCCCAAGGGACACCAGCATCGCTAAACCTCGAATATCAAGGAACTTACATTTACCCTGATTGAGACGCGCTCCAGAGACACAATAGTATGCATCAACTGCCCCTTTCAACAATGTGATATCATCACGTTGACGGAGGAGAACAACGACATCGTCCGTGTACGCCTTAACCGTGAGCTTCCCACCAGAGAGGGTCATACCCTGAAGCTTGAAAGCAAGAGTCCGAAGCAGCGGTTCCAGGGACAATATGAATAGAGACATAGAGAGCGGACTACCCTGAGGTACCCCTCGGCGGATAGCAATGGGCGGCGTCAGCTGCCCATTGACTGACACCCGAGCAGTTATTCCCCTATACAAATTACCAAGAACACCACGTGATGAAGCGTTAAAACCTATTGTATCTAAAACACGATTTAAAAACACATGACTGACGTGATCAAAAGCCTTGTAAAAATCGAGGAAAGCAAAGGCACAATGAACGTTTGTAACCGCCGCAACCGAGACAACATCCTGATATTCGGCTACAGGGGTCAGAATAGATCTACCAGGAAAACAACATTGATGTGCCCCAATCACAGACCGAAGCAGAGAAGACAATCGACTATTTAACGCTTTAGCAGCTGTCTTGTAATCAAAGTTCAGCGATGTGAGCGGACGAAGATTGGCAGCAGATAAACGACCAGTGGACTTCGTTATTAAAACAATTTTCCCTACTTTAAAATCGGCTGGCACATCCATCCCCCTGACAATCTCATTTAAAATCTGCGTAAAAGTGCCACCCAAAAGAGGCCAAAAACGGAGATAAAATTCTTTAGGCAGGCCGTCTGGACCCGGCGATTTACCGGACGGAGAGCGAGCAATAAAACCGAAAACATCATCTACCTGGAACTCCCGGAGAAAGTCGCCGTTCGCGTCAGGCGTGATAGTCGCAGGAAGATCCTCAAGGACATCATCAGAAAGTGACGCACCAGAATCATCGGCAGAATAGAGATTAGCGTAATACTGATGAAGAGCACGCGTCATATCCTCCTGTGCAATAAGCTGTCGTCCATCATCCACCATAAAAGAAGAGATGAAGGTGCGACGACGTCGAGTCTGATGCCGCAGCAGGTGGTACAAAGAAGTCAGTTCACCTTCAACAAGAGAGTGAGGTTTCGACTTTACTCGCAGACCATCCAACTGTCGTCGTTTGAGGGTCAAGAGCTTTGCTTTAATACGACGAACATCATGGATCCGCAGAGGAGAAGGACCCGCCGCGTCATACAGTTCACGCAGGACAGAGTAGTAAAATTCATACGTGTTCTTAAAATCACGCGCCCTTGCGGCACAGTAAAAAATCAAAATCTGACGAATCTTGGGCTTGGCAAACACAGTCCACCAAACGAGCAAGGAGGGGTAACGCGGGACAGAGTGAAGACATCGCTCCCACACGGCACTTACAACTTCATCAATGGCACTGTCGGCAAGGTGGGAAACATTTAACCTCCACTGGGAACGATAAAGTCTTGCAGGTTGGTGACTAAGATTTACATTTGCAGTAAAAGCACAATGGTCAGAAAAACTAGTAGGAATAACATCGACAGAAAGAATGTTATCACATAAAAAATCAGAGAAGTAGAATCTGTCGAGTCTACTGCATGAGGACGCGGTAAAAAACGTAAATTTCACCAGGGTGGGATATTTGTGTTCCCAAACATCACGCAGGTGCATCGTACGAACCAAGTCATGTAAATCTCGGCAATAATTAAAATTGGGGGACTGGTCTTCGGGGCGTAAAACACAATTAAAATCGCCTCCGAGCAGGAGACTCCGAGGACTCTTGCGCAAAAGATAAATAAGCTCTTCCCTATAAAAGCGCGATCGAGCCACAGTGCGACCCGAACCAGAGGGGGCATACAAAACAACTAGGCAGAGATCAAAAAGACGACAACCAATCCCACGGCCAGAGTCAAGGAATTCAATGTCAGTAACAGGAATACCTTCTCGAAAGAAAAGAGCAGTTCCTGTCGAATTTTCCGGTGCGACATTAAAAACAATTTGAAATCCAGGGAGAGAGAGATCAGAAAACAATACTTCCTGCAAAAATACTACGTCCGCACAGGAGCCGTAGAGAAACTGCCGCAAAGAGGCAATGCAAACGTCGGACTCAATAAGGTTAACATTTAAGGTAAGAAAGGTGTATGCTTGAACCATGGAGAGAAAAGCGAGAGAAGAAATCACCTACACCGACGCATCAACATCAAAGTCCATAGCAGGGGAGACGGAGGCATCCGAGGGAAGAGGACTGCTACCCCCTTCTGCGGATCCCTTACGTTTCGGTTTTTTACGAACAGCATTGACGTTCGGCTGAACGCGCAACTTGCGTCGGCTGACGGGCAAGGAAGCGGCAGCCGCCGGTGACGTAGGAGGGTCAAGTTCTGTATTCGACACCACCCGCGCCGGTCCACAGTCAGGGTCCCGGGTCGCGGGGGAAACATCCGACGAAACGGACTGGTCTACACCAATACTAGCTTCCGGCAAACATGGACTACACGGAGGCGAAACGTGAGCAGGAAGGTCTGAAGCTGCAAAGTTGGATGGAAGCGGAGCAGCTCCGCTGGCAGAGGTGTGGGGCAGCGAAGCAGGAAGTTGTTGCGACTCAACTTGTTGTGACAACGAAGTCGGTTCGGAAGGCGGCGCCAACAGGCCCGACCGACGAGCCGACTCGAGAGAAGCCGCGTCGGAAGCCGGAGGGGCGTCAGCAGCCGCTACCGGAACAGCTACTTATGGGGAACAGGGAGCATCTACACTACTCTGTTGCTCGGAGGATGTCGGTCTCTCGGATTGGGGCATCTCGGGGAGATCCTCATCCGTACTATTTCCATCTTGTGCGCGACGCCGTTTATTATTCAAAAGCGGCACACCCACCTGAGGAACAGACGGAACAACATCAGAATTTGCACGCAAAGGAGGAAATTCTGTGTCAGGGGCGTGCAAAACCTGCGTCGGGGCGCTACTACCACTGGACTGTTCGACACCAAGAGCAGAACCACCGGCAACGAGGTCAGCGACCGTTAACTTGCGACGCTGTTCGACAGAAATTTTTAACACAAAATCCCTCCGCGGACAGTTGGTACGCACGTGGCCACTCTCATTGCACAAAAAACAGGTGCCAACCTGACCACTATATGTTACATGGACACGATATCCACCGATCTGCAGGTGCGATGGAATATTCTGCTTCACGTGCATTTCGATGGAATGAATACCACTGTAACACTGCAGGCGATATTGGCTGGACCAGCGTTCAAGGCGAATACTCTTAACATCACCATACTTGAGTAAACCCTCCTTAAGATACACATTATCCACCTCCGGCGGAAGGTTGTAAACACGAACACTGGTGTACGTAATGGAAGCATTTGAAAGCAGTATGGTACTGACAGAATCATCCCGATGCCGAAAGAGAACCTGATGACCAAATTTGGAAATAATTTTCTCAACCTGAAGGGGGTCCATAAATTTAACAAAGAAAACATAGAGTTCTGTATCAAAATAAGCAGTGTGCACCTGATCGGAATGGATGCCAAAGATATCTACTAACCAAACATGAATCTCAAGGGAACTAGGTTGCACGTGGCGGGTGGACATGTCAAAAGCAAAACTAACTGTAGCCTGACGAGGAATAACCTGAGACTACATTTTCAAAAAATTCGCGGTCTAAGCCGCTACACAAAAAACACTGAAATACACGCAGAAAGTAACACAAGGAACGAAACAACGACGGAGAAAACACACTAAAGGTACAACACTACAAGTAAACAAACGATATCCCACTAAACGTAACGCTACGGCGGAGCGGAACACTAGGCACGTCCACACTGCACGGCCTCTGAAGCGGAACTGTGCCACTGAGCTAAAGAGGCGCGGCGTAGCGGAACTTTTGCGTACTTCGTCCGTACGGTCGTCTGAATCATCAGACTTCAGCTGACAACACTTCATATTTTCGACTAATATTTGCAGCTATGGCGACCCATTACTGCTTGGCTACACATCTGACACGTAGCCGAAGTTCTCTACAAACAAAACCACCTGCACTTCAGAACATGACTTTCACACATGTCTACAAAATCACCTTCACCCTCAAATACAGTTTTCTTGCGACTGATGGAGACGTAGGCAAATTTTAAAGTTGCTATTTCCATTACATCACGTTAATCAGAAAATCGGTAATTTACATCTGCAGCGGAAAAAAATTCCGTTCCGCCCAGCATAGGGCTCGAACCCACGACCCTGTGATTAAGAGTCTCAAGCTCTATCGACTGAGCAAGCCGCGCTGCCTCGTTGGATACCTGCTGGGTAGCAGATCACACAATTGGTTGGTCCCATACAGAATCTCTCCATGCTGCCTAATGTTTTCCTAACGTCACACTCGTCACGTACTTCACTTTTATTTCATAATCATTTCTGAGAGGTAAAGGAATTGCATGACAATCTGCAGAGCTAGCGGCGTCAAAATTAACACACATACTTGACGTGACTCAAAAGCCGAACGAGTTACTTTCCGACGTTGTTTTAGATGTGCCAGTGCCAGTCAAAACTCGCGGTGAGTGCACTCTGCCGACCATTTCGCTAGTTAACACCGGTCTTGTTGTGTGTGTTTCAAGCTCAACACCATCTGCAAGCACAAAATGGTCAACATCAACATTCAGACGGTTTCGTACTGCTCAATTGCTACATTAAAACGGTATGTTTCTTTTTAAGAACTGGAAAAACACGACTGTGACTGGATTCGAACCTGCAATCTTCGGATCCGAAGCCCAACGCCGTATCCATTAGGCCACACGGTCACTGACGACCAACTATAACTTATATACGATTCATCTCGAAACGCTCACACCCCCTGAGGAATTGTGTTTTCGTTCCACACAGCCGCTGCCCCTTACTCCTTCCCACCCATTCGTTACATTCAACATCTTACGAGACCGACCAAACATAGACAGGAAAACAAGACCACACACTTTGAGCATTCGGAATCGATGGCAGGGTGTCCCTCGTCGCATTTGCTACGATGGCAATTTGCTACTACTGCAGAAGCGGCGGCCGCGACGACGATGACGACGACGACGACGACGACGACCGCGAGAGGCTCAGAGATTTGTGAGAAAAACATCTATAAAATGTAATTCTGACTGCCTCGTCCCACCTTATGCCGTACCGCTTTGGCAAATGCTTTATCTGCGCCATTCGCCTTAATCACATCTGAGAGTGATTCTTAATAAAACACCTGTCGCTAATTGTTCGTCATCACAGATACTGTTTGCTATACGGCCATGACGCGCAACTGATTTCCAAAATTCGTCTTCCTCCTGTGAGGATGGAACTCACGACCCCTGGTTTGCTTAGGCAGTGCACTACCACTTTTTTTTTTTAGTGAAAAGTAGGGCCTGTCCGGGATTTGAACCCGGGACCTCCTGCACCCAAAGCAGGAATCATACCCTTTTTTTTTTCGGGCCTCCATCCACCCCTTCTAGCCCGTCCTCACGCTCGCCAAAATTGCCTTCATCGGCTCGGCTTCTCCGCCATAAAAAAAAGTCACCGTTTATATTAAATATTATTCGTGTGACAGTTTAATGCTTTTCACTATGCATTTGGATAGTTGGTTAAAACACTATATTGCATGTGGGGATTAAACAAATTAACTCTTCTGCGACAATGTGAGTAACTCATCACAACGTCCAAGGAAGACTGCATATGTGAAAATTAACTGGAGGGTGCTGGAGTCTTTCGCAGCATGAAGGAACAAATCTTCTCCTCCTCTTTTATGGGAGATTCAAACATAAAAGAAACACGTCTTCCGTGCATATAAACGAATCTTCCTAAATAAGTAAGAAAAGAATAATTGTAATGTGAGTATTAGATCTCCGAAATTCCACGGGGTTCCTGTAGAACAGTCTCGTAATGCTGTCGACAGGAGAGGCATCGCCCCCCAAAGTGTCACCACTGTCGGGGCGGTCCGTCGCATATTCGTGACCGTTCGATTCCCGCAATCCGGATCCTAATTGCGGCCATTATAATTCTGAAGGGGCCATCCTGCAGTAGTTTCGTACCGCAGACGTCGCCCTGGATGAATATCTCTCTACGTTAATGTTCGGAGTGGGAAAGACGCATACTTTTCTCTATATTTGTCTATTCGTTGAAGTTTCTGGTGTTGAGTTAGTAGGTATAACCAATAGTCTTCTTTATTTTTTTCTGGCGCCGATAATATATAATACACCGTCTGACCTTGAAGCCAATTGACTGCTCGTCGTTTTGAGGGGGGGGGGGGGGTTATGGAACGGCATTGGGAGTGAGGAGTCCAGCTGGAGTAATCATCCTAGGTGCAGTACGCAGCATACTTGAGAGCTTCCGCGCAAAGAGAATCCAGATGTCCTTCACATCGTCGCATAGAAAGCGATGTTCAATGGTATCTAGTAAAGTACAGTGAACGCAATTCGGAGTGTCGGACAAGTGAATCATGTGTAGCTTTGAATTTGTCGGTATGATCCTATTGACCGCCATGTACCACGTAGACCGCACCTGCGATGGTAAGTGTGCGTCGTGAATGTTTTCCCAGATCTTTGCCCAATTGCAGTCTTTATACTTTACTTCTATTCTGTTCCGCGATTTACTGTCCGTCAGGCAGCTGTAAAGAGCTCTGACCCTGTAAAGATCATTCTCAGGTATGGTGCATTGAACATAGCTGTAGTCTAGGAAAAAATTACTAAAGTGGCATAATGCAGTCGGGATGTGACTTACGTTGACAGGAGGCGTCATGCTGGCTAGTGCGATTTCATGGAGAAGAAGGGCCGTTAAGAAATGTGTTGTTCGTAGCCATTGTTTATACACGTTGCTGATATATAATGCTTTCGCTTTGTGGTAAACATCAGTCAGATTGAGGCCGCCCTTTCCCATGGGGAGCGTCAAGGTTTCAAATGCGACTTTGAAAATTTGTCCCCTACTGACAAAGTGGCGAGCGCCGCAAGCATGCGTTGTGCTATGACTTTTGGTATTGGGAGGATTTGCGCGACATAATTGACTTTTGAAACGATGTAAGTATTGACTAAAAGCACTCTTTGTATGGCGTTGAGATTTCGCAAATGATGTTGCCGTATGCCGGCCCGAATTTTTGCCAACAATCTCCTATAGTTAAGAGCAGCCGTGCAGCGGATGCTGCGCGTGTATTCAATGCCGAGACATTTAAAAGTTGCCATCCTTTTTAGTGAACGGCTATTGACAAGTTCTAGTCCCCTACCAAGTGCCATAACGCCAGACTTTTTACAGTTGACTTTCGCTCCTGAGGCGGCTTCATAAGTGTTTATCAGCTGAAACGCGCGTTCTAAGTCTTCAACTTTCGTCACCACGAAACTGACGTCATCCGCAAATGCCTGGAAGACAATCTTCTGGCCATGTATACGTAATCCCGGAAGGTCTTGCGTCAGGGAGAACAGCAAGGGTTCAAGAGCAACTGCAAACAAAGCCATTGACATCGGGCAACCTTGTCGGACCGACCTAGTGATGGAAATAGGTTTACTTAGTTGTCCGTTGAGACAGATCTTGGATGTTCCGTTTCTCAGCAGGAGTGTAACATTGTCAATAACTTTCCGTGGAAAATTCATTGCTGCCATCGCGCACAGAAGATATGAGTGACTGACTTTATCGAATGCTTTTTCAAAATCTAGCGAGACTAGAGCGCATCGGATGTCACAAGCGGCGGCTGTAGCTATGATATCTCTATATTCGCTTAACGTCTGCTGGATGTTTCTAGTTTTCCCAACGCTCGTTTGATAGGCCCCCGTGACAGTACTGAGTACCGTACTGAATCGCTGCATCATGACCCGCGCGAATATCTTATAATCCGTATTAAGTAATGTAATCGGTCGGAGATTGTCGACTGTCTTGCCCGCTGGGGTTTCAGGGACCAATACCACTATGCCCTCACAGTATTCCCTTAGGATATCATCTCCAGCGTTTAGGATATCATTACAGACCATGGTCACCTTTGGAACTAAATGGTGTCGAAAAGTTCTATAAAACTCGGCCGGTAATCCGTCGGGGCCAGGCGATTTATTCTGTGGGCTCCCTCGAATGGCGTCCGCTACTTCATCGTCAGTTATTACTGCAGCGAGGCCGTCTGCTTCTTCCGTGCTCAATGTCGCAAAACGGCGTGCCATGAGGGCTTGCTGCGCCGCTATATCCACCGGGTGTTCCGTTAACTGTGCTGTGAAATGTTTATAAATCTCGTCTCGTATGTTGCGCTGGTGGTGTAAGTGTCGACCATCTGCAGTGTGCAGTTCTGTCAATATCTTTCTGTGCCCCCTTTTCTGTTCGCGAATAACATGATACATTGATGTCGTTTCGTCCTGTATGGCGTTTTGCAGACGTGTCCTGACTTTACAGCCTTCCAATTGCTTCCGTTTGAGGGTTAAAATCGTAGCCGTTATTCGTTTAATGTGCATACGATTTGCTATTACCGTTGCATCTTCTCGATATAAATCCCTTAAACACTGAAAGTAGAATTCCAGGGTTTGCTTCTGCCAGGCACATCGATCTCTGTAATAATTCTTCATCGCTTTTGTTAAGGCGGGTTTTGCACATTTTACCCACCACGTAATGGCAGAGTCGTATGCGGGAAACTTTCGTTCGCATTCTGCCCACGTGTTGCGGAAGACTGTGTGACACTCGGGTTCTGTTAAATGCGCTACATTTAGTTTCCAGGTCCCCTTGCCCTGTACGTCCCTTGTTTGGCTAAATTGACGGTACATAAATATGCCACATGATCTGTAAAGACAGTCGGCCATAGCTCTGCCTGCAAAACATGTTCACTCATATTTGCTGATGCGTAGATTCTATCGACGCGGCTAGCTGAGTGACCAGCAACGAATGTGAATCCGGGCCTGTCACCGTGTCTATGCTCCCATGTGTCTATTAAATTTAACTCTTCAATGATGGCGCGAAGCTCGGCGGACGGATTGAAATTTAGTGACTGGTCTTTGGGACTGAGTACACAGTTAAAATCACCAGCGAATAGAAGTTGGTCTGAAGGTGGTGTGAAAAGCGGCACAATGCCATCTTTAAAAAACTCTGCTCTTTGTCGTCGTCTCCCAGAACCGGAAGGGGCGTAGAGATTAATAAATCTGGTAGTATCGATAGTAGTCGCTATACCTCTGCTATTCGCCAGGCGTTCGATATGTGACATCACTATCCCTTCCTTAGCCATGATCGCGGTCCCTAGTTCAGTACCATTTCCAGGATTAACGACGGCATTGTAACCTGTGATACGGTCAAGGTTAATATTGGTCACTTCCTGCAGCATAATGAGATCAATATCAGAGGCATAGAGAAAATCTTGAAGGTTTTTTAAGTTGAGTGGGCTACTGATCTTATTGATGTTCAATGTCGCAATGCGGTAAGCTTGCAAGGACGTCATGAGAACAGAGGTCTAGGTGACAATATGCCTACTATTGATGTTCATGGCAAACATCATCTAAAAGAAGTCCGCGTCATCAGCCACTGCACCGACGCCGGCGGTAGCCGTGTGTTGCTGGTGGGACACACCTGCTTGAGCTTCTGATGACGGATTCTCTATACCGCGCCGATCCCGTACTAAATCTTCTTCCCGACCACCCTCTTCAACGTCATCTGACCAATCGCACACGAACTTGTCTGCGTTCATATCGCAATCCGAGAGCTTGGAACATTCAGGCATAGGGTTCGGATCCAATGAATCGGCCACCGCAGGGTCCCTTGAGGTCGATCGTCCGTGATCAGTGACCGATTCGTCCGTCCGAGATTTTTTTGCTGTTTTGCTGGTTGCCGACGACGATGGGTCAGTTACTTCAGTCAGTTTCTGTCTGACGTGGTTCGCCTTTTCACGCAATATTGGCGCCTTTGCTTCTGCCCCTTGATGTGCTAGCCGGCGTTTCTTCTGAGATTTGGGAGACCGCTGGGCCTGGTGGCCAGCCATCTCGTTCGAGTTCGACTCCATCCGGTCCACGTCGGACTTGTCGTCTCGAAACGGTACGCCCGCCGGAATACTTTCGGTGTCCGGTGGGTGCCCCATCTGCGAGTGAGTATTGCCCTCCATCGTTCGCTTCCATCGGTGTAGCGCCTTCGTGCACTGCGCGCAAACCCTCTAGCGAAACATCTAAACTATGTTCCGAGGTGACATTAGCACGAGCGGCGGCGACGTATGATAATGGCAACGTAGACGTCGGGCCGCGCAACTCACGCTCACGGGCCGGTATTTGCGCCACGCGTCATTGGACACACTGAGCACGGATATGTTCTGTGGACCCACATCCCGCACAAGTTCTAGGCTGCCCGTCATAAATCACTATGGCCCTGTAGCCACACACAGTGATGTAGGACGGAATGTGCTTTAACATATCTATCTTCACCTGACGGACACCGTTTAGTACTGGGAAAATATGCATGGTCTACCACTTTTCTGCCGTATTGCTGATGACTGTTCCATATTCCCTCATTTTTGGCATTAATCTGGTCAGCGGAAATTTCAAAGGGTAATTCAAATATGGGAACAGTTTTCACTCCGAGACCAGCAAGCGAAATTCTGACATCACCAACATTGCCGACAGAATGGTTGAACTTCAACACTCCTCCACAAGATTGAACGACCTGCTCGCATTTCTCGGGATTCAACAATTTGAGGTACACCGCACTGCTGACGATAGACAGGTGAATGCCAATCATATCATCAATAGTTATTTTCATGACGTCTCTAATAAATAACTCAACCTCAAAGGATTTGGGTCGTGCATAATGAGGGTCAAAACTCAATTTCAACGTGTCTTTCCGTATAAGTTGATCCATTATAGTAGAATGCAATTCATCACGCCACAATAAAACTACGTAGCAATGCGCACACTCACCAAACAGCACGCGACCGCCACAGGCGAGAGCGAAAACAACCCTCGTCCGACCGCCAAGGCCGCTGCCGGCTGACTGCGCCCACTGAGCTAAAGAGGCGCGGCGTAGCGGAACTTCTGAGTACTTCGTCCGTACGGTCGTCTGAATCATCAGACTTCAGCTGACAACACTTAATATTTTCGACTAATATTTGCCGCTATAGCGACCCATTACTGCTTGGCTACACATCTGACACGTAGCCGATGTTCTCTCCAATCAAAACCACCTGCACTTCAGAACATGACTTTCACACATGTCTACAAAATCACCTTCACCTTCAAATACAGTTTCCTTGCGACTGGTGGAGACGTAGGCAAATTTTAAAGTTGCTATTTCCATTACATCACGTTAATCAGATATTCGGTAATTTACATCTGCAGCAGAAAAAAATTCTGTTCCGCCCAGCGTAGGGCTCGAACCCACGACCCTGTGAATAAAAGTCTCATGCTCTACCGACTGAGATAGCCGTGCTGCCTCGATGGATACCTGCTGGTTAGCAGATCACACAGTACTCGATTGGGTTGGTTGGTCCCATACAGAATCTCTCCATGCTTCCTAATGTTTTCCTAACGTCACTCTCGTCACGTACTTCACTTTTATTTCATAATCATTTCTGAGAGGTAAAGGAATTGCATGACAATCTGCAGAGCTAGCGGCGTCAAAATTAACACACATACTTGACGTGACTCAAAAGCCGAACGAGTTACTTTCCGACGTTGTTTTAGATGTGCAAGTGCCATTCAGACCTCGCGGTGAGGGCACTCTGCCGACCATTTCGCTAGTTAACACCGGTCTTGTTGTGTGTGTTTCAAGCTCAAGACCATCTCCAAGCACAAAATGGTCAACAGCAACATTCAGACGACTTTGTACTGCTCAAGTGCTACATTAAAACGGTATGTTTCTTTTTCAGAACTGGAGAAACACGACCGCGACAGGATTCGAACCTGCAATCTTCAGATCCGAAGTCCGACGCCTTATCCATTAGGCCACACGGTCACTGACGACCAAGTATAATTATATACGACTCATCTCGAAACGCTCACACCCCCTGAGGAATTGTGTTTTCGTTCCACACAGCCGCTGCCCCTTACTCTTTCCCAACCATTCGTTACATTCAACCTCTTAAGAGAGCGGCCAAACATAGACAGGAAAACAAGACCACACACTTTGCGCATTCGGAATCGATGGCAGGGTGTCCCTCGCCGCATTTGCTACGATGGCCATTTGCTACATCTGCAGAAGCGGCGGCGGCGGCGGCGACGACGACGACGACGACGACGACGACGACGACGACCGCGAGAGGCTCAGACATTTGTGAGAAATACATCTATAAAATGTAATTCAGGCTTTCTCGTCCCATCTTATGCCGTACTTTTTTTTTTCCTTATTGTTATTTTAAACCTATACATAGGTAGGCCAGCAGCGGCGTAACTAAGCCGCTCTTCGGCCACAGACATGAACATAGTACAAGCAGTAATAGACACACAGAGACATTGAGGTTAAAAAACAGTAGACAAAACAGAGTAAAATAACAGAAGCCGTTCACTGTGGAGCAGTCAAGTTAAAAGTGATTCACACAGCACATAACGGAGAGATACAAAGTAGCACACGTGAACGATGGAGCACGGAACAAGAGACACGGATCTCTAGCGGGACGACAGAACACATAAGCACTGCGGTGACAATCTTCGGCGGTTGGTGATGTACTTGACACACGAGTAAGGCCGGGGACCTGCCAGAGGGAAGGGGCGAGGGTAGGAGGGAATGGGGGAGGGGTTGATGCCAATGGGGAGAGGATGGGTGAGGGAGGGGTGGTGTGCGGAAGCCCAGGGAGAGGGGGAGGGAAGGAGGGAAGGAGAGAAGGGAGAGAGGGTGCCCACAGGATAAGGAGAGGAGAGGGAAGGCAAGGCTCAAAGTTGGTAGGAGTTGTAAATGGGGGGAAGGAGGGCATTATCTGGGAGGGGGAGCTGGCGGAAGCCACCTTGGGAGAGGGTGTGGAGAGTGTGAAGATGGAGAGCAGGTGGGATACAGGAGTACAGGCGTGGCAGCGGGTTGGGGTGGGAGAGGATGGGAGAGACAAGCGGGTGGGGAGGATCAAGGTTGTGGGAGGTGTAGAGGATCCGTATCCGTTCGAGGAAAAGGAGGAGGTGTGGGAAGGGGATGAGGTCATAGAGGGTCCGCGTGGGGGAAGGGAGGCTGATGCGATAGGCGAGGCGGAGTGCATGGCGTTCAAGGATTTGAAGGGATTGGTAAAAGGTAGGAGGGGCGGAGATCCAGGCGGGATGGGCATAACAAAGGATAGGACGGATGAGGGATTTATAGGTGTGGAGGACGGTGGACGGGTCCAGACCCCATGTGCGGCCAGAGAGGAGCTTGAGGAGGCGGAGTCGGGAGCATGCCTTGGCTTGGACTGTCTGGAGATGAGGGGTCCAGGAGAGGCGACGATCAAGAGTGACGCCAAGGCACTTGAGGGTGGGGGTGAGGTTAATAGGACGGCCATAAATGGTAAGATAGAAATCAAGGAGACGGAAGGGGTGGTTTTGCCTACGATTATTGCCTGGGTCTTGGAAGGATTGACCTTGAGCAACCACTGGTTACACCAAGAGGTGAACTGGTCAAGATGGGATTGGAGAAGGTGCTGGGAGCGTTGCAGGGTGGGGGCGAGGGCTAGGAAGGCGGTGTCATCGGCGTACTGGAGAAGGTGTAAGGGGGGGGGGGGGGTGCAGGCGGAGGCATGGCCGCCGTATAAAGAAGGTAAAGAAGAGGGGAAAAGACGGAGCCTTGGGGCACACCGGCGGAGGGGTAGAAGGTGTAGGAATCCGTGTTGTGGATGGTGACATAGGAAGGACGGTGGGAAATGAAGGAGGCGATCAGACGGACGTAGTTTATGGGAAGGGCAAAGGTTTGGAGCTTGAAGAGGAGACCAGAATGCCATACACGGTCATATGCGCGTTTAAGGTCGAGGGAGAGGAAGATGGCAGAGCGACGGGAGTTGAGTTGTCCTGAGAGGAGGTGAGTGAGGTGAAGGAGAAGGTCATCGGCAGAGAAGGATGGCCGAAAGCCACATTGGGTGGAGGGAAGTAAACGGTGCTGGTGGAGGTGCTGGTGGATGCGGCGGGTAAGAATGGACTCCAGGACCTTGCTGAAGACCGAGGTAAGGCTTATAGGACGGTAGGAGGAGACAGCAGAAGGTGGTTTATCAGGTTTGAGGAACATTAGGATCCGGGAGGTTTTCCACAGGTCGGGGTAGAAGCCGGTGGACAAGACCACACTGTACAGTCTGGCCAGGGTGGAGAGGAAGGAAGTGGGAGCTTCACAGAGGTGACGGTAAGTAACACGGTCGTGACCAGGAGCGGTGTTGCGTTTGGTGCGGAGTATAGCTAGGATGTCTTGAGTAGTGATAGGGGTATTGAGTTCGGTGTGTGTAATGTTGTCCAAGTATTGGAAGCCAGGAGCGAGTGGAGGGACAGAGGTGTCAGTTCGATCACGGACATCGGGGAAGAGGGAATAATCGAACTGGGGATCGTCAGGGACAGTAAAGATATCCGTGAGGTAGGAGGCAAAATGGTTGGCCTTACTAAGGTTGTCAGGAAAGGGACGGTCATTATGGAGTTAAGAGGTAGGGTAGCATTAAGACGGGTGCATGTCTGTCGCTAGTCCCGGCGTTTCTTAGCCGCGAGCAAGTTCCGGATGTGTCTCTGGAGTTGCCGGTGGCGTCGTAGTTTGTCCCGGTCACGCGTGTGAAGGAAGGCACAGTAAAGATGACGGGATTCTCGAAGGAGGAGAACGGCCTGTAGGGGTAAAGTGGGACGGTGCGGGTGGACAGCGACGGTAGGGATGTGGGCCTCCACGTCCTCAGACAAGATCTGCTGGAGAAAGGACGCGGCATGGGTGATGTCATGTGGGCGGTGGTAGGTGAGGGGGTGGCTATCGACTCGGGCAGTAAGGGTATTCCGGTAGGCATTCCAGTCGGCACGGGAGTAATCATGGACATACTTGGGGGGTGGGTCAAGGCGATGGTCGTGATGGGGGCGACGACCGTCAGATATGGTAAGGAGGACAGAGAGATGGTCACTGATAATAGGATCAAGGACATCCACCGCTATGCGGCCAAGGAGGTTGGGGGAGGCCAGGACAACATCGGGAGTGGTATTGGATTCAGGGCGGGTGTGTTGGGGAAGAGGAAGGACATCTCCTCGCAGGGTGGCGAGGAACCGATGCCACCGCCGTAGCTGGGCAGCGGAGCGACTATGGATGTTAAGGTCGGCGGCAATCACGTAGGAGGAGAAGGTACGGCGGATGTGGGAAAGGAAGTCGAAAGGAATTGGGGCTGTGGAGCGGACATAAATGGTGGCACAGGTAATGGTGAGGCCGGGGAAGAAGAGGATGAGGATCAGATGTTCTGTGGGGTCAGGAGGCAGGGGTTGGAGCCGAACAGGGATCTGGCGGTGGTGGCCAATGGAGACTCCAGCACGCGCTATTGGGAGGGGATTCTCGGAGCGATGAAGGAGGTAGGGGGAGGTGTGGACGGTGATGTGGGGCTGGAGAAAGGTTTCGTTCAGGAGGAAGGCAGCAACGCGGTGGGTCGTGAGTGTATGCAGAAGGAGGTTCTTGTTGACAGGAAGGGAGCAGATGTTATTGAACAAGATACGGTGCTGTCGCGCCAGGATGGGAATTTAGACGAGGGTGTCAAGATGGGAGAAGGTGAAGTGGGCCTGGTTATGGGAGTAGGTGGCATAGGTATTGAGATGGAACACGGAGCGTGCGGCGAGGGATATCTGCTGGAGGGTGTGGGGGCGCTGAAAAGGATGGACGTTTTGGAGGAGAATGGTGACAAAGCGGATGATGTCCTCAGCAGTGGGGGGGGGGGGGGGGACGAATGGAGTTACCAGGGGGGTAGGGTCATCCAGAGGGTGGACAGGGAAGGTGAGTTCAGGAGTGGAAGGGGCTGGTGGAGCCTTGCATTTCTGGGAGTATGTGGGGTGAGGGAGGTTACAGGTGTTGCAGGATGGAGGGGACTGAAGGTTGGGGCACTGCTGGAGGAAGTGCGCTTGCTTGCAGTGCGGGCAGACAGGGGCCTCGCGGCACTCAGATGTTTGGTGTGCATTATAGTGCAGGCACCTCTGGACTGGGGAGGGGAGAGGGAAGGGTCGACCTTGTAGCGGCGGTTGAAGAGGAGGGCTCCCTCCTTGAGGAGAAGGTCGATCGAAGGAGCATGCTCAGAAAAAACCCACATAAGGCGGGTGGGGCCGGCAGGGTTGTGGATCCGGCGAACAGCACGAACATCGAGGTAGGGATGCGCCTTAAGCTCTGCCAGCACCTCCTCCTCCGTGATCGTCGGACTAAGCCGAGTGATCACGGTGGTGAGGGTTGGCGGGCGACGCGGGGGTTGGTGTTGACGGGATGGGGAAGGGGAAGGAGCAGGGGCGAGAGAGGCATTGGGGCCGAATCGGGTAATGGGGATGCGGGATAGGATGTCGGTGTGGAGGGTGGGGCTATAGGAGGTGATAAGGACGGAGTCCCTACGGGGGGTGAGAAGGGAGATAGGGGTGCCAGGAAAGTGTTGGCGGAGGACCAAGGTGAGGTTGCGGGCCTCCAGGAGAGAGGGATCTGGACAGGAAAGGAGGTATCTGTAGGAGGGGGTGGTAGAGGAAGCGGTAGAAGTGGCGGGCGGGGAGACATCCATGGCATCTTTGGGGGGAGGAGGGGGAAGGGGCTGTTATTTCTTGGGAGTGGAGTGGGCAGGGGTGCCACTTGGACGTTTTATAGGATGGGAAGAGGGGCGGGGTACAGGAGCAACCTGGAGATGTTGGGGGGAGGCAGGTCCCGGCAGTGGTGCTGGGGCCGGCGCTGCAGATGATGCAGGTGCGGGCGCAGGTGCTGGTGCTGGTGCTGGTGCTGGTGAAGGTGCGGCACTGGTGGTGGCTCTCCGAGCCACAACCCGGGCGGGGGCTGCACGAGCGGATGAAGTGGCTTGGGGGAGTGGAGGGAAGGGGTCAGGTGAGGTGGTTGGGGGAGAAGGAGCGACAAAGGGAGCTGGGGAGGGAAGGGTGAGGAGGGGTGGGATGTAGGGGGCGGGGGGTGTTTGAGCACACCAAGGAATGGTGGTGGCAGCTGCTGAGGGGGAGGTGTAAGTGATGGCTGTGATAGAGGCGGTGGTGGTAGGGATGGTAATGGTGAAATGCAACAACTGAACGGGATGAGGGAAAAAGAAACACTAAGGATGACAGACAACGAAGACAAACACTACACTACACTGCACAAGTCCAGGAAGGCGAAGACGGCGGCGGCGGCTGCTGCTGCGACGGCGGGGAGCGGGGTCCGGGGCCCCGCCCTGCTGCTGCGGCGGCGGAGGAGGACGGGCTCGGCGGCGGGCTGGTGGAGGCGGCGGAGATGACGACGAACGGGGCAGACTGCGTCAGCCGGCGACGAGAACGGCGAGCAGGAAGGGCTGCACCGGCGACAGGAGTCGCGGTGCGGGGGCGGCGGCTGCTGCTGCTGCTGCTGACACTGGTGCCTGCGCTGTCAGAACTTTTGGAAATGCTGGAACCGCTGGAACTGCGACGGGAAACGCTACTGGAACTGCTGCTGCTGCTGCTAAACCTATGGCTTCGACGATTGCGGAAATCAATCCTCGAAGGGCGCAACTCTCTCGAGTTCCGCCAAAGACGGCGTGCCGTACCACGTTGGCGAATGCTTTATCTGCGCCATTCGCCATCACAGATACTGTTTGCTATACGGCCATGACAATTCCTACATTAAAACCGTAAGTTTCTTTTTCAGAACTGGAGAAACACGACGGTGACAGGATTCGAACCTGCAATCTTCGGATCCGAAGTCCGATGCCTTATCCATTAGGCCACACGGTCACTGACGACCAAGTATAATTTATATACGACTCATCTCGAAACGCCATTCGCCTTAATCACATCTGAGAGTAATTCTTAATAAAACGCCTGTCGCTAATTGTTCGTCATCACAGATACTGTTTGCTATACGGCCACGACGCGCAACTGATTTCCAAAATTCGTCTTCCTCCTGTGAGGATGGAACTCACGACTCCTGGTTTACTAGACCAGTGCTCAACCACTGAGCTAAAAAGGCGCAGACTAGCGGAACTTTTGCGTACTTCGTCCGTACGGTCGTCTGAATCATCAGACTTCAGCTGACAACACTTCATATTTTCGACTAATATTTGCAGCTATGGCGACCCATTACTGCTTGGCTACACATCTGACACGTAGCCGATGTTCTCTCCAAACAAAACCACCTGCACTTCAGAACATGACTTTCACACATGTCTACAAAATCACCTTCACCTTCAAATACAGTTTTCTTGCGACTGATGGAGACGTAGGCAAATTTTAAAGTTGCTATTTCCATTACATCACGTTAATCAGAAAATCGGTAATTTACATCTGCAGCGGAAAAAAATTCTGTTCCGCCAAGCGTAGGGCTTGAACCCACGACACTGTGATTAAGAGTCTCATTCTCTTCAGACTGAGCTAGCCGTGCTGCCTCGTTGGATACCTGCTGGGTAGCAGATCACACAGTACTCGTTTAGGTTGGTTGGTCCCATACAGAATCTCTGCATGCTTCCTAATGTTTTCCTAATGTCACACTCGTCACGTACTTCTCTTTTATTTCATAATCATTTCTGAGAGGTAAAGGAATTGCATGACAATCTGCAGAGCTAACGGCGTCAAAATTAACACACATACTTGACGTGACTCAAAAGCCGAACGAGTTACTTTCCGACGTTGTTTTAGATGTGCAAGTGCCAGTCAAACCTCGCGGTGAGGGCACTCTGCCGACCATTTCGCTAGTTAACACCGGTCTTGTTGTGTGTGTTTCAAGCTCAAGACCATCTCCAAGCACAAAATGGTCAACAGCAACATTCAGACGGTTTCGTACTGCACAATTGCTACAATGAAACGGTATGTTTCTTTTTCAGAACTGGAGAAACACGACCGCGACAGGATTCGAACCTGCAATCTTCGGATCCGAAGTCCGACGCCTTATCCAATTTTTTTTTTGCTCTACGACTCTTTTTTTTTTACTGCTCAATTGCTACATTAAAATGGTATGTTTCTTTTTCAGAACTGGAAAAACACGAGCGTGACAGCATTCGAACCTGTAATCTTCAGATCCGAAGTCCGACGATTTATCCATTTTTTTAATTGCCTTATCCATTTTTTTATTTTTTTGTTTTATGTATTTATTTATTTATTTATTTATTTTTTAGTCTGGCGCCTTGGACCGCTTTTTATTGTTTTTTATAAGGATGCATATCAGTAGGCGCATGGCGGGGACAACGAGGGCAGGGGTCAAAGAACTCGAGGCCTGGCCACGATGCCCCCACCATCACTCCCACCGAATGGCTCCTTCTGTGCATTTTAATTGTTATAGAAAAGCGGGTATAGTCGTGTATATTTTTCGCCTGCTCTCTTTATTGTGGTAAGGAGCACTGGTTGTACGACGTCTGGGGGGGAGATCTCATTGCAAAGCCGTCATTCGAGTTTTCAGTCAACAGACATTCGAGTACTAAACATGTGATTATATTGCAATATACATCAAGCATTTATGAGACACTTATTGGGTTGCAGACGTAACATAAATGGATAAAAGAAGAGGCATTTCCTTCATCTTGAACGTAGATTCATACTTCACTTCTGCAGTACTTCTAAAATAGTAGATTTAGTGTTATACTGTGCGCTTTAACCAACACCTATTCGTTCGAATAAAATGATCGGCATGTTTCCATACATTTTCCTGTGGTCTGCATATTGCTTAATGTTGCTGTACTCCATTTGCATAAAAAGCTTGAATTCCGTTTCGTCGTCACCACCTATTTTATTGATAATGTAATGGACAAACTGTCCCATTAACCAGTGTATTGCATTATTTTTGGTTTTCGGGTAATATTTAGTTTCAGGTCTGAAAAGCACCATAGGAGTAATGGAATTGGGTGACGCTCGTTGCAGTAGTGCAAGACTTTTCCTGAGCCAATGCCAATTGTTGAGATTTCCAGCACACGTAAATCTATGAATCACTGTGTCAACTAGTTTACATTTCTGACATAAGGGGGTTTCAGCTTTCCCAATTTTATAAAGCCGCTCGTTGGTGCTGACAATATTATTGACGGCTTTGTACCATGCCGTTACCACATGTGAATTGAGCCCGTTAAAACTAATATTCTCCCAAATTGCATCCCAGTTGTGACTCATATATTTCGTGGCAATTTTATTTTGTCCTTCATAGTGTTGTCTTTGTCTCATGATATCTCTGGCTGTAATGTGCAGTGAAGTTCTGAATTTCTCGTTAACATAGCTCAATTCTGTGTACAAGATCCTAACGTATCGCAGGCGGGGGTTAATTTTTTGTACGTCTGCCGGTGGTTGAAGGCTTTCTGGTTGGACACATTTAAACAATTGTGTAGTAATATTTCCGGGGTTGGCGTGAAATATGTTTAAAGACCTTTTTATGAAAAGCGCAGATGCTTTATTGCGTATGTCCACCAGTCCGAGGCCTCCATTTCTAGGATGTAAAGTCGCAGTTCTTAGGTTAACCCTGAAGATTTCCCCCTTCCATAAGAAATTTGCAACCCTCGACATTATTTTCTGAGCTATCAACTTCGGCAAGGGAAAAACTTGTGCCATATAAAATGCCTTTGAGAGAATGCATAAGTTAATGAACCTGACCCTCTGAACCTGGTTCATAAGTCGTTGTGAGTTCTCAATAAGTCCCCCTTGAATCTTTGTTAATACCTCTTTCCAAATGAGGGCTGTCATCCTCATTGGACATGCCGTCAGGATTGTCCCCAGGGTTTTATGGGTGGTAACTGACTTCGCCCAATCGCTGTGTATCCGTTCAAGACCCCGCATTCCCAGGATTGTACTTTTATTTTAGTTTGCTGTCGCACCCGATGCGCTGCAGTAGTTTTGAAGAATGGCCCCTAGTCGAATTACATCATCTTGCCCTCTTATGACGACACCAACATCGTCAGCATAGGCTCTCACTACAGGTTTCCTGCCAGTTATAGTTATGCCCTTTAACCTTTCATGAACACTTCTTAAAAAGGGCTCTAACGACACAACAAACAAAAACATAGATAAGGGACTTCCCTGTGGGATGCCGCGGTTTATTTGAATTTGCCGCGTCAGCTGACCGTTGACAGCTAATTTAGCGTTCAGACCAGTAGCAACGTTTTTTATAACATTAACTGTTTTGTGGACGAGTCCCATTTTTGTCAGTACCTCAAATAGGAAGCGGTGATTCACCGAGTCGAAAGCCTTATTAAAATCTATAAAAAGTAAAGCACATTTGATATTGGAAACCGATGCTAAGGCGATGATGTCTCTATATTCAGAAATCGTATTAAAAATACTTCTATTTGCTCCACATGACTGATGTTGACTAATTAATTTGTCGGTCAGAGGGGAGAGTCTCTTTTTTTAAAATCCTGCATACTATTCTGTAGTCAGTGTTTAAAAGGGAAATAGGGCGGTAGTTGTTTATACTTTTCGTCCCTTTGTTTTTCGGTAAAAGTACAATTTTGCTGTCTTTAAAATCTGCAGGTATCGTCTGCTCGTTAAAAATCTCATTGACAATGCATGTAAACATGTCACCAATTAAGAACCAGAACTTTCTGTAAAATTCTACAGGGAGTCCGTCGGGTCCAGCAGATTTATTCACCGGGGACTTGGTTATTGTCTCACGAACCTCTTCGTTACCGACTTCAGAAAGGATTTCGTTGTTTTCAGAACTTGTCAATTGTAATAGACGGCAAATCATCGAGTAAAACTGAAGTGATATCAGGTGTTCCCCAGGGAAGCGTCCTGGGACCTCTACTGTTCCTGATCTATATAAATGACCTGGGTGACAATCTGAGCAGTTCTCTTAGGTTGTTCGCAGATGATGCTGTAATTTACCGTCTAGTAAGGTCATCCGAAGACCAGTATCAGCTGCAAAGCGATTTAGAAAAGATTGCTGTATGGTGTGTCAGGTGGCAGTTGACGCTAAATAACGAAAAGTGTGAGATGATCCACATGAGTTCCAAAAGAAATCCGTTGGAATTCGATTACTCGATAAATAGTACAATTCTCAAGGTTGTCAATTCAACTAAGTACCTGGGTGTTAAAATTACAATCAACTTCAGTTGGAAGGACCACATAGATAATATTGTCGGGAAGGCGAGCCAAAGGTTGCGTTTCATTGGCAGGACACTTAGAAGATGCAACAAGTCCACTAAAGAGACAGCTTACACTACACTCGTTCGTCCTCTGTTAGAATATTGCTGCGCGGTGTGGGATCCTTACCAGGTGGGATTGACGGAGGACATCGAGAGGGTGCAAAGAAGGGCAGCTCGTTTTGTATTATCGCGTTATAGGGGAGAGAGTGTGGCAGATATGATACACGAGTTGGGATGGAAGTCATTACAGCATAGACGTTTTTCGTCGCGGCGAGACCTTTTTACGAAATTTCAGTCACCAACTTTCTCTTCCGAATGCGAAAATATTTTGTTGAGCCCAACCTACATAGGTAGGAATGATCATCAAAATAAAATAAGAGAAATCAGAGCTCGAACAGAAAGGTTTAGGTGTTCGTTTTTCCCGCTCGCTGTTCGGGAGTGGAATAGTAGAGAGATAGTATGATTGTGGTTCGATGAACCCTCTGCCAAGCACTTAAATGTGAATTGCAGAGTAGTCATGTAGATGTAGATGTAGATGTGGGGATAAAACACTGAGAAACTCTTGCAGAGACCCCTCGTGAGGTGGGCTGAAGGAATATAATGCATAGTAGTACTGGTATACTGCATTTAGAATCTCCTTCTGAGACGTCAGTGTTGTGCCATTGGGGGTTTTAAGTTCACTAATAACAGTGCGTCGCCTATTCTTTGCATGCCGAAGCAGATGATATAAGGATGTTGTTTCATCATCTACCACCGACTTCGCCTTGGACTTCAGTTTTAAACCTCCTATCTGTTGTCTTTTAATGGCGAGTAATTTCGCTTTGGTGTGTCTGATGTCTTGTAATCTAATGGTTGACACGTTTGCCTGGTCATAGAGGTCCCACAACAAACTGTAATAAAATTCCATAAAGTTTTTTAACTCCCACGCTCTTTCTCTGCTGTATCTGGTACACACTTTTCTCAGTCTCGGCTTTGCAACCTTAATCCACCAGTCTAATACTGTGGGGTGCCTCTCGATCGACCGCAGACATAAGGTCCACGCATCCGATACCGCGTCTGCCAAACCTTGCTCTTTTAAGAGAGAGACATTTAGATGCCACTGGTTCCTAAAAATCTGAATCGGCTGTGGAGCTAAATTAATGCACGCCTTCATACTGCAGTGGTCACTAAAATATACAGGTACGATTTCTGAATTTACTAGACATCTTTCCAAGTTTTGGGAAACATAAATTCTGTCTATTCTACTGCGCGAAGTCTGTGTTATATACGTATATTCAACCTTCGTTGGATATTTTAGTTCCCATGCGTCCTTTAGTTTTAGGTCGGTTACTAGGCGTTTAAGTTCCAAAGAACCGTTAAAATGTGGTTGTTGATCTTTACGATTTAACACACAGTTAAAATCACCGCCCATTATAAAACTGTTTCGGTTTCGACGTAATAAATATATAAGTTCCTCTTCATAAAATGCTGCCCTGTCCTGTCTATTACTATTTCCTGAGGGCGCGTATAAGTTAATCAATGTGGTACCTAAGACGTTAATACTAATTGCCCTTCCAGATTCCAACCGCTCCACTTGAGATACGGGAATCCCTTCCCTGAGCAGAACCGCTGTTCCTGTATGTGTTTGACAAGATACGTTAACAATTGCGGTGTATCTTGGTATTACAAATTCCGTCGTTACAACCTCCTGTAGCAAAGCGATATCGGTTCCAGAGTCATACAAAAATTCCTCGAGAGCAGCTAGCTTTAATGAGGTTCGAATTTTATTTATATTGATCGTTGTGATAGAGTATGCTTGCATCTCTAACTTGCTATTGGCCACCGACAAAGTTGGTCAAAAAAAAAAAAACGTACTTTTGGAGTGCTGAAATCTGGTTTAGAACTACAGTCATTCAGAACTTGGTAGCAGTCCTAGTAACACGGTCGCTAAACGTTAGTTTGTCTGCCATTGTCATCCTGCACCTTAGTACTGAGGGGCTGTTCGACATTGAGTGTGTCAGGAGGCTCATCTGGAGCACCTTCTCTGACAATTTCATATCGTATATTTTTCTGTGATTTTACGTCGGACTTGTCCGCTTTTTGTTTGGCTTGGGTGCGAGAAACAGTAAGATTCGGTTGTGGTTTTAGCGTACGGCGGTGGACGCCCTGAAAACCCTGACCTGATTTTGTTGTGGCAACACTCGACGCGGCCGCTTCAGCAGCAGTGTCTAGAGAGACCTGGTTTGTAAACACTGCCTGCTGTTTACATGCTACCTTCGTTTGTTGTGATGCTTGCGACGGTGTTTGCTTATTTTCCGGTTCAGGAGTAAACACTTTCTCTTGTTTACACTCTGGTGCCGGTTGCTGTGCTGTTGCGGTGTCGCGGTGTTGTTGTTCTACCGCTTTCGCGAAGTTCCCGTCGGTAAACAGCTGATTATTGCTGTTTTCAGCTGGGCAAGTTGTCACTGCTTGGGGGACTTCTACTTTCTCGCTGTCGGCAGCTGCCGTTGCATTTTCTGGCAGTGAGCGAGATGTATCAGAAACTGCAATTAAATCCACTTGCATTCCGTCTTGGTGCACATGCAGATTTTCATCCCCAGCTTTCTGTTTACGTACAGCAGGAGATTGTCGGGAGGTGTCATCATCAGAATGATCATCTGTATGTTCAAGTGGTCGTTTCTTGGTTAGTACGTCTAACTCACGGGCAGAGGAATCACAATTGAAGCGTGTTACCAAGGGTGGAAAATCACTGCCATCAACTGCAATAGTTCCAGAACTAGGTACAGGATCCGAACCCTCACCCTGTTTGGCTGTGTTATCGGTTGCCAATACTTCGCTCAAGGTCATCTTGCGGCGTTGGACTAAATTTGTTTTTAGTACAAAGACACGACGGGGACATTCCTGCCTTAAATGACCCGATTCATTGCATATATGGCACGTAGGGGTTTGATCAGTATAAATTACGTGTGCTTTATGCCCGTCAACAGTTATATGAGATGGGATATTCGTCTTTACTTCCATCTCTACCGAACGAATACCATTGAAGCTCTGAATTTTAAATTGCTTCGACCAACGTTCGTTAACTATATCCTTTACCTCAACATATTGAGACAGGGCATCCTTAATTTTCTCATTATCTATCTCGATAGGTAAATTTAACACCCGCACAGATCTACAAAGAGCATCAGCTCTCCTGATAGCCACTTTACTTGTAGTGCCGTCTCTAGGCAAAAATTCGACATGATACCCGAATTTTCCAATAATTTTATCGACCGAAACGGGATCCAAAAACTTTACGAAAACACAGTAGTTGTCAGTATCTAGCTGAGTGGTATGCACCTTATCAGAATTTATGCCAAGTACCTGATCAAGCCAATCATGAATTTACAGAGCAGTCGGCTGAACACGTCGGGTTTCCTTAGCGAAGGCAAAAACCAGCGTATTCTTCCTCACAGTTGTAGCCATGGTATGCAGTAATCAAGGGGAGATTCCGGTAATTACCGAAAACTCCACAAACGACATATAATCGTCGATAGAAAACACAAAAACAGAACACAGCAGGCAGAAGAATCACAAGTTACACACGAAGAAAATCACGAAACTCAAAAACACCGAAACGCAAAAGTATACACTGGCGAAACATGGACTACACGCAGCAAAAGGAGGCACGTCCGTACGCGTCGGCAGGTAGAGCCAGAATGGCCTGAGAAATTGTGTTTTCGTTCCACGCAGCCGCTGCCCCTTACTCTTTCCCACCCATTCGTTACATTCAACCTCCTACGAGACCGACCAAACATAGACAGGAAAACAAGACCACACACTTTGCGCAATCGGAATCGATGGCAGGGTGTCCCTCGCCGCATTTGCTACGAGGGCCATTCGCTACTTCCGCAGAAGCGGCGACGACGACGACCGCGAGAGGCTCAGAGATTTGTGAGAAATACATCTATAAAATGTAATACAGTCTGCGTCGTCCCACCTTATGCCGTACCTTTTTTTTTTTTTTTTTTTTTTTCCTTTATTGTCATTTTATACCTACAAAGGTAGGCCGGCAGCGGCCTAATATGCCGCTCTTCGGCCACAAGAAACATACAAGAGAGAAAAACAGGAAGACATAATCTCAAAACACAGACATGGAGGACAAAAATCAGAAGACAACAGAGAATAAAAAGAAATGAAGTCGTTCACCGACGCAGCACTGTTTCAGTTTTAAAAAGACGGGCAGCACAGCACGGAACAGAGAACACTAGCACAGGTGAACGGTGGAGCAGAAAATGAAGAAACACTCGAGGCACAGACGGGACGAAAGACACGGACACTGCGGAGATGGGCTTCGGCGCTTGCAGGGGCACTGTCCACACCGAAAAGCTGGGGGCCTGCCAAGGGAAAAAACAGGGGGAGGGAAGGAGGGAGGGGGAGATAGGATGCCAGGGAGGAGGAGGGGAGAAAACGAAAAAAGGGGGGTGGAAGCCCAGGGAGAGGGGGAGGGGAGGTAAGGATGAAAGGAGGGAGAGAGGGAGGGAGAGAAGGGAGAGAGGGTGCCCACAGGAAAATGAGAGGAGAGGGGAAGGCAAGGCTCAAAGTTAGTAGGAGGGGTAGATGGAGGGGAGGAGGGCATCATCCGGGAGGGGGAGTCGGCGGAAGCCACCTTGGGAGAGGGTGTGGAGAGTGTGAAGATGGAGAGCAGGTGGGATACAGGAGTACAGGCGCGGCAGTGGGTTGGGGTGGGAGAGGATGGAAGAGACAAGCGGGTGGGGAGGATCAAGCTTGCGGGAGGTGTAGAGGATCCGTATCCGTTGGAGGAAGAGAAGGAGGTGTGGGAAGGGGATGAGGTCATAGAGGAGCCGCGTGGGGGAAGGGAGGCGGATGCGATAGGCGAGGCGGAGTGCATGCCGTTCAAGGATTTGAAGGGATTTGTAAAAGGTAGGCGGGGCAGAGATCCAGGCGGGATGGGCATAACAGAGGATAGGGCGGATGAGAGATTTATAGGTGTGGAGGACGGTGGAGGGGTCCAGACCCCATGTGCGGCCAGAAAGGAGCTTCAGGAGGTGGAGTCGGGAGCGTGCCTTGGCTTGGATTGTCCGGAGATGAGGGGTCCAGGAGAGGCGACGGTCAAGGGTGACGCCAAGGTACTTGAGGGTGGGTGTGAGGTTAATAGGACGGCCATAAATGGTAAGATAGAAATCAAGGAGACGGAAGGAAGGGGTGGTTTTGCCTACGATGATTGCCTGGGTCTTGGAAGGATTGACCTTGAGCAACCACTGGTTACACCAAGAGGTGAACCGGTCAAGATGGGATTGGAGAAGGTGTTGGGAGCGTTGCAGGGTGGGGGCAAGGGCAAGGAAGGCGGTGTCATCGGCGTACTGGAGAAGGTGAAGGGGGGGTGCAGGTGGAGGCATGTCCGCCGTATAAAGAAGGTAAAGAAGAGGGGAAAGGACGGAACCTTGGGGCACACCGGCAGAGGGGTAGAAGGTGTAGGAATCAGTGTTGTGGATAGTGACATAGGAAGGGCGGTGGGAAATGAAGGAGGCGATCAGACGGACGTAGTTAATAGGAAGAGCAAAGGTTTGGAGCTTGAAGAGGAGACCAGAATGCCACACTCGGTCATAGGCGCGTTCAAGGTCAAGGGAGAGGAATATGGCGGAGCGACGGGAGTTGAGTTGTTCGGAGAGGAGGTGAGTGAGGTGAAGGAGAAGGTCATCGGCAGAGAAGGATGGTCGAAAGCCACATTGGGTGGAGGGAAGGAAGCGGTGCCGGTGGAGATGCTGGTGGATGCGGCGGGTTAGAATGGATTCCAGGACCTTGCTGAAGACCGAGGTAAGGCTTATAGGACGGTAGGAGGAGACAGCGGAAGGTGGTTTATCGGGTTTGAGGAACATCAGGATCCGGGAGGTTTTCCACAGGTCGGGGTAGAAGCCGGTGGACAAGACCACATTGTACAGCCTGGCCAGGGTGGAGAGGAAGGGGGCGGGAGCTTCACGGAGGTGACGGTAAGTAACACGGTCGTGACCAGGAGCAGTGTTGCGTTTGGTGCGGAGTATATCGATGATGTCTTGAGTAGTTATAGGGGTATTGAGTTCAGTGTGTGTAATGTTGTCCAAGTACTGGAAGCCAGGAGCTAGTGGAGGGATAGAGGTGTCAGTTCGATCGCGGACATCGGGGAAGAGGGAATAATCGAACTGGGGATCGTCAGGGATGGTAAAGACATCGGTGAGGTAGGAGGCAAAATGGTTGGCCTTACTAAGGTTGTCAGGAAAGGGATTGTCATTATGAAGGAGAGGATAGTAAGGGGGGGGTTTTGATCCAGTAAGGCGGCGGAAGGCTGACCAGTATTTGGACGAGTTAATAGGTAGGGTAGCATTAAGACGGGTGCATGTCTGTCGCCAGTCCCGGCGTTTCTTAGCCGCGAGCAAGTTCCGGATGTGTCTCTGGAGTTGCCGGTGGCGTTGTAGTATGTCCCGGTCACGCGTGTGGAGGAAGGCACGGTAGAGACGACGGGATTCTCGAAGGAGGAGGACGGCCTGTGGGGGTAAAGTGGGACGGTGCGGGTGGATGGCGACGGTAGGGATGTGGGCCTCCACGGCCTCAGACAAGGTCTGCTGGAGAAAGGATGCGTATGCCGTACCGCTTTGGCAAATGCTTTATCTGCGCCATTCGCCTTTATCACATCTGAGAGTAATTCTTAATAAAACGCCTGTCGCTAATTGTTCGTCATCGCAGATACTGCTTGCTATACGGCCATGACGCGCAACAGATTTCCAAAATTCGTCTTCCTTTTGTGAGGATGGAATTCACGACCCTTGGTTTACTAGACCTATGCTCTACCACTGAGCTAAACAGGCGCCGCCTAGCGGCACTTTTGCGTACTTCTTCCGTACGGTCGTCTGAATCATTAGACTTCAGCAGATCACACAGTACTCGTTTGGGTTGGGTTGTCCCATACAGAATCTCTCCATTCTGCCTAATGTTTTCCTAATGTCACAATCGTCAAGTACTTCACTTTTAATTCATAATCATTTCTGAGAGGTAAAGGAATTGCATGACAACCAGCAGAGCTGGCGGCGTCAAAATTAACACACATACCTTATGTGACACAAAAGCCGAACGAGTTACTTTCCGACGTTGTTTTAGATGTGCATGTGCCAGTCAAAACTCGCTGTGAAGGCACTCTGCCGACCATTTCGCTAGTTAACACCGGTCTTGTTGTGTGTGTTTCAAGCTCAACACCACCTCCAAGCACAAAATGGTCAACAGCAACATTCAGACGGTTTCGTACTGCAGAATTGCTACATTAAAACGGTATGTTATTTTTCAGAGCTGGAGAAACACGACCGTGACAGGATTCGAACCTGCAATCTTCGGATCCGAAATCCGACGCCTTATCCATTAGGCCACACGGTCACTGACGACCAAGTATAACTTATATACGACTCATCTCGAAACGCTCACACCCCCTGAGGAACTGTGTTTTCGTTCCACACAGCCGCTGCTGCTTACTCTTTCCCACCCATTCGTTACATTCAACCTCCTACGAGACCGACCAAACATAGACAGGAAAACAAGACCACACACTTTGCGCATTCGGAATCGATGGCAGTTTGTCCCTCGCCGCATTTGCTACGAGGGCAATTTGCTACTTCGGCAAAAGCGGCAGCGGCGACGACCGCGAGAGGCTCAGAGATTTGAGAGAAATACATCTACAAAATTTAATTCAAACTGCCTCTTACCACCTTATGCCGTGCCGCTTTGGCAGATGCTTTATCTGCGCCATTCGCCTTAATCACATCTGAGAGTAATTCTTAATAATACGCCTGTCGCTAATTGATCCTCATCACAGATACTGTTTGCTATACGGCCACGATGCACAACTGATTTCCAAGATTCGTCTTCCTCCTGTGAGGATGGAACTCACGACCCCTGGTTTACCAGACCAATGCTCTACCACTGAGCTAATCAGGCGCCGCCTAGCGGCACTTTTGCGTACTTCGTCCGTACGGTCGTCTGAATCATCAGACTTCAGCTGACAACACTTCATATTTTCGACTAATATTGGCAGCTATGGCGACCCATTACTGCTTGGCTACACATCTGACACGTAGCCGATGTTCTCTCCAAACAAAACCACTTGCACTTTAGAACAGGACTTTCACACATGTCTACAAAATCAACTTCACCTTCAAATACAGTTTTCTTGCGACTGATGGAGACGTAGGCAAATTTTAAAGTTACTATTTCCATTACCTCACGTTAATCAGAAAATCGGTAATTTACATCTGCAGCGGAAAAAAATTCCGATCCGCCCAGCGTAGGGCTCGAACCCACGACCCTGTGATTAAGTCTCGTGACTGACTGAGCTAGCCGTGCTGCCTCGTTGGATACCTGCTGGGTAGCAGATCACACAGTACTCATTTGGGTTGGTTGGTCAAATACAGAATCTCTCCATGCTGCCTAATGTTTTCCTAACGTCACACTCGTCACGTACTTCACTTTTATTTCATAATCATTTCTGAGAGGTAAAGGAATTGCATGACAATCTGCAGAGCTAGCGGCGTCAAAATTAACACACATACTTGACGTGACTCAAAAGCCGAGCGAGTTACTTTCCGACGTTGTTTTAGATGTGCAAGTGCCAGTCAAATCTCGCGGTGAGGGCACTCTCAAGACCATTTCGCTAGTTAACACCGGTCTTGTTGTGTGTGTTTCAAGCTCAAGACCATCTCCAAGCACAAAATGGTCAACAGCAACTTCCAGACGGTTTCGTACTGCAGAATTGCTACATTAAAACGGTATGTTTCTTATTCAGAACTGGAGAAACACGACCGTGACAGGATTTTTTTTTTAAGGGCCTCCCATCTCCCCTTATAGCCTTCCTTGCCCTCACCAAAATATGCCTTCATCGGCGAGCTTCAACGCCTCATATCTGTCGTGGTGGTATACGTCCGTCGCGGACGGCTTCTCTCGTGAATCATGTCGTGAAAATCTAATAAGAAATGAAATGTCTTCCACAAAATCAAATTTTCTGTTATCCTTGAAATGCACAATAAAAGACACTGCACCCCTGCAGACGATGAAAATCTCAAAATAAAATATCCATCCTAAAAGAAGCCACGGGCGACTACGAGCAATATGTCCTAATAGAGTTCTTCGTTAAAAGATACACAAGAAATTCAATGACCATTCTTGGTGAACAAGATGCGCGTGGAGAGGACAAACTAAAAACTCACTGCGCAGTCCATAAGAAGTATGTAATAAAATAAAAGTAAATTAATATTGCCACTTCCATATGAGAAACGAAACGCACCACTGCTGTGATCCAAATGAAAGTAGTATAAAAAGCATTTTTCTTCTGTAACGCATGTTAGCCTCACACACGCATCAAAACCATCGGGTCAAAGGCAAACAAAAATGATTGAAAAATGAACAAGTATAGATAGCCTCTTCAGTCTTCAATACAGTTTTCCATATATCAATGATTGAACGTTTTTGTAACCATGTTGTAACGCAGCACGCAGAAAATTAGCAAAAAGTTCGTTGTAATGCTTCAGCCGCTGTACATGGGAATGTGCATCCCACAAGTACGCTAAATACGTAGACGCATCCTGAACGTGGCACTCCAGAATTGCGTAGACCGTGTGGCCTAGGAGCCACACCGTTGCATTGTGCTTGGTGCGAGGGAAGGGTTGGAACCCTGGCGCAAGAACATCACTGACAGTCACGTGTGAGGGTGTCGTCCGGTTGATCAGAGCCACCATGACCCTACACAGGGCCCAGACTGGTGCCACAAAACGACACTGAAAGCGATGCTCCCTTGTGTCCGGAACGCCACAAGCACCACAGTTGGCAGATGGCAGCAGACGGATTTCCGAAAGACGTTGGTTTGTGGCCACCGTATTGTTGACCAGTTTATACCACTGGGACCGAACGCCAGAGGGCAACACAGGATGATGAACATTAAGCCAGACCTGCCGCCAGTTGGTCGCGGGGAAGCGAAGAGCGAGCTTGTGAGGGGGTGGCCTCCCCACCATTGCCGCATACAGTCGGCGAACATTCCGGTTCCTGTCCAGCGCCGCTTCCAGGACATAGCTCCGCTGCAGGTAGTAAGCTCTGACGTAGCGGAGTTGATACGGGATGCCCACAACGGACACCGGTGCGCTCTCGGAGGGCGGCCGGTAAGCGACTAGCATGGCCGCCGCCATTCCATCCGGGCTGTCAACCTGCAGGGCGGCCGTGCGGTGACCCAGCAGCGCCGAACACTTCCGGGAGAAATCTACGAGGCCGAGTCCCCCGAAGGTGGTGTCGAGGACACACGTTGCCGCCCGAACCTTGAAAATTTCGTGGCGCCACAGGAGCCAGTACGCGGCCTGCGAAAACGATCGGGCGAGGGGTCGCGGAACGTCCAGGAGTTGTGCCACGTACCAGGCCTTAGAATACACGGCGCTGTTAATGAGGTCGACTTTCTGGAGGAGTGTGAGACGTCGGCTGGTGTAAGTCTTACATGGGCCTTTGACATGATTCAGCAGCCGGCGCCAGGTGCGCGCCCGCATCTGCTGAGGATTAGCGGTTACATCAAGTCCCAAGATCGTATGAGTACGGGCTACTCGAAACCATGTCTGATCGGGATCCACTTTGCAATTTCCTAAAGGAATCAGCACAGTCTTCCTTGGATTAATCAGGGCACCCGACGCACATTCATACCACCGCAGTAAGGGCCGTATTTGATGAAAATCATTGTCGTCGCCGATAAAAACACCTACGTCATCAGCATAAGCGAGACACGTCACTGAGGCACGATGAATGCCCACGCCGCCTATCGTGCGGTCCAGCGCACGCAGCAGTGGGTCCAAAGCAATTACAAAAAGGTACATAGATAAGGGACAGCCCTGTCGCACCGATCTACTAAGAACTATAGGTGGCGTTCGCCATCCATTGATTGTCACCACCGAACTGGCCCCTGTCAGGAAATGGCGTATCACGCGAATGAAGCGGAAGCCAAAGCCCATCCTTTCCATAACGTGCATCAAATAATCGTGGCTCATCCTGTCAAACGCATTGGCAAAGTCCACAGAAAGGACTGCTGCTGAAAGTCGGTGGACGGCGGAGTTTGCGATGACGTCACGATAGGTAGATGCCGCATTGAAAATGGTACGCCTCTTAACGCCGCATGATTGAAAGGGACAGATGACTTTGTCCATTACTGCCTGTAACTTCGCTGCAACACATCTGGCGGCCAACTTGTAATCAGCATTCAACAGCGTAATCGGCCGCAGATCGGTGACCCGGCACGTACCCCGTTTTTTGGGGATCAGAACAATGTGCCCTCGGGATGACAACGCCGCGAAGCACTTCGTTCACCACTACCGTAAACTTGTCCCCTACAATGTCCCAGAAAGTAACATAAAACTGTGTAGGAAGACCGTCGGGGCCAGGCGACTTGCCCGTTGTACTGGCTTTCAAGATCTGTAAGACTTCCTGGTTCGACATCTCTGCAACCAGCTCTTCACGCTCAGGATCGGATATGCAGTCGGCTAAGTCTTCTAATAAAATTCGCATGGCCTCGCCGTCCGCGGCAGTATCGTGAAAAAGCGAAGTATAATAGTCGGCGATATGGCGTACAATTTCGTGCCGCTGCGATAAGACAATCCCCGCATCAGTTTCCATCGCATCAATATACTTTTTGCGAGCCTGTTTCTTCTCCCGGGCAAGATGATAGAGCGACGGTTCCTCGTCATCAACGTGGCACAAGGGACGGCTCCGAATCGTTAAACCCTTCGACCTTTCCTGGTGCAGCCGCAGAATCCTAGCTTTAATTTTGCCCAGACGGAGTCTAATGTTCGCGTCGGGGGCAACAGGTGAATTAATAGCATCCTGGAGGCACTGCTGATAGAATGCCAACGTACGCGTGTGCCAGTAACTCGCTTCTCTACTATATAATTGCGCCGCCTTCCGCAGAAGCGGTTTGGCATGCGCCACCCACCACTCGATGCAGGACCCGTAATGATGGACCTTTGCTAAACACCGCTGCCATGCGACACACAGCTCTGCACGGAGCCCTTCGGCACCCAGATACCCGGTATTTAATTACCAGTATGCTGCGAGTGATTTCGCGCGACAGCACTGCAGCCGCAAAGCACACACGTAGCCACAATGATCACCATGGCGACAGGCAGAACTTCGACGGCGCATAAAGCATCTGTTAGCTCCCGTGAAACATAGATCCTATCTATTCTACTGGCCCCGCCAGTAGAAAAGTGCGTATACTGCGTCAGGGTTGGGTGGTAGTGACGCCACGTATCACGCAAGTCCACTGCAGTTAAAAGGGTGTTCAGTTCTGCACATTTAGTGGGGGTGGGATACTGGTCCGCATTAGCAACAACACAATTAAAATCACCGCCGAATATAAGAGGACGAGCCGTAGCTAAAAAGGGACAGACGTCCGTGGTAAAGAAACGAGCTCTTGTGCGTTTTTGATCAGTCCCCGAGGGCACATACACGTTGACAAATTGGACACCCTCAATAACACACGCCAGTACACGACCATCTGGGAGAAGTCTGATGTCCGTAGGTTCGAAAAACCACTTATATAAATTTGCTGTGCCACAGTTATTGTCACTATTAAGGTTGTAAATAACATAGTAACCTGGAATATTGCTAAAAACATCACTAGACACTTCTTGAAGAAGAGCAATACTAAAGTTTCCATGATATAAAACATCTTTAAAGGCAGCTACCTTGTGCACCGCTGAGATTCCGGCAACGTTTAAAGTCAAAACGGAAAACACACTCGGTGGGAGTGAATGCGTTGACACTTTAAACAGATGGACAAGACAAAACAATATAAAAAGCACCAACGAAGTGATAAAACGCCGGACTTATACTTAAATGAATGGCAGTTGGCATAAAATGGAAATCGGGATTTAATACAACAGGCAGCATGCGGACTTTTCTCCATGGGAGTAATGTCTGAATCTGTCTACGCTTTGATCTTTCCCTGGAATACCAGTTGTAGTTTCCGAAGCACATCTTGAGGCATTCTGTAATCGCTGGACCTTCAAAGTGTTGATGACACACTGAAATTGCATCGGGATTGATTACAACGGGCACCATGCGGACTATTCTCCATGGCAGTAATGTCTCAAACAGTCTACGCTTTGATCGATTCCTGGAAGACCAGTAGTAGTTTCTGAAGCACATCTGGAGGCATTCTGTAATCTGTGGACTTTCAAAGTGTTGATGAAACACAGAAATTGCATCGGGAGTGAATACAACTGTAACCATGCGCACTTTCCTCCATGGGAGTAATATCTCAAACAGTCTACGCTTTGATCGTTCCCTAGAAGACCAGTAGTAGTATCCCATGCACATCTTGAGGCGTTCTGTAACTGTGGTCCGTCAGTGAGTTGGTGAAACACAGAAATGGCATCGGTATTGAGGACAACGGGCACCATGTGGACTTTTCTACATGGGGGTCATGTCTCAAACTGACTACCTTCTGATCGATTCCTGGAAGACCAAAAGTAGTTTTGGAAGCACATCTGGAGGCATTCTGTAATCTGTGAACTTTCAGAGTGTTGATGAAACACAGAGGTTGCATCGGTATTGAATACAACATGCACCATGCGGCCTTTTCTCCTTAGAAGTAATGTCTCAAACTGTATACGTTTTGATCGTTCCCTGGAAGACCAGTAGTAGTTTCCAAAGCACATCTGGAGGCATTCTGTAATGTGTGGAGCTTCAGAGTGTTGATGAAACACTGAAATTGCATCGGGATTAAATGCAACAGGCACGATTTGGACTTAGCTACATGGGAGTAACGTCTCAAACTGTCTACGATTTGATCGTTCCCTGGAAGACCAGTACTAGTTTCCGAAGCACATCTGGATGCGTTTTGTAATCTGTGGAGCTTCAGTGTGTTGATGAAACACAGAAAAAGCATCGTCATTAAATACAACAGGCAGCATGCGGACTTTTGTCCATGGGAGTAATGTCTCAAACTGATTACATTTTGATCGATTCCTGGAAGACCAAAAGTAGTTTTCGAAGCACATCTGGAGGCATTCTGAAATCTGTGGGCCTTAAGAGTGTTGATGAAACACAGAAATTGCATCGGGATTGAATACAACAGACACCATGCGGAGATTAGTCCATGGGAGTAATGTCTCAAACTGTCTTTGCTTTGATCGTTCCCTGGAAGACCAGTAGTAGTTTCCTAAGCACATCTGGAGGCATTCTGTAATCTGTGGAGCTTCAGAGAGTTGATGAAACACAGAATATGCATCGGGGTTGAATACAACAGGCACCATACGGACTTTTCTCCATGGGAGTAATGTCTCAAACTGTCTTTGCTTTGATCGTTCCCTGGAAGACCAGTAGTAGTTTCCGACGCACATCTGGAGGCATTCTGTAATCTGTGGAGCTTCAGAGTGTTGATGAAACACAGAAATTGCATCGGGATTGAATACAACAGACACCATGCGGAGTTATCTCCATGGGAGTAATGTCTCAAACTGTCTTCGCTTTGATCGTTCCCTGGAAGACCAGTAGTAGTTTCCGAAGCACATCTGGATGCGTTTTGTAATCTGTGGAGCTTCAGTGTGTTGATGAAACACAGAAAAAGCATCGTCATTAAATACAACAGGCAGCATGCGGACTTTTGTCCATGGGAGTAATGTCTCAAACTGACTACATTTTGATCGTTTCCTGGAAGACCAAAAGTAGTTTTCGAAGCACATCTGGAGGCATTCTGAAATCTGTGGGCCTTAAGAGTGTTGATGAAACACAGAAATTGCATCGGGATTGAATACAACAGACACCATGCGCAGATTAGTCCATGGGAGTAATGTCTGAAACTGTCTTTGCTTTGATCGTTCCCTGGAAGACCAGTAGTAGTTTCCTAAGCACATCTGGAGGCATTCTGTAATCTGTGGAGCTTCAGAGAGTTGATGAAACACAGAATATGCATCGGGGTAGAATACAACAGGCACCATACGGACTTATCTCCATGGGAGTAATGTCTCAAACTGTCTTTGCTTTGATCGTTCCCTGGAAGACCTGTAAAAGTTTCCGAAGCACATCTGGAGGCATTCTGTAATCTGTGGAGCTTCAGAGTGTTGATGAAACACAGAAATTGCATCGGGATTGAATACAACAGACACCATGCGGAGTTATCTCCATGGGAGTAATGTCTCAAACTGTCTTCGCTTTGATCGTTCCCTGGAAGACCAGTAGTAGTTTCCGAAGCACATCTGGATGCGTTTTGTAATCTGTGGAGCTTCAGTGTGTTGATGAAACACAGAAAAAGCATCGTCATTAAATACAACAGGCAGCATGCGGACTTTTGTCCATGGGAGTAATGTCTCAAACTGACTACATTTTGATCGATTCCTGGAAGACCAAAAGTAGTTTTCGAAGCACATCTGGAGGCATTCTGAAATCTGTGGGCCTTAAGAGTGTTGATGAAACACAGAAATTGCATCGGGATTGAATACAACAGACACCATGCGGAGATTAGTCCATGGGAGTAATGTCTCAAACTGTCTTTGCTTTGATCGTTCCCTGGAAGACCAGTAGTAGTTTCCTAAGCACATCTGGAGGCATTCTGTAATCTGTGGAGCTTCAGAGAGTTGATGAAACACAGAATATGCATCGGGGTTGAATACAACAGGCACCATACGGACTTTTCTTCATGGGAGTAATGTCTCAAACTGTCTTTGCTTTGATCGTTCCCTGGAAGACCAGTAGTAGTTTCCGAAGCACATCTGGAGGCATTCTGTAATCTGTGGAGCTTCAGAGTGTTGATGAAACACAGAAATTGCATCGGGATGGAATACAACAGACACCATGCGGAGTTATCTCCATGGGAGTAATGTCTCAAACTGTCTTCGCTTTGATCGTTCCCTGGAAGACCAGTAGTAGTTTCCGAAGCACATCTGGATGCGTTTTGTAATCTGTGGAGCTTCAGTGTGTTGATGAAACATAGAAAAAGCATCGTCATTAAATACAACAGTCACCATGCGGACTTTTGTCCATGGGAGTAATGTCACAAACTGACTACCTTTTGATCGATTCCTGGAAGACCAAAAGTAGTTTTCGAAGCACATCTGGAGGCATTCTGTAAGCTGTGGACTTTCAGAGTGTTGATGAAACACAGAGATTGCATCGGTGTTGAATATAACATGCACCATGCGGACTTTTCTCCTTAGAAGTAATGTCTCAAACTGTGTACGATTTGATCGTTCCCTGGAAGACCAGTAGTAGTTTCCGTAGCACATCTGGAGGCATTCTGTAATCTGTGGACCTTCTGAGTGTTGATGAAACACAGAAATTGCTCTGGGATTGAATACGACAGGCACCATGCGGACTTTTCCCCATGGGAGTAATGTCTCAAACTGACTAAATTTTGATCGATTCCTGGAAGATTATTAGTAGTTTTCGAAGCACATCTGGACTCATTCTGTAATCTGTGGCTTTCAGAGTGTTGTTGAAACACAGAAATTGCATCGGGATTGAATACAACATGCACCATGCGGACTTTTCTCCATAGGAGTAATTTTTCAAAATCTCTACGATTTGATCGTTCCTTGGAAGACCACTAGTAGTTTCCGAAGCACATCTGGTAGGCATTCTGTAATCTGTGGACCTTTAAGTGTTTATGAAACACAGAAATTGCATCGGGATTGAATACAACAGACACCATGCGGAGTTTTCTCCATTGGAGTATTGTCTCAAACTGTCTCTGTTTGATCGTTCCCTGGAAGACCAGTAGTATTTTCCGAAGCTCAACTAGAGGCATTCTGTAAACTGTGGATCTTCACAGTGTTGATGAAACACAGAAATAGCTTCGGGATTGAATACAACATGCACCATGCGGACTTTTCTCCATAGGAGTAATGTCTCAATCTGTGAACGATTTGATCGTTCCCTGGAAGACCAGTAGTAGTTTTCGAAGAACATCTGGTGGCATTCTGTAATCTGTAGAGCTTCAGAGTGTTGATGAAACACAGAGATTGCATCGGGATTGAATACAACATTCACCATACGGACTTTTCTCCATGGGAGTAATGTCTCAAACTGTCTTTGCTTTGATCGTTCCCTGGAAGACCAGTAGTAGTTTCCGAAGCACATCTGGAGGTATTCTGTAATCGGTGGAGCTTCAGAGTGTTGATGAAACACAGAAATTGCATTGGGATTGAATACAACAGACACCATGCCGAGTTTTCCCCACAAGGACTAATGTCTCAAACTGTCTTCGCTTTGATCGTTCCCTGGAAGACCAGTTGTAGTTTCCGAAGCATATCTGGAGGCATTCTGTAATCTGTCTAGCTTCAGAGTGTTGATGAAACACTGAAATTGCAACGGGATTAAATACAACAGGCACGATTTGTACTTTTCTACATGGGAGTAACGTCTCAAACTGTCAACGATTTGATCGTTCCCTGGAAGACCAGTAGTAGTTTCCGAAGAACATCGGGAGGCATTCTGTAATCTGTAGAGCTTCAGAGTGTTGATGAAACACAGAAATTGCATCGGGATTGAATACAACGGACACCATGCGGAGTTTTCTCCATTGGATTATTGTCTCAAACTGTCTTCGTTTGATCGTTCCCTGAAGACCAGCAGTATTTTCCGAAGCTCATCTGGAGGTATTCTGTAATATGTGGACCTTCAGAGTGTTGATGAAACACAGCAATTGCATCGAGATTGAATACAACAGGCACCATGCGGAATTTTCTCCATGGGTGTAATGTCTCAAACTGTCTTTTCTTTGATCGTTCCCTGGAAAACCAGTAGTAGTTTCCGATGCACATCTGGAGGCATTCTGTAATCTGTGGAGCTTCAGAGTGTTGATGAAACACAGCAATTGCAACGGGATTGAATACAACAGGCACCATGCGGACTTTTCTCTATGTGTGTAATGTCTCAAACAGTCTTTGCTTTGATCGTTCCCTGGAAGACCAGTAGTAGTTCCCGAAGCACATCTGGAGGCATTCATTAATCTGTGGAGCTTCGAGTGTTGATGAAACACAGAAATTGCATCGGGATTGAATACAACAGACTCCATGCGATGTTTAGTCCATGGGAGTAATGTCTCAATCTGTCTTTGCTTTGATCGTTTCCTGGAAGACCAGTAGTAGTTTCCGAAGCACATCTGGAGGCATTCTGTAATCTGTGGACTTTCAGACTGTAGTTGAAACACAGAAATTGCATCGGGATTGAATACAACTGGCACCATGCGGACTTTTCTCCATGGGTGTAATGTCTCAAACTGTCTTTGCTTTGATCGTTCCCTGGAAACCAATTAGTAGTTTCCGAAGCACATCTGGAGGCATTCTGTAATCTGTGGAACTTCAGAGTGTTGATGAAACACAGAAATTGCATCGGGATTGAATACAACAGGCACCATGCGTACTTTTCTCCATGGGTGTAATGTCTCAAACTGTCTTTGCTTTGATCGTTCCCTGGAAGACCAGTAGTAGTTTCCGAAGCACACCTGGAGGCATTCTGTAATCTGTGGAGCTTCAGAGTGTTGATGAAACACAGAAATTGCATCGGGATTGAATACAACAGACACCATGCGGAGTTTTCTCCATTGGAGTATTGTCTCAAACTGCTTCGTTTGATCGTTCCCTGGAAGACCAGTAGTATCTTCCGAAGCTCATCTGGAGGCATTCTGTAATCTGTGGACCTTCAGAGTTTTGATGAAACACAGCAATTGCATCGGGATTGAATACAACAGGCACCATGCGGACTTTTCTCTATGTGTGTAATGTCTCAAACAGTCTTTGCTTTGATCGTTCCCTGGAAGACCAGTAGTAGTTCCCGAAGCACATCTGGAGGCATTCATTAATCTGTGGAGCTTCGAGTGTTGATGAAACACAGAAATTGCATCGGGATTGAATACAACAGACTCCATGCGGAGTTTAGTCCATGGGAGTAATGTCTCAATCTGTCTTTGCTTTGATCGTTTCCTGGAAGACCAGTAGTAGTTTCCGAAGCACATCTGGAGGCATTCTGTAATCTGTGGACTTTCAGACTGTACTTGAAACACAGAAATTGCATCGGGATTGAATACAACTGGCACCATGCGGACTTTTCTCCATGGGTGTAATGTCTCAAACTGTCTTTGCTTTGATCGTTCCCTGGAAACCCATTAGTAGTTTCCGAAGCACATCTGGAGGCATTCTGTAATCTGTGGAACTTCAGAGTGTTGATGAAACACAGAAATTGCATCGGGATTGAATACAACAGGCACCATGCGTACTTTTCTCCATGGGTGTAATGTCTCAAACTGTCTTTGCTTTGATCGTTCCCTGGAAGACCAGTAGTAGTTTCCGAAGCACACCTGGAGGCATTCTGTAATCTGTGGAGCTTCAGAGTGTTGATGAAACACAGAAATTGCATCGGGATTGAATACAACAGGCACCTTGCGGAGTTTAGTGCATGGGAGTAATGTCTCAAACGGTCTACGCTTTGATCGTTCCCTGGAAGACCAGTAGTAGTTTCCGAATCACATCTGGAGTTATTCTGTAATCTGTTGACTTTCAGAGTGTTGATGAAACACAGAAATTGCTCTGGGATTGAATACAACAGGCACCATGCGGACTTTTCCACATGGGAGTAATGTCTCAAACTGACTAAATTTTGATCGATTCCTGGAAGACCATTAGTAGTTTTCGAAGCACATTTGGAGGCATTCTGTAATCTGTGGAGCTTCAGAGTGTTCATGAAACACTGAAATTGCATCGGGATTGAATACAACATGCACCATGCGGACTTTTCTCCATAGGAGTAATGTCTCAAACTCTCTACGCTTTGATCGTTCCCTGGAAGACCAGTAGTAGTTTCCGAAGCACATCTGGAGGCATTCTGTAATCTGTGGAGCTTCAGAGTGTTGATGAAACACAGAAATTGCATCGGGATTAAATACAACAGACACCATGCGGAGTTCTCTACATTGGAGTATTGTCTCTAACAGTCTGAGTTTGATCGTTCCCTGGAAGACCAGTAGTAGTTTCCGAAGTACATCTGGAGGCGTTCTGTAATTTGTTGACCTTCAGAGTGTTGATGAAACACATAAATTGCATCGGGATTGAATACAATAGGCTCCATGAAGACTGTTCTCCATGTGCGTTATTTCTCAAACTGTGATGCTTTGACCGTTCCCTGGAAGACCAGTTGTAGTTTCCGAAGCACATCTTGAGGCGTGGTGTAATCTGTGGACCTTCAGAGTGGTGATGAAACAAAGAAGTTGCATCGGGAATGAATACAACAGGCACCATGCGGAGTTTTCTCCATGGGAGTAATGTCTTAATCTGCCTACGCTTTGATCGTTCCCTGGAGGAACAGTAGTAGCTTCTGAAGCTCATCTAGAGACATTTTGTAATCTATGGACCTTCAGACTGTTGATGAAACACTGAAATTGCTTCGGGATTGAAAACAACAGGCACCATGCATACTTTTCTCCATGGGAATAATGTATCAATCTGCTTACGCTTTGATCGTTCTCTGGAAGACTGGTAGTATTTGCCTGCATATCTGGAGGCATTCTATAATCGTTGGACCTTCAGAGTGTTGATGAAACACAGAAAATGCATCCGGATTGAATACAACCGGCAAAATGCATATTTTTTACCATGGGAGTAATGACTCCAACTGTCTACGTTATGATCGTTCGCTGGAAGACCAGTAGAAGTTTCCGAAGCACATCTAGAGGCGTCCTGTAACCTGTGGACCTTCAGAGTGTTGATGAAACACAGAAACTGCATCGGGATTAAATACAATAGGCTCCACGAAGACTTTTCTCCATGGGAGTAATTTCTCAAACTGTTATGCTTTGACTGTTCCCTGGAAGACCAGTTGTAGTTTCCGAAGCATATTTGGAGGCGTGGTGTAATCTGTGGACCTTCAGAGTGGTGATGAAACAAAGAAGTTGCATTGGGATTGAATACAACAGGCACCATGCGGAATTTTCTCCGTGGGAGTTGTGTCTCAATTTGCCTACGCTTTGATCTTTCCCTGGAGGAACAGTAGTAGCTTCCGAAGCTCATCTGGATTCATTTTGTAATGTATGGACCTTCAGAGTACTGATGAAACACTGAAATTGCATCGCGCTTGAATAAAACAGGCACCATGCATACTTTTCTCCGTTTGAGAAACGTCTCAAACTGTCTACGATTCGATCGTTGTTTGGAAGTCCAATTGTAGTTCCCGAAGCTCATCTGGTGGCGTTCTGTAATCTGTGGACCTTCAGTGAGTTGATGAAACACAGAAATTGCATCGGGATTGAATACGTCAGGCATCATGCGGACTTTTCCCCATGGGAGTAATGTCTCAAACAGTCTTTGCTTTGATCGTTCCCTGGAAGACCAGTAGTAGTTTCCGAAGCACATCTGGAGGCGTTCTGTAATCTGTGGACATTCAGAGTGGTGATGAAACAAAGAAATTGCATCGGGATTGAATACAACGGGCAACATGCGGACTTTTTTCCGTGGGAGAATCGTCTCAAACTGTCAACGATTTGATCTTTCCCTGGAGGAACAGTAGTAGCTTCCGAATTCCATCTGGAGGCATTTTGTAATCTATGGACCTTCGGAGTGTTGATGAAACACTGATATTGCATCGGGCTTGAATACAACAGGCACCATACGGACTTTTCTCCATGGGAGAAACGTCTCAAACTGTCTACGATTCGATCGTGCCTGGAAGACAAATTGTAGCTTCCGAAGCACATCTGGTGGCTTTCTGTAATCCGTGGACCTTCAGAGTTTTAATGAAACTCGGAAATTGCGTCGGGATTGAATACAATAGACTCCATGAAGACTTTTCTCCATGGGAGTAGTATCTCAGACTGTTACGCTTTGATCGTTCCCTGGAAGACCAGTAGTAGTTTCCGAAGCACATCTGGAGGCGTTCTGTAACCTGTGGACCTTCAGTGATGTGATGAAACACAGAAATTGCGTCGGGACTGAATACATCAGGCACCATGCGGACTTTTCAACATGGGAGTAATGTCTCAATCTGTCTACGCTTTGATTGCTCCCTGAAAAAAGAGTAGTATTTTCAGAGCACAGCTGGATTCATTCTGTAACCTGTGGACCTTCAGAGTGGTGATGAAACAAAGAAATTGCATCGGGATTGAATACAACGGGCAACATGCGGACTTTTTTCCGTGGGAGAATCGTCTCAAACTGTCAACGATTTGATCTTTCCCTGGAGGAACAGTAGTAGCTTCCGAATTCCATCTGGAGGCATTTTGTAATCTATGGACCTTCGGAGTGTTGATGAAACACTGATATTGCATCGGGCTTGAATACAACAGGCACCATACGGACTTTTCTCCATGGGAGAAACGTCTCAAACTGTCTACGATTCGATCGTGCCTGGAAGACAAATTGTAGCTTCCGAAGCACATCTGGTGGCTTTCTGTAATCCGTGGACCTTCAGAGTTTTAATGAAACTCGGAAATTGCGTCGGGATTGAATACAATAGACTCCATGAAGACTTTTCTCCATGGGAGTAGTATCTCAGACTGTTACGCTTTGATCGTTCCCTGGAAGACCAGTAGTAGTTTCCGAAGCACATCTGGAGGCGTTCTGTAACCTGTGGACCTTCAGTGAGGTGATGAAACACAGAAATTGCGTCGGGACTGAATAAATCAGGCACCATGCGGACTTTTCAACATGGGAGTAATGTCTCTATCTGTCTACGCTTTGATTGCTCCCTGAAAAAAGAGTAGTATTTTCAGAGCACAGCTGGATTCATTCTGTAACCTGTGGACCTTCAGAGTGTTGATGAAACACAGAAATTGTATCGGGATTGAATACAACAGGCAGGAAGGGGACTTGTCTACATGGGAATAACAACTCAAACTGTCTACGTTTTGATCGTTGCCTGGAAGACCAATTGTAGTTTCCGAAGCACATCTGGTGGTGTTCTGTAATCTGTGGACCTTCAGTGAGTTGATGAAACACAGAAATTGCATCGGGATTGAATACAACAGGCACCGTGCGGTCTTTCCTCCATGGGAGTAATGTCTCATTCTGCCTACGCTTTGATCGACTCCCGGAAGACCAGTAGTAGTTTCCGAAGCACATCTGGAGGCATTCTGTAATCTGTGGACCTTTAGGGTGTTGATGCAATACAGATATTGCATCATGATTGATTACAAGAAGCACAATGCGGACTTTTCTCTATAGGAGTAATGTCTCAAACTGTCTACGCTTTGACCGTTCCCTGTAAGTCCAGTAGAAGTTTTCGAAGCACAGGAGGAGGCGTTCTGTAATCTGTGGACTTTCAGAGTGTTCATGAAACACAGATGCTGCATCGGGATTGAATACAACATGCACCATGCGGACTTTTGTCCATGGGAGTAATGTCTCAAACTGACTACCATTTGATCTATTCCTGGAAGACCGAAAGTAGTTTTCGAAGCACATCTGGAGGCATTCTGTAATCTGTGGACTTTCAGAGTGTTGATGAAACACAGAGATTTCATCGGGATTAAATACAATAGGCTCCACGAAGACTTTTTTCCATGGGAGTAATTTCTCAAACTGTCTACAATTCGATCGTTCCCTGGAATACCAATAGTAGTTTCCGAAGCACATCTGGTGGCGTTCTGTAATCCGTGGACCTTCAGGGCGTTAATGAATCTCAGAAATAGCATAGGGATTGAATACAACAGGCACCATGCGGACTTTTATTTGCCTACGATTTGATCGTTCCCTGTAAGACCAGTAGTAGTTTCCGAAGCACATCTGGAGGCATTTTGTAATGTATGGACCTTCAGAGTGTTGATGACACACCGAAATTGCATCGGGATTGAATACAACAGGCACCATTTGGACGTTTCTACATGGGAGTTACAACTCAAACTGTCTAATCTTTGATCGTTGTCTGGAAGACCAATTGTAGTTCCCGAAGCACATCTGGTGGCGTTCTGTAATCGGTGGACCTTCAGTGAGTTGATGAAACACAGAAATTGCATCGGGATTGAACACAACAGGCACCATGCGGACTTTTGCCCATGGGAGTAATGTCTCTATCTGTCTCCGCTTTGATCGCTCCCTGGAAGACCAGTAGTATTTTCCGAGCACAGCTGGAGGCATTCTGTAATCTGTGGACCCTCAGCGTGTTGATGAAATACAGAAATTGCATCGGGATTGAATACAACAGACTCCATGCGGAGTTTAGTCCATGGGAGTAATGTCTCAAACTGTCTTTGCTTTGATCGTTCCCTGGAAGACCAGTAGTAGTTTCAGAAGCACATTTGGAGGCGTTCTGTAATCTGTGGACATTCAGAGTGGTGATGAAACAAAGAAATTGCATCGGGATTGAATACAACGGGCAACATGCGGACTTTTCTCCGTGGGAGAATCGTCTCAAACTGTCTACCCCTTGATCTTTCCCCGGAGGAACAGTAGTAGCTTCCGAATTTCATCTGGAGGCATTTTGTAATCTATGGACCTTCGGAGTGTTGATGAAACACTGAAATTGCATCGGGCTTGAATACAACAGGCACCATACGGACTTTTCTCCATGGGAGAAACGTCTCAAACTGTCTACGATTCGATCGTGCCTGGAAGACAAATTGTAGTTTCCGAAGCACATCTGGTCTCTTTCTGTAATCCGTGGACCTTCAGAGTTTTCATGAAACTCGGAAATTGCGTCGGGATTGAATACAACAGGCACCATGCGGACTTTTCTCCATGGGAATAATGTCTCAATTTGATTACGATTTGATCGTTCCCTGTAAGACCAGTAGTAGTTTCCGAAGCACATCTGGAGGCATTTTGTACTCTATAGACTTTCAGAGTGTTGATGAAACACTGAAATTGCATCGGGATTGAATACAACACGCACCCTGCGGAATTTTCTCCATGGGAGTAATGTCTCAAACTGTCTACGCTTTGACGATTCCGGAAGACCAGTAGCAGTTTCCAAAGCCCATCTTTAGGCATAGTGTAATCTGTGGACCTTCAGATTGTTGCTGAAACACAGAAAAAGCATCGGGATTGAATACAACAGGCACCATTTGGACTTTTCTACATGGGAGTAACAACTCAAACTGTCTACGCTTTGATCGTTGCCTGGAAGACCAATTGTAGTTTCCGAAGCACACCTGGTGGCGTTATGTAATCTGTGGACCTTCAGTGAGTAGATGAAACACAGAAATTACATCGGGATTGAATACATCAGGCACCATGCGGACTTTTCCCCATGGGGTTAATGTCTCTATCTGGCTACGCTTTGATCGCTCCCTGGAAGACCAGTAGTATTTTCCGAGCACAGCTGGAGGCATTCTGTAATCTGTGAACCCCCAGAGTGTTGATGAAACACAGAAATTGCATCGGGATTGAATACAATAGGCTCCAAGAAGACTTTTCTCCATGGGAGTAATGTCTCAAACTTTTACGCTTGGATCGTTCCCTGGAAGATCAGTTGTAGTTTTCGAAGCACATCTGGAGGCGTTCTGTAATCTGTGGACCTTCAGAGTGGTGATGAAACAAAGAAATTGCATCGGGATTGAATACAATAGGCTCCATGAAGACTTTTATCCATGGGAGTAATGTCTCAGACTGTTACGCTTTGATCGTTCCCTGGTAGACCAATAGTAGTTTCCGAAACACATCTGGAGTCATTCTGTAATCTGTGGACACAGAAATTGCATCGGGATTGACTAAAACAGACACCATGCGGAGTTTTCTCCATTGGAGTATTGTCTAAAACTGTCTTCGTTTGATCGTTCCCTGGAAGACCAGTAGTAGTTTCCTAAGCACATCTGGAGGCATTCTATTATCGTTGGACCTTCAGAGTGTTGATGAAACACAGAAAATGCATCCGGATTGAATACAACAGGCAAAATGCATATTTTTTACCATGGGAGTAATGGCTCCAACTGTCTACGTTATGATCGTTCCCTGGAAGACCAGTAGAAGTTTCCGAAGCACATCTAGAGGCGTCCTGTAACCTGTGGACCTTCAGAGTGTTGATGAAACACAGAAATTGCATCGGGATTAAATACAATAGGCTCCACGAAGACTTTTCTCCATGGGAGTAATTTCTCAAACTGTTATGCTTTGACTGTTCCCTGGAAGACCAGTTGTAGTTTCCGAAGCACATTTGGAGGCGTGGTGTAATCTGTGGACCTTCAGAGTGGTGATGAAACAAAGAAATTGCATTGGGATTGAATACAACAGGCACCATGCGGAATTTTCTCCGTGGGAGTTGTGTCTCAATTTGCCTACGCTTTGATCTTTCCCTGGAGGAACAGTAGTAGCTTCCGAAGCTCATCTGGATTCATTTTGTAATGTATGGACCTTCAGAGTATTGATGAAACACTGAAATTGCATCGCGCTTGAATAAAACAGGCACCATGCATACTTTTCTCCGTTTGAGAAACGTCTCAAACTGTCTACGATTCGATCGTTGTCTGGAAGACCAATTGTAGTTCCCGAAGCTCATCTGGTGGCGTTCTGTAATCTGTGGACCTTCAGTGAGTTGATGAAACACAGAAATTGCATCGGGATTGAATACGTCAGGCATCATGCGGACTTTTCCCCATGGGAGTAATGTCTCAAACAGTCTTTGCTTTGATCGTTCCCTGGAAGACCAGTAGTAGTTTCCGAAGCACATCTGGAGGCGTTCTGTAATCTGTGGACATTCAGAGTGGTGATGAAACAAAGAAATTGCATCGGGATTGAATACAACGGGCAACATGCGGACTTTTTTCCGTGGGAGAATCGTCTCAAACTGTCAACGATTTGATCTTTCCCTGGAGGAACAGTAGTAGCTTCCGAATTCCATCTGGAGGCATTTTGTAATCTATGGACCTTCGGAGTGTTGATGAAACACTGAAATTGCATCGGGCTTGAATACAACAGGCACCATACGGACTTTTCTCCATTTGAGAAACGTCTCAAACTGTCTACGATTCGATCGTGCCTGGAAGACAAATTGTAGCTTCCGAAGCACATCTGGTGGCTTTCTGTAATCCGTGGACCTTCAGAGTTTTAATGAAACTCGGAAATTGCGTCGGGATTGAATACAATAGACTCCATGAAGACTTTTCTCCATGGGAGTAGTATCTCAGACTGTTACGCTTTGATCGTTCCCTGGAAGACCAGTAGTAGTTTCCGAAGCACATCTGGAGGCGTTCTGTATTCTGTGGACCTTCAGTGAGGTGATGAAACACAGAAATTGCGTCGGGACTGAATACATCAGGCACCATGCGGACTTTTCAACATGGGAGTAATGTCTCTATCTGTCTACGCTTTGATTGCTCCCTGAAAAAAGAGTAGTATTTTCAGAGCACAGCTGGATTCATTCTGTAACCTGTGGACCTTCAGAGTGTTGATGAAACACAGAAATTGTATCGGGATGAATACAACAGGCAGGAAGGGGACTTGTCTACATGGGAATAACAACTCAAACTGTCTACGTTTTGATCGTTGCCTGGAAGACCAATTGTAGTTTCCGAAGCACATCTGGTGGTGTTCTGTAATCTGTGGACCTTCAGTGAGTTGATGAAACACAGAAATTGCATCGGGATTGAATACAACAGGCACCGTGCGGTCTTTCCTCCATGGGAGTAATATCACATTCTGCCTACGCTTTGATCGACTCCCGGAAGACCAGTAGTAGTTTCCGAAGCACATCTGGAGGCATTCTGTAATCTGTGGACCTTTAGGGTGTTGATGCAATACAGAAATTGCATCATGATTGATTACAAGAAGCACAATGCGGACTTTTCTCTATAGGAGTAATGTCTCAAACTGTCTACGCTTTGACCGTTCCCTGTAAGTCCAGTAGAAGTTTTCGAAGCACAGGAGGAGGCGTTCTGTAATCTGTGGACTTTCAGAGTGTTCATGAAACACAGATACTGCATCGGAATTGAATACAACATGCACCATGCGGACTTTTGTCCATGGGAGTAATGTCTCAAACTGACTACCATTTGATCGATTCCTGGAAGACCGAAAGTAGTTTTCGAAGCACATCTGGAGGCATTCTGTAATCTGTGGACTTTCAGAGTGTTGATGAAACACAGAGATTTCATCGGGATTAAATACAATAGGCTCCACGAAGACTTTTCTCCATGGGAGTAATTTCTCAAACTGTCTACAATTCGATCGTTCCCTGGAATACCAATAGAAGTTTCCGAAGCACATCTGGTGGCGTTCTGTAATCCGTGGACCTTCAGGGCGTTAATGAATCTCAGAAATAGCATAGGGATTGAATACAACAGGCACAATGCGGACTTTTATTTGCCTACGATTTGATCGTTCCCTGTAAGACCAGTAGTAGTTTCCGAAGCACATCTGGAGGCATATTGTAATGTATGGACCTTCAGAGTGTTGATGACACACCGAAATTGCATCGGGATTGAATACAACAGGCACCATTTGGACGTTTCTACATGGGAGTTACAACTCAAACTGTCTAATCTTTGATCGTTGTCTGGAAGACCAATTGTAGTTCCCGAAGCACATCTGGTGGCGTTCTGTAATCGGTGGACCTTCAGTGAGTTGATGAAACACAGAAATTGCATCGGGATTGAATACAACAGGCACCATGCGGACTTTTGCCCAAGGGAGTAATGTCTCTATCTGTCTACGCTTTGACCGCTCCCTGGAAGACCAGTAGTATTTTCCGAGCACAGCTGGAGGCATTCTGTAATCTGTGGACCCTCAGCGTGTTGATGAAATACAGAAATTGCATCGGTATTGAATACAACATGCACCATGCGGACTTTTCTCGTTAGAAGTAATGTCTCAAACTGTGTACGCTTAGATCGTTCCCTGGATGACCAGTAGTAGTTTCCGAAGCACATCTGGATTCATTCTGTAATCTGTGGACCTTCAGAGTGTTGATGAAACACAGAAATTGCTCTGGGATTGAATACAACAGGCACCATGCGGACTTTTCCCCATGGGAGTAATGTCTCAAACTGACTAAATTTTGATCGATTCCTGGAAGACCATTAGTAGTTTTCGAAGCACATCTGGAGGCATTCAGTAATCTGTGGACTTTCAGAGTGTTGTTGAAACACAGAAATTGCATCGGGATTGAAAACAACATGCACCATGCGGTCTTTTCTCCATAGGAGTAATGTCTCAAACTCTCTACGCTTTGATCGTTCCCTGGAAGACCAGTAGTAGTTTCCGAAGCACATCTGGATTCATTCTGTAATCTGTGGACCTTCAGAGTGTTGATGAAACACAGAAATTGCATCGGGATTGAATACAACAGACAACATGCGGAGTTTTTCTCCATTGGAGTATTGTCTCAAACTGTCTTCGTTTGATCGTTCCCTGGGAGACCAGTAGTATTTTCCGAAGCTCATCTGGAGGCATTCTGTAATCTGTGGACCTTGAGAGTTTTGATGAAACACAGAAATTGCTTCGGGATTGAATACAACATGCACCATGCGGACTTTTCTCCATAGGAGTAATGTCTCAATCTGTCAACGATTTGATCGTTCCCTGGAAGACCAGCGGTATTTTCCGAAGCTCATCTGGAGGCATTCTGTAATCTGTGGACCTTCAGAGTGTTGATGAAACACAGCAATTGCATCGGGATTGAATACAACAGGCACAATGCGGACTTTTCTCCATGGGTGTAATGTCTCAAACTGTCTTTGCTTTGATCGTTCCCTGGAAGAACAGTAGTAGTTTCCGAAGCACATCTGGAGGCATTCTGTAATCTGTGGAGCTTCAGAGTGTTGATGAAACACCTAAATTGCATCGGGATAGAATACAACAGGCACCATGTGGACTTTTCTCCATGGGTGTAATGTCTCAAACTGTCTTTGCTTTGATCGTTCCCTGGAAGACCAGTACTAGTTTCCGAAGCACATCTGGAGGCATTCTGAAATCTGTGGAGCTTCAGAGTGTTGACGAAACACAGAAATTGCATCGGTATTGAATACAACATGCACCATGCGGACTTTTCTCCTTAGTAGTAATGTCTCAAACTGTGTACAGTTTGATCGTTCACTGGAAAGACCAGTAGTAGTTTCCGAAGCACGTCTGGATGCGTTTTGTAATCTGTGGAGCTTCAGTGTGTTGATCAAACACAGAAAAGCATCGTCATTAAATACAACAGGCACCATGCGGACTTTTGTCCATGGGAGTAATGTCTCAAACTGACTACCTTTTGATCGATTCCTGGAAGACCGAAAGTAGTTTTCGAAGCACATCTGGAGGCATTCTGTAATCTGTGGACTTTCAGAGTGTTGATGAAACACAGAGATTTCATCGGGATTAAATACAATAGGCTCCACGAAGACTTTTCTCCATGGGAGTAATTTCTCAAACTGTCTACAATTCGATCGTTCCCTGGAATACCAATAGTAGTTTCCGAAGCACATCTGGTGGCGTTCTGTAATCCGTGGACCTTCAGGGCGTTAATGAATCTCAGAAATAGCATAGGGATTGAATACAACAGGCACCATGCGGACTTTTATTTGCCTACGATTTGATCGTTCCCTGTAAGACCAGTAGTAGTTTCCGAAGCACATCTGGAGGCATTTTGTAATGTATGGACCTTCAGAGTGTTGATGACACACCGAAATTGCATCGGGATTGAATACAACAGGCACCATTTGGACGTTTCTACATGGGAGTTACAACTCAAACTGTCTAATCTTTGATCGTTGTCTGGAAGACCAATTGTAGTTCCCGAAGCACATCTGGTGGCGTTCTGTAATCTGTGGACCTTCAGTGAGTTGATGAAACACAGAAATTGCATCGGGATTGAATACAACAGGCACCATGCGGACTTTTGCCCATGGGAGTAATGTCTCTATCTGTCTACGCTTTGATCGCTCCCTGGAAGACCAGTAGTAGTTTCCGAAGCACATCTGGAGGCGTTCTGTAATCTGTGGACATTCAGAGTGGTGATGAAACAAAGAAATTGCATCGGGATTGAATACAACGGGCAACATGCGGACTTTTCTCCGTGGGAGAATCGTCTCAAACTGTCTACCCTTTGATCTTTCCCTGGAGGAACAGTAGTAGCTTCCGAATTTCATCTGGAGGCATTATGTATTCTGTGGACCTTCGGAGTGTTGATGAAACACTGAAATTGCATCGGGCTTGAATACAACAGGCACCATACGGACTTTTCTCCATGGGAGAAACGTCTCAAACTGTCTACGATTCGATCGTGCCTGGAAGACAAATTGTAGTTTCCGAAGCACATCTGGTGGCTTTCTGTAGTCCGTGGACCTTCAGAGTTTTAATGAAACTCGGAAATTGCGTCGGGATTGAATACAACACGCACCATGCGGAATTTTCTCCATGGGAGTAGTGTCTCAAACTGTCTACGCTTTGACGATTCCGGAAGACCAGTAGCAGTTTCCAAAGCACATCTTTAGGCATAGTGTAATCTGTGGACCTTCAGATTGTTGCTGAAACACAGAAAAAGCATCGGGATTGAATACAACAGGCACCATTTGGACTTTTCTACATGGGAGTAACAACCAAACTGTCTACGCTTTGATCGTTGCCTGGAAGACCAATTGTAGTTTCCGAAGCACACCTGGTGGCGTTATGTAATCTGTGGACCTTCAGTGAGTAGATGAAACACAGAAATTACATCGGGATTGAATACATCAGTCACCATGCGGACTTTTCCCCATGGGGGTAATGTCTCTATCTGGCTACGCTTTGATCGCTCCCTGGAAGACCAGTAGTATTTTCCGAGCACAGCTGGAGGCATTCTGTAATCTGTGAACCCCCAGAGTGTTGATGAAACACAGAAATTGCATCGGGATTGAATACAATAGGCTCCAAGAAGACTTTTCTCCATGGGAGTAATGTCTCAAACTTTTACGCTTGGATCGTTCCCTGGAAGATCAGTTGTAGTTTTCGAAGCACATCTGGAGGCGTTCTGTAATCTGTGGACCTTCAGAGTGGTGATGAAACAAAGAAATTGCATCGGGATTGAATACAATAGGCTCCATGAAGACTTTTATCCATGGGAGTAATGTCTCAGACTGTTACGCTTTGATCGTTCCCTGGTAGACCAGTAGTAGTTTCCGAAACACATCTGGAGTCATCCTGTAATCTGTGGACACAGAAATTGCATCGGGATTGACTAAAACAGACACCATGCGGAGTTTTCTCCATTGGAGTATTGTCTCAAACTGTCTTCGTTTGATCGTTCCCTGGAAGACCAGTAGTAGTTTCCTAAGCACATCTGGAGGCATTCTGTAATCTGTGGAGCTTCAGAGTGTTGATGAAACACTGAAATTGCATCGGGATTAAATACAACAGGCACGATTTGGACTTTTCTACGTGGGAGTAACGTCCCAAACTGTCTACGATTTGATCGTTCCCTGGAAGACCAGTAGTAGTGTCCGAAGCACATCTGGATGCGTTTTGAAATCTGTGGAGCTTCAGTGTGTTGATGAAACACATAAAAACATCGTCATTAAATACAACAGGCACCATGCGGACCTTTGTCCATGGGAGTAATGTCTCAAACTGACTACATTTTGATCGAATCCTGGAAGACCGAAAGTAGTTTTCGAAGCACATCTGGAGGAATTCTGTAATCTGTGGACTTTCAGAGTGTTGATGAAACACAGAGATTGCATCGGTATTGAATACAACATGCACCATGCGGACTTTTCTCCTTAGACGTAAAGTCTCAAACTGTGTACGCTTTTGATCGTTCCCTGGAAGACCAGTAGTAGTTTCCGAAGCACATCTGGAGGCACTCTGTATTCTGTGGACCTTCAGAGTGTTGATGAAACACAGAAATTGCATCGGGATTGAATACAACGGATACCTTGCGGACTTTGCTCCATGGGAGTAATGTCACATTCTGCCTACGTTTTGATCGATCCCTCGAATACCAGTAGTAGTTTCCGAAACACATCTGGAGTCATTTTGTAATCTGTGGACTTTCAGAGTGTTAATGAAACACAGAAATTGCTCTGGGATTGAATACAACAGGCACCATGCGGACTTTTGCACATGGGAGTAATGTCTCAAACTGACTAAATTTTGATCGATTCCTGGAAGACCGTTAGTAGTTTTCGAAGCACATCTGGAGGCATTCTGTGATCTGTGGACTTTCAGAGTGTTGTTGAAACACAGAAATTGCATCGGGATTGAATACAACATGCACCATGCGGACTTTTCTCCATAGGAGTAATGTCTCAAACTCTCTACGCTTTGATCGTTCCCTGGAGGAACAGTAGTAGCTTCTGAAGCTCATCTGGAGACATTTTTTAATCTATGCACAATCAGAGTGTTGATGAAACACTGAAATTGCATTGGGATTGAAAACAACAGGCACCATGCGGAATTTTCTCCATAGGAGTAATGTCTCAAACTCTCTACGCTTTGATCGTTCCCTGGAAGACCAGTAGTAGTTTCCGAAGCACATGCGGAGGCATTCTGGAATTTGTGGAGCTTCAGAGTGTTGATGAAACACAGAAATTGCATCGGGATTGAATACAACAGACACCATGCGGAGTTTTCTCCATTGGAGTATTGTCTCAAACTGTCTTCGTTTGATCGTTCCCTGGGAGACCAGTAGTATTTTCCGAAGCTCATCTGGAGGCATTCTGTAATCTGTCGACCTTCAGAGTGTTGATGAAACACAGAAATTGCTTCGGGATTGAATACAACATGCACCATGCGGACTTTTCTCCATAGGAGTAATGTCTCAATCTGTCAACGATTTGATCGTTCCCTGGAAGACCAGCAGTATTTTCCGAAGCTCACCTGGAGGCATTCTGTAATCTGTGGACCTTCAGAGTGTTGACGAAACACAGCAATTGCATCGGGATTGAATACAACAGGCACCATGCGTACTTTTCTCCATAGGAGTAATGTCTCAAACTCTCTACGCTTTGATCGTTCCCTGGAAGACCAGTAGTAGTTTCCGAAGCACTTCTGGACGCATTCTGTAATCTGTGGAGCTTCAGAGTGTTGATGAAACACAGAAATTGCTCTGGGATTGAATACAACAGGCACCATGCGGACTTTTGCACATGGGAGTAATGTCTCAAACTGACTAAATTTTGATCGATTCCTGGAAGACCGTTAGTAGTTTTCGAAGCACATCTGGAGGCATTCTGTGATCTGTGGACTTTCAGAGTGTTGTTGAAACACAGAAATTGCATCGGGATTGAATACAACATGCACCATGCGGACTTTTCTCCATAGGAGTAATGTCTCAAACTCTCTACGCTTTGATCGTTCCCTGGAGGAACAGTAGTAGCTTCTGAAGCTCATCTGGAGACATTTTTTAATCTATGCACAATCAGAGTCTTGATGAAACACTGAAATTGCATTGGGATTGAAAACAACGGGCACCATGCGGAATTTTCTCCATAGGAGTAATGTCTCAAACTCTCTACGCTTTGATAGTTCCCTGGAAGACCAGTAGTAGTTTCCGAAGCACATGCGGAGGCATTCTGGAATTTGTGGAGCTTCAGAGTGTTGATGAAACACAGAAATTGCATCGGGATTGAATACAATAGACACCATGCGGAGTTTTCTCCATTGGAGTATTGTCTCAAACTGTCTTCGTTTGATCGTTCCCTGGGAGACCAGTAGTATTTTCCGAAGCTCATCTGGAGGCATTCTGTAATCTGTGGACCTTCAGAGTGTTGATGAAACACAGAAATTGCTTCGGGATTGAATACAACATGCACCATGCGGACTTTTCTCCATAGGAGTAATGTCTCAATCTGTCAACGATTTGATCGTTCCCTGGAAGACCAGCAGTATTTTCCGAAGCTCAGCTGGAGGCATTCTGTAATCTGTGGACCTTCAGAGTGTTGATGAAACACAGCAATTGCATCGGGATTGAATACAACAGGCACCATGCGGACTTTTCTCCATAGGAGTAATGTCTCAAACTCTCTACGCTTTGATCGTTCCCTGGAAGACCAGTAGTAGTTTCCGAAGCACTTCTGGACGCATTCTGTAATCTGTGGAGCTTCAGAGTGTTGATGAAACACAGAAATTGCATCGGGATTGAATACAACAGTCACCGTGCGGTCTTTTCTCCATGGGAGTAATGTCTCAATCTACCTACGCTTTGATCGACTCCCGGAAGACTAGTAGTAGTTTCCGAAGCACTTCTGGAGGCATTCTGTAATCTGTGGACCTTTAGGGTGTTGATGAAACACATAAATTGCATCGGGATTGAATACAACAGACACCATGCGGACTTTTCTCCATGGGAGAAGTGTCTCAAACAGTCTACGTTCTGATCGATTCCTGGAAGACCAGTAGTAGTTTCCAAAGCACATCTGCAAGCATTCTGTAATCTGTGGAATTTCAGAGTGTCGATGTAATACAGAAATTGCACCAGGATGGATTACAAGAAGCACAATGCGGACTTTTCTCCATGGGTGTAATGTCTCAAATTGTCTACTCTTTGATCGATTCCTGGAAGACCAGTAGTATTTTCCGAAGCTCATCTGGAGGAATTCTGTAATCTGTGGACCTTGAGAGTGTCGATGAAACACAGCAATTGCATCGGCATTGAATACAACAGGCACCATGCGGACTTTTCTCCATGGGTGCAATGTCTCAAACTGTCTTTGCTTTGATCGTTAACTGGAAGTCTAGTAGAAGTTTAGGAATCACAGGTGGAGGCGTTCTGTAATGTGTGGACATTCAGAGTGTTGTTGAAAATAGAAATTATATCGAAATTGAATACAACAGGCACTTTGCGGACTTTTCTCCATGGGAGTAATGTCTCAAATTGTCTACGCTTTGATCGTTCCCTGGAAGACCAGTAGTAGTTTCCGAAGCACATCTGGAGGCGTTCTGTAATCTGTGGACCTTCAGAGTGTTGATGAAACACATAAATTGCATCGGGATTGAACACAATAGGCTCCACGAAGACTTTTCTCCATGGGAGTAATTTCTCAAACTCTTATGCTTTGACCGTTCCCTGGAAGACCTGTTGTAGTTTCCGAAGCACATATGGAGGCGTGGTGTTATCTGTGGACCTTCAGAGTGGTGATGAAACAAAGAAATTGCATCGGGATTGAATACAACAGGCACCATGCGGAGTTTTCTCCATGGGAGTAATGTCTTAATCTGCCTACGCTTTGATCGTTCCCTGGAGGAACAGTAGTAGCTTCTGAAGCTCATCTGGAGACCTTTTTTAATCTATGGACAATCAGAGTGTTGATGAAACACTGAAATTGCCTTGGGATTGAAAACAACAGGCACCATGCGGACTTTTCTTTATGGGAATGATGTATCAATCTGCTTACGCTTTGATCGTTCCCTGGAAGACTGGTAGTATTTTCCGAGCACATCTGGAGGCATTCTGTAATCGTTGGACCTTCAGAGTGTTGATGAAACACAGAAAATGCATCCGGATTGAATACAACAGACAAAATGCGTATTTTTCACCATGGGAGTAATGACTCCAACTGTCTACGTTATGATCGTTCCCTGGAAGACGAGTAGAAGTTTCCGAAGCACATCTGGAGGCGTTCTGTAACCTGTGGACCTTCAGAGTGTTGATGAAACACAGAAATTGCGTCGGGATAGAATACATCAGGCACCATGCAGACTTTTCCACATGGGAGTAATGTCTCTATCTGTCTACGCTTTGATAGCTCCCTGGAAAACGAGTAGTATTTTCAGAGCACAGCTGGATTCATTCTGTAACCTGTGGACCTTCAGAGTGTTGATGAAACAGAGAAATTGTTTCGGGATTGAATACAACAGGCAGCATGGGGACTTTTCTACAGGGGAGTAACAACTCAAACTGTCTACGTTTTGATCGTTGTCTGAAAGACCAATTGTAGTTTCCGAAGCACTTCTGGTGGCGTTCTGTAATCTGTGGACCTTCAGTGAGTTGATGAAACACAGAAATTGCATCGGGATTGAATACAACAGGCACCATGCGGACTTTTGCCCATGGGAGTAATGTCTCTATCTGTCTGCGCTTTGATCGCTCCCTGGAAGACCTGTAGTATTTTCCGAGCACAGCTGGGGGCATTCTGTAACCTGTGGACCTTCAGAGTGTTGATGAAACACAGAAATTGTATCGGGATTGAATACAACATGCACCATGCGGACTTTTCTCCATCGGAATAATGTCTCAAATTGTCTACGCTTTGATCGTTCCCTGGAAGACCAGTAGTAGTTTCCGAAGCACATCTGGAGGCGTTCTGTAATCTGTGGACCTTCAGAGTGGTGATGAAACAAAGAAATTGCATCGGGATTGAATACAACAGGCACCATGAGGAATTTTCTCCGTGGGAGTAATGTCTCAATCTGACTACGCTTTGTCTTTCCCTGGAGGAACAGTAGTAGCTTCCATAGCTCATCTGGAGGCATTGTGAAGTGTATGGACCTTCAGAGTGTTAATGAAACTGAGAAATTGCATCAGGATTGAATACAACAGGCACCATGCGGACTTTTCTCCATGCGTGAAACGTCTCAAACTATCTACGATTCGATCGTTCCCTGGAAGACCAATAGTAGTTTCCGAAGCACATCTGGTGGCGTTCTGTAATCCGTGGACCTTCAGAGTGTTAATGAAACTCAGCAATTGCATCGATATTGAATACAACAGGCACCATGCGGACTTTTCTCCATGGGAGTAATGTCTCAAACTGTCTACGCTTTGACGATTCTGGCAGACCAGTAGTAGTTTCCAAAGCACATCTGAAGGCGTTGTGTAATCTGTGGACCTTCAGATTATTGCTGAAACACAGAAAGAGCAATGGGATTGAATACAACAGGCACCATGCTGAATTTTCTCCGTGGGAGTAGTGTCTCAATCTGCCTACGCTTTGATCATTCCCTGGAGGAACAGTAGTAGTTTCCGAAGCTCATCTGGATTCATTTTGTAATGTATGGACTTTCACAGTGTTGATGAAACACTGAAATTGCATCGGGCTTGAATAAAACAGGCACCATGCGGACTTTTCTCCGTTTGAGAAACGTCTCAAACTGTCTACCATTCGATCGTTCCCTGGAAGACCAATGGTAGTTTTCGAAGCACATCTGGTGGCGTTCTGTAATCCGTGGACCTTCAGAGCGTTAAAGCATCTCACAAATTGCATAGGGATTGAATACAACAGGCACCATGCGGACTTTTCTCCATGGGAGAAACGTCTCAAACAGTCTACGATTCGATCGTTCCCTGGAAGACCAATAGTAGTTTCCGAAGCACATCTGGTGTCGTTCTGTAATCCGTGGACCTTCAGAGTGTTAATGAAACAAAGAAATTGCATCGGGATTGAATACAACAGGCACCATGGGGACTTTTCTCCATGGGAGTAATCTCTGTATCTGTCTACGCTTTGATCGCTCCCTGGAAGACCAGTAGTATTTTCCGAGCACCGCTGTAGGCATTCTGTAACCTGTGGACCTTCAGAGTGTTGATGAAACACAGAAATTTTATCGGGATTGAATACAAAAGGCACCTTGGGGACTTTACTCCATCGGAGTAATGTCTCAAACTGTCTACGCTTTGATCGTTAGCTGGAAAACCAGTAGTAGTTTCCGAAGCACATCTAGAGGTATTATGTAATCTGTGGATTTTCAGAGTGTTGATGAAACACAGAAATTGCATCGGGATTGAATACAACAGGCACCATGCGGACTTTTCTCCATGGGAGTAATGTCTCAAACTGTCTACGCTTTGACGATCCCGGGAAGACCAGTAGTAGTTTCCAAAGCACATGTGGAGGCGTTGTGTAATCTGTGGACCTTCAGATTATTGCTGAAACACAGAAAGAGCAATGGGATTGAATACAAAAGGCACCATGCGGACTTTTCTCCATGGGAGTAGTGACTCAAAATATCTACGCTTTGATCGTTCCCTGGAAGACCAGTAGTAGGTTCCTAAGCAGATCTGGAGGCTTTCTGTAATCTTTGGAGCTACAGAGTGTTGATGAAACACAGAAATTGCATTGGGATTGAATACAACAGGCACAATGCTGACTTTTCTCCATGGGAGTAATGTATCAATCTGACTAGGCTTTTATCGCTCCCTGGAAGACCAGTAGTAGTTTCCGAAGCACTTCTGGACGCATTCTGTAATCTGTGGAGCTTCAGAGTGTTGATGAAACACAGAAATTGCATCGGGATTGAATACAACAGTCACCGTGCGGTCTTTTCTCCATGGGAGTAATGTCTCAATCTACCTACGCTTTGATCGACTCCCGGAAGACTAGTAGTAGTTTCCGAAGCACTTCTGGAGGCATTCTGTAATCTGTGGACCTTTAGGGTGTTGATGAAACACATAAATTGCATCGGGATTGAATACAACAGACACCATGCGGACTTTTCTCCATGGGAGAAGTGTCTCAAACAGTCTACGTTCTGATCGATTCCTGGAAGACCAGTAGTAGTTTCCAAAGCACATCTGCAAGCATTCTGTAATCTGTGGAATTTCAGAGTGTCGATGTAATACAGAAATTGCACCAGGATGGATTACAAGAAGCACAATGCGGACTTTTCTCCATGGGTGTAATGTCTCAAATTGTCTACTCTTTGATCGATTCCTGGAAGACCAGTAGTATTTTCCGAAGCTCATCTGGAGGAATTCTGTAATCTGTGGACCTTGAGAGTGTCGATGAAACACAGCAATTGCATCGGCATTGAATACAACAGGCACCATGCGGACTTTTCTCCATGGGTGCAATGTCTCAAACTGTCTTTGCTTTTATCGTTAACTGGAAGTCTAGTAGAAGTTTAGGAATCACAGGTGGAGGCGTTCTGTAATGTGTGGACATTCAGAGTGTTGTTGAAAATAGAAATTATATCGAAATTGAATACAACAGGCACTTTGCGGACTTTTCTCCATGGGAGTAATGTCTCAAATTGTCTACGCTTTGATCGTTCCCTGGAAGACCAGTAGTAGTTTCCGAAGCACATCTGGAGGCGTTCTGTAATCTGTGGACCTTCAGAGTGTTGATGAAACACATAAATTGCATCGGGATTGAACACAATAGGCTCCACGAAGACTTTTCTCCATGGGAGTAATTTCTCAAACTCTTATGCTTTGACCGTTCCCTGGAAGACCTGTTGTAGTTTCCGAAGCACATATGGAGGCGTGGTGTTATCTGTGGACCTTCAGAGTGGTGATGAAACAAAGAAATTGCATCGGGATTGAATACAACAGGCACCATGCGGAGTTTTCTCCATGGGAGTAATGTCTTAATCTGCCTACGCTTTGATCGTTCCCTGGAGGAACAGTAGTAGCTTCTGAAGCTCATCTGGAGACCTTTTTTAATCTATGGACAATCAGAGTGTTGATGAAACACTGAAATTGCCTTGGGATTGAAAACAACAGGCACCATGCGGACTTTTCTTTATGGGAATGATGTATCAATCTGCTTACGCTTTGATCGTTCCCTGGAAGACTGGTAGTATTTTCCGAGCACATCTGGAGGCATTCTGTAATCGTTGGACCTTCAGAGTGTTGATGAAACACAGAAAATGCATCCGGATTGAATACAACAGACAAAATGCGTATTTTTCACCATGGGAGTAATGACTCCAACTGTCTACGTTATGATCGTTCCCTGGAAGACGAGTAGAAGTTTCCGAAGCACATCTGGAGGCGTTCTGTAACCTGTGGACCTTCAGAGTGTTGATGAAACACAGAAATTGCGTCGGGATAGAATACATCAGGCACCATGCAGACTTTTCCACATGGGAGTAATGTCTCTATCTGTCTACGCTTTGATAGCTCCCTGGAAAACGAGTAGTATTTTCAGAGCACAGCTGGATTCATTCTGTAACCTGTGGACCTTCAGAGTGTTGATGAAACAGAGAAATTGTTTCGGGATTGAATACAGCAGGCAGCATGGGGACTTTTCTACAGGGGAGTAACAACTCAAACTGTCTACGTTTTGATCGTTGTCTGAAAGACCAATTGTAGTTTCCGAAGCACTTCTGGTGGCGTTCTGTAATCTGTGGACCTTCAGTGAGTTGATGAAACACAGAAATTGCATCGGGATTGAATACAACAGGCACCATGCGGACTTTTGCCCATGGGAGTAATGTCTCTATCTGTCTGCGCTTTGATCGCTCCCTGGAAGACCTGTAGTATTTTCCGAGCACAGCTGGGGGCATTCTGTAACCTGTGGACCTTCAGAGTGTTGATGAAACACAGAAATTGTATCGGGATTGAATACAACATGCACCATGCGGACTTTTCTCCATCGGAATAATGTCTCAAATTGTCTACGCTTTGATCGTTCCCTGGAAGACCAGTAGTAGTTTCCGAAGCACATCTGGAGGCGTTCTGTAATCTGTGGACCTTCAGAGTGGTGATGAAACAAAGAAATTGCATCGGGATTGAATACAACAGGCACCATGAGGAATTTTCTCCGTGGGAGTAATGTCTCAATCTGACTACGCTTTGTCTTTCCCTGGAGGAACAGTAGTAGCTTCCATAGCTCATCTGGAGGCATTGTGAAGTGTATGGACCTTCAGAGTGTTAATGAAACTGAGAAATTGCATCAGGATTGAATACAACAGGCACCATGCGGACTTTTCTCCATGCGTGAAACGTCTCAAACTATCTACGATTCGATCGTTCCCTGGAAGACCAATAGTAGTTTCCGAAGCACATCTGGTGGCGTTCTGTAATCCGTGGACCTTCAGAGTGTTAATGAAACTCAGCAATTGCATCGATATTGAATACAACAGGCACCATGCGGACTTTTCTCCATGGGAGTAATGTCTCAAACTGTCTACGCTTTGACGATTCTGGAAGACCAGTAGTAGTTTCCAAAGCACATCTGAAGGCGTTGTGTAATCTGTGGACCTTCAGATTATTGCTGAAACACAGAAAGAGCAATGGGATTGAATACAACAGGCACCATGCTGAATTTTCTCCGTGGGAGTAGTGTCTCAATCTGCCTACGCTTTGATCATTCCCTGGAGGAACAGTAGTAGTTTCCGAAGCTCATCTGGATTCATTTTGTAATGTATGGACCTTCACAGTGTTGATGAAACACTGAAATTGCATCGGGCTTGAATAAAACAGGCACCATGCGGACTTTTCTCCGTTTGAGAAACGTCTCAAACTGTCTACCATTCGATCGTTCCCTGGAAGACCAATGGTAGTTTTCGAAGCACATCTGGTGGCGTTCTGTAATCCGTGGACCTTCAGAGCGTTAATGCATCTCACAAATTGCATAGGGATTGAATACAACAGGCACCATGCGGACTTTTCTCCATGGGAGAAACGTCTCAAACAGTCTACGATTCGATCGTTCCCTGGAAGACCAATAGTAGTTTCCGAAGCACATCTGGTGTCGTTCTGTAATCCGTGGACCTTCAGAGTGTTAATGAAACAAAGAAATTGCATCGGGATTGAATACAACAGGCACCATGGGGACTTTTCTCCATGGGAGTAATCTCTGTATCTGTCTACGCTTTGATCGCTCCCTGGAAGACCAGTAGTATTTTCCGAGCACCGCTGTAGGCATTCTGTAACCTGTGGACCTTCAGAGTGTTGATGAAACACAGAAATTTTATCGGGATTGAATACAAAAGGCACCTTGGGGACTTTACTCCATCGGAGTAATGTCTCAAACTGTCTACGCTTTGATCGTTAGCTGGAAAACCAGTAGTAGTTTCCGAAGCACATCTAGAGGTATTATGTAATCTGTGGATTTTCAGAGTGTTGATGAAACACAGAAATTGCATCGGGATTGAATACAACAGGCACCATGCGGACTTTTCTCCATGGGAGTAATGTCTCAAACTGTCTACGCTTTGACGATCCCGGGAAGACCAGTAGTAGTTTCCAAAGCACATGTGGAGGCGTTGTGTAATCTGTGGACCTTCAGATTATTGCTGAAACACAGAAAGAGCAATGGGATTGAATACAAAAGGCACCATGCGGACTTTTCTCCATGGGAGTAGTGACTCAAAATATCTACGCTTTGATCGTTCCCTGGAAGACCAGTAGTAGGTTCCTAAGCAGATCTGGAGGCTTTCTGTAATCTTTGGAGCTACAGAGTGTTGATGAAACACAGAAATTGCATTGGGATTGAATACAACAGGCACAATGCTGACTTTTCTCCATGGGAGTAATGTATCAATCTGACTAGGCTTTTATCGCTCCCTGGAAGACCAGTAGTATTTTCCGAGCACAGCTGGAGGCATTCTGTAACTTGTGGACCTTCAGAGCGTTGATGAAACACATAAATTATATCGGGATTGAATACAGCAGACACCATGCGGACTTTTCTCCATGGGAGTAATGTCTCAAACTGTCTACGCTTTGATCGTTCCCTGGAAGACCAGTAGTAGTTTCCGAAGCACATCTGGAGGCATTCTGTAATCTGTGGAGCATCAGAGTGTTGATGAAACACAGTTATTGCATCTGGATTGAAAACAACAGGCACCATGCGGACTTTCCTCCATGGGAGTAGTGTCTCAAACTGTCTACGCTTTGACGATTCCGGGAAGTTCAGTAGTAGTTTCCAAAGCACATCTGGAGGCGTTGTGTAATCTGTGGAACTTCAGATTGTTGCTGAAACACAGAAAAAGCATCGGGATTGAATACAACAGGCACAATGCGGACTTTTCTCCATGGGAGTAATGTCTCAAATTGTCTACGCTTTGATCATTCCCTGGAAGACCAGTAGCAGTTTCCGAATCACATCTGGAGGCGTTCTGTAATCTGTGGACCCTCAGAGTGTTGTTGAATCACAGAAATTGCATCGGGATTGAATACAATAGGCTCCATGAAGACTTTTCTCCGTGGTAGTACTGTTTCAGACTGTTACGCCTGGATCGTTCCCTGGAAGACCAGTTGTAGTTTCCAGAGCACATCTGGAGGCGTTCTGTAATCTGTGGACCTTCAGTGTGGTGATGAAAGAAAGAAATTGCATCGGGATTGAATACAACAAGCACCATGCGGAATATTCTCCGTGGGAGTAATGCCTCAAACTGTCTACGCTTTGACCGTTCCCTGGAACACCAGTTGTAGTTTCCGAAGCACATCTAGAGGCATTATGTAATCTGTGGATTTTCAGAGAGTTGATGAAACACAGAAATTCCATCGGGATTGAATACAACAGGCACCATGCGGAGTTTTCTCCATGGGAGTAATGTCTCAAACTGTCTATTCTTTGACGATTCCGGGAAGACCAGTAGTAGTTTCCGAAGGACATCTGGAGGCGTTCTGTAATCTGTGGACCTTCAGAGTGTATGTGAAAAACAGAAATTTCATCAGGATTGAATACAACAGCCACCATGCGGACTTTTCTCCATGGGAGTAATGTCTCAAAATGTCTATGCTTTGATCGTTCCCTGGCAGACCAGTAGTAGTTTCCGAAGCAGATCTGGAGGCGTTCTGTAATCTGTGGAGCATCAGAGTGTTGATGAAATACAGAAATTGTATCGGGATTGAATACAACAGGCACCAAGCGGACGTTTTTTCATGGGAGTAATGCCTCATACTGTCTACGCTTTGATCGCTCCCTGGAAGACCAGTAGTAGTTTCAAAGTACATGTGGCGGCATTCTGTAATCTGTGGACCTTCTGAGTGTTGATGAAACACAGAAATTGCATCGGGATTGAATACAACAGGCACCATGCGGACTTTTTTCCATGGGAGTAATGTCTCAAACTGTCTACGCATTGATTGTTTCGTGGAAGACCTGTAGTAGATTCCGAAACACATCTGGAGGCATTCTGTAACAGAATGTTGATGAAAAACAGAAAATGCATCGGGATTGAATACAACAGGCACCATGCTGACTTTTCTCCTCGGGAGTAATGTATCATACTGTCTACGTTGTGAACGTTTCCTGCAAGACCTGTAGTAGTTTCCGAACCACATCTGGGGACATTCTGTAATCTGTGGAGCTTCAGAGTGTTGATGAAATACAGAAATTGCATCGGGATTGAATACAACAGGCACCATGCTGACTTTTCTCCACGGGAGTAATGTATCATACTGTCTACGTTGTGAACGTTTCCTGGAAGACCTGTAGTAGTTTCCGAACCACATCTGGGGGCATTCTGTAATCTGTGGAGCTTCAGCGTGTTGATGAAATACAGAAATTGCATCGGGATTGAATACAACAGGCACCAAGCGGACGTTTTTTCATGGGAGTAATGCCTCAGACTGTCTACGCTTTGATCGTTCCCTGGAAGACCAGTAGTAGTTTCAAAGCACATGTGGGGGCATTCTGTAATCTGTGGACCTTCAGAGTGTGGATGAAACACAGAAATTGCATCGGGATTGAATACAACAGGCACCATGCGGACTTTTCTCCATGGGAGTAATGTCTCAAATTGTCTTCGCTTTGATCGCTCCTTGGAAGACAGTATCAGTTTCCAACGCGCATGTGGAGGCGTCCTGTGTCTGTGGACCTTCAGAGTGTTGATGAAACACGTAAATTGCATCGGTATTGAATACGACGGGCATCATGCGGACTTTACTCCATGGGAGTAATGTCTCAAACTGACTACAGTTTGATCGAATCCCGGAAGACCAGTAGTACTTTCCAACGCACATCTAGAGGCATTCTGTAATCTGTGGACCTTCAGAGTGTTGATGAAACACATAAATTGCATCGGGATTGAATACAACAGGCACCATGCGGGATTTTCTCCATGGGAGTAATGTCTCAAACTGTCTAGGCTGTGATTGCTTACTGGAAGACCAGTAGTAGTTTCCGAAGCACATCTGGAGGCATTCTTTAATCTGTGGAGCATCATAGTGTTGATGAAATACAGTAATTGCATCATGATTGAAAATAACAGGCAGCATATGGACTTTATTCCATGGGGGTAATGTCTCAAAATATCTACGCTTTCATCGTTCATTGGAAGACCAGTAGTACATTCCGAAGCACATCTGGAAGAAACCTGTCTGTGGACCTTCAGAGTGTTGATGAAACACAGAAACAGCATCGGGATTGAATACAACAGGCACCATGCGGTGTATTCTCCACTGGATTAATGTCTCAAACGGTCTGCGCTTTGATCGTTCAATCGAAGACCAGTAGTAGTTTCCGAAGCACATCTCGACGCATTCTGTAATCTGTGGACCTTCAGAGTAGTGATGAAACACAGCAATTGCATCGGGATTGAATACAACAGGCACCATTAGGTCTTTTCTCCATGGGAGTAATGTTTCAATCACTCTTCGTTTTGATCGTTCCCTGGAAGACCAGTATCAGATTCCAAAGCACATGTGAAGGCGTCCTGTAATCTGTGGATCTTCAGAGTGTTGATGAAACACAGAAATTTCAAGGGATTGAATACAACAGGCACCATGTGGACTTCTCCCATGGGAGTAATGTCTCAAACTGACTAGGCTTTGATCGATTCCTGGAAGACCAGTAGTAGTTTCCGAACCACATCTGTAGGCATAATGTAATCTGTGGTGCTTCAGAGTGTTGATGAAATACAGAAACTGCATCGGGATTGAATACAACAGGCACCATGCGGACTTTTTGCATGGGAGTAATGCCTCATACTTTCTAAGCTTTGATCGTTCGATGGAAGACCAGTAGTAGTTTCGAAGCACATCTGGAGGCATTGTGTAATCTGTGGACCTTCAGAGTGTTGATGAAACACAGAAATTGCATCGGGATTGAATACAACTGACAATATGCCGACTTTTCTCCATGGGAGTAATGTCTCAAACTGTCTTCGCTTTGATCGTTCCCTATAAGACCAGTAGAAGTTTCCGAAGCACATCTGGAGTCATTCTGTAATCTGTGGACCTTCAGAGTGTTGATGAAACACAGAAATTGCTCGGAAGTGAATACAACAGGCCCATGCGGACTTTTCCCCATGGGAGTAATGTCTCAAACGGTCTACGCTTTGATCGTTCAATCGAAGCCAGTAGTAGTTTTCGAAGCACATCTCGACGCATTCTGTAATCTGTGGACCTTCAGAGGGGTGATGAAACACAGCAATTGCATCGGGATAGAATACAACAGGCACCATGATGACTTTTTCCATGGGAGTATGGTCTCTATCTGTCTACGCTGTGAACGTTTTGTGGAATACCAGTAGTAGTTTCCGAAGCACATCTGAGGCATTCTGTAATCTGTGGACTTTCAGAGTGTTGATGAAACACAGAAATTGCATCGGAATTGAGTACAACAGGCACCATGCGTACCTTTCTTCATGGGAGTAATGTCTCAAATTGTCTTCGCATTGATCGTTACCAGGAAGACCAGTAGCAGTTTCCAAAGCACATGTGGAGAAGTCCTGTACTCTGTGGACGTTCAGAGTGTTGATCAAACATAGAAACTCCATCGGAATTGATTACATCATACACACTTTTCTCCATGAGAGATATGTCGCAAGCTGCCTACGCTTCGATCGTTCCCTGGAAGACCTGTAGTAGTTTGCGAAGCACATCTGAGGGCATCCTGTAATCTGTGGACCCTCACAGTGTTGATGAAACACAGAAATTGCGTAGGGATTGAATACAAGGGGCAGCATGCGGACTTTAATCCGTGGGAGGAATGTCTCAAACTGTCTATGGTTTGATCGATTCCTGGAAGACCAGTAGTAGTTTCCGTAGCACATCTGGAGTTATTCTGTAATCTGTGGACCTTCAGAGTGTTGATGAAACACAGAAATTGCATCGGGATTGAATACAACATGCACCATGCGGTCTTTTCCCCATAGGTTTAATGTCTCAAACTGTCTACGCTTTGATAGTTCCCTGGAAGACCAGTAGTAGTTTCCGAAGCAAATCTGGAGGCGATCTGTAATCTGTGGAGCTTCCGAGTGTTAACGAAACACAGAAACTGCATCTGGATTGAATGCAACAGGCACCCTGCGGTATTTTCTCCATGGGAGTAATGTCTCAAACCGTCTACGCTTTGATCGATTCCTGGAAGACCAGTAGTAGTTCCGAAGCACATCTGGAGGCATTCTGTACCCTGTAGAAATTCAGAGTGTTGATGAAACACACATATTGCTTCGGGATTGAATACAACAGGCACCATGCGGACTTTTCTCCATGGGAGTGATGTCCAAAATTGTCTTTGCTTTGATCGTTCCCTGGAAGACCAATAGCAGTTTCCAAAGCACATGTGAAAGCGTCCTGTAATCTATGGATCTTCAGAGTGTTGATGAAACACAGAAATTGCAACGGATTGAATACATCACGTACCATGTGGACTTCTCCCCATGCGAGTAATGTCTCAAACTGACTACGCTTTGATCGATTCCAGAAAGACCAATAGTAGTTTCCGCAGCACATCCAGTTGCACCCTGTAATATGTGGCCCTTCAGAGTGTTGATGAAACACAGAAAATGCATCGGCATTGAATACAACAGACACCATGCGAACTTTTCTCCATGGGAGCAATGTGTCTAATTGTCTACGTTGCCAACGTTCCCTGGAAGACTAGTAGTAGTTTCCGAAGCACTTCTGGATTCATTCTGTAATCTGTGGAGCATCAGAGTGTTGATGAAATACAGAAATTGCATCGGGATTGAATACAACAGGCACCAAGCGGACTTTATTCCATGGGAGTAATGTCTCAAAATGTCTACGGTTTGATCGTTCATTGGAAGACCAGTGGTAGTTTCCGAAGCACATCTGGAGGATTTCTGTTATCTGTGGACGTTCAGAGTGTTGATGAAATGCAGAATCACCATCTGGATTGAATACAACAGGCACCATGCGGGGTATTCTCCATGGGAGTAATGTCTCAAACGGTCTACGCTTTGATCGTTCAATCGAAGGCCAGTAGTAGTTTCCGAAGCACATCTCGACGCATTCTGTAATCTGTGGACCTTCAGATGGGTGATGAAACACAGCAGTTGCATCGGGATAGAATACAACAGGCACCACGAGGACTTTTCTCCATGGGAGTATGGTCTGTATCTGTCTACGCTGTGAACGTTTTGTGGAAGACCAGTAGTAGTTTCCGAAGCACATCTGAGGCATCCTGTAATATGTGGCCCTTCAGAGTGTTGATGAAACACAGAAATTGCATCGGGATTGATACACAACACTCACCACGTGAACATTTCTCCACGGGAGTAATGTCTCTAATTGTCTACGCTGTGAACGTTTCCTGGAGGACAAGTACTACTTTCCGAAGCACATCTCGACGCTTTCTGTAATCTGTGGACCTTCAGAGTGGTGAAGAAAAACAGCAACTGCATCGGGATTGAATACAACATGCACCATGCGGTCTTTTCCAGATAGGTTTAATGTCTCAAACGGTCTACGCTTTGATAGTTCGCTGGAAGACCAGTAGTAGTTTCCGAAGCAAATCTGGAGGCGATCTGTAATCTGTGGAACTTCCGCGTGTTAATGAAACACAGAAACTGCATCGGGATTGAATGCAACAGGCACCCTGCGGTATTTTCTCCATGGGAGTAATGTCTCAAACCGTCTACGCTGTGAGCGATTCCTGGAAGACCAGTAGTAGTTCCGAAGCACATCTGGAGGCATTCTGTAACCTGTGGAAATTCAGAGTGTTGATGAAACACAAATATTGCATCGGGATTGAATACAACAGGCACCATGCGGACTTTTCTCCACGGGAGTAATGTCTCTAATTGTCTACGCTGTGAACGTTTCCTGGAGGACCAGTACTAGTTTGCGAAGCACATCACGACGCTTTCTGTAATCTGTGGACCTTCAGAGTGGTGAAGAAAAACAGCAACTGCATCGGGATTGAATACAAAAGGCACCATGCGGTCTTTTCTCCATGGGGGTAATGTCTCAAACTGTGTACGGTTTGATCGTTCCCTGGAAGACCAATAGTAGTTTCGAAGCAAATCTGGAGGCATTCTGTAATCTGTGTACCCTCAGAATTTTTATGAAACACACAAATTGCATAGGGATTGAATACAAGGGGCAGCATTAGGACTTTTATCCATGGGAGGAATGTCTCAAACTGTCTACGGTTTGATCGGATCCTGGAAGACCAGCAGTAGTTTCCGTAGCACATCTGGTGGCATTCTGTAATCTGTGGATCTTCAGAGTGTTGATGAAACACAGAAATTGCATCGGGACTGAATAAAAAATCACAATGTCGACTTTTCTCGAAGGGAGTAATGTCTCAAACTGTCTTCGCTTCGATCGTTCCCAGGAAGACCAGTAGTAGTTTTTGAAGCACATGTGGAAGCCTTCTGTAATATCTGTGGGCCTTCAGAGTGTTGATCAAACACCGAAATTGCATCTGGACTGCATACAGCAGGCACCATGCTGACTTTTTTCCATGGGAGAAATGTTCCGAAATGTCTACGCTTTTATCGATTTCTGGAAGTCCCGTAGTAGTTTCCGTAGCACATCTGTAGGCATTCTGTCATCTGTGGCCTTCAGAGTGTTGATGAAACACAGAAATTGCATCGGGATTGAATATAACAGGCACCATGCGGACTTTCTTCCATGGAAGTAAAGTCTCAGTATGTCTATGCTATGATATATTTCTGGATGACCGGTAGTAGATTCCGAAGCACATTTGGAGGCATTCTGTAACAGAATGTTGATGAAACACAGAAATTGCATCGGGTTGAATACAACAGGCACTATACGGACTTATCCCCATGGGCGTAATGTCTCAAACTGACCACGTTTTGATCGATTCCTGGAAAACCAGCAGTACTTTCCGAAGCACATCTAGAGGTTTCTATAATTTCTGGACCTTCAGAGTGTTGATGAAACACAGCAATTGCATCGGGATTGAATACAACAGACACCATATTGACTTTTCTCCATGGTAGTAATTTTATCAAACTTTCTACACTTTGATCGATTCCAGGAAGCCCAGTAGTAGTTTCCGAAGCACATCTGGAGGCATTCTGTAACAGAATGTTGATGAAACACAGAAATTGCATCGGGTTGAATACAACAGGCACGATACGGACTTTTCTCCATGGGAGTAATGTCTTAAACTACCTACAATTTAATCGTTCTCTAGAAGACAAGTAGTAGATTGAGAAGCACATCTGAGGGCATCCTGTAATTTGTGGACCATCAGAGTGTTCATGAATCACAGAAATTGCATCGGGATTGAATACAACAGGCACCATGCGGACTTTTCTCAATGGGAGGAATGTCTCAAACTGTCTACGCTTTGATCGATTCCTTGAAGACCAGGAGTACTTTCCATAGCACATCTGGAGGCATTCGGTAATCTGTGGACTTTCAGAGTGTTGATGTAATACAGAAAATGCATCGGGATTGAATACAACAGGCTCCATGCTGACTTCTCTCATCTGGAGTAAAGTCTAAAACTGTTTACGATGTGACCGTTTCCTGGAAGACCAGTAGTAGTTTCCGGAGCACATCTGGAGGCATTCTGTAATCTGTGTACCTTCAGAGTGTTGATGAAACACAGAAATTGCATCGGGATTGAATGCAACAGGCACCATGCGGACTATTCTCCATGGGAGTAATGTTTTAAACTGACTTCGCTTTGATCGTTAACTGGAAGACCAGTAGCAGTTTCCGAAGCACATGTGGAGGCGTTCTGCAAACTGTGGACCTCCAGAGTGTTGTTCAAACATAGATATTACATCGGTATTGAATACAAAAGGCACCATGCGGACTTTTCTCAACAAGAGTAATGTCTCAAACTGTCTACGCTGTAATCGTTACCTAGAAGATTAGTAGTAGTTTCCGGAGCACATCTGGAGGCATTCTGTAACAGAATGTTGATGAAACACAGAAAATGCATCGGGATTGGATACAACGGGCACTACGCGGACTTTTCTCCATGGGAGTAATGTCTCAAACTATCTACGATTTGATCGTTCCCTAGAAGACCAGTAGTAGATTGCGAAGCACATCTGGGGGCATCCTGTAATCTTTGGACCATCCGAGTGTTGAAAAAACACATAAATTGCATCGGGATTGAATGCAACAGGCACCATGCGGACTATTCTCCATGATAGTAATGTTTCAAATTGACTTAGCTTTGATCGTTCCCTGGAAGTCCAGTAGAAGTTTCCGAAGCACAGGTGGAGGCGTTCTGTAATCTGTGGACCTTCAGAGTGTTGATGAAACGTAGAAATTATATCGGAATTGAATACAACAGGCACCATGCGGACTTTTCTCACTGGGAAAAATGTTTGAAACTGTCTACGCTATGATCGGTTGCTGGACGACCAGTAGTAGTTTTCGAAGCACATCTGGATGCATTTGTAATCTGTGGACCTTCAGAGTGTTGATGAAACACAGAGATTGCATCGGGATTGAATACAACAGGCACCATGCGGAGTTTCATCCATAGGAGTAATGTCCCAAACTGTCTTCGCTATGAAAGTTCCCTGGAAGTCCAGTAGAAGTTTCCGAAGCACAGGTAGAGCCGTTCTGTAATCTGTGGACATTCAGAGTGTTGATGTAACGTAGAAATTATATCGGAATTAAATACAACAGGCACCATGCGGACTTTTCTCAATGGGAATAATGTTTCAGACTGTCTACGCTTTGATACATTTCTGGAAGACCAGTAGTAGTTTCCGAAGCACATCTGGAGGCATTCTGTAACTGAATGTTGATTAAACACAGAAATTGCAACAGGATTGAATACAACAGGCACCATGCGGAGTTTTCTCCATGGGCGTAATGTCTTAAATGGTCTTCGCTTTCATCGTTCCCTGGAAGACCAGTAGCAGTTTCCGAAGTACATCTGGAAACATTCTGTAATATCTGTGGGACTTCAGAGTGTTGATCAAACACAGAAATTGCATCTGGACTGCATACAACAGGCACCATGCTGACTTTTCTATATGGGAGTAATGTTCCGAAATGTCTACGCTTTGATCGATTTCTGGAAGTCCCGTAGTAGTTTCCGTAGCACATCTGTAGGCATTCTGTCATCTGTGGCCTTCCGAGTGTTGATGAAACACAGAAATTGCATCTTGATTGAATACAACAGGCACCATGCGGACTATTCTCCATGGGAGTAATGTTTTAAACTGACTTCGCTTTGATCGTGAACTGGAAGACAAGTAGCAGTTTCCGAAGCACATGTGGAGGCGTTCTGCAATCTGTGGACCTCCAGAGTGTTGTTTAAACATAGATATTGCATCGGTATTGAATACAAAAGGCACCATGCGGACTTTTCTCAACGCGAGTAATGTCTCAAACTGTCTACGCTGTAATCGTTACCAAGAAGACCAGTAGTAGTTTCCGAAGCACATCTGGAGGCATTCTGTAACAGAATGCTGATGAAACGCAGAAAATGCATCGGGATTGGATACAACGGGCACTACGCGGACTTTTCTCCATGGGAGTAATGTCTCAAACTATCTACGATTTGATCGTTCCCTAGAACACCAGTAGTAGATTGCGAAGCACATCTGAGGGCATACTGTAATCTGTAGACCATCAGAGTGTTGAAAGAACACATAAATTGCCTCGGGATTGAATACAACAGGCTCCATGCTGACTTCTCTCCACTGGAGTAATGTCTAAAACTGTTTACGCTGTGACCGTTTCCTGGAAGACCAGTAGTAGTTTCCGGAGCACATCTGGAGGCATTCTGTAATCTGTGTACTTTCAGAGTGTTGATGAAACACAGAAATTGCATCGTGATTGAATACAACATTCACCATGCGGTCTATTCTCCATGATAGTAATGTTTTAAATTGACTTCGATTTGAAGGTTCCCTGGAAGTCCAGTAGAAGTTTCCGAAGCACAGGTGGAGGCGTTCTGTAATCTGTGAACCTTCAGAGTGTTGATGAAACGTAGAAATTATGTCGGAATTGAATACAACAGGCACCATGCCGACTTTTCTCACTGGGAATAATGTTTCAAACTGTCTACGCTTTGATCGATTGCTGGACGACCAGTAGTAGTTTTCGTAGCACATCTGGAGGCATTTGTAATCTGTGGACCTTCAGAGTGTTGATGAAACACAGAGATTGCATCGGGATTGAATACAACAGGCACCATGCGGAGTTTCTTCCATGGGAGTAATGTCTCAGTATGTTTACGCTTTGATACATTTCTGGAAGACCAGTAGTAGTTTCCGAAGCACATCTGCAGACCTGTGGAGCTTCAGAGTGTTGATGAAATACTGAAATTGATTCGGGATTGAATACAACAGGCATCATGCGGACTTTTTTCCATTGGAGTAATGTCTCAAACTGTCTACGCTTTCATCGTTCATTGGAAGACCAGTAGTAGTTTCCGAAGCACATCTGGAGGCGTTCTGTAATCTGTGGACCTTCAGAGGGCCGATGAAACACATAAATTGCATCGGAATTGAATACAATAGGCACCATGCGGTCTATTCTCCATGGGAGTAATGTCTCCAACTGTCTACGCTTTGATCGTTCCCTGATAGACCAGTTGTAGTTTCCGTAGCACATGTGGAGGTGATCGGTAATCTGTGGACCCTCAGAGTGTTGATCACACATTGAAATTGCATCGGGATTAAATACAACTAGCACCATTGGGGACTTTTCTCCATGGGAGTAATGTCTCAAACCGTCTACGCTTTGATCTATTCGTGGAAGACCAATAGTAGTTTCCGAAGCACATCTGGAGGCATTCTGTAATCTGTGACCTTCAGAGTGGTGATGAAGCACATAAATTGCATCGGGATTGAATACAAAAAGCACCATGCGGACTTTTCTTCATCGGAGTAATGCCTCAAACTATCTACGGTTTGATCATTCCCTGGAAGATCAGTAGCAGTTTCGAAGCACATCTGGAGGTATTCTGTAATCTGTGGACCTACAGAGTGTTGATGAAACACAGAAATTTCATCGCGATTGAATACAACAGGCACCGAGCAAACTTTTGTCCATGGGAGTAATGTCTCAAAACATCTACGGTTTGATCGATTCCTGTAAGACCAATAGTAGTTTCCGAAGCACAGCTGGAGGCATTCTGTAAACTGTGGACCTTCAAAGTGGTGATGAAACACAGCAATTGCATCGTGTTTGAGTACAAATGGCGCCATGCTGTCATTTCTCCATGGGAGTAATGTCACAAACTGTCTACTGTTTGATCATTCCCTGGAAGACCAGTAGTAGTTTCGAAGCACATGATGAGGTATTCTGCAATCTGTGGACCTTGAGAGGCTTGATGGAACACTGAAATTGCATCGGGATTGAATAGAACAGGCACCATGCGGCCTAATCTCCACGGGAGTAATGTCTCAAACTGTCTACGGTTTGATCGTTCCCTGGAGGACCAGTAGTAGTTTCAAGGCACATCTGGAGGCATTCTGTAATCTAAGGACCTTTAGAGTGTTGATGAAACACAGAAATAGAATCGGGATTGAATACAACAGGCACCATGCGGAATTCTCTCCATGGGGGTAATGTCTTAACTGTTTACGCTGTGACCGTTTTCTTGAAGACCAGTAGCAATTTCCGAAGCACATCTAAAGGCATTCTGTAATATGTGGACCTTCAGAGTGTTTATGAAACACAGAAATTGCATCGGGATTGAATTCAACAGGCACCATGCGGACTTTTCTCCATGGGAGTCATGTTTTAAACTGTCTTCGCTTTGATCGTTCCCTCGAAGAAAAGTAGCAGTTTCCAAAGCACATGTGGAGGCGTCCTGTGATCTGTGGACCTTCAGAGTGTTGATGAAACATAGAAATTACATCGGGATTGAATACAACAGGCACCATGCGATCTATTCTCCACGGGAGTAATGTCTCAAACTGTCTAGGCTTTGATGGTTCCCTGGAAGACTAGTAGTAGTTTCCGAAGCACATATCGAGGCATTCTGTAATCTGAGGACCATCAGAGTGCTGATGAAACAGAGAAATTGTATTGGGATTGAAGACAACAGGCGCCATGCGGACATTTCTCCATGGGAGTAATGTCTCCAAATGTCTATGCCTTGATCGTTCCCTGGAAGACCAGTAGTAGCTGCGAAGCACATCTGGAGAAATTCTGCAATCTTTGGACCTTCAGAGTGTTTATGAAACACAAACTGCATTGGGATTGAATACAACAGGCACCGTGCGGACTTTTCCCCATGGGAGTAATGTCTCAAACTGACTACGTTTCGATCGATTTCTGGAAGACCAGTAGTACTTTCTGAAGCACATCTAGGGGCATTCTGTAATCTGCGAACCTTCATAGTGTTGATGAAAAACATAATTTGCATCGGGGTGAATACAACAGGCACCATGCGGTCTATTCTGAATGGGAGTAATGTCTCAAACTGTCTACGGTTTAAACATTCCCTGGAAGACCAGTAGTAGTTTCGAAGCACATGTGGAGTTATTCTGCAATCTGTGGACCTTCATAGGGTTGATGAAACACAGAAATTGCATCGGGATCGGATACAACAGGCACCATGCGGCCTAATCTCCAAGGGAGTAATGTCTCAAACTGTCTACGGTTTGATCGTTCCCTGGAGAACCAATAGTAGTTTCGAGGCACATCTGGAGGCATTCAGTAATCTAAGGACCTTCAGAGTGTTGATGAAGCACAGAAATTGCATCGGTATTGAATACAAAACACACCATGCGGACTTCTCTCCAATGGAGTAATGTCCTTACTGTCTACGTTGTGACCGTTTCCTTGAAGAGCAGTAGCAGTTCCGAAGCACATCTAAAGGCATTCTGTAACCTGTGGACCTTCTGAGTGTTGATGAAACAGAGAAATTAGATTGGGATTGAATAAAACAGGCACCATGCGGACATTTCTCACTGGGAGTAATGTTTCCAAATGTCTACTCCTTGATCTTTCCCAGGAAGACCAGTAGTAGTTCCGAAGCACATCTAGAGGCATTCTGTAATCTGTGGATCTTCAGAGTGTTAATGAAACACAAACTGCATCGGGATTGAATACAACAGGCACCATGCGTTCTTTTCTTCATGGGAGTAATGTCTCAAACTATCTACGGTTTTATCATTCCCTGGAAGACCAGTAGTAGTTTCGAAGCACATCTGAATGTATTCTGTAATCTGTGGACCTTCACAGTGGTGATGAAACACAGCAATTGCATCGTGATTGAATACAACAGGCACCATGCGGTCTTTTCCCCATGGGAGTAATGTCTCAAACTGTCTACGGTTTGATCATTCCCTGGAAGATCAGTAGTAGTTTCGAAGCACATCTGGAGGTATTCGGCAATGTGTTGACCTTTAGAGGGTTGATGAAACACAGAAATTGCATCGGGATTGAATACAACAAGCACCATGCGGACTTCTCTCCACGGGAGTAATGTCTCTAACTGTCTACGCTGTGATTGTCTACTGGAAGACCAGTAGCAGTTTCCGAAGCACATCTAAAGGCATTCTGCAATATGTGGACATTCAGAGTGTTGATGAAACACAGAAATTGCATCGGGATTGAATTCAACAGGCACCATGCGGACTTTTCTAAATGGGAGTCATGTTTTAAACTGTCTTCGCTTTGATCGTTTCCTCGAAGAAAAGTAGCAGTTTCCAAAGCACATGTGGAGGCGTCCTGTAATCTGTGAACCTTCATAGTGTTGATGAAAAACATAATTTGCATCGAGGTGAATACAACAGGCACCATGCGGTCTATTCTGAATGGGAGTAATGTCTCAAACTGTCTACGCTTTGATCGTTCCCTGATAGACAAGTAGTAGTTTCAAAAGCACATCTGGAGGCATTCTGTAATCTGTGGACCTTCAGAGTGGTGATGAAACACTGCAATTGCAACGGGATTGAATACAACAGGCACCATGTTGACTTTTCTCCATGGGAGTAGTGTTTTAAACTGTCTTCACTTCGATCGTTCTCTCGAAGACCAGTAGCAGTTTCGGAAGCATATGTGGAGGCGTTTTGCAATCTGTCTACCTTCAGAGTGTTGATGAAACACAGAAATTGTATCGCGATTGAATACAACAGGCTCCATGCTGACTTTTTTCCATGGGAGTAATGTCTCAAATTGTCTTGGGTTTAATCGTTCCCTGGAAGACCAGTAGCAGTTTCCAAAGCAGATGTGGAGGCGTCCTGTAATCTGTGGACCTTCACAGTGTTGATCAATCATAGAAATTGCATCGGGATTCAATACAACAGACACCATTCGCACTTTTCTATATGGGAGTAATGTTTTAAACAGTCTAAGCTGTGAATGTTTACTGGAAGACCAGTAGTAGTTTCCGAAGCACATCTGGGGGCCTTCTGTAACAGAGTCTTGATGAAACACAGAAATTGCATCGGGATTGAATGCAACAGGCACCATGCGAACTTCTTTCCATGATAGTAATGTCTTAAACTGTCTTCGCTTTGATCGTTCCCTGGAAGACCAGTAGCAGTTTCCAAAGCACATGTGGAGGCGTCCTGTAAATTGTGGACCTTGAGAGTGTTGATTAAATATAGAAATTGCATCGGGATTGAATACAACAGACACCATTCGCACTTTTCTCCATGGGAGTAATATCTTAAACTGTCTACGTTTTGATCTTTACCTGGAAGACCTGTACTAGTTGCGAAGTACATCTGAGGTCATCTTGTAATCTGTGGACCTTCAGAGTGTCGATGAAACACAGAAATTGCATCGGGATTGAATACAACAATCACCATGCGGATTTTTCTCCATGGGAGTAATGTTTTAAACTGTCTTCACTTTGATCGTTCCCTCGAAGACCAGTAGTAGTTTCCAAAGCACATCTCGAGGCATTCTGTAATCTGTGGACCTTCAGATTGGTGATTAAACACAGCAATTGCATTGGGAATGAATACAACAGGCACCATGCGGTCCTTTCTCCATTGGAGTAATGTCTCAAACGGTCTAAGGTTTGGTCGTTCCCTGGCAGACCAGTAGTAGTTTCGACGCACATCTGGAGGCACTCTGTAATCTGTGGACCTTCAGAGTGTTGATGAAACACAGAAGTTGCATCGGGATTGAATACAACAGGCACCATGCGGAGTTCTCTCCACGGGAGTAATGTCTTAACTGTCAAAGCTGTGACCGTTTCCTTGAAGACCAGTAGCAGTTTCCGAAGCACATCTAAAGGCATTCTGTAGTATGTGGACCTTTAGAGTGTTGATGAAACCAAGAAATTGCATCGGGATTGAATACAACAGGCACCATGCGGACTTTTCTCCATGGGAGTCATGTTTTAAACTGTCTTCGCTTTGATTGTTCCCTCGAAGACCAGTAGCAGTTTCCGAAGCACATGTGGAGGCGTTCTGCAATCTGTGGACCTTCAGAGTGTTGATGAAATACAGAAATTGCATCGGGATTGAATCCAACAGACACCATTCGCACTTTTCTCCATGGGAGTAATATCTTCAACTGTCTACGCCTCGATCGTTCCCTGGAAGACCAGTAGTAGTTGCGAAGCACATCTGGAGGCATTCTGTAATCTGTGGTCCTCAGAGTGTTGATGTAACACAGAAATTGCTTCAGGATTGAATACAAAATGCACCATGCGGACTTTTCCCCATGGGAGTAATGTCTCAAACTGACTACGTTTTGATCGTTTCCTGGAAGACCAGTAGTACTTTCTGAAGCACATCTGGAGGCATTCTGTAATCTGTGGACCTTCAGAGTGATGATGAACACAGCAATTGCAACGGGATTGAATACAACAGGCACCATGCAGTCTTTTCTTCATGGGAGTAATGTCTCAAACTGTCTACGGTTTGATCATTCCCTGGAAGATCAGTAGTAGTTTCGAAGCACATCTGGAGGTATTCTGCAATCTGTGGACCTTCAGAGGGTTGATGAAACACAGAAATTGCATCGGGATTGAATACAACAGGCACCATGCGGACTTTTCTCCAAGGGAGTAATGTCTCAAACTGTCTACGCTGTGATTGTTTACTGGAAGACCAGTAGTAGATTCCGAAGCACATCTGGAGGCCTTGTGTAACAGAGTGTTGATGAAACACAGAAATTGCATCGGGATTGAATGCAAGAGGAACCATGCGAACTTTTCTCAATGGGCGTAAAGTCTCTAACTGTCTAAGTAGTGAACGTTTCCTGGAAGACCAGTAGTAGTTTCCGAACCACATCTGGAGGCATTCTGTAATCTGAGGAGCTTCAGAGTGTTGATGAAATACAGAAATTGCATCGGGATTGAATACAACAGGCACCATGCAGTCTTTTCTCCATGGGAGTAATTTCTCAAACTGTCTACAATTCGATCGTTCCCTGGAATACCAATAGAAGTTTCCGAAGCACATCTGGTGGCGTTCTGTAATCCGTGGACCTTCAGGGCGTTAATGAATCTCAGAAATAGCATAGGGATTGAATACAACAGGCACCATTTGGACGTTTCTACATGGGAGTTACAACTCAAACTGTCTAATCTTTGATCGTTGTCTGGAAGACCAATTGTAGTTCCCGAAGCACATCTGGTGGCGTTCTGTAATCGGTGGACAGTCAGTGAGTTGATGAAACACAGAAATTGCATCGGGATTGAATACAACAGGCACCATGCGGACTTTTGCCCATGGGAGTAATGTCTCTATCTGTCTACGCTTTGATCGCTCCCTGGAAGACCAGTAGTATTTTCCGAGCACAGCTGGAGGCATTCTGTAATCTGTGGACCCTCAGCGTGTTGATGAAATACAGAAATTGCATCGGGATTGAATACAACAGACTCCATGCGGAGTTTAGTCCATGGGAGTAATGTCTCAAACTGTCTTTGCTTTGATCGATCCCTGGAAGACCAGTAGTAGTTTTAGAAGCACATTTGGAGGCGTTCTGTAATCTGTGGACATTCAGAGTGTTGATGAGACACAGAGATTGCATCGGTATTGAATACAACATGCACCATGCGGACTTTTCTCGTTAGAAGTAATGTCTCAAACTGTGTACGCTTTGATCGTTCCCTGGATGACCAGTAGTAGTTTCCGAAGCACATCTGGATTCATTCTGTAATCTGTGGACCTTCAGAGTGTTGATGAAACACAGAAATTGCTCTGGGATTGAATACAACAGGCACCATACGGACTTTTCTCCATGGGAGAAACGTCTCAAACTGTCTACGATTCGATCGTGCGTGGAAGACAAATTGTAGTTTCCGAAGCACATCTGGTGGCTTTCTGTAATCCGTGGACCTTCAGAGTTTTAATGAAACTCGGAAATTGCGTGGGGATTGAATACAACAGGCACCATGCGGACTTTTCTCCATGGGAATAATGTCTCAATTTTATTACGATTTGATCGTTCCCTGTAAGACCAGTAGTAGTTTCCGAAGCACATCTGGAGGCATTTTGTACTCTATAGACTTTCAGAGTGTTGATGAAACACTGAAATTGCATCGGGATTAAATACAACAGGCACGATTTGGACTTTTCTACGTGGGAGTAACGTCCCAAACTGTTTACGATTTGATCGTTCCCTGGAAGACCAGTAGTAGTTTCCGAAGCACATCTGGATGCGTTTTGAAATCTGTGGAGCTTCAGTGTGTTGTTGAGACACAGAAAAACATCGTCATTAAATACAACAGGCACCATGCGTACCTTTGTCCATGGGAGTAATGTCTCAAACTGACTACCTTTTGATCGATTCCTGGAAGACCAAAAGTAGTTTTCGAAGCACATCTGGAGGCATTCTGTAATCTGTGGACTTTCAGAGTGTTGATGAGACACAGAGATTGCATCGGTATTGAATACAACATGCACCATGCGGACTTTTCTCGTTAGAAGTAATGTCTCAAACTGTGTACGCTTTGATCGTTCCCTGGATGACCAGTAGTAGTTTCCGAAGCACATCTGGATTCATTCTGTAATCTGTGGACCTTCAGAGTGTTGATGAAACACAGAAATTGCTCTGGGATTGAATACAACAGGCACCATGCGGACTTTTCCCCATGGGAGTAATGTCTCAAACTGACTAAATTTTGATCGATTCCTGGAAGACCATTAGTAGTTTTCGAAGCACATCTGGAGGCATTCAGTAATCTGTGGACTTTCAGAGTGTTGTTGAAACACAGAAATTGCATCGGGATTGAAAACAACATGCTCCATGCGGTCTTTTCTCCATAGGAGTAATGTCTCAAACTCTCTACGCTTTGATCGTTCCCTGGAAGACCAGTAGTAGTTTCCGAAGCACATCTGGAGGCATTCTGGAATTTGTGGAGCTTCAGAGTGTTGATGAAACACAGAAATTGCATCGGGATTGAATACAACAGACAACATGCGGAGTTTTTCTCCATCGGAGTATTGTCTCAAACTGTCTTCGTTTGATCGTTCCCTGGGAGACCAGTAGTATTTTCCGAAGCTCATCTGGAGGCATTCTGTAATCTGTGGACCTTCAGAGTTTTGATGAGACACAGAAATTGCTTCGGGATTGAATACAACATGCACCATGCGGACTTTTCTCCATAGGAGTAATGTCTCAATCTGTCAACGATTTGATCGTTCCCTGGAAGACCAGCGGTATTTTCCGAAGCTCATCTGGAGGCATTCTGTAATCTGTGGACCTTCAGAGTGTTGATGAAACACAGCAATTGCATCGGGATTGAATACAACAGGCACAATGCGGACTTTTCTCCATGGGTGTAATGTCTCAAACTGTCTTTGCTTTGATCGTTCCCTGGAAGAACAGTAGTAGTTTCCGAAGCACATCTGGAGGCATTCTGTAATCTGTGGAGCTTCAGAGTGTTGATGAAACACCTAAATTGCATCGGGATAGAATACAACAGGCACCATGTGGACTTTTCTCCATGGGTGTAATGTCTCAAACTGTCTTTGCTTTGATCGTTCCCTGGAAGACCAGTAGTAGTTTCCGAAGCACATCTGGAGGCATTCTGAAATCTGTGGAGCTTCAGAGTGTTGACGAAACACAGAAATTGCATCGGTATTGAATACAACATGCACCATGCGGACTTTTCTCCTTAGAAGTAATGTCTCAAACTGTGTACAGTTTGATCGTTCACTGGAAAGACCAGTAGTAGTTTCCGAAGCACGTCTGGATGCGTTTTGTAATCTGTGGAGCTTCAGTGTGTTGATCAAACACAGAAAAGCATAGTCATTAAATACAACAGGCACCATGCGGACTTTTGTCCATGGGAGTAATGTCTCAAACTGACTACCTTTTGATCGATTCCTGGAAGACCGAAAGTAGTTTTCGAAGCACATCTGGAGGCATTCTGTAATCTGTGGACTTTCAGAGTGTTGATGAAACACAGAGATTTCATCGGGATTAAATACAATAGGCTCCACGAAGACTTTTCTAAATGGGAGTAATTTCTCAAACTGTCTACAATTCGATCGTTCCCTGGAATACCAATAGTAGTTTCCGAAGAGCATCTGGTGGCGTTCTGTAATCCGTGGACCTTCAGGGCGTTAATGAATCTCAGAAATAGCATAGGGATTGAATACAACAGGCACCATGCGGACTTTTATTTGCCTACGATTTGATCGTTCCCTGTAAGACCAGTAGTAGTTTCCGAAGCACATCTGGAGGCATTTTGTAATGTATGGACCTTCAGAGTGTTGATGACACACCGAAATTGCATCGGGATTGAATACAACAGGCACCATTTGGACGTTTCTACATGGGAGTTACAACTCAAACTGTCTAATCTTTGATCGTTGTCTGGAAGACCAATTGTAGTTCCCGAAGCACATCTGGTGGCGTTCTGTAATCTGTGGACCTTCAGTGAGTTGATGAAACACAGAAATTGCATCGGGATTGAATACAACAGGCACCATGCGGACTTTTGCCCATGGGAGTAATGTCTCTATCTGTCTACGCTTTGATCGCTCCCTGGAAGACCAGTAGTATTTTCCGAGCACAGCTGGAGGCATTCTGTAATCTGTGGACCCTCAGCGTGTTGATGAAATACAGAAATTGCATCGGGATTGAATACAACATACTCCATGCGGAGTTTAGTCCATGGGAGTAATGTCTCAAACTGTCTTTGCTTTGATCGTTCCCTGGAAGACCAGTAGTAGTTTCCGAAGCACATCTGGAGGCGTTCTGTAATCTGTGGACATTCAGAGTGTTGACGAAACAAAGAAATTGCATCGGGATTGAATACAACGGGCAACATGCGGACTTTTCTCCGTGGGAGAATCGTCTCAAACTGTCTACGCTTTGATCTTTCCCTGGAGGAACAGTAGTAGCTTCCGAATTTCATCTGGAGGCATTATGTATTCTGTGGACCTTCGGAGTGTTGATGAAACACTGAAATTGCATCGGGCTTGAATACAACAGGCACCATACGGACTTTTCTCCATGGGAGAAACGTCTCAAACTGTCTACGATTCGATCGTGCCTGGAAGACAAATTGTAGTTTCTGAAGCACATCTGGTGGCTTTCTGTAGTCCGTGGACCTTCAGAGTTTTAATGAAACTCGGAAATTGCGTCGGGATTGAATACAACACGCACCATGCGGAATTTTCTCCATGGGAGTAGTGTCTCAAACTGTCTACGCTTTGACGATTCCGGAAGACCAGTAGCAGTTTCCAAAGCACATCTTTAGGCATAGTGTAATCTGTGGACCTTCAGATTGTTGCTGAAACACAGAAAAAGCATCGGGATTGAATACAACAGGCACCATTTGGACTTTTCTACATGGGAGTAACAACCAAACTGTCTACGCTTTGATCGTTGCCTGGAAGACCAATTGTAGTTTCCGAAGCACACCTGGTGGCGTTATGTAATCTGTGGACCTTCAGTGAGTAGATGAAACACAGAAATTACATCGGGATTGAATACATCAGTCACCATGCGGACTTTTCCCCATGGGGGTAATGTCTCTATCTGGCTACGCTTTGATCGCTCCCTGGAAGACCAGTAGTATTTTCCGAGCACAGCTGGAGGCATTCTGTAATCTGTGAACCCCCAGAGTGTTGATGAAACACAGAAATTGCATCGGGATTGAATACAATAGGCTCCAAGAAGACTTTTCTCCATGGGAGTAATGTCTCAAACTTTTACGCTTGGATCATTCCCTGGATGATCAGTTGTAGTTTTCGAAGCACATCTGGAGGCGTTCTGTAATCTGTGGACCTTCAGAGTGGTGATGAAACAAAGAAATTGCATCGGGATTGAATACAATAGGCTCCATGAAGACTTTTATCCATGGGAGTAATGTCTCAGACTGTTACGCTTTGATCGTTCCCTGGTAGACCAGTAGTAGTTTCCGAAACACATCTGGAGTCATTCTGTAATCTGTGGACACAGAAATTGCATCGGGATTGACTAAAACAGACACCATGCGGAGTTTTCTCCATTGGAGTATTGTCTCAAACTGTCTTCGTTTGATCGTTCCCTGGAAGACCAGTAGTAGTTTCCTAAGTACATCTGGAGGCATTCTGTAATCTGTGGAGCTTCAGAGTGTTGATGAAACACAGATATTGCATCGCGATTGAATACAACAGACACCATGCGGAGTTTTCTCCATGGGAGTAATGTCTCAAGTTGTCTTCGCTTTGATCGTTCCCTTCAAGACCAGTAGTAGTTTCTGAAGCACATCTGGAGGCATTCTGTAATCTGTGGAGCTTCAGAGTGTTGATGAAACACTGAAATTGCATCGGGATTAAATACAACAGGCACGATTTGGACTTTTCTACGTGGGAGTAACGTCCCAAACTGTCTACGATTTGATCGTTCCCTGGAAGACCAGTAGTAGTTTCCGAAGCACATCTGGATGCGTTTTGAAATCTGTGGAGCTTCAGTGTGTTGATGAAACACATAAAAACATCGTCATTAAATACAACAGGCACCATGCGGACCTTTGTCCATGGGAGTAATGTCTCAAACTGACTACCTTTTGATCGAATCCTGGAAGACCGAAAGTAGTTTTCGAAGCACATCTGGAGGAATTCTGTAATCTGTGGACTTTCAGAGTGTTGATGAAACACAGGGATTGCATCGGTATTGAATACAACATGCACCATGCGGACTTTTCTCCTTAGAAGTAATGTCTCAAACTGTGTACGCTTTTGATCGTTCCCTGGAAGACCAGTAGTAGTTTCCGAAGCACATCTGGAGGCACTCTGTAATCTGTGGACCTTCAGAGTGTTGATGAAACACAGAAATTGCATCGGGATTGAATACAACATGCACCATGCGGACTTTTCTCCATAGGAGTAATGTCTCAAATTCTCTACGCTTTGATCGTTCCCTGGAGGAACAGTAGTAGCTTCTGAAGCTCATCTGGAGACATTTTTTAATCTATGCACAATCAGAGTGTTGATGAAACACTGAAATTGCATTGGGATTGAAAACAACAGGCACCATGCGGAATTTTCTCCATAGGAGTAATGTCTCAAACTCTCTACGCTTTGATCGTTCCCTGGAAGACCAGTAGTAGTTTCCGAAGCACATGCGGAGGCATTCTGGAATTTGTGGAGCTTCAGAGTGTTGATGAAACACAGAAATTGCATCGGGATTGAATACAACAGACACCATGCGGAGTTTTCTCCATTGGAGTATTGTCTCAAACTGTCTTCGTTTGATCGTTCCCTGGGAGACCAGTAGTATTTTCCGAAGCTCATCTGGAGGCATTCTGTAATCTGTGGACCTTCAGAGTGTTGATGAAACACAGAAATTGCTTCGGGATTGAATACAACATGCACCATGCGGACTTTTCTCCATAGGAGTAATGTCTCAATCTGTCAACGATTTGATCGTTCCCTGGAAGACCAGCAGTATTTTCCGAAGCTCACCTGGAGGCATTCTGTAATCTGTGGACCTTCAGAGTGTTGACGAAACACAGCAATTGCATCGGGATTGAATACAACAGGCACCATGCGGACTTTTCTCCATAGGAGTAATGTCTCAAACTCTCTATGCTTTGATCGTTCCCTGGAAGACCAGTAGTAGTTTCCGAAGCACTTCTGGACGCATTCTGTAATCTGTGGAGCTTCAGAGTGTTGATGAAACACAGAAATTGCTCTGGGATTGAATACAACAGGCACCATGCGGACTTTTGCACATGGGAGTAATGTCTCAAACTGACTAAATTTTGATCGATTCCTGGAAGACCGTTAGTAGTTTTCGAAGCACATCTGGAGGCATTCTGTGATCTGTGGACTTTCAGAGTGTTGTTGAAACACAGAAATTGCATCGGGATTGAATACAACATGCACCATGCGGACTTTTCTCCATAGGAGTAATGTCTCAAACTCTCTACGCTTTGATCGTTCCCTGGAGGAACAGTAGTAGCTTCTGAAGCTCATCTGGAGACATTTTTTAATCTATGCACAATCAGAGTGTTGATGAAACACTGAAATTGCATTGGGATTGAAAACAACAGGCACCATGCGGAATTTTCTCCATAGGAGTAATGTCTCAAACTCTCTACGCTTTGATCGTTCCCTGGAAGACCAGTAGTAGTTTCCGAAGCACATGCGAAGGCATTCTGGAATTTGTGGAGCTTCAGAGTGTTGATGAAACACAGAAATTGCATCGGGATTGAATACAATAGACACCATGCGGAGTTTTCTCCATTGGAGTATGGTCTCAAACTGTCTTCGTTTGATCGTTCCCTGGGAGACCAGTAGTATTTTCCGAAGCTCATCTGGAGGCATTCTGTAATCTGTGGACCTTCAGAGTGTTGATGAAACACAGAAATTGCTTCGGGATTGAATACAACATGCACCATGCGGACTTTTCTCCATAGGAGTAATGTCTCAATCTGTCAACGATTTGATCGTTCCCTGGAAGACCAGCAGTATTTTCCGAAGCTCAGCTGGAGGCATTCTGTAATCTGTGGACCTTCAGAGTGTTGATGAAACACAGCAATTGCATCGGGATTGAATACAACAGGCACCATGCGGACTTTTCTCCATACGAGTAATGTCTCAAACTCTCTACGCTTTGATCGTTCCCTGGAAGACCAGTAGTAGTTTCCGAAGCACTTCTGGACGCATTCTGTAATCTGTGGAGCTTCAGAGCGTTGATGAAACACAGAAATTGCTCTGGGATTGAATACAACAGGCACCATGCGGACTTTTGCACATGGGAGTAATGTCTCAAACTGACTAAATTTTGATCGATTCCTGGAAGACCGTTAGTAGTTTTCGAAGCACATCTGGAGGCATTCTGTGATCTGTGGACTTTCAGAGTGTTGTTGAAACACAGAAATTGCATCGGGACTGAATACAACATGCACCATGCGGACTTTTCTCCATAGGAGTAATGTCTCAAACTCTCTACGCTTTGATCGTTCCCTGGAGGAACAGTAGTAGCTTCTGAAGCTCATCTGGAGACATTTTTTAATCTATGCACAATCAGAGTGTTGATGAAACACTGAAATTGCATTGGGATTGAAAACAACAGGCACCATGCGGAATTTTCTCCATAGGAGTAATGTCTCAAACTCTCTACGCTTTGATCGTTCCCTGGAAGACCAGTAGTAGTTTCCGAAGCACATGCGGAGGCATTCTGGAATTTGTGGAGCTTCAGAGTGTTGATGAAACACAGAAATTGCATCGGGATTGAATACAACAGACACCATGCGGAGTTTTCTCCATTGGAGTATTGTCTCAAACTGTCTTCGTTTGATCGTTCCCTGGGAGACCAGTAGTATTTTCCGAAGCTCATCTGGAGGCATTCTGTAATCTGTGGACCTTCAGAGTGTTGATGAAACACAGAAATTGCTTCGGGATTGAATACAACATGCACCATGCGGACTTTTCTCCATAGGAGTAATGTCTCAATCTGTCAACGATTTGATCGTTCCCTGGAAGACCAGCAGTATTTTCCGAAGCTCACCTGGAAGCATTCTGTAATCTGTGGACCTTCAGAGTGTTGATGAAACACAGCAATTGCATCGGGATTGAGTACAACAGGCACCATGCGGACTTTTCTCCATAGGAGTAATGTCTCAAACTCTCTACGCTTTGATCGTTCCCTGGAAGACCAGTAGTAGTTTCCGAAGCACTTCTGGACGCATTCTGTAATCTGTGGAGCTTCAGAGTGTTGATGAAACACAGAAATTGCATCGGGATTGAATACAACAGTCACCGTGCGGTCTTTTCTCCATGGGAGTAATGTCTCAATCTACCTACGCTTTGATCGACTCCCGGAAGACTAGTAGTAGTTTCCGAAGCACTTCTGGAGGCATTCTGTAATCTGTGGACCTTTAGGGTGTTGATGAAACACATAAATTGCATCGGGATTGAATACAACAGACACCATGCGGACTTTTCTCCATGGGAGAAGTGTCTCAAACAGTCTACGTTCTGATCGATTCCTGGAAGACCAGTAGTAGTTTCCAAAGCACATCTGCAAGCATTCTGTAATCTGTGGAATTTCAGAGTGTCGATGTAATACAGAAATTGCACCAGGATGGATTACAAGAAGCACAATGCGGACTTTTCTCCATGGGTGTAATGTCTCAAATTGTCTACTCTTTGATCGATTCCTGGAAGACCAGTAGTATTTTCCGAAGCTCATCTGGAGGCATTCTGTAATCTGTGGACCTTGAGAGTGTCGATGAAACACAGCAATTGCATCGGCATTGAATACAACAGGCACCATGCGGACTTTTCTCCATGGGTGCAATGTCTCAAACTGTCTTTGCTTTGATCGTTAACTGGAAGTCTAGTAGAAGTTTAGGAATCACAGGTGGAGGCGTTCTGTAATGTGTGGACATTCAGAGTGTTGTTGAAAATAGAAATTATATCGAAATTGAATACAACAGGCACTTTGCGGACTTTTCTCCATGGGAGTAATGTCTCAAATTGTCTACGCTTTGATCGTTCCCTGGAAGACCAGTAGTAGTTTCCGAAGCACATCTGGAGGCGTTCTGTAATCTGTGGACCTTCAGAGTGTTGATGAAACACATAAATTGCATCGGGATTGAACACAATAGGCTCCATGAAGACTTTTCTCCATGGGAGTAATTTCTAAAACTTTTATGCTTTGACCGTTCCCTGGAAGACCAGTTGTAGTTTCCGAAGCACATCTGGAGGCGTGGTGTTATCTGTGGACCTTCAGAGTGGTGATGAAACAAAGAAATTGCATCGGGATTGAATACAACAGGCACCATGCGGAGTTTTCTCCATGGGAGTAATGTCTTAATCTGCCTACGCTTTGATCGTTCCCTGTAGGAACAGTAGTAGCTTCTGAAGCTCATCTGGAGACCTTTTTTAATCTATGGACAATCAGAGTGTTGATGAAACACTGAAATTGCCTTGGGATTGAAAACAACAGGCACCATGCGGACTTTTCTTTATGGGAATGATGTATCAATCTGCTTACGCTTTGATCGTTCCCTGGAAGACTGGTAGTATTTTCCGAGCACATCTGGAGGCATTCTGTAATCGTTGGACCTTCAGAGTGTTGATGAAACACAGAAAATGCATCCGGATTGAATACAACAGACAAAATGCGTATTTTTCACCATGGGAGTAATGACTCCAACTGTCTACGTTATGATCGTTCCCTGGAAGACGAGTAGAAGTTTCCGAAGCACATCTGGAGGCGTTCTGTAACCTGTGGACCTTCAGAGTGTTGATGAAACACAGAAATTGCGTCGGGATTGAATACATCAGGCACCATGCAGACTTTTCCACATGGGAGTAATGTCTCTATCTGTCTACGCTTTGATAGCTCCCTGGAAAACGAGTAGTATTTTCAGAGCACAGCTGGATTCATTCTGTAACCTGTGGACCTTCAGAGTGTTGATGAAACAGAGAAATTGTTTCGGGATTGAATACAACAGGCAGCATGGGGACTTTTCTACAGGGGAGTAACAACTCAAACTGTCTACGTTTTGATCGTTGTCTGAAAGACCAATTGTAGTTTCCGAAGCACTTCTGGTGGCGTTCTGTAATCTGTGGACCTTCAGTGAGTTGATGAAACACAGAAATTGCATCGGGATTGAATACAACAGGCACCATGCGGACTTTTGCCCATGGGAGTAATGTCTCTATCTGTCTGCGCTTTGATCGCTCCCTGGAAGACCTGTAGTATTTTCCGAGCACAGCTGGGGGCATTCTGTAACCTGTGGACCTTCAGAGTGTTGATGAAACACAGAAATTGTATCGGAATTGAATACAACATGCACCATGCGGACTTTTCTCCATCGGAATAATGTCTCAAATTGTCTACGCTTTGATCGTTCCCTGGAAGACCAGTAGTAGTTTCCGAAGCACATCCGGAGGCGTTCTGTAATCTGTGGACCTTCAGAGTGGTGATGAAACAAAGAAATTGCATCGGGATTGAATACAACAGGCACCATGAGGAATTTTCTCCGTGGGAGTAATGTCTCAATCTGACTACGCTTTGTCTTTCCCTGGAGGAACAGTAGTAGCTTCCGTAGCTCATCTGGAGGCATTGTGAAGTGTATGGACCTTCAGAGTGTTAATGAAACTGAGAAATTGCATCAGGATTGAATACAACAGGCACCATGCAGACTTTTCTCCATGCGTGAAACGTCTCAAACTATCTACGATTCGATCGTTCCCTGGAAGACCAATAGTAGTTTCCGAAGCACATCTGGTGGCGTTCTGTAATCCGTGGACCTTCAGAGTGTTAATGAAACTCAGCAATTGCATCGATATTGAATACAACAGGCACCATGCGGACTTTTCTCCATGGGAGTAATGTCTCAAACTGTCTACGCTTTGACGATTCTGGAAGACCAGTAGTAGTTTCCAAAGCACATCTGATGGCGTTGTGTAATCTGTGGACCTTCAGATTATTGCTGAAACACAGAAAGAGCAATGGGATTGAATACAACAGGCACCATGCTGAATTTTCTCCGTGGGAGTAGTGTCTCAATCTGCCTACGCTTTGATCATTCCCTGGAGGAACAGTAGTAGTTTCCGAAGCTCATCTGGATTCATTTTGTAATGTATGGACCTTCACAGTGTTGATGAAACACTGAAATTGCATCGGGCTTGAATAAAACAGGCACCATGCGGACTTTTCTCCGTTTGAGAAACGTCTCAAACTGTCTACCATTCGATCGTTCCCTGGAAGACCAATGGTAGTTTTCGAAGCACATCTGGTGGCGTTCTGTAATCCGTGGACCTTCAGAGCGTTAATGCATCTCACAAATTGCATAGGGATTGAATAAAACAGGCACCATGCGGACTTTTCTCCATGGGAGAAACGTCTCAAACAGTCTACGATTCGATCGTTCCCTGGAAGACCAATAGTAGTTTCCGAAGCACATCTGGTGTCGTTCTGTAATCCGTGGACCTTCAGGGTGTTAATGAAACAAAGAAATTGCATCGGGATTGAATACAACAGGCACAATGGGGACTTTTCTCCATGGGAGTAATCTCTGTATCTGTCTACGCTTTGATCGCTCCTTGGAAGACCAGTAGTATTTTCCGAGCACAGCTGTAGGCATTCTGTAACCTGTGGACCTTCAGAGTGTTGATGAAACACAGAAATTTTATCGGGATTGAATACAAAAGGCACCTTGGGGACTTTACTCCATCGGAGTAATGTCTCAAACTGTCTACGCTTTGATCGTTAGCTGGAAAACCAGTAGTAGTTTCCGAAGCACATCTAGAGGTATTATGTAATCTGTGGATTTTCAGAGTGTTGATGAAACACAGAAATTGCATCGGGATTGAATACAACAGGCACAATGCTGACTTTTCTCCATGGGAGTAATGTATCAATCTGACTAGGCTTTTATCGCTCCCTGGAAGACCAGTAGTATTTTCCGAGCACAGCTGGAGGCATTCTGTAACTTGTGGACCTTCAGAGCGTTGATGAAACACATAAATTGTATCGGGATTGAATACAGCAGACACCATGCGGACTTTTCTCCATGGGAGTAATGTCTCAAACTGTCTACGCTTTGATCGTTCCCTGGAAGACCAGTAGTAGTTTCCGAAGCACATCTGGAGGCATTCTGTAATCTGTGGAGCATCAGAGTGTTGATGAAACACAGTTATTGCATCTGGATTGAAAACAACAGGCACCATGCGGACTTTTCTCCATGGGAGTAATGTCTCAAACTGTCTACGCTTTGATCATTCCCTGGAAGACCAGTAGCAGTTTCCGAATCACATCTGGAGGCGTTCTGTAATCTGTGGACCCTCAGAGTGTTGTTGAATCACAGAAATTGCATCGGGATTGAATACAATAGGCTCCATGAAGACTTTTCTCCGTGGTAGTACTGTTTCAGACTGTTACGCTTGGATCGTTCCCTGGAAGACCAGTTGTAGTTTCCAGAGCACATCTGGAGGCGTTCTGTAATCTGTGGACCTTCAGTGTGGTGATGAAAGAAAGAAATTGCATCGGGATTGAATACAACAAGCACCATGCGGAATATTCTCCGTGGGAGTAATGCCTCAAACTGTCTACGCTTTGACCGTTCCCTGGAACACCAGTTGTAGTTTCCGAAGCACATCTAGAGGCATTATGTAATCTGTGGATTTTCAGAGAGTTGATGAAACACAGAAATTCCATCGGGATTGAATACAACAGGCACCATGCGGAGTTTTCTCCATGGGAGTAATGTCTCAAACTGTCTATTCTTTGACGATTCCGGGAAGACCAGTAGTAGTTTCCGAAGGACATCTGGAGGCGTTCTGTAATCTGTGGACCTTCAGAGTGTATGTGAAAAACAGAAATTTCATCGGGATTGAATACAACAGCCACCATGCGGACTTTTCTCCATGGGAGTAATGTCTCAAAATGTCTACGCTTTGATCGTTCCCTGGCAGACCAGTAGTAGTTTCCGAAGCAGATCTGGAGGCGTTCTGTAATCTGTGGAGCATCAGAGTGTTGATGAAATACAGAAATTGTATCGGGATTGAATACAACAGGCACCAAGCGGACGTTTTTTCATGGGAGTAATGCCTCATACTGTCTACGCTTTGATCGCTCCCTGGAAGACCAGTAGTAGTTTCAAAGTACATGTGGCGGCATTCTGTAATCTGTGGACCTTCTGAGTGTTGATGAAACACAGAAATTGCATCGGGATTGAATACAACAGGCACCATTCTCCACTGGGAGTAATGTCTCAAACTGTCTACGCATTGATTGTTTCGTGGAAGACCTGTAGTAGATTCCGAAACACATCTGGAGGCATTCTGTAACAGAATGTTGATGAAAAACAGAAAATGCATCGGGATTGAATACAACAGGCACCATGCTGACTTTTCTCCTCGGGAGTAATGTATCATACTGTCTACGTTGTGAACGTTTCCTGCAAGACCTGTAGTAGTTTCCGAACCACATCTGGGGACATTCTGTAATCTGTGGAGCTTCAGAGTGTTGATGAAATACAGAAATTGCATCGGGATTGAATACAACAGGCACCATGCTGACTTTTCTCCACGGGAGTAATGTATCATACTGTCTACGTTGTGAACGTTTCCTGGAAGACCTGTAGTAGTTTCCGAACCACATCTGGGGGCATTCTGTAATCTGTGGAGCTTCAGCATGTTGATGAAATACAGAAATTGCATCGGGATTGAATACAACAGGCACCAAGCGGACGTTTTTTCATGGGAGTAATGCCTCAGACTGTCTACGCTTTGATCGTTCCCTGGAAGACCAGTAGTAGTTTCAAAGCACATGTGGGGGCATTCTGTAATCTGTGGACCTTCAGAGTGTGGATGAAACACGGAAATTGCATCGGGATTGAATACAACAGGCACCATGCGGACTTTTCTCCATGGGAGTAATGTCTCAAATTGTCTTCGCTTTGATCGCTCCTTGGAAGACTGTATCAGTTTCCAACGCGCATGTGGAGGCGTCCTGTGTCTGTGGACCTTCAGAGTGTTGATGAAACACGTAAATTGCATCGGTATTGAATACGACGGGCATCATGCGGACTTTACTCCATGGGAGTAATGTCTCAAACTGACTACAGTTTGATCGAATCCCGGAAGACCAGTAGTACTTTCGAACGCACATCTAGAGGCATTCTGTAATCTGTGGACCTTCAGAGTGTTGATGAAACACATAAATTGCATCGGGATTGAATACAACAGGCACCATGCGGTATTTTCTCCATGGGAGTAATGTCTCAAACTGTCTAGGCTGTGATTGCTTACTGGAAGACCAGTAGTAGTTTCCGAAGCACATCTGGAGGCATTCTTTAATCTGTGGAGCATCATAGTGTTGATGAAATACAGTAATTGCATCATGATTGAAAATAACAGGCAGCATATGGACTTTATTCCATGGGGGTAATGTCTCAAAATATCTACGCTTTCATCGTTCATTGGAAGACCAGTAGTACATTCCGAAGCACATCTGGAAGAAACCTGTCTGTGGACCTTCAGAGTGTTGATGAAACACAGAAACAGCATCGGGATTGAATACAACAGGCACCATGCGGTGTATTCTCCACTGGATTAATGTCTCAAACGGTCTGCGCTTTGATCGTTCAATCGAAGACCAGTAGTAGTTTCCGAAGCACATCTCGACGCATTCTGTAATCTGTGGACCTTCAGAGTAGTGATGAAACACAGCAATTGCATCGGGATTGAATACAACAGGCACCATGAGGTCTTTTCTCCATGGGAGTAATGTTTCAATCACTCTTCGCTTTGATCGTTCCCTGGAAGACCAGTATCAGTTTCCAAAGCACATGTGAAGGCGTCCTGTAATCTGTGGATCTTCAGAGTGTTGATGAAACACAGAAATTTCAAGGGATTGAATACAACAGGCACCATGTGGACTTCTCCCATGGGAGTAATGTCTCAAACTGACTAGGCTTTGATCGATTCCTGGAAGACCAGTAGTAGTTTCCGAACCACATCTGTAGGCATAATGTAATCTGTGGTGCTTCAGAGTGTTGATGAAATACAGAAACTGCATCGGGATTGAATACAACAGGCACCATGCGGACTTTTTGCATGGGAGTAATGCCTCATACTTTCTAAGCTTTGATCGTTCGATGGAAGACCAGTAGTAGTTTCGAAGCACATCTGGAGGCATTGTGTAATCAGTGGACCTTCAGAGTGTTGATGAAACACAGAAATTGCATCGGGATTGAATACAACTGACAATATGCCGACTTTTCTCCATGGGAGTAATGTCTCAAACTGTCTTCGCTTTGATCGTTCCCTATAAGACCAGTAGAAGTTTCCGAAGCACATCTGGAGTCATTCTGTAATCTGTGGACCTTCAGAGTGTTGATGAAACACAGAAATTGCTCGGAAGTGAATACAACAGGCCCATGCGGACTTTTCCCCATGGGAGTAATGTCTCAAACGGTCTACGCTTTGATCGTTCAATCGAAGCCAGTAGTAGTTTTCGAAGCACATCTCGACGCATTCTGTAATCTGTGGACCTTCAGAGGGGTGATGAAACACAGCAATTGCATCGGGATAGAATACAACAGGCACCATGATGACTTTTCTCCATGGGAGTATGGTCTCTATCTGTCTACGCTGTGAACGTTTTGTGGAATACCAGTAGTAGTTTCCGAAGCACATCTGAGGCATTCTGTAATCTGTGGACCTTCAGAGTGTTGATGAAACACAGAAATTGCATCGGAATTGAGTACAACAGGCACCATGCGTACCTTTCTTCATGGGAGTAATGTCTCAAATTGTCTTCGCATTGATCGTTACCAGGAAGACCAGTAGCAGTTTCCAAAGCACATGTGGAGAAGTCCTGTACTCTGTGGACGTTCAGAGTGTTGATCAAACATAGAAACTCCATCGGAATTGATTACATCATACACACTTTTCTCCATGAGAGATATGTCGCAAGCTGCCTACGCTTCGATCGTTCCCTGGAAGACCTGTAGTAGTTTGCGAAGCACATCTGAGGGCATCCTGTAATCTGTGGACCCTCACAGTGTTGATGAAACACAGAAATTGCGTAGGGATTGAATACAAGGGGCAGCATGCGGACTTTAATCCATGGGAGGAATGTCTCAAACTGTCTATGGTTTGATCGATTCCTGGAAGACCAGTAGTAGTTTCCGTAGCACATCTGGAGTTATTCTGTAATCTGTGGACCTTCAGAGTGTTGATGAAACACAGAAATTGCATCGGGATTGAATACAACATGCACCATGCGGTCTTTTCCCCATAGGTTAAATGTCTCAAACTGTCTACGCTTTGATAGTTCCCTGGAAGACCAGTAGTAGTTTCCGAAGCAAATCTGGAGGCGATCTGTAATCTGTGGAGCTTCCGAGTGTTAACGAAACACAGAAACTGCATCTGGATTGAATGCAACAGGCACCCTGCGGTATTTTCTCCATGGGAGTAATGTCTCAAACCGTCTACGCTTTGATCGATTCCTGGAAGACCAGTAGTAGTTCCGAAGCACATCTGGAGGCATTCTGTACCCTGTAGAAATTCAGAGTGTTGATGAAACACACATATTGCTTCGGGATTGAATACAACAGTCACCATGCGGACTTTTCTCCATGGGAGTGATGTCCAAAATTGTCTTTGCTTTGATCGTTCCCTGGAAGACCAATAGCAGTTTCCAAAGCACATGTGAAAGCGTCCTGTAATCTATGGATCTTCAGAGTGTTGATGAAACACAGAAATTGCAACGGATTGAATACATCAGGTACCATGTGGACTTCTCCCCATGCGAGTAATGTCTCAAACTGACTACGCTTTGATCGATTCCAGAAAGACCAATAGTAGTTTCCGCAGCACATCCAGTTGCACCCTGTAATATGTGGCCCTTCAGAGTGTTGATGAAACACAGAAAATGCATCGGCATTGAATACAACAGACACCATGCGAACTTTTCTCCATGGGAGCAATGTGTCTAATTGTCTACGTTGCCAACGTTCCCTGGAAGACTAGTAGTAGTTTCCGAAGCACTTCTGGATTCATTCTGTAATCTGTTGAGCATCAGAGTGTTGATGAAATACAGAAATTGCATCGGGATTGAATACAACAGGCACCAAGCGGACTTTATTCCATGGGAGTAATGTCTCAAAATGTCTACGGTTTGATCGTTCATTGGAAGACCAGTGGTAGTTTCCGAAGCACATCTGGAGGATTTCTGTTATCTGTGGACGTTCAGAGTGTTGATGAAATGCAGAATCACCATCTGGATTGAATACAACAGGCACCATGCGGGGTATTCTCCATGGGAGTAATGTCTCAAACGGTCTACGCTTTGATCGTTCAATCGAAGGCCAGTAGTAGTTTCCGAAGCACATCTCGACGCATTCTGTAATCTGTGGACCTTCAGATGGGTGATGAAACACAGCAGTTGCATCGGGATAGAATACAACAGGCACCACGAGGACTTTTCTCCATGGGAGTATGGTCTCTATCTGTCTACGCTGTGAACGTTTTGTGGAAGACCAGTAGTAGTTTCCGAAGCACATCTGAGGCATCCTGTAATATGTGGCCCTTCAGAGTGTTGATGAAACACAGAAATTGCATCGGGATTGATACACAACACTCACCACGTGAACTTTTCTCCACGGGAGTAATGTCTCTAATTGTCTACGCTGTGAACGTTTCCTGGAGGACAAGTACTACTTTCCGAAGCACATCTCGACGCTTTCTGTAATCTGTGGACCTTCAGAGTGGTGAAGAAAAACAGCAACTGCATCGGGATTGAATACAACATGCACCATGCGGTCTTTTCCAGATAGGTTTAATGTCTCAAACGGTCTACGCTTTGATAGTTCGCTGGAAGACCAGTAGTAGTTTCCGAAGCAAATCTGGAGGCGATCTGTAATCTGTGGAACTTCCGCGTGTTAATGAAACACAGAAACTGCATCGGGATTGAATGCAACAGGCACCCTGCGGTATTTTCTCCATGGGAGTAATGTCTCAAACCGTCTACGCTGTGAGCGATTCCTGGAAGACCAGTAGTAGGTCCGAAGCACATCTGGAGGCATTCTGTAACCTGTGGAAATTCAGAGTGTTGATGAAACACAAATATTGCATCGGGATTGAATACAACAGGCACCATGCGGACTTTTCTCCACGGGAGTATTGTCTCTAATTGTCTACGCTGTGAACGTTTCCTGGAGGACCAGTACTAGTTTGCGAAGCACATCACGACGCTTTCTGTAATCTGTGGACCTTCAGAGTGGTGAAGAAAAACAGCAACTGCATCGGGATTGAATACAAAAGGCACCATGCGGTCTTTTCTCCATGGGAGTAATGTCTCAAACTGTGTACGGTTTGATCGTTCCCTGGAAGACCAATAGTAGTTTCGAAGCAAATCTGGAGGCATTCTGTAATCTGTGTACCCTCAGAATTTTTATGAAACACACAAATTGCATAGGGATTGAATACAAGGGGCAGCATTAGGACTTTTATCCATGGGAGGAATGTCTCAAACTGTCTACGGTTTGATCCGATCCTGGAAGACCAGCAGTAGTTTCCGTAGCACATCTGGTGGCATTCTGTAATCTGTGGATCTTCAGAGTGTTGATGAAACACAGAAATTGCATCGGGACTGAATAAAAAATCACAATGTCGACTTTTCTCGAAGGGAGTAATGTCTCAAACTGTCTTCGCTTCGATCGTTCCCAGGAAGACCAGTAGTAGTTTTTGAAGCACATGTGGAAGCGTTCTGTAATATCTGTGGGCCTTCAGAGTGTTGATCAAACACCGAAATTGCATCTGGACTGCATACAGCAGGCACCATGCTGACTTTTTTCCATGGGAGAAATGTTCCGAAATGTCTACGCTTTGATCGATTTCTGGAAGTCCCGTAGTAGTTTCCGTAGCACATCTGGAGGCATTCTGTCATCTGTGGCCTTCAGAGTGTTGATGAAACACAGAAATTGCATCGGGATTGAATATAACAGGCACCATGCGGACTATTCTCCATGGGAGTAATGTTTTAAACTGACTTCGCTTTGATCGTTAACTGGAAGACCAGTAGCAGTTTCCGAAGCACATGTGGAGGCGTTCTGCAATCTGTGGACCTCCAGAGTGTTGTTCAAACATAGATATTACATCGGTATTGAATACAAAAGGCACCATGCGGACTTTTCTCAACAAGAGTAATGTCTCAAACTGTCTACGCTGTAATCGTTACCTAGAAGATTAGTAGTAGTTTCCGGAGCACATCTGGAGGCATTCTGTAATCTGTGTACTTTCAGAGTGTTGATGAAACACAGAAATTGCATCGGGATTGAATACAACATTCACCATGCGGTCTATTCTCCATGATAGTAATGTTTTAAATTGACTTCGATTTGAAGGTTCCCTGGAAGTCCAGTAGAAGTTTCCGAAGCACAGGTGGAGGCGTTCTGTAATCTGTGAACCTTCAGAGTGTTGATGAAACGTAGAAATTATGTCGGAATTGAATACAACAGGCACCATGCCGACTTTTCTCACTGGGAATAATGTTTCAAACTGTCTACGCTTTGATCGATTGCTGGACGACCAGTAGTAGTTTTCGTAGCACATCTGGAGGCATTTGTAATCTGTGGACCTTCAGAGTGTTGATGAAACACAGAGATTGCATCGGGATTGAATACAACAGGCACCATGCGGAGTTTCTTCCATGGGAGTAATGTCTCAGTATGTTTACGCTTTGATACATTTCTGGAAGACCAGTAGTAGTTTCCGAAGCACATCTGCAGACCTGTGGAGCTTCAGAGTGTTGATGAAATACTGAAATTGATTCGGGATTGAATACAACAGGCATCATGCGGACTTTTTTCCATTGGAGTAATGTCTCAAACTGTCTACGCTTTCATCGTTCATTGGAAGACCAGTAGTAGTTTCCGAAGCACATCTGGAGGCGTTCTGTAATCTGTGGACCTTCAGAGGGCCGATGAAACACATAAATTGCATCGGAATTGAATACAATAGGCACCATGCGGTCTATTCTCCATGGGAGTAATGTCTCCAACTGTCTACGCTTTGATCGTTCCCTGATAGACCAGTTGTAGTTTCCGTAGCACATGTGGAGGTGATCGGTAATCTGTGGACCCTCAGAGTGTTGATCACACATTGAAATTGCATCGGGATTAAATACGACTAGCACCATTGGGGACTTTTCTCCATGGGAGTAATGTCTCAAACCGTCTACGCTTTGATCTATTCGTGGAAGACCAATAGTAGTTTCCGAAGCACATCTGGAGGCATTCTGTAATCTGTGACCTTCAGAGTGGTGATGAAACACATAAATTGCATCGGGATTGAATACAAAAAGCACCATGCGGACTTTTCTTCATCGGAGTAATGCCTCAAACTATCTACGGTTTGATCATTCCCTGGAAGATCAGTAGCAGTTTCGAAGCACATATGGAGGTATTCTGTAATCTGTGGACCTACAGAGTGTTGATGAAACACAGAAATTTCATCGCGATTGAATACAACAGGCACCGAGCAAACTTTTGTCCATGGGAGTAATGTCTCAAAACATCTACGGTTTGATCGATTCCTGTAAGACCAATAGTAGTTTCCGAAGCACAGCTGGAGGCATTCTGTAAACTGTGGACCTTCAAAGTGGTGATGAAACACAGCAATTGCATCGTGTTAGAGTACAAATGGCGCCATGCTGTCATTTCTCCATGGGAGTAATGTCACAAACTGTCTACTGTTTGATCATTCCCTGGAAGACCAGTAGTAGTTTCGAAGCACATGATGAGGTATTCTGCAATCTGTGGACCTTGAGAGGCTTGATGGAACACTGAAATTGCATCGGGATTGAATAGAGCAGGCACCATGCGGCCTAATCTCCACGGGAGTAATGTCTCAAACTGTCTACGGTTTGATCGTTCCCTGGAGGACCAGTAGTAGTTTCAAGGCACATCTGGAGGCATTCTGTAATCTAAGGACCTTTAGAGTGTTGATGAAACACAGAAATAGAATCGGGATTGAATACAACAGGCACCATGCGGAATTCTCTCCATGGGGGTAATGTCTTAACTGTTTACGCTGTGACCGTTTTCTTGAAGACCAGTAGCAATTTCCGAAGCACATCTAAAGGCATTCTGTAATATGTGGACCTTCAGAGTGTTTATGAAACACAGAAATTTCATCGGGATTGAATTCAACAGGCACCATGCGGACTTTTCTCCATGGGAGTCATGTTTTAAACTGTCTTCGCTTTGATCGTTCCCTCGAAGAAAAGTAGCAGTTTCCAAAGCACATGTGGAGGCGTCCTGTGATCTGTGGACCTTCAGAGTGTTGATGAAACATAGAAATTACATCGGGATTGAATACAACAGGCACCATGCGATCTATTCTCCACGGGAGTAATGTCTCAAACTGTCTAGGCTTTGATGGTTCCCTGGAAGACTAGTAGTAGTTTCCGAAGCACATATCGAGGCATTCTGTAATCTGAGGACCATCAGAGTGCTGATGAAACACAGAAATTGTATTGGGATTGAAGACAACAGGCGCCATGCGGACATTTCTCCATGGGAGTAATGTCTCCAAATGTCTATGCCTTGATCGTTCCCTGGAAGACCAGTAGTAGCTGCGAAGCACATCTGGAGAAATTCTGCAATCTGTGGACCTTCATAGGGTTGATGAAACACAGAAATTGCATCGGGATCGGATACAACAGGCACCATGCGGCCTAATCTCCAAGGGAGTAATGTCTCAAACTGTCTACGGTTTGATCGTTCCCTGGAGAACCAATAGTAGTTTCGAGGCACATCTGGAGGCATTCAGTAATCTAAGGACCTTCAGAGTGTTGATGAAGCACAGAAATTGCATCGGTATTGAATACAAAACACACCATGCGGACTTCTCTCCAATGGAGTAATGTCCTTACTGTCTACGTTGTGACCGTTTCCTTGAAGAGCAGTAGCAGTTCCGAAGCACATCTAAAGGCATTCTGTAACCTGTGGACCTTCTGAGTGTTGATGAAACAGAGAAATTAGATTGGGATTGAATAAAACAGGCACCATGCGGACATTTCTCACTGGGAGTAATGTTTCCAAATGTCTACGCCTTGATCTTTCCCAGGAAGACCAGTAGTAGTTCCGAAGCACATCTAGAGGCATTCTGTAATCTGTGGATCTTCAGAGTGTTAATGAAACACAAACTGCATCGGGATTGAATACAACAGGCACCATGCGTTCTTTTCTTCATGGGAGTAATGTCTCAAACTATCTACGGTTTTATCATTCCCTGGAAGACCAGTAGTAGTTTCGAAGCACATCTGAATGTATTCTGTAATCTGTGGACCTTCACAGTGGTGATGAAACACAGCAATTGCATCATGATTGAATACAACAGGCACCATGCGGTCTTTTCCCCATGGGAGTAATGTCTCAAACTGTCTACGGTTTGATCATTCCCTGGAAGATCAGTAGTAGTTTCGAAGCACATCTGGAGGTATTCGGCAATGTGTTGACCTTTAGAGGGTTGATGAAACACAGAAATTGCATCGGGATTGAATACAACAAGCACCATGCGGACTTCTCTCCACGGGAGTAATGTCTCTAACTGTCTTCGCTGTGATTGTCTACTGGAAGACCAGTAGCAGTTTCCGAAGCACATCTAAAGGCATTCTGCAATATGTGGACATTCAGAGTGTTGATGAAACACAGAAATTGCATCGGGATTGAATTCAACAGGCACCATGCGGACTTTTCTAAATGGGAGTCATGTTTTAAACTGTCTTCGCTTTGATCGTTTCCTCGAAGAAAAGTAGCAGTTTCCAAAGCACATGTGGAGGCGTCCTGTAATCTGTGAACCTTCATAGTGTTGATGAAAAACTTAATTTGCATCGAGGTGAATACAACAGGCACCATGCGGTCTATTCTGAATGGGAGTAATGTCTCAAACTGTCTACGCTTTGATCGTTCCCTGATAGACAAGTAGTAGTTTCAAAAGCACATCTGGAGGCATTCTGTAATCTGTGGACCTTCAGAGTGGTGATGAAACACTGCAATTGCAACGGGATTGAATACAACAGGCACCATGTTGACTTTTCTCCATGGGAGTAGTGTTTTAAACTGTCTTCACTTCGATCGTTCTCTCGAAGACCAGTAGCAGTTTCGGAAGCATATGTGGAGGCGTTTTGCAATCTGTCTACCTTCAGAGTGTTGATGAAACACAGAAATTGTATCGCGATTGAATACAACAGGCTCCATGCTGACTTTTTTCCATGGGAGTAATGTCTCAAATTGTCTTGGGTTTAATCGTTCCCTGGAAGACCAGTAGCTTTTTCCAAAGCAGATGTGGAGGCGTCCTGTAATCTGTGGACCTTCACAGTGTTGATCAATCATAGAAATTGCATCGGGATTCAATACAACAGACACCATTCGCACTTTTCTATATGGGAGTAATGTTTTAAACAGTCTAAGCTGTGAATGTTTACTGGAAGACCAGTAGTAGTTTCCGAAGCACATCTGGGGGCCTTCTGTAACAGAGTCTTGATGAAACACAGAAATTGCATCGGGATTGAATGCAACAGGCACCATGCGAACTTCTTTCCATGATAGTAATGTCTTAAACTGTCTTCGCTTTGATCGTTCCCTGGAAGACCAGTAGCAGTTTCCAAAGCACATGTGGAGGCGTCCTGTAAATTGTGGACCTTGAGAGTGTTGATTAAACATAGAAATTGCATCGGGATTGAATACAACAGACACCATTCGCACTTTTCTCCATGGGAGTAATATCTTAAACTGTCTACGTTTTGATCTTTACCTGGAAGACCTGTACTAGTTGCGAAGTACATCTGAGGTCATCATGTAATCTGTGGACCTTCAGAGTGTCGATGAAACACAGAAATTGCATCGGGATTGAATACAACAATCACCATGCGGATTTTTCTCCATGGGAGTAATGTTTTAAACTGTCTTCACTTTGATCGTTCCCTCGAAGACCAGTAGTAGTTTCCAAAGCACATCTCGAGGCATTCTGTAATCTGTGGACCTTCAGATTGGTGATTAAACACAGCAATTGCATTGGGATTGAATACAACAGGCACCGTGCGGTCCTTTCTCCATTGGAGTAATGTCTCAAACGGTCTAAGGTTTGGCCGTTCCCTGGCAGACCAGTAGTAGTTTCGAAGCACATCTGGAGGCACTCTGTAATCTGTGGACCTTCAGAGTGTTGATGAAACACAGAAGTTGCATCGGGATTGAATACAACAGGCACCATGCGGAGTTCTCTCCACGGGAGTAATGTCTTAACTGTCAAAGCTGTGACCGTTTCCTTGAAGACCAGTAGCAGTTTCCGAAGCACATCTAAAGGCATTCTGTAGTATGTGGACCTTTAGAGTGTTGATGAAACCAAGAAATTGCATCGGGATTGAATACAACAGGCACCATGCGGACTTTTCTCCATGGGAGTCATGTTTTAAACTGTCTTCGCTTTGATTGTTCCCTCGAAGACCAGTAGCAGTTTCCGAAGCACATGTGGAGGCGTTCTGCAATCTGTGGACCTTCAGAGTGTTGATGAAATACAGAAATTGCATCGGGATTGAATCCAACAGACACCATTCACACTTTTCTCCATGGGAGTAATATCTTCAACTGTCTACGCCTCGATCGTTCCCTGGAAGACCAGTAGTAGTTGCGAAGCACATCTGGAGGCATTCTGTAATCTGTGGTCCTCAGAGTGTTGATGTAACACAGAAATTGCTTCAGGATTGAATACAACATGCACCATGCGGACTTTTCCCCATGGGAGTAATGTCTCAAACTGACTACGTTTTGATCGTTTCCTGGAAGACCAGTAGTACTTTCTGAAGCACATCTGGAGGCATTCTGTAATCTGTGGACCTTCAGAGTGATGATGAACACAGCAATTGCAACGGGATTGAATACAACAGGCACCATGCCGTCTTTTCTTCATGGGAGTAATGTCTCAAACTGTCTACGGTTTGATCATTCCCTGGAAGACCAGGAGTAGTTCCGAAGCACATCAGGAGGTATTCTATAATCTGTGGACCTTCAGAGTGTTGATGTAACACAAAAATTGCATCGGGATTGAATACAACAGGCACCATGGGGATTTTTTTCCATGGGAGTAATGTAGATCGATTCCTGTAAGACCAGTTGTAGTTTCCGAAGACCATCTGGAGGCATTCTGTAATCTGTGGACCTTTCAGAGAGGTGATGAAACACAGCAATTGCATCGTGATGGAATACAACAGTCACCATCGCCATGCGGTCTTTTCTCCATGGGAGTAATGTCTCAAACTGTCTACGGTTTGATCATTCCCTGGAAGATCAGTAGTAGTTTCGAAGCACATCTGGAGGTATTCGGCAATGTGTTGACCTTTAGAGGGTTGATGAAACACAGAAATTGCATCGGGATTGAATACAACAAGCACCATGCGGACTTCTCTCCACGGGAGTAATGTCTCTAACTGTCTACGCTGTGATTGTCTACTGGAAGACCAGTAGCAGTTTCCGAAGCACATCTAAAGGCATTCTGCAATATGTGGACATTCAGAGTGTTGATGAAACACAGAAATTGCATCGGGATTGAATTCAACAGGCACCATGCGGACTTTTCTAAATGGGAGTCATGTTTTAAACTGTCTTCGCTTTGATCGTTTCCTCGAAGAAAAGTAGCAGTTTCCAAAGCACATGTGGAGGCGTCCTGTAATCTGTGAACCTTCATAGTGTTGATGAAAAACATAATTTGCATCGAGGTGAATACAACAGGCACCATGCGGTCTATTCTGAATGGGAGTAATGTCTCAAACTGTCTACGCTTTGATCGTTCCCTGATAGACAAGTAGTAGTTTCAAAAGCACATCTGGAGGCATTCTGTAATCTGTGGACCTTCAGAGTGGTGATGAAACACTGCAATTGCAACAGGATTGAATACAACAGGCACCATGTTGACTTTTCTCCATGGGAGTAGTGTTTTAAACTGTCTTCACTTCGATCGTTCTCTCGAAGACCAGTAGCAGTTTCGGAAGCATATGTGGAGGCGTTTTGCAATCTGTCTACCTTCAGAGTGTTGATGAAACACAGAAATTGTATCGCGATTGAATACAACAGGCTCCATGCTGACTTTTTTCCATGGGAGTAATGTCTCAAATTGTCTTGGGTTTAATCGTTCCCTGGAAGACCAGTAGCAGTTTCCAAAGCAGATGTGGAGGCGTCCTGTAATCTGTGGACCTTCACAGTGTTGATCAATCATAGAAATTGCATCGGGATTCAATACAACAGACACCAATCGCACTTTTCTATATGGGAGTAATGTTTTAAACAGTCTAAGCTGTGAATGTTTACTGGAAGACCAGTAGTAGTTTCCGAAGCACATCTGGGGGCCTTCTGTAACAGAGTCTTGATGAAACACAGAAATTGCATCGGGATTGAATGCAACAGGCACCATGCGAACTTCTTTCCATGATAGTAATGTCTTAAACTGTCTTCGCTTTGATCGTTCCCTGGAAGACCAGTAGCAGTTTCCAAAGCACATGTGGAGGCGTCCTGTAAATTGTGGACCTTGAGAGTGTTGATTAAACATAGAAATTGCAACTGGATTGAATACAACAGACACCATTCGCACTTTTCTCCATGGGAGTAATATCTTAAACTGTCTACGTTTTGATCTTTACCTGGAAGACCTGTACTAGTTGCGAAGTACATCTGAGGTCATCTTGTAATCTGTGGACCTTCAGAGTGTCGATGAAACACAGAAATTGCATCGGGATTGAATACAACAATCACCATGCGGATTTTTCTCCATGGGAGTAATGTTTTAAACTGTCTTCACTTTGATCGTTCCCTCGAAGACCAGTAGTAGTTTCCAAAGCACATCTCGAGGCATTCTGTAATCTGTGGACCTTCAGATTGGTGATTAAACACAGCAATTGCATTGGGATTGAATACAACAGGCACCATGCGGTCCTTTCTCCATTGGAGTAATGTCTCAAACGGTCTAAGGTTTGGTCGTTCCCTGGCAGACCAGTAGTAGTTTCGAAGCACATCTGGAGGCACTCTGTAATCTGTGGACCTTCAGAGTGTTGATGAAACACAGAAGTTGCATCGGGATTGAATACAACAGGCACCATGCGGAGTTCTCTCCACGGGAGTAATGTCTTAACTGTCAAAGCTGTGACCGTTTCCTTGAAGACCAGTAGCAGTTTCCGAAGCACATCTAAAGGCATTCTGTAGTATGTGGACCTTTAGAGTGTTGATGAAACCAAGAAATTGCATCGGGATTGAATACAACAGGCACCATGCGGACTTTTCTCCATGGGAGTCATGTTTTAAACTGTCTTCGCTTTGATTGTTCCCTCGAAGACCAGTAGCAGATTCCGAAGCACATGTGGAGGCGTTCTGCAATCTGTGGACCTTCAGAGTGTTGATGAAATACAGAAATTGCATCGGGATTGAATCCAACAGACACCATTCGCACTTTTCTCCATGGGAGTAATATCTTCAACTGTCTACGCCTCGATCGTTCCCTGGAAGACCAGTAGTAGTTGCGAAGCACATCTGGAGGCATTCTGTAATCTGTGGTCCTCAGAGTGTTGATGTAACACAGAAATTGCTTCAGGATTGAATACAACATGCACCATGCGGACTTTTCCCCATGGGAGTAATGTCTCAAACTGACTACGTTTTGATCGTTTCCTGGAAGACCAGTAGTACTTTCTGAAGCACATCTGGAGGCATTCTGTAATCTGTGGACCTTCAGAGTGATGATGAACACAGCAATTGCAACGGGATTGAATACAACAGGCACCATGCCGTCTTTTCTTCATGGGAGTAATGTCTCAAACTGTCTACGGTTTGATCATTCCCTGGAAGACCAGGAGTAGTTTCGAAGCACATCAGGAGGTATTCTATAATCTGTGGACCTTCAGAGTGTTGATGTAACACAAAAATTGCATCGGGATTGAATACAACAGGCACCATGGGGATTTTTTTCCATGGGAGTAATGTAGATCGATTCCTGTAAGACCAGTTGTAGTTTCCGAAGACCATCTGGAGGCATTCTGTAATCTGTGGACCTTTCAGAGAGGTGATGAAACACAGCAATTGCATCGTGATGGAATACAACAGTCACCATCGCCATGCGGTCTTTTCTCCATGGGAGTAATGTCTCAAACTGTCTACGGTTTGATCATTCCCTGGAAGATCAGTAGTAGTTTCGAAGCACATCTGGAGGTATTCTGCAATCTGTGGACCTTCAGTGGGTTGATGAAACACAGAAATTGCATCGGGATTGAATACAACAGGCACCATGCGGACTTTTCTCCAAGGGAGTAATGTCTCAAACTGTCTACGCTGTGATTGTTTACTGGAAGACCAGTAGTAGATTCCGAAGCACATCTGGAGGCCTTGTGTAACAGAGTGTTGATGAAACACAGAAATTGCATCGGGATTGAATGCAAGAGGAACCATGCGAACTTTTCTCAATGGGCGTAAAGTCTCTAACTGTCTAAGTAGTGAACGTTTCCTGGAAGACCAGTAGTAGTTTCCGAACCACATCTGGAGGCATTCTGTAATCTGAGGAGCTTCAGAGTGTTGATGAAATACAGAAATTGCATCGGGATTGAATACAACAGGCACCATGCGGACTTTTCTCCATGGGAGTAATGTCTTAAACTGTCTACGCTATGAGCGACTCCTGGAAGACCAGTAGTAACTTCCGAAGCACATCTGGAGGATTTCTGTTATCTTTGGAACCACTGAGTGTTGATCAAACAGAGAAATTGCATCGGTATTGTATATATCAGGCACCATCCGAACTTTTCTCCATGGGAGTAATGTCTCAAACTGTCTACGATTTGATCGATTCGTGGAGGACCAGTAGTAGTTTCCGAAGCACATCAGGAGAAATTCTGCAATTTGTGGACCTTCAGTGTGTTGATGAAACACAGAAATTGCATCGCAATTTATTACAATAGGCCCCATGCGGCTTTTCTCCATGGGAGTAATGTCTCAATCTGTCTACGTTTTGATCGTTCCCTGGAAGACAGGTAGTAGTTTGCTAAGCACATCTTAGGGCATTCTGTAATCTGTGGACCTTCAGAGTGTTGATGAAACACAGAAATTTCTTCGAGATAGAATTCAATAGGCACCATGCGGAATTTTCTCCATGTTAGAAATGTCTCAAACTGTCTACGATTTGATCGATCCCTGGAAGACCAGAAGTAGTTTCCGAAGCACATCCGTAGGCATTCTGTAATCTGCGGACCATCAGAGTGCTGATAAAACAAAAAATTGCATCTGGATTGAATACAACAGGCACCATGCGTACTTTTCTCCATGGGAGTAATGTCTCATACTGTCTACGGTTTGATCGTTCCCTGGATGACCAGTAGACGTTTCCAAAGCACATCTGAGGGCATTCTGTAATCTCTGGACCTTCAGGGTGTTGATGAAACACAGACACTGCTTCTGGATTGTTTACAACAAGCAACGTGAGGACTTTTTTCCATGGGAGTAATATCTCAATCTGTCTACGCTGTGATCGTTTTCTGGAAGACCAGTAGTAGTTCCCGAAGCACATCTGGAGGCATTCAGTAATCTGTGGATGTTCAGAGTGTTGGTGAAACACAGAAAAATCATCGAAATTGAATACAATAGGCACCATGCGGACTTTTCTACACGGGAGTAATGTCTCAAACTGTCTACGATGTAATCTTTACCTGGAACAACAGTAGTAGTTTCAGTAGCACATCTGGAGGCATTCTGTAATCTGTTGATCTTCAGAGTGTTGATGAAACAGAAATTGCATCGGGAGTTGAATACAGCAGGCACCATGCGGTCTATTTCCATGGGAGTACTGTCACAAACTGTCTACGATTTGATCGTTCCCTAGAAGACCAGTAGCAGTTTCCGAAGCACATGTGGAGGCGTTCTGCAATCTGTGGACCTTCAGAGTGATGATCAAACATAGAAATTGCATGGGGATTGAATACAACAGGCACCATGCGGACTTTTCTTCACGGGAGTAATGTCTCAAACTTTCTACGCTGTAATCGTTCCCTGGAAGACCAGTAGTTGTTTCGAAGCACATCTGGAGGCATTCTGTAATCTGTGGACCATGAGAGTGTTGATGAAACACAGAAATTGCATCGGGATTGAATACAACAGGCACCATGCGGTCTTATCTCCACAGGAGTAATGTTTCAATCTGTCAACGCTGTAATCGTTACCTGGAAGACCAGTAGTAGTTTACGAAGCACATCTGTAGGCGTTCTGCAATATTTGGACCTTCAGAGTGTCGATCAAACATAGAAATTGCATCGGGATTGAATACAACATGGACCATGCCGACATTTCTCCTTTGGAGTAATGTCTCAAACGGTCTACCCTTTGATCGATTCCTGGAAAACCAGTACTAGTTTCCGAAGGACACCTGGAGGCATCCTGTAATGTCTTCACCTTCAGAGTGTTGATGAAACACAGAAATTGCAATGGGATTGAATACAACAGGCACCCAGCGGACTTTTCTCCATGGGAGTAATGTCTCAAACTGTCTACGCTTTGATCGTTCCCTGGAAGACCAGTAGTAGTTTCCGATGCTGATCTGGAGGATTTCTGTAACATGTATAACTTCAGTGTTGATAAAACACAGAAATTGCATCGTGATTGAATACTAAAGGCACCATGCTGAATTTTCTATATGGGGGTAATGTCTCAAGCTGGCTACTCTTTGATCGTTCCTTGGAAGACCAGTAGTAGTTTCCGAAGCACAAATGGAGGCGTTCTGTAATATCTGGACCTTCTGAGTGTTGATGAAACACAGAAACTGCAGCAAGGTTGAATATTAACGGCACCATGCCTGCTTTTCTCCATGGGAGTAATGCTTCAAACTGTCAACGCTTTGATCGACTCCTGGAAGACCATTAGTAGTGTCCGAAGCACATCTGGTGGCATTCTGTAATCTGTGGACCTTCAGAGTGATGATGAAACACAGAAAATGCGTCAGGATGGAATACAACAGGCACCATGCGGACTTTTCTCCAAGGGAGTAATGTCTCAAACTGTCTACGATTAGATCGTTCCCTGGGAGACTAGTAGTAGTTTCGGAGCTCATGTGGAGCCGATCTGTAATCTGTGGACTTTCAGAGTGTTGATGAAACACGGAAATAGAAGCGGGAGAGAATACAACAGGAACCATGTGGACTTTTCTCCATGGGAAAAATGTCACACACTGTCAACGCATTGTTCGACTCCCGGAAGCCCAGTAGAAGTTTCTGAAGCTCATCTTGAGGCATCCTGTAATCTGTGGACCTTTAGAGTGTTGATGAAACACAGAAATTGCATCGGGATTGAATACAACATGCACCATGCGGGCTGTTCTCCAAGGGAGTAATGTCTCAAACTGTCTGAGATTTAATCGTTTTCTGAAAGACCAGTAGTAGTTTTCGAAGCACATCTGTAGTCATTCTGTAATCTGTGGACCTTCAGAGTGTTGATGAAACACAGAAATTGCATCGGGATTGAATACAACAGGCACCATGTGGACTTTCCTCCATGGGAGTAATGTCTCAAACTGTCTGAGATTTAATCGTTTTCTGAAAGACCAGTAGTAGTTTTCGAAGCACATCTGTAGTCATTCTGTAATCTGTGGACCTTCAGAGTGTTGATGAAACACAGAAATTGCATCGGGATTGAATACAACAGGCACCATGTGGACTTTCCTCCATGGGAGTAATGTCTCAAACTGACTACGCTTTGATCGTTCCCAATAAGACCCGGAGGTAGTTTCCGAAGCACATCTGTAGGCATTCTGTAATCTGTGGACCTTGAGAGTGAGGATGGACTACAGAAATTGCATCGGGATTGAATACAACAGGCACCGTGTGGACTTTTCTCCATGGGAATAATGTCTCAAACTGTCTACGCTTTTATCGTTCCGATTAAGACCAGTAGTAGTTTCTAAAGCACGTCTGAAGGCATTCTGTAATATGTGGACCTTCAGCGTGTTGATGAAACACAGAAATTCCATCAGGTTTGTTTACAACAGGCACCATGCGAACTTTTCTCCATGGGTGTAATGTCTGAAAGCGTCTACGCTTTGCTCGTCACCTGGAAGACCAGTAGTAGTATCCTATGCACATCTGGTGGCATTTCGTTATCTGTGGACCTTCAGAGTTTTGATGAAAATCAAAAATTTCATCTTCATTGAATCTAATAGGCACCATGCTGACTTTTCTCCATGGGAGTAATGTCTCAAACTGTCTACGGTGTGATCGATTAATGGAACAGATTTAGTAGCATCCGAAGCAGATATGGAGGCATTGTGTAATTTGTGGTTCTTCAGAGTGTTGATGAAACACAGAAATTGCATCGCGATTGAATACAACAGGTACCATGCGGACCTTTTTCCATGGAAATAATGTCTCAAACCGTCTATTGTTTGTTTGTTCCCTGGAAGATCAGTATGAGTTTCCAAAGCACATCTGGAGACATTGTGTAATCTGTGGACCTTCAGAGTGTTGGTGAAACACAGAAGTTGCATCGGGATTGAATACAACAGGCACCACGCGGACTTTCCTACATGGGAGTAATGTCTCAAACTGTCTACGATTCGATTGTTCCGTTCAAGGCAAGTGGCAGTTTCTGAAGCACATCTGGAGGCATTCCGTAATCTGTGGACCTTCAGAGTGTTGATGAAACACTGAAATTCCATCGGGATAGAATACAACAGGCACCATGCGATCTTTTCTCCATGATAGTAATGTCTCAAAACGTCTACGCTTTGCTCGTCACCTGGAGGACCAGTAGTAGTTTCCGAAGCACATCTGGAGGCATTTCGTAATCTGTGGACCTTCAGAGTGTTGGTGAAACACAGAAATTGCATCGGGATTGAATACAACAGGCACCATCGGACTTTCCTCCATGGGAGTAATGTCTCAAACTGTCTACGCTTTGATAGTTTCCTGGAAGACCAGTAGTAGTTTCCGAAGCACATCTGGAGGCATTCTGTAATCTGTGGACCTACAGAGTGTTGATGAAACACAGAAATTTCATCGGGATTCTATACAACAAGCACATTGTGGACTTTTCTCCATGGGAGAAATGTCTCAAACTGCGTACGCTTTGATCGTTCCCATGAAGACAGGTAGTAGTTCCCGGAGCACATTTGGTTGGATTTTGTAATCTGTGGACTACCAGATTGTTGATGAAAGACAAATATTGCACCGGGATCGAATACAACAGGCACCATGCGGAATTTTCTCCAAGGGAGTAGTGTCTCAAACTGTCTTCGCTTTGATCGATATCTGGAAGACCAGTAGTGGTTACCGAAGCACATCTGTAGTAATTCTGTAATCTGTGGACCTTCAGAGTTTTGATGAAACAAAAAAATTGCATCGGCATTGATTACAATAGGCTCCATGCTTACATTTGTGATAGGGTGTAATGTCTCAAACCGTCTACGCTTTTGATCGATTTATGGAAGACCAGGAGTAGTTTCCGAAGCACATCTGGAGGCATTCTGCAATCTGTGGACCTTCAGAGTGTTGATGAAACACAGAAATTCAATCGGCATTGAATACAAAAGGCACCATCCCGACCTTTCACCATGGGAGTAATGTCTCAAATTGTCTAACTTTTGACAGATTAATGGAAGACCACTATAGTTTTCGATGCACATCTGGAGGCATTGTGTAATTTGTGGATCTTCAGAAATTGCATGGACATTGAATACAACAGGCACCATGCGAAATTTTCTAAATGGGAGTAATGTCTCAAACTGTCTACGCTTTGATCGTTCCCTGGAAGACGAGGAAGCAGTTTCCGAATCACATCTGTAGGCATTCTTTAATCTGTGGACATTCAGAGTGTTGATGGAACACAGAAATTGCATCGGGATTGAATACAACAGGCACCATGAGGACCTTACTCCATGGCAGTAATGTCTCAAACTGCCTACACTTTGATCGTTCCGTTCAATACCAGTGGTAGATTCAGTAGAACATCTGGAGGCATTCCGTATTCTGTGGACCTTCACAGTGTTGATGAAACACAGAAATTCCATCGGGATTGAATACAACAGGCACCATGCAAACTTTTTACCATTGGCGAAATGCCTCAAACTGTCTACGCTTTGATCGATTTCTGGAAGACCAGTACTAGTTTTCGAAGCACATCTGAAGGTATTCCGTAATCAGTGGACCTTCAGAGTTTTGATGAAACACAAAAATTGCATCGGCATTGAATACAACAGGCACCATGCGTACTTTTCTCCATGGGAGTAATTTCTCAAACTGTCTACTTTTTGATAGCGCTATGAAAGACCAGTAGTAGTTTATGAAGCACATGTGGGGGCATTCTGTAATCTGATAACCTTCAGAGCGTTGATGAAACACAGAAATTGCATCGTAATTGAATACAACAGGCACCATGAGGACTTTTCTCCATGGGAGTAATGTCTCAAACTGTCTACCCTTTGATAGATTCATGGAAGACCAGTATAGTTTCCGAAGCACATCTGGAGGCATTGTGTAATTAGTGGATCTTAAGAGTGTTGATGAAACACAGAAATTGCATGGAGATTGAATACAACAGGCACTATGCGGACTTTTCTGTATGGGAGAAATGTCTCAAACTGTCTACGCTTTGATCGTTCCTTGAAAGACCAGTAACATTTTCCGAAGAACATCTGGAGGCATTGTGTTATATGTGGACCTTCAAAGTTTTGATGAAACACAAAAATTGCATCGGCATTGAATCCAGTAGGCACCATGCGGACTTTTCTGATTGGGTGTAATGTCTCAAACCGTCTACGCTTTGATCGACTCGTGGAAGACCAGTAGTAGTTTCCGAAACACATCTGGAGGCATTCTGTAATCTGCGGACCTTCAGAGTGTTTATGTAACACAGAAATTGCATCAGGACTGAATACAACAGGCACCATGCAGACTTTTCTCCAAGGGAGTAATGTCTCAAACTCTCTACGATTAGATCGTTCCCTGGAAGACCAATAGTAGTTTCCGAAGCACATGTGGAGGCGATCTGTAAACTCTGGACTTTAAGAGTGTTGATGAGACACAAAAATTGAAGCGGGATTGAATACAACAGGCATCACGTGGGCTTTTCTCGAAGGGAGTAATGTCACAAACTGTCTACGCATTGATCGACTCGTGGAAGACCAGTAGAAGTTTCCAAAGAACATCTGGAGGCATCCTGTAATCTGTGGACATTCAGAGTGTTGATGAAACACAGAAATGGCATCGGGATCGAATACAACAGGCACAATGCGGACTTTTCTAAATGGGAGTAATGACTCAAACTGTCTTCGCTTTGATCGTTCCCTGGAACTCCAGTAGAAGTTTCCGAAGCACAGGTGGACGCGTTCTGTAATCTGTGGACCTTCAGAGTGTTGATGAAACATAGCAATTATATCGTAATTGAATACATCAGGCACTATGCGGACTTTTCTCACTGGGAGTAATGTCTCAAACTGTCTACGCTTTGTTCGATTCGTGGGAGACCAGTAGTAGTTTCTGAAGCACATCTGGATGCATTCCGTAATCTCTGGATCTTCAGAGTGCTGACGTAACACAGAAATTGCCTCGGGATTGAATACAACAGGCACCATGCGGACTTTTCCCCATGGGAGTAATGTCTCAAACTGACTACGTTTTGATCGATTCCTGGAAGACTAGTAGTATTTTCCGAAGCACATCTAGAGGCATTCCGTAATCTGTGGACCTTCAGTGTGGTGATCAAACAAAGAAATTGCATCGGGATTGAATACAACAGACACCTTTTGACTTTTCTCCATGGGCGTAATGTCTCACACTGTTTACCATTTGATCGTTCCCTGGAAGACCAGTAGTAGTTTGCGAAGCACATGTGAGGAAATCCTGTAATCTGTGGACCTTCAGAGTGTTGATGAAACACAGAAATTGCATGCGGATTGAATGCCACAGGCACCATGCAGACTTTTCTCTATAGGAGCAATGTGTCAAACTGTCTACGCTTTGATCGATTCCTGGAAGAACAGTAGTAGTTTCCGTAGCACATCTGGAGGCATTCCTTAATCTCTGGACCAACAGGGTGTTGATGAAGAACAGAAATTGCATCGGGATTGAATACAACAGGCACCATGCGGACTTTTCTCCACGGGAGTCATGGCTCAAACTGTCTACGCTGTGATTGTTTACTGGAAGACCAGTAGTAGTTTCCGAAGCACATCTGGAGGCATTCTGTAACAAGAGTGTTGATGGAACACAGAAATTGCATCTGGATTGAATACAACAGGCACCATGCGGACTTTTCTCCATGGGAGTAATGTCTCAAATTGTCTTCGCGTTGATCGTTCCCTGGTAGACCAGTAGAAGTTTCCGAAGCACATGTGGAGACATTCTGCAATCTGCAGACCTTCAGAGATTATGAAACACAGAAATTGCTTCGGGATTGATCACATCAGACACCATTAGGACTTTTTTCCATTCGAGTAAGGTCTCAAACTTACTACGATTTGATCGATTCCCGGAATACCTGTAGTACTTTCCGAAGCACATCTAAAGGCATTCTGTAATCTGTGGACCTTCAGAGTGTTGATGAAACACAATAATTGCATCGGGGTTGAAAACATCAGACACAATGCGGACTTTTCTCTACGCGAGTAATGTCTCAAACTGTTTACGCTTCGATCGTTCACTGGAAGACCAGTAGTAGTTCGAAGCACATCTGGAGGCATTCTGTAATCTGTGGACCTTCAGAGTGATGATGAAACGCAGAAATTGTATCGGGATAGAATACAACAGGCACAATGTGGACTTTTCTCCATTGGAGTAATGTCTCAAACTGTGTACGCGTTGTTCGTTCCCTGGAAGACCAGTAGAAGTTTTCGAAGCACATCTGGAGGCATTCTGTAATCTGTGGACTCTTAGACTGTTGATGAAACACGGCAATTGCATCGGGATTGTGTACTACAGGCACGATGCAGTCTTTTCTCCGTGGGAGTAATGTCTCAAACTGTCTACGGTTTGATTATTCCCTGTAAGACCAGTTGTAGTTTGCGATGCACATTTGAGGGCATTCTGTAATCTGTGGACCTTCAGAGATTAAATGGAACACAGAAATTGCTTCGGGATTGATTACATCAGACACCATTATGACTTTTATCCATGGGAGTAATGTCTGTAACTGTCAACGGTTTGATCATTCCCTTAAAAACCAGTAGTAGTTTCGAAGCACATCTGGAGGCATTCTGAAATCTGTGGACCTTCAGAGTGTTGATGAAACATAGAAATTATATCGGAATTGAATACAACAGACACCATGCGGACTTTTCTCCAAAGGAGTAATGTTTCAACTGTCTACGTTTTGATCGATTCCTGGAAGACCAGTAGTACTATCCGAAGCACATCTAGAATCATTCTGTAATCTCTGGACCGTCAGAGTGTTGATGAAACACATAAATTGCGTCGGGATTGAATAAAACAGACACCATGCGGACTTTTCTCCATGGAAGTAATGTGTCAAACTGTCTACGCTTTGATCGATTCCTGGGAGGCCAGAAGTAGTTTCCGAAGCACATCTGGAGGCATTCTGTAATCTGTGGACATTCAGAGTATTGATGAAACTCAGAAATTGCATCAGGATTGAATACGACAGGCACCATGCGGACATTCCTCCATGGGAGTAATGTCTCAATCTGCCTACGCTTTGATCGTTCCCTGGAAGACCAGTAGTAGTTTGCGAAGCACCTCTGAGGGCATTCAGTAATCTGCGGACCTTCGGAGATTTGAAGAAACACAGAAATAGCTTCGGGATTGATTACATCAGACATCATTAGCACTTTTTTCTATGGGAGTAATGTTTTAAACTAGTTACGATTTGATCGATTCCTGGAAGACCAGTAGTAGTTTCCGAAGCATGTCTGTAGGCTTTCTGTAATCTGTGGACCTTCAGATTGGTGATGAAATTTAGCAATTGCATCGGGATTGAGTACAACAGGCACCATGCAGTCTTTTCTCCATGGGAGTAATGTCCCAAACTGTCTACGGTTTGATTATTCCCTGTAAGACCATTAGCAGTTTCGAAGCACATTTAGAGGCATTCAGTAATCTCTGGACATTCAGAGTATTGATGAAGCACAGAAAATGCATCGGGATTGAATACAACTGCACCATGCGGATTTCTTTCAATGCGAGTAATTTCTAAGGCTGTCTACGCTTTGATCGATTCCTGGAAGACCAGTAGCAGTTTCGAAACACATCTGGAGGCATTCTGTGACCAGTGGACTTTCAGAGTGTTGATGGAACACAGAAATTGAATCGGTATTGAATACAAAAGGCACCATGCGGATCTTTCTCCATCGGAGTAAAGGCTCAAACTGTCTTCGCTTTGATGGTTCCCTGGAAGTCCAGTAGCAGTTTCCAAAGCACATGTGGCGGCGTCCTGTAATCTGTGGACCTTGAGAGTGGTGATGAAACCCAGGAATTGCATCGCGATTGAATACAAGGGGCAGCATGCGGACTTTTCTCCATGGGAGGATTGTCTCAAACTGTCTACGCTTTGATCGATTCCTGGTAGACCAGTAGTAGTTTCCGTAGCACATCTGGAGGCATTCTGTAATCTGTGGACCTTCAGAGTGTTGATGAAACACAGAAATTGCTTCGGGATTCAATACAAGAGGCACCATGCAGACATTTCCCCACCTGAGTAATGTCTCAAACTACTACGTTTTGATCGATTCTGGGAGACCAGTAGTACTATCTTAAGCACATGTAGAGGCATTCTATAACCTTTGGACTGTTAGAGTGTTGATGAAACACATAAATAGCGTCGGGATTGAATTCAACAGCACCATGCGGTCCTTTATTCATGGGAGTAATGTGTCAAACTGTCTACGCTTTGATCGATTCCTGGGAGGCCAGTAGTAGTTTCCGAAGCACATCTGAGGGCATTCTGTAAACTGTGGACCTTCAGAGATTTGATGAAACACAGAAATTGCTTCGGGAGTGATTACATCAGACACCATTAGGCCTTTTTTTCCATGGGAGTAATGTTTCAAACTGTCTACGGTTTGATCATTCCCTGGAAGACCAGTAGTAGTTTCCGAAGCACATCTGGAGGCATTCTGTAATCTGTGGACCCTCTGAGTGTTGATGAAACACAGAAATTGCATCGGGATTGAATACAAGATGCACCATGGTGACTTTTCAATATAGGAGTAATGTCTCAAACTGTCTACGCTTTGATCGTTCTCTGAAAGACCAGTAGTAATTTTCGAAGCACATCTGGAGGCATTCTCTAATCTGTGGACCTTCTGAGTGTTGATGAAACACAAAAATTACATCGGGATTGAATACAACATGCAGCATGCGGACTTTTCCCCATGGGAGTAATGTCTCAAACTGTCTACGGTTTGATCGTTCCCTGGAAGACCAGTATAGTTTCGAAGCGCATCTGGACTCATTCTGTAATCTGTGGACTGTCAGAGTGTTGATGAAACACATAAATTGCATCGGGATTCAATACAACAGGCACCATGCGGACTTTTCCCCATTTGAGTAATGTCTCAAACTGACTACGTTTTGATCGATTCCAGGAAGACCAGTAGTACTATCCGAAGTACATCTAGAGGCATTCTGTAATCTGTGGACCGTCAGAGTGTTGATGAAACACAGAAATTGCATCGGGATTGAATACAACAGACACCATGCGGACTTTTCCCCATGGGTGTAATGTCTCAAACTGTCTACGCTTTGGTACATTCTTTTAAGATCAGTAGTAGTTTCCGAAGCATATCTGGGGGCTTTCTGTAATCTGTGGACCTTCAGATTGGTGATGAAATTTAGCAATTGCCTCGGGATTGAGTACAAAGTGGCACCATGCTGTCTTTTCTCCATGGGTGTAATGTCCCAAACTGTCTACGGTTTGATCGATTCCTGGAAGACCAGTAGTAGCTTCCGAAGCACATATGGATTCATTCTGTAATCTGTGGACCTTCAGAGTATTGATGAAACACAGAAATTGGATGGGGATTGAATACAATAGGCTCCATGCAGACTTTTCTCCATGGGAGTAATGTCTCAAACTGTCTTCGTTTAGATCGTTCCCTGGAAGTCCAGTAGATGTTTCCGAAGCACAGTTGGAGGCGTTCTGTCATCTGTGGGCCTTCAGAGTGTTGATGAAACACAGAAATTGCATCGGGATTGAATACAACAGACACCATGCGGACTTTTCTCCGTGGGTGTAATGTCTCAACCTGTCTACGCTTTGATCGATTCCTGAAAGACCAGTAGTAGTTGTCGAAGCACATCTGAAGACATCCTGTAATCTGTGGACTTTCAGAGTATTGATGAAACACAGAAATTGCATCGGGATTGAATAAAACATGCACCATGTTGACCCTTCTCTATAGGAGTAATGTCTCAAACTGTGTTCGCTTTGATCGTTCCCTGGAAGACCAGTAGTAATATCCGAAGCACATCTGGAGGCATTCTATAATCTGTGGACTTTCAAAGTGTTGATGAAACACAGAAATTGCATCGGGATTGAATACAACATGCACCATGCTGACTTTTCTCTATAGAAGTAATGTCTCAAACTGTCTACGGTTTGATCGTTCCCTGGAAGACCAGTACTATTTTCCGAAGCACATCTGGAGGCATTCTGTAATCTGTGGACTTTCAGAGTATTGATGAAACACAGAAATTGCATCAGGATTGAATACGACAGGCACCATGCGGTCATTTCTCCATGTTAGTAATGTCTCAAACTGTCTACGCTTTTATCTTTCCCTGAAAGACCAGTAGCAGTTTCCGAAGCACATCTGGAGGCATTCTGCAATCTGTGGACTTTCAGAGTGTTGATGAAACACAGAAATTGCATCGGGATTCAATACAACCGGCAACATGCGGACTTTTCACCATGGGAGTAATGTCTCAAATTGTCTATGCTTTGATCATGTCCTGAAAGACTAGTAGTAGTTTCCGAAGCACATCTGGAGTCATTCTGTAATCTGTGGACCTGCAGAGTTTTGATGAAACACGGCAATTGCATCGGGATTGAGTACAACAGGCACGATGCCGTCTTTTCTCCATGGGAGTAATGTCCGAAACTGTCTACGGTTTGATTATTCCCTGTAAGACCAGTATTAGTTTCGCAGCACATTTAGAGGCATTCAGTAATCTCTGTACCTTCAGAGTGTTGATGAAGCACAAAAAATGCATCGGGATTGAATACAAATGCACCATGCGGATTTCTTTCAATGCGAGTTATTTCTAAGGCTGTCTACGCTTTGATCGATTCCTGGAAGTTCAGTAGAAGTTTCGAAACACATCTGGAGGCATTCTGTAAGCAGTGGACCTTCAGAGTGTTCGAGGAACACAGAACTTGAATCGGTATTGAATACAACATGCACCATGCGGGTCTTTCTCCATAGGAGTAAAGTCTCAAACTGTCTTCGCTTTGATGGTTCCCTGGAAGACCAGTAGCAGTTTCCAAAAGCACATGTGGCGGCGTCCTGTAATCTCTGGACCATCAGAGTGTTGATGAAACACAGGAATTGCATCGCGATCGAATACAACAGGCAGCATGCGGACTTTTCTCCATGGGAGGAATGTCTCAAACTGTCTACGCTTTGATCGATTCCTGGAAGACCAGTAGCAGTTTCCGTTACACAACTGGAGGCATTCTGTAATCTGTGGACCTTCAGAGTATTGATGAAACACAGAAATTGCATCGGGATTGAATACAACATGCACCATGGTGACTTTTCCCAATAGGAGTAATGTCTCAAACTGTCTACGCTTTGATCGTTCCAGGAAAGACCAGTAGTAATTTTCGAAGCACATCTGGAGGCATTCTGTAATCTGTGGACCTTCAGAGTGTTGATGAAACACAGAAATTGCATCGGGATTGAATACGACAGGCACCATGCGGATTTCTTTCAATGCGAGTAATTTCTAAGGCTGTCTACGCTTTGATCGATTCCTGGAAGACCAGTAGCAGTTTCGAAACACATCTGGAGGCATTCTGTGACCAGGGGACCTTCAGATTGTTGATGGAACACAGAAATTAAATCGGTATTGAATACAAAAGGCACCATGCGGATCTTTCTCCATAGGAGTAAAGGCTCAAACTGTCTTCGCTTTGATGGTTCCCTGGAAGACCAGTAGCAGTATCCAAAGCACATGTGGCGGCGTCCTGTAATCTGTGGACCTTGAGAGTGGTGATGAAACACAGAAATTGCTTCGGGATTCAATACAAGAGGCACCATGCGGACTTTTCCCCACCTGAGTAATGTCTGAAACTGACTACGTTTTGATCGATTCCTGGGAGACCAGTAGTACTATCTTAAGCACATGTAGAGGCATTCTATAACCTTTGGACTGTTAGAGTGTTGATGAAACACATAAATAGCGTCGGGATTGAATTCAACAGACACCATGCCCACTTTTCTCCATTTGAGTAATGTCTCAAACTGACTACGTTTTGATCGATTCCTGGAAGACCAGTAATACTATCCGATGCACATCTAGACTCATTCTGTAATCTCTGGACCGTCAGAGTGTTGATGAAACACATAAATTGCGTCGGGATTGAATACAACAGCACCATGCGGTCCTTTATCCATGGGAGTAATGTGTCAAACTGTCTACGCTTTGATAGATTCCTGGGAGGCCAGTAGTAGTTTCCGAAGCGCATCTGAGGGCATTCTGTAAACTGTGGACCTTAAGAGATTTGATGAAACACAGAAATTGCTTCGGGAATGATTACATCAGACACCATTATGCCTTTTTTCCATGGGAGTAATGTTTCAAACTGTTTCCGATTTGATCGATTCCTGCAACACCAGAAGTACTACCCGAAGTGTGTTGATGAAAAACATAAATTGCATTGGGATTCAATACAACAGGCACCTTGCAGTCTTTTCTCCATGGGAGTAATGTCTCTAACTGTCTACGGTTTGATCATTCCCTGGAAGACCAGTAGCAGTTTCCGTAACACAACTGGAGGCATTCTGTAATCTGTGGACCTTCAGAGTATTCATGAAACACAGAAATTGCATCGGGATTGAATACAACATGCACCATGGTGACTTTTCCCAATAGGAGTAATGTCTCAAACTGTCTACGCTTTGATCGTTCCAGGAAAGACCAGTAGTAATTTTCGAAGCACATCTGGAGGCATTCTGTAATCTGTGGACCTTCAGAGTGTTGATGATACAGAAATTGCATCGGGATTGAATACGACAGGCACCATGCGCACTTTTCCCCATCTGAGTAATGTCTCAAACTGACTACGTTTTGATCGATTCCTGGAAGACCAGTTGTACTATCCGTAGCACATCTAGAGGCATTCAGTAATCTTTGGACCGTCAGAGTGTTGATGAAACACATAAATAGCGTCGGGATTGAATCCAACAGACACCATGCGGACTTATCTCCATGGGAGTAATGTCTCAAACTGTCTACGTTTTGATCGATACCTAGAAGACCAGTAGTAGTTTCCGAAGCACATCTGGAAACATTCTGTAATCTGTGGACTTTCAGAGTGTTGATGAATCACAGACATTTCATCGGGATTGAATACAAATGCACCATGCTGAATCCTCTCAATGCGAGTAATTTCTAAGGCCCTCTACGCTTTGATCGATTCCTGGAAGACCAGTAGCAGTTTCGAAACACATCTGGAGGCATTCTGTAACCAGCTGACCTTCCGGGTGTTGATGGAACACAGAAATTTAATCGGTATTGAATACAACTGGCACTATGCGGATCTTTCACCATGGGAGTAAAACATCAAACTGTCTTCGCTTTGATCGTTCCCTGGAAGACCAGTAGCAGTTTCCAAAGCACATGTGGCGGCGTCCTGTAATCTGTGGACCTTGAGGATGGTGATGAAACACAGCAATTGCATCGCTATTGAATACAACGGGCAGCATGCGGACTTTTCTATATGGGAGTAATGCCTCAAACTGTCTACGATGTGATCGTGTACTGGAAGACCAGTAGTAGTTTCCGAGGCACATCTGGAGTCATTCTGTAATCTGTGGACCTTCAGAGTGTTGATGAAACACAGAAACTGCATCGGGATTCAATGCAAAAGGCACCATGCAGTCTTTTCCCCGTCTGAGTAATGTCTCAAACTGACTACGTTTTGATCGATTCCTGGAAGACCAGTAGTACTATCCAAAGCACATCTAGAGGCAATCTGTAATCTTAGGACCGTCGGAGTGTTGATGAAACACATAAATGGCATCGGGATTGAATCCAACAGACACCATGCGGACTTTTTTCCATGGGAGTAATGTCTCAAACTATCTACGCTTTGATCGATTCCTGGAAGACCAGTATTAGTTTCGGAAGCACATATGGAGGCATTCTGTAATCTGTGTACCTTCAGAGTGTTGATGAAACACAGAAATTGCTTCCGGATTCAATACAACAGGCTCCATGCGGACTTTTCCCCATTTGAGTAATGTCTCAAACTGACTACGTTTTGATCGATTCCTGGAAGACCAGTAGTACTATCCAAAGCATATCTAGAGGCAATCTGTAATCTTAGGACCGTCGGAGAGTTGATGAAACACATATATAGCATCGGGATTGAATCCAACAGACACCATGCGGACTTTTTTCCATGGGAGTAATGTCTCAGACTGCCTACGCTTTGATCGATCCCTGTAAGCCCAGTAGTAGTTTGCAAAGCACATCTGGTGGAATTCTGTAGTCCGTGGACCTCAAGAGTGTTGATGAATCACAGAAATTTCTTCGGGATTCAATACAACGGGCACCATGGGGACTTTTCCCCATTTGAGTAATGTCTCAAACTGACTACGGTTTGATCGATTCCTGGAAGACCAGTAGTACTATCCGAAGCACATCTAGAGGCATTCTGTAATATGTGGACCGTCAGAGTGTTGATGAAACACATAAATTGCATTGGGATTGAATACAAATGCATCATGCGGAATTCTCTCAATGCGAGTAATTTCTAAGGCTCTCTACTCTTTGTTCGATTCCTGGAAGACCAGTAGCAGTTTCGGAACACATCTGTAGGCTTCTGTAACCAGTTGACCTTCAGAGTGTTGATGAAAGACAGAAATTGAATCGGTATTGAATACAACAGGCACCATGAGGATCTTTCTCCATGGGAGTAAAGCTTCAAACTGTCTTCGCTTTGATCGTTCCCTGGAAGACCAGTAGCAGATTCCAAAGCACATGTGGCGGCGTCCTGTAATCTGTGGACCTTGAGGGTGGTGATGAAACACAGCAATTGCATCGCGATTGAATACAACGGGCAGCATGCGGACTTTTCTATATGGGAGTAATGTCTCAAGCTGTCTACGATGTGATCGTTTACTGGAAGACCAGTAGTAGTTTTCGAAGCACATCTGCAGGCATTCAGTATTCTGTGGACCTTCAGAATGTTGATGAAACACAGAAATTACATCGATATTGAATACAACAGGCACCTTGCGGACTTTTCTTACTGGGAGTAATGTCTCAAACTGTCTACGATTTGGTCGTTCCCTGGAAGACTAGTAGTAGTTTCTGAAGCACATCCTTAGGAATTCTGCAATTTGTGGACCTTCAGAGTGTTGATGGAACACAAATATTGCATGGGAATTGATTACATCAGGCACCGTGCTCACTTCTCTCCATGGAGTAATGTCTTAAACTGTCTACGCTTTGATCGATTCCTGGAAGACCAGTAGTAGTTTCCGAAGCACATCTGGAGTCTTTCTGTAATCTGTGGACCTTCAGAGTGTTGATGAAACACGGAAACTGCATCGGGATTCAATGCAAATGGCTCCACGCAGATTTTTCCCCGTCTGAGTAATGTCTCAAACTGACTACGTTTTGATCGATTCCTGGAAGACCAGTCGTAATATCCGAAGCCCATCTAGAGGCATTCTGTAATCTTTGGACCGTCAGAGTGTTGATGAAACACATAAATTGCATCGGGATTGAATACAAAAGACACCATGCGGACTTTTCTCCATTTGAGTAATGTCTCAAACTGTCTACGATTTGATCGATTCCTAGAAGACCAGTAGTAGTTTCCGAAGCACATCTGGAATTGTTCTGTTATCTGTGGACTTTCAGAGTATTGATGAAACACAGAAATTGCATTGGGATTGAATACAACAGACACCATGTGGACTTTTCTCCATGGGAGTAATGTCTCAAATTGTCTACGTTTTGATCGATTCCTAGAAGACCAGTAGTAGTTTCCGAAGCACATCTGGAAGCATTCTGTAATTTGTGGCCTTTCAGAGTGTTGATGAATCACAGACATTTCATCTGGATTGAATGCAACAGACACCATGCGGACTTTTCATCATGGGAGTAATGTCTCAAACTGTCTACGCTTTGATCGTGCCCTGGAAGACTAGTAGTTTTTCCGAAGCATATCTGAAGGCTTTCTGTAATCTGTGGACCTTCAGAGTTGTGATGAAACACAGCAATTGCCTCGGGATTAAGTACAACAGGCACCATGCAGTCTTTTCTCCATGCGAGTAATGTCACAAACTGTCTACGGTTTGATCGATTCCTAGAAGACCAGTAGTAGTTTCCGAAGCACATCTGGAAGCATTCTGTAATCTGTGGACTTTCAGAGTGTTGATGAATCACAGACATTTCATCGGGATTGAATACAAATGCACCATGCGGAATTCTCTCAATGCGAGTAATTTCTAAGGCCCTCTACGCTTTGATCGATTCCTGGAAGACCAGTAGCAGTTTCGAAACACATCTGGAGGCATTCTGTAACCAGCTGACCTTCCGGGTGTTGATGGAACACAGAAATTTAATCGGTATTGAATACAACAGACACTATGCGGATCTTTCTCCATGGGAGTAAAACATCAAACTGTCTTCGCTTTGATCGTTCCCTGGAAGACCAGTAGCAGTTTCCAATGCACATGTGGCGGCGTCCTGTAATCTGTGGACCTTGAGGATGGTGATGAAACACAGCAATTGCATCGCGATTGAATACAAAGGGCGGCATGCGGACTTTTCTATATGGGAGTATTGCCTCAAACTGTCTACGATGTGATCGTGTACTGGAAGACCAGTAGTAGTTTCCGAGGCACATCTGGAGTCATTCTGTAATCTGTGGACCTTCAGAGTGTTGATGAAACACAGAAACTGCATCGGGATTCAATGCAAAAGGCACCATGCAGTCTTTTCCCCGTCTGAGTAATGTCTCAAACTGACTACGTTTTGATCGATTCCTGGAAGACCAGTAGTACTATCCAAAGCACATCTAGAGGCAATCTGTAATCTTAGGACCGTCGGAGTGTTTATGAAACACATAAATGGCATCGGGATTGAATCCAACAGACACCATGCGGACTTTTTTCCATGGGAGTAATGTCTCAAACTATATACGCTTTGATCGATACCTGTAAGACCAGTATTAGTTTCGGAAGCACATCTGGAATTGTTCTGTTATCTGTGGACTTTCAGAGTGTTGATGAAACACAGAAATTACATCGGGATTCGATACAACATGCACCATGCTGACTTTTCTCTATAGGAGCAATGTCTCAAAATGTCTACGGTTTGATCGTTCCCTGCAAGACCATTAGTAGTTTCCGAAGCAGATCTGGTGGCAGACTGTAATCTGTGGACCTTCAGAGTTTTGATGAAACACAGAAATTGCATCAAGATTGAATACGACAGGCAACATGCGGACATTTCCCCATTTGAGTAATGTCTCAACCTGACTACGTTTTGATCGATTCCTGGAAGACCAGTAGTACTATCCAAAGCACATCTAGAGGCAATCTGTAATCTTAGGACCGTCGGAGAGTTGATGAAACACATATATAGCATCGGGATTGAATAAAACAGACACCATGCGGACTTTTTTTCCATGGGAGTAATGTCTCAAACTGTCTACGTTTTGATCGATTCCTAGAAGACCAGTAGTAGTTTCCGAAGCACATCTGGAAGCATTCTGTAATCTGTCGACTTTCATAGTGTTGATGAATCACAGACATTTCATCGGGATTTAATACAACAGGCAAAATGCGGACTTTTCATCATGGGAGTAATGTCACAAACTGGCTACGCTTTGATCGTGCCCTGGAAGACTAGTAGCAGTTCCGAAGCACATCGGGAGGCATTCTATAATCTGTGGACCTTCAGAGTGTTGATGAAACACAGAAATTGCATCGGGATTGAATACAACCGGCACCATGCGGTCTTTTCTCCATGGGAGTAATGTTTTAAACTATCTTCACTTTGATCGTTCCCTCGAAGACCAGTAGCAGTTTTCGAAGCACAAGTGGAGGCGTTCTGCAATCTGTGGACTTTCGGAGTGTTGATGAAATACAAAAATTGCATAGGGATTGAATACAACAGGCACCATGAGGACTTTTTTCCATGGGAGTAATGTCTCTAACTGTCCACGCTGTAAAGGTTTCCTGGAAGACCAGTAGTACTTTCCGAAGCACATGTAAAGGCATTATGTAATCTGTGTACCTTCACAGTGTTAATGAAAAACAGAAATTGCATCGGGATTGAATACAACAACCATCATCTTGCAGACTTTCCATCATGGGAGTAATGTCTCAAACTACGTTGTGATTGTTCCCTATAAGACCAGAAGTAGTTTAGAAGCACATTTGGAGGCATCGTGTAAATTGAGGACCTTCAGAGTGTTGATGAAAACAGAAATTGCATCGGGATTGAATACAACAGGCACCATGCGGACTTTTCTCACTGGGAGTAATGTCTCAAACTGTCTACGATTTGATCGTTCCCTGGAAGACCAGTAGTAGCTTCCGAAGCGCATCTGGATTTATTCTGTAACGTGTGGACCTTCAGAGTGTGATGAAACAGAAATTGCAATGAAGTTGAATATAACAGGCACCATGCGGTTAATTCTCCATGGGAATAATGTCTCAAACTGTCTACACTTTGATCGTTCCCTAGAAGACCAGTAGCAGTTTCCGAAGCACATGTGGAGGCATTCTGTAATCTGTGGACCTTGAGAGTGTTGATGAAACCCAGAAATTGTATCGCGATTAAATACAACAAGCACCATGCCGACTATTTCTCCAAATGAGTAATGTCTCATACTGTCTACGCTGTAATCGTAACCTGGAAGACCAGTAGTAGTTTCCGAAGCACATCTGGAGGTATTCTGCAATCTGTGGATCTTCAGAGTTTTGATGAAACACAGAAATTGCATCGGGATTGAATACAAAAGGCACCATGTCGACCTTTCTCCATGGGAGTAATGTCTCAATTTGTCTTCGCTTTGGTCGTTCACTGGATGACCAGTAGTAGTTTATGAATCACATGTGGAGGCGTTCTGTAATCTGTGGACCTTCAGAGTGTTGATGAAACACAGAAATTGCATCGGGATTTAATATAACCAGCACCATTCAGACTTTTCTCCATGGGAGTAAAGTTTTAAACTTTCTTCGCTTTGATCGTTTCCTCGAAGGCCAGTGGCAGTTCCCGAAGCACATGTGGAGGCGTTCTGCAATCTGTGGACATTCGGATAGTTGATGAAATACAGAAATTGCATCCAGATTGAATACAACAGGCACCATTTGGACTTTTCTCCACGGAGTAATGTCTCAAACTGTCTACGCTTTGATCGTTCATTGGAAGACCAGTAGTAGTTTCCGAAGCACATCTGGAGGCATTTTGTAATCTCTGGAACTTCTGAGTGTTGATGAAATACAGAAATTGCATCGGGATTGAATACAACAGGAACCATGCGGACCTTTCTAGATGGGAGGTATTTATAAAACTGTCTACGCTTTGATCGATTCCTGGAAAACCAGTAGTAGTTTCCGAAGCACATCTGCAGGCATTCTGTAGTACGTGGAACTTCAGAGTGTTGATGAAATACAGAAATTGCATCGGGATTGAATACAACAGACACCATGCTGACTTCTCTCCACGGGAGTAATGTCTCAAACTGTTTACGCTGTTACCGTTTCCTGGAAAACCAGTAGTAGTTTGCGAAGCACATCTGCAGGCATTCAGTATTCTGTGGAACTTCAGAGTGTTGATGAAACACAGAAATTGCATCGATATTGAATACAACAGGCACCATGCGTACTTTTTTCCATGGGAGTAATGTCTCAAAATGTCTACGATGTGATCGTTTACTGGAAGACCAGTAGTAGTTTCCGAAGCACATCTGGAGGCATTGAGAATTCTGTGGACTTTCACACTGTTGATGGAACACAGAAATGGCATCGGAATTTAATACAACAGGCCCCATGCTGACTTTTCTCACTGGGAGTAATGTCCCAAACTGTCTACGATTTTATCGTTCATTGGAAGACTAGTTGTAGTTTCCGAAGCACATCTGGAGGAATTCTGCAATTTGTGGACCTTCAGAGTGTTGATGGAACATAGGTATTGCATCGGATTTGATTACAACAGGCACCATGCACACTTTTCTCCATGGGAGTAATGTCTCAAACTGTCTACGCTTTGATCGTTCCCTGGAAGACCAGTAGCAGTTTCCGACGCGCATCTGGATATATTCTGTAACCTGTGGACATTCTGAGTGTTGATGAAACAGAAATTGCACCGAAGTTGAATATAACAGGCGCCATGCGGTTTATTCTCCATTGGAGTAATGTCTAAATATGTCTACGCATTGATCGTTCCCTTGAAGACCAGTAGCAGTTTCCGAAGCACATGTGGAGGCGTTCTGCAATCTGTGGACCTTCAGAGTGTTGATGAAACACAGAAATTGCATCGGGATTGAATACGACGCGTAAAATGCGGTCTTTCCTCCATGGGAGTAATGTATCGAACTGTCTACGATTTAATCATACCCTGGAAGACCAGTGGTAGTTTGGAAGCACATCTGGAGGCATTCTGTAATCTATGGACCTTCAGAGTGGTGATGAAACACAGCAATTGCATCGGGGTTGAATACAACAGGCACCATGCGGTCTTTTCTCCATTGGAGTAATGTCTCAAACTGTGCACGGTTTGATCATTCCCAGGAAGACCAGTAGTAGTTTCGAAGCACATCTGGAGGATCTCTGCAATTTGTGGACCTTCAGAGTGTTGATGGAACACAGAATTTGCATCGGAATTGATTACTACAGGCACCATGTGGACTTTTCTCCATGGTAGTAATGTCTCAAACTGTCTACGCTTTGATCGTTCCCTGGAGGAAAAGAAGCTTATCTGGAGGCATTCTGTAATCTCTGGGCTTTCAGAGTGTTGATGAAATAAAGAAATGGCTTCGGGATTGTTTACATCAGGCACCATGCGGACTTTTCTCCACGGAGTAATGTCTCAAACTGTCTACGATGTAATCGTTTACTGGAAGATCAGTAGTAGTTTTCTAAGCACATCTGCATTCATTCAGTATTCTGAGGACCTTCAGAGTGTTGATGAAACACAGAAATTGCATCGATATTAAATACAACAGGTACCATGCGGACTTTTCTCCATGGGAGTAATATCTAAAAACTGTCTACGTTGTGATCGTTCATTGGAAGACCAGTAGTAGTTTCCGAAACACATATGAAGGCATTCTGTAATCTCTGGACCTTCTGAGTGTTGATGAAACACAGAAATGGCATCGGGATTGAATACAACAGGAACCATGCGGACCTTTCTAGATGGGAGGTATGTATCAAACTGTCTACGATTTGATCGATTCCTGGAAGACCAGTACTAGTTTCCGAAGCACATCTGCAGGCATTCTGTAGTCCGTGGACCTTCAGAGTGTTGATTAAATACAGAAATTGCATCGGGATTGAATACAACAGGCACCATGCTGACTTCTCTCCATGGGAGTAATTTCTCGAACTGTCTACGGTTTGATCATTCCCTGGAAGACCAGTAGTAGTTTCGAAGCACATCTGGAGGCATTCTGTAATCTGTGGACCTTCAGAGTGGTGATAAAACACAGCAATTGCATCGGAATTGAATACAACAGGCACCATGCTCACTTCTCTCCACGGGAGTAATGTCTCAACCTGTTTATGCTGTGACCGTTTCCTAGAAGACCAGTAGTATTTTCCGAAGCACATCTAAAGGCATTCTGTAAACTGTGGACATTCAGAGTGGTGATAAAACACAGCAATTGCATCGGAATTGAATACAACAGACACCATGCTCACTTCTCTCCACGGGAGTAATGTATCAAACTGTTTACGCTGTTACCGTTTCCTGGAGGACCAGTAGTAGTTTGCGAAGCACATCTGGAATCATTCTGTAATCTGTGGACCTTCAGAGTGTTGATGAAACACAGTAATTGCATCGATATTGAATACAACAGGCACCATGCGGACTTTTCTATATGGGAGTAATATCTAAAAACTGTCTACGGTTTGATCCTTCCTGGAAGACCAGTAGTAGTTTCCGAAGCACATCTGGAGGCATTCTGTAATCTGTGGAACTTCAGAGTGTTGATGAAACACAGAATTAGCATCGGGATTACATACAACAGGCACCATGCAGACTTTTCTCAATCCGACTAACGTCTCAAATTGTCTACGCTTTGATCGAACCCTGGAATACAAGTAGTAGTTTCCGAAGCACATCTGAGGGCATTCTGTAATCTGTGGACCTTCAGAGTGTTAATGAAACACAGAAATTGCATCGGGATTGAATACAACAGTCACCATGCGGACTTTTCTCCACGGGAGTAAAGTCTCAAGAGTCTACGCTGTGATTGTTTACTGGAATACCAGAGTGTAGTTTCCAAAGCACATCGGGAGGCATTCTGCAACAGAGTGTTGATGAAACACAGAAATTGCATCGGGATTGAATACAACAGGCATCATGCGGACTTTTCTCAATGGTAGTAATGTCTCAAACTGTCTACGATTTGATCGTTCCCTGGAAGACAAGTAGTAGTTTGCCAAGCACATCTTAGGGCATTCTGTAATCTGTGGCCCTTCAAAGTGTTGATGAAACACAGAAATGGCTCCGGGATTGTGTACAACAGGCACCATAAGGTCTTTTATCCATGGGAGTAAAGTTTCAAACTTTCTACGCTTTGTTCGATTCCTGGAAGACCAATAGTAGTTTCCGTAGCACATGTGGAGGCATTCTGTAATCTGTGGACCATCAGAGTGTTGATGAATCACAGTAAATGCATCGGGATTGAATACAAAGGGCACCATGCGGACTTTCCTCCATGTTAGTAATATCTAAAACTGTCTACGATTTCATCGATCCCTGAGAGACCAGAAGTAGTTTCAGAAGCTTATCTGGAGGCATTCTGTAATCTGTGGAACATCAGAGTGTTGATAAAACATAGAAATTGCATCGGTATTGAATACAACAGGCACCTTGCGGACTAATCTCCATGGGAGTAATGTCTCAAACTGTCAACGGTTTGATCATTCAAAGGAAGACTAGTAGTAGTTTCGACGCACATCTGGAGGAATTCTGCATTTTGTGGACCTTCAGAGTGTTGATGGAACACAGAAATTGCATCGGAATTGATTACAACAGGCACCATGATCACTTTTCTCCATGGGAGTAATGTCTCAAACTGTCTACGTTTTTGATCGTTCACTGGAAGACCAGTAGTAGTTTCCGAAGCGCATCTGGATTTATTCTTTAACCTGTGGACCCTCAGAGTGTTGATGAAACAGAAATTGCACCGATGTTGAATATAACAAGCACCATGCGGTCTATTCTCCATGGGAGTAATGTCTCAAACTGTCTACGCTTTGATCGTTCCCATTAAGACCAGTAGTAGTTTCCGAAGCGCATCTGGATTTATTCTGTAACCTGTGGACCTTCAGAGTGTTTATGAAGCAGAAATTGCACCGAAGTTGAATATAACAGGCACCATGCGGTTTATTCTCGATGGGAGTAATGTCTCAAACTGTCTACGCATTGATCGTTCCCTAAAAGACCAGTAGCAGTTTCCGAAGCACATGTGGAAGCGTTCTGTAATCTGTGGACCGTCAGAGTGTTGATCAAACATAGAAAAATTCATCGGGATTAAATACAACAAGCACCATGCGGCCTTTTCTCCATGGGAGTAATGTCTGGAACTGTCTACGGTTTGATCATTCCATGGAAGACCAGTAGTAGTTTCGAAGCACATCTGTAGGCATTCTGTAATCTGTGGAACTTCAGAGTGTTGATGAAACACAGAATTTGCATCGGGATTACATACAACAGGCACCATGCGGTCTTTTCTCAATCCGAGTAACGTCTCAAATTGTCTACCCTTTGATCGATCCCTGGAAGACAAGTAGTAGTTTCCGAAGCACATCTGAGGGCATTCTGTAATCTGTGGACCTTCAGAGTGTTAATGAAACACAGAAATTGCATCGGGATTGAATACAACAGTCACCATGCGGACTTTTCTCCAAGGGAGTAAAGTCTCAAGAGTCTACGCTGTGATTGTTTACTGGAAGACCAGTGTGTAGTTTCCGATGCAAATAGGGAGGCATTCTGCAACAGAGTGTTGATGAAACACAGAAATTGCATCGGGATTGAATACAAGAGGCACCATGCGGACTTTTCTCCATGCTAGTAATGTCACAAATTGTCTACGCTTTGATCGTTCCCTGGAAGGCCAGTATTAGTTTGTGAAGCACATCTTAGGGCATTCTGTAATCTGTGGAGCTTCAGAGTGTTGATGAAACACAGGAATGGCTTCGCGATTGTTTACAACAGGCACCATAAGGTCTTTTATCCATGGGAGTAATGTCGCAAACTGACTACGCTTTGTCCGATTCCTCGAAGACCAATAGTAGTTTCCGCAGCACATCTGGAAGCGTTCTGTTATCTGTGGACCGTCAGACTGTTGATGAAACACAGAAATTGCATCGGGTTAGAATACAACAGCCACCTTGCGGACTTTTCTCCATGTTTGAAATGTCTCAAACTGTCTACGATTTGATCGATCCCTGGAAAACCAGAAGTAGTTTCCGAAACTTATCTGGAGGCATTCTGTAATCTGTGGATCATCAGAGTGTTGATAAAACAAAGAAATTGCATCGGGATTGAATACAACATGCAAAATGCGGACTATTTCTCCACGGGAGTAATGTCTCAAACTGTCTACGCTGTAATCATTACCTGGAAGACCAGTAGTAGTTTCCGAAGCACATCTGGAGGTATTCTGTAATCTGTGGATCTTCAGAGTGTTGATGAAACACTGAAATTGCATCGGGATTGAATACAAAAGTCCCCATGTCAACTTTTCTCCACGGGAGTAATGTCTCAAACAGTCTACGCTGTAATCCTTCCCTGGAAGACCAGTAGTAGTTTCCAGAGCACATCTGGACTCATTCTGTAATCTGTGGTCTTTCAGAGTGTTGATGAGATACAGAAATTGCACCGGGATTTAATACAACAGGCATCATGTGGTCTTTTCTCTATGGGAGTAATGTCTCAAACAGTCTACTTTTTTATCGCGTTCCGGAAGACCAGTAGTTGTTTCTGAAGCACATCTGGAGGCATTCTGTAATCTGTGATATTTCAGAGTGTTGATGAAACACAGAAATTGCAATGGGATTGAATACAACAGGCTCCATGCGGACTTTTCTCCACAGGCGTAATGTCTCAATCTGTTTACGCTGTGAGCGTTTCCTGGAAGACCAGTAGTAGTTTCCGAAGCACATCTGGAGTCATTCTGTAATCAGCGGGTTGACGAAAAAACAGAAATTGCATCGGCATTGAATACAAAAGACACCATGTCGACTTTTCTGCATGGGAGTAATGTCTGAAACTGTCTTCGCTCTGATCGTTCACTGGATGACCAGTAGTAGTTTATGAAGCACATGTGGAAACTTTCTGTAATCTGTGGACCTCCAGAGTGTTGATCAAACACAGAAATTGCATCGGGATTGAATTCAACAGGCACCATGCGGACTTCTCTTCACTGGATTACTGTCTCAATCTGCCTACTTTTTGATCACGTTCTGAAAGACCAGTAGTAGTTTCCGAAGCACATCTGGGGGCGTTCTGTAATCTGTGGACCATAAGACTGTTGATGAAACACAAAAATTGCACCGGTATTGAATACAACAGAGCACCAAGCGGACTTTTCTCCATGCCACTAATATCTCAAACTGTCTACGCCTTGATCGACTCCTGGAAGACCAGAAGTAGTTTCTGAAGCATATCTGGAGGTATTCTGTAATCTGTGGACATTCATAGTGTTGATGAAACACAGAAATTTCATCGGGATTTAATACAACAGGCACCATGCGGACTTTTATCCATGTTAGTAATGTCACAAACTTTCTACAATTTGATCGACCCCTGAAGACCAGAAGTAGTTTATGATGCACATGTGGAAGCGTTCTGTAATCTGTGGACCCTCAGAGTGTTGATCAAACACAGAAATTGCATCGGTATTGCATACAACAGGCACTATGCGGACTTTTCTAAATGGGAGTAATGTCTCAAACTGTCTACGCTTTGAACGATTCCCGGAAGACCAGTAGTAGTTTATGAAGCACATGTGGAAGCGTTCTGTAATCTGTGGACACTCTGAATGTTGACGAAACACAAAAATTACATCGGGAATGAATATAATAGGCACCATGTGGACTTTTCTCCATTGGGGTAATATCTCAAACTGTCTACGCTGTAATCGTTTCCTAGATGACCAATAGTAGTTTCAGAGCACATCAGGAGGCATTCTGTAATCTGTGGACCTTGAGAGTGTTGATGAAACACAGAAATTACATCGGTATTGAATACAACAGGCACCATGCGGACGTTTCTAAACGGGAGTAATGTCTCAAACTGTCTACGCTTTTGATCGATTGCTGGAAGACCAGTTGTAGTTTCCGAAGCACATCTGGAGGCATTCTGTAATCTGTGGACTTTCAAAATGTAGATGAAACACAGAAATTGCATCGGGATTGAATACAACAGGCACCATGCGGACTTTTCCACACGGAAGTAATGTGTCAAACTGTCTACGTTCTGATCGTTTACTGGAAGACCAGAAGTAGTTTCCGAAGCACATCTGAAGGAATTCTGTATTATGTGGACCTTCAGAGTGTTGATCAAACACAGAAATGGTATCGGTATTGAATACAACAGGCACCATGCGGACTTTCCTCAATGGGAGTAATGTCTCAAAGTGTCTACGCTTTGATCGATTCCTGGAAGAACAGTAGTAGTTCCCGAAGCACAACAGGAGGCATTCTGTAAAATGTAGACCTTCAGAGTGTTGATGAAACACACAAATTGTTTCGGTATTGAATATAACAAGCAACATGCGGTCTTTTCTATATGGGAGGAATGTCTCAAACTGTCTACGCTTTGATCGTTCCAGGGAAGAGCAGTAGTAGATTCCGAAGCACATCTGGAGGCATTCTGTACTCTGTGGTCCTTAATAGTGTTGATTAATCACAGTAATTGCATCGGGATTGAATACAACAGGCACCATGCGGTCTTTCCTCCATGGGAGTAATGTCTCAAGCAGTCTACGCTGTGAGCGTTTACTGGAAGACCAGTAGTAGTTTCCGAAGCACATCTGGATTCATTCTGTAATCTGTGGACTTGCAGAGTGTTGATGAAACACAGAAATTGCATCGGGATTGAATACAACAGGCACCATGCGGACTTCTCTTCATTGGAGTAATGTCTCAATCTGCCTACTTTATGATCGCGTTCTGAAAGACAAGTAGTAGTTTCCGAAGCACATCTGGAGGCGTTCTGTAATCTGTGGGCCTTAAGAAAATTGATGAAACACAGAAATTGCATCGATATTGAATACAACAGGCACCAAGCGGACTTTTCTCAATAGCAATAATGTCTCAAACTGTCTACGACTTGATCGATTCCTGGAAAACCAGTAGTAGTTTCTGAAGCATATCTGGAGGTATTCTGTAATCTGTGGACATTCATAGTGTTGATGAAACACAGAAATTTCATCGGGATTGAATACAACAGGCACCATGCGGACGTTTATCCATGTTAGTAATGTCTCAAACTTTCTACAATGTGATCGACCCCTGAAGACCAGAAGTAGTTTATGAAGCACATGTGGAAGCGTTCTGTAATCTGAGACCCTCAGAGTGTTGATCAAACACAGAAATTGCATCGGTATTCATACCAACAGGCACCATGCGCACTTTACTCCATGGGAGTAATGTCTCAAACTGTCTACGCTTTGAACGATTCCCGGATGACCAGTAGTAGTTTGTGAAGCACATCTGGAGGAATTCTGTAATCTGTGGATCTTCAGAGTGTTGATCAAACACAGAAATTGCATCGGTATTGAATACAACAGGCACCATGCGGACTTTTCTCCATGGGAGTAATGTCTCAAACAGTCTACGCTGTAATCGTTTCCTGGACGACCAATAGTAGTTTCAGAGCACATCAGGATTCATTCTGTAATCTGTGGACCTTCAGAGTGTTGATGAAACACAGAAATTGCATCGGTATTGAATACAACAGGCACCATGCGGACTTTTATCAATGGCAGTATTGTCTCAAACTGTCTACGCTTTCATCGATTCCTGGAACACCAGTAGTAGTTTCTGAGGCATATCTGGAGGCATTCTGTAATCTGTGGACATTCATAGTGTTGATCAAACACAGAAATGGCATCGGTATTGAATACAACAGGCACCATGCGGACATTTCTCCATGGGAGTAATGTATCAAAGTGTTTAAGCTTTGATCGATTCCTGGAAGACCTGTAGTAGTTCCCGGATCACATCTGGAGGCATTCTGTAAACTGTTGACCTTCAGAGTGTTGATGAAACACACAAACTGGATCGGGATCGAATATAACAGGCAACATGCGGTCTTTTTCCTGTATGGGAGTAATGTCTCAAACTGTCTACAACTTGATCGTTACAGGGAAGACCAGTAGTAGTTTCTGAAGCACATCTGGAAGAATTGTGTAATCTGTGGAACTTCAGAGTGTTGATGAAACACAAAAATTGCATCGGGAATGAATATAATAGGCACCATGCGGAGTTTTCTCCATTGGGGTAATATCTCAAACTGTCTACGCTTTCATCGATTCCTGGTAGACCAGTAGTAGTTTCTGAGGCATATCTGGAGGCATTCTGTAATCTGTGGACATTCATAGTGTTGATGAAATACAGAAATTGCATCGGGATTGAATACAACATGCACCGTGCGGACTTTTATCCTTGTTAGTAATGTCTCAAACTGTCTACGATTTGATCGATCTCTGGAAGACCAATAGCAGTTTCCGAAGCAAATGTGGAGGCGTTCTGTAATCTATGGACCTTCAGATTGTTGATGAAACACAGAAATAGCATCGGGGTAGAATACAACAGGCACCATGAGGACTTCTCTCCATGTGAGTAATGTCTCAATTTCTCTACTCTTTGATCGATTCCAGGAAGACCAGTAGTAGTTTCAGAAGCACATCTTCAGCCATCCTGTAATCTGTGGTCTTTCAGAGTGTCGATGAATCACAGTAAATGCATCGAGATTGAATACAAAAGGCACCATGTCGACTTTTCTCCATGGGAGTAATATCTGAAGCTGTTTTCGCTTTGATCGTTCCCTGGAAGACCAGTAGTAGTTTATGAAGCAAATGTGGAAGCGTTCTGTAATCTGTGGACCTTCAGAGTGTTGATGAAACACAGATATAGCATCGGGGTTGAATACAACAGGCACCATGCCCACATGTCTCCACGGGTGTAATGTCTCAAACTGTCTACGCTGTAATCGTTCTCTGGAAGACCAGTAGTGTTTACAGAGCACATCTGAGGCATTCTGTAATCTCTGGACCTTCAGAGTGTTGATGAAACAAGACATTTCATCGGGATTGAATACAACAGGCACCATGCGGACTTTGTCCATGGGAGTAATGTCTCAAACTCTGTACGCTTTGATCGATTCCTGGAAGATCAGTAGTAATTTCCGAAGCACATCTGGAGGCCTTCTGTAAACTGTGGTCCTTCAGAGTGTTGATTAAACACAGAAATTGTATCGGGATTGAATACAACCGGCACCATGCCGACTATTTCTCCACGGGAGTAATGTCTCAATCTGTCTACGCAGTATTCGTTACCTGGAAGACCAGTAGTAGTTTCCGAAGCACATCTGGAGGTATTCTGTAATCTGTGGATCCTCAGAGTGTTGATGAAACACAGAAATTGCATCGGGATTGAATACAAAATGCACCATGTCGACTTTTCTCCATGGGAGTAATGTCTCAAATTGTCTTCGCTTTGATCTCCACTGGATGACAAGTAGTAGTTTATGAAGCACATGTGAAAGCCTTCTGTAATCTGTGGAAATTCAGAGTGTTGTTTAAACACAGAAATTGCATCGGTATTGAATACAACAGGCACCTTGCTGACTTTTCTCCATGGGAGTAATGTCTCAAACTGTCTACGCTTTGATCGTTCATTGGAAGACCAGTAGTAGTTTCCGAAGCACATCTGGAGGCATTCTGTAATCTCTGGACCATCAGAGTGTTGATGAAACAAGACATTGCATCGGGATTGAATACAACAGGCACCATGCTGACTTTTTCCATGGGAGTAATGTCTCAAACTCACTACGCTTTGATCGATTCCTGGAAGACCAGTAGTAGTTTCCGAAGCACATCTGGAGGCATTCTGTAATCTGTCGTCTTTCAGAGTGTTGATGAAACACAGAAATTGCATCGGGATTAAATACAACAGGCTCCGTGCGGACTTTTCTCCACAGGAGTAATGTCTCAAGATGTCCTTCTGAGTGTTGATGAAACACAGAAATAGCATCGGGAAAGAATACAACTTGCGCCATGCGGACTTTTCTCACAGTGAGTAATGTCTCAAACTGTCTACGCTTTGCTCGTTCCCTGTAAGACCTCTAGTAGTTTCCGAAGCACATCTGGAGTCATTCTGTAATCTGTGGACCTTCAGACTGTTGATGAAACACAGAAATTGCATCGGGATTTAATACAACAGGCACCATGAGGACTTTTCTCCATGGGAGTAATGTCTCAAATTCTCTACGCTTTGATCGACTCCTGCAAGACCAGTAGTAGTTTCCGAAGCAAATCTGGAGGCATTCTGCAATCTGTGGTCTTTCAGAGTGTTGGTGAATCACAGTAAATGCATCGGGATTGAATACAAAAGGCACCATGTCGACTTTTTCCCATGGGATTAATATCTCAAAGTGTCTTCGTTTTGATCGTCACCTGGAATAACAGTAGTGGTTTATGAATCACATGTGGAAGCGTTCTGTAATCTGTGGACCTTCTGAGTGTTGATGAAACACAGAAATTGCATCGGGATTGAATACAAAAGGCACCATGTCGACTTTTCTCCATGGGAGTAATGTCTCAAATTGTCTTCGCTTTGATCTTCACTTTATGACCAGTAGTAGTTTATGAAGCACATGTGGAAGCCTTCTGTAATCTGTGGAAATTCAGAGTGTTGTTTAAACACAGATATTGGATCGGAATTGAATACAACAGGCACCTTGCGGACTTTTCTCCATGGGAGTAATGTGTCAAACTGTCTACGCTTTGATCGTTCATTGGAAGACCAGTAGTTGTTTCCGAAGCACATCTGGAGGCATTCTGTAATCTCTGGACCATCAGAGTGTTGATGAAACAAGACATTGCATCGGGATTGAATACAACAGGCACCATGCGGACTCTTTCCATGGGAGTAATGTCTCAAACTGTCTACGCTTTGCTCGTTCCCTGGAAGACCTCTAGTAGTTTCCGAAGCACATCTGGAGGCATTCTGTAATCTGTGGACCTTCAGAGTGTTGATGAAACACAGAAATTGCATCGGGATTTAATACAACAGGCACCATGAGGACTTTTTCCTTCGGCATAATGTCTCAAACTGTCTATGCTTTGATCGAATCCTGGAAGACCAGTAATAGTTTCTGAAGAACATCTGGAGGTATACTGTAATATGTGGACCTTCAGAGTGTTGATGAAACACAGAAATTGCATTGGGATTGAATACAACAGGCCCCCAGCGATCTTTTCTTCGTTGGAGTATTGTCTCAAGCTGTCTACGCTGTGATCGATTCCTGGCAGACCAGTAGTAGTTTCTGAAGCACATCTGGAGGCATTCTGTAATCTGTGGACTTTCAGAGTGTTGATGAAACACAGAAATTGCATCATGATTGAATATAACAAGCACCATGGGGATTTTTCTCCACGGGAGTAATGTCTCAAGCTGTCTACTCTGTGATCGTTCCCTGGAAGACGAATAGCAGTTTCCGAAGCAAATGTGGAGGCGTTCTGTAATCTATGGACCTTCAGAGTGTTGTTGAAACACAGAAATAGCATCGGGGTAGAATACAACAGGCAACATGAGGACTTCTCTCCATGTGAGTAATGTCTCAATTTCTCTACTCTTTCATCGATTCCTGGAAGACCAGTAGTAGATTTAGAAGCACATCTGGAGGCATTCTGTAATCTGTTGTCTTTCAGAGTGTTGATGAATCACAGTAAATGCATCGAGATTGAGTACAAAAGGCGCCATGTCGACTTTTCTCCATGGGAGTAATATCTGAAACTGTTTTCGCTTTGATCGTTCCCTGGAAGACCAGTAGTAGTTTATGAAGCAAATGTGGAAGCGTTCTGTAATCTGTGGACCTTCAGAGTGTTGATGAAACACAGAAATAGCATCGGGGTTGAATACAACAGGCACCATGCCGTCAATTCTCCATCGGAGTAATGTCTCAAACTGTCTACGCTGTGATCGTGTACTAGAACACCAGTAGTAGTCTCCGAAGCACATCTGGAGGCATTCTGTAATCTGTGGACTTTGAGAGTGTTGATGAAACACAGAAATTGTATCGGGATTGAATACAACAGGCACCATGCCGACTATTTCTCCATGGGAGTAATGTCTCAAACTGTCTACGCTTTGCTCGTTCCCTGGAAGACCTCTAGTAGTTTCCGAAGCACATCTGTAGGCATTCTGAAATCTGTGGACCTTCAGAGTGTTGATGAAACACAGAAATAGCATCGGGGTTGAATACAACAGGCACCATGCCGACATTTCTCCTCGGGTATAATGTCTCAAACTGTCTACGCTGTAATCGTTCTGTGGAAGACCAGTAGTGTTTCCAGAGCACATCTGGAGGCATTCTGTAATCTGTGGTCTTTCATAATGTTGATGAGATACAGAAATTGCTTCGGGATTTAATACAACTGGCTCCGTGCGGACTTTTTTTCACAGGAGTAATGTCTCAAGATGTCTAAGCTGTGATCGTTTACTGGAACACCAGTAGTTGTTTCCGAAGCATATCTGGATACATTCTCTAATCTGTGGACTTTGAGTGTGTTGATGAAACATAGAAACTGCATCGGGATTGAATACAACGGGCACCATGCGGACTTTTTTGCATGCGAGTAACGTCTCAAAGAGTCTACGATTTGATCGTTCCCTGGAGGACCAGTAGTAGTTTCCGAAGCACATCTTGAGGAATTCTGTAATCTTTGGACATTCAGAGTGTTGATGAAACACAGAAATTGCATCGGGATTGAATACAAAAGGCACCATGTCCACTTTTCTCTATGGGAGAAATATCTCAAAGTTTCTTCGCTTTGATCGTTCCCTGGAAGACCAGTACTAGTTTATGAAGCACATGTGGAAGCGTTCTGTAATCTGTGGACCTTCAGAATGTTGATGAAACACAGAAATAGCATCGGGGTTGAATACAACAGGCACCATGCCGACATTTCTCCTCGGGTGTAATGTCTCAAACTGTCTACGCAGTGATCGTTAACTAGAAGTCCAATAGTAGTTTCCGAAGGACATCTGGAGGAATTCTGTAATCTGTGGACCTTCGGAGTGTTGATGAAACACAGAAATTGCATCGGAATTGAAAACAACATGCACCATGCGGTGTATTGTCACTGGGAGTAATGTCATGAACTGTCTGCGCTCTGCTCGTTCCCTGGAAGACCTGTATTAGTTTCTGAAGCACATCTGGAGGCATTCTGTAATCTTTGGACATTCAGAGTATTGATGAATTACAGAAATTGCATCGGGATTGAATACAACAGGCACCATGCGGACTTTTTCCTTCGGCATAATGTCTCAAACTGTCTATGCTTTGATCGAATCCTGGAAGACCAGTAGTAGTTTCTGAAGAACATCTGGAGGTATACTGTAATATGTGGACCTTCAGAGTGTTGATGAAACACAGAAATTGCATTGGGATTGAATACAACTGGCACCCAGCGGACTTTTCTTCGTTGGAGTAATGTCTCAAGCTGTCTACGCTGTGATCGATTCCTGGCAGACCAGTAGTAGTTTCTGAAGCACATCTGGAGGCATTCTGTAATCTGTGGACTCACAGAGTGTTGATGAAACACAAAAATTGCATCGGGATTGAATATAACAGGCACCATGGGGATTTTTCTCCACGGGAGTAATGTCTCAAGCTGTCTACTCTGTGATCGTTCCCTGGAAGACCAATAGCAGTTTTCGAAGCAAATGTGGAGGCGTTCTGTAATCTATGGACCTTCAGAGTGTTGATGAAACACAGAAATAGCATCGGGGTAGAATACAACAGGCAACATGAGGACTTCTCTCCATGTGAGTAATGTCTCAATTTCTCTACTCTTTCATCGATTCCTGGAAGACCAGTAGTAGTTTCAGAAGCACATCTGGAGGCATTCTGTAATCTGTTGTCTTTCAGAGTGTTGATGAATCACAGTAAATGCATCGAGATTGAGTACAAAAGGCGCCATGTCGACTTTTCTCCATGGGAGTAATATCTGAAACTGTTTTCGCTTTGATCGTTCCCTGGAAGACCAGTAGTAGTTTATGAAGCAAATGTGGAAGCGTTCTGTAATCTGTGGACCTTCAGAGTGTTGATGAAACACAGAAATAGCATCGGGGTTGAATACAACAGGCACCATGCCGTCAATTCTCCATCGGAGTAATGTCTCAAACTGTCTACGCTGTGATCGTGTACTAGAACACCAGTAGTAGTCTCCGAAGCACATCTGGAGGCATTCTGTAATCTGTGGACTTTGAGAGTGTTGATGAAACACAGAAATTGTATCGGGATTGAATACAACAGGCACCATGCCGACTATTTCTCCATGGGAGTAATGTCTCCTACTGTCTACGCTTTGATCGTTCATTGGAAGACCAGTAGTAGTTTCCGAAGCACATCTGGAGGCATTCTGTAATCTGTGGTCTTTCAGAGTGTTGATGAAACACAGAAATTACATCGGGATTGAATACAACATGCTCTGTGCGGACTTTTCTCCACAGGAGTAATGTCTCAAGATGTCCTTCTGAGTGTTGATGAAACACAGAAATAGCATCGGGAATGAATACAACTTGCGCCATGCGGACTTTTCTCACAGTGAGTAATGTCTCAAACTGTCTACGCTTTGCTCGTTCCCTGGAAGACCTCTAGTAGTTTCCGAAGCACATCTGTAGGCATTCTGAAATCTGTGGACCTTCAGAGTGTTGATGAAACACAGAAATAGCATCGGGGTTGAATACAACAGGCACCATGCCGACATTTCTCCTCGGGTATAATGTCTCAAACTGTCTACGCTGTAATCGTTCTGTGGAAGACCAGTAGTGTTTCCAGAGCACATCTGGAGGCATTCTGTAATCTGTGGTCTTTCATAATGTTGATGAGATACAGTAATTGCTTCGGGATTTAATACAACTGGCTCCGTGCGGACTTTTTTTCACAGGAGTAATGTCTCAAGATGTCTAAGCTGTGATCGTTTACTGGAACACCAGTAGTTGTTTCCGAAGCATATCTGGATACATTCTCTAATCTGTGGACTTTGAGTGTGTTGATGAAACATAGAAACTGCATCGGGATTGAATACAACGGGCACCATGCGGACTTTTTTGCATGCGAGTAACGTCTCAAAGAGTCTACGATTTGATCGTTCCCTGGAGGACCAGTAGTAGTTTCCGAAGCACATCTTGAGGAATTCTGTAATCTTTGGACATTCAGAGTGTTGATGAAACACAGAAATTGCATCGGGATTGAATACAAAAGGCACCATGTCCACTTTTCTCTATGGGAGAAATATCTCAAAGTGTCTTCGCTTTGATCGTTCCCTGGAAGACCAGTACTAGTTTATGAAGCACATGTGGAAGCGTTCTGTAATCTGTGGACCTTCAGAATGTTGATGAAACACAGAAATAGCATCGGGGTTGAATACAACAGGCACCATGCCGACATTTCTCCTCGGGTGTAATGTCTCAAACTGTCTACGCAGTGATCGTTAACTAGAAGTCCAATAGTAGTTTCCGAAGGACATCTGGAGGAATTCTGTAATCTGTGGACCTTCGGAGTGTTGATGAAACACAGAAATTGCATCGGAATTGTAAACAACATGCACCATGCGGTGTATTGTCACTGGGAGTAATGTCATGAACTGTCTACGCTCTGCTCGTTCCCTGGAAGACCTGTATTAGTTTCTGAAGCACATCTGGAGGCATTCTGTAATCTTTGGACATTCAGAGTCTTGATGAATTACAGAAATTGCATCGGGATTGAATACAACAGGCACCATGCGGACTTTTTCCTTCGGCATAATGTCTCAAACTGTCTATGCTTTGATCGAATCCTGGAAGACCAGTAGTAGTTTCTGAAGAACATCTGGAGGTATACTGTAATATGTGGACCTTCAGAGTGTTGATGAAACACAGAAATTGCATTGGGATTGAATACAACTGGTACCCAGCGGACTTTTCTTCGTTGGAGTAATGTCTCAAGCTGTCTACGCTGTGATCGATTCCTGGCAGACCAGTAGTAGTTTCTGAAGCACATCTGGAGGCATTCTGTAATCTGTGGACTTACAGAGTGTTGATGAAACACAAAAATTGCATCGGGATTGAATATAACAGGCACCATGCGGATTTTTCTCCACGGGAGTAATGTCTCAAGCTGTCTACTCTGTGATCGTTCCCTGGAAGACCAATAGCAGTTTCCGAAGCAAATGTGGAGGCGTTCTGTAATCTATGGACCTTCAGAGTGTTGATGAAACACAGAAATAGCATCGGGGTAGAATACAACAGGCAACATGAGGACTTCTCTCCATGTGAGTAATGTCTCAATTTCTCTACTCTTTGATCGATTCCTGGAAGACCAGTAGTAGTTTCAGAAGCACATCTGGAGGCATTCTGTAGTCTGTGGGCCTTGAGAGTGTTGATGAAACACAGAAATTGTATCGGGATTGAATACAACAGGCACCATGCCGACTACTTCTCCACGGGAGTAATGTCTCAATCTGTCTACGCAGTACTCGTTACCTGGAAGACCAGTAGTAGTTTCCGAAGCACATCTGGAGGTATTCTATAATCTGTGGGTCTTCAGATTGTTGATGAAACACAGAAATGGCATCGGGATTGAATACAAAAGGCACCATGTCGACTTTTCCCGATGGGAGTTATGTCTCAAATTGTCTTCGCTTTGATCTCCACTGGATGACCAGTAGTAGTTTATGAAGCACATGTGGAAGCCTTCTGTAATCTGAGGAAATTCAGAGTGTTGTTTAAAAACAGAAATTGCATCGGTATTGAATACAACAGGCACCTTGCGGACTTTTCTCCATGGGAGTAATGTCTCAAACTGTCTACGCTTTGATCGATTCCTGGAAGACCAGTAGTAGTTTCCGAAGCACATCTGGAGGCATTCTGTAATCTCTGGACCTTCAGAGTGTTGATGAAACAAGACATTTCATCGGGATTGAATACAACAGGCACCTTGCGGACTTTTTCCATGGGAGTAATGTCTCAACCTCTCTACGCTTTAATCGAATCCTGGAAGATCAGTAGTAATTTCCGAAGAACATCTGGAGGCATTCTGTAAACTGTGGTGTTTCAGAGTGTTGATTAAACACAGAAATTGCATCGGGATTGAATACAACAGTCACCATGCGGCTATTTTACACGGAAGTAATATCTCGAGCTGTCTACGCTGTTATCGTTTACTGGAAGACCAGTAGTAGTTTCCGAAGCACATCTGGAGGCATTCTGTAATCTGTGGTCGTTCAGAGTGTTGATGAGATACAGAAATTGCACCGGGATTTAATACAACAGGCATCATGCGGATTTTTCTCCATGCGAGTAATCTCTGAAACTGTCTACGCTGTGATCCATTCCTAGAAAACCAGCAGTAGCTTCCGAAGCTAATCTGGAGGCATTCTGTAATCTGTGGACCTTCAGAGTGTTGATGAAACACAGAAATTGCATCGGGATTGAATACAACAGGCACCATGCGGACTTTTCTTCATGGGACTAATGTCTCTAACTGTCTACCTTTTGATCGCGTTCTGAGAGACCAGTAGTAGTTTCCGAATCACATCGGAGGGCATTCTGTAATCTGTGGTCCATCTGAGTGTTGATGAAACATAGAAATTGCATCGGGAATGAATACATCTCGCACCATGCGGTCTTTTCTCACTGGGAGTAAAGTCTCAAACTGTCTACGCTTTGCTCGTTCCCTGAAAGACCTGTAGAGGTTTCCGAAGCACCTCTAGAGGCATTCTGTAATCTGTGGACCTTCAGAGTGTTGATGAAACACAGAAATTGAATCTGGATTGAATACAACAGGCACGATGCGGACATTTCTCACTGGGAGTAACGTCTCAAACTGTCTACGTTGTGATGGTTAACTAGAAGACCAATAGTAGTTTCCGAAGCACAACTGGAGGCATTCTGTAATCTGTGGACCTTCAGAGTGTTGATGAAACACAGAAATAGCATCGGGGTTGAATACAACAGGCACCATGCCGACATTTCTCCTCGGGTATAATGTCTCAAACTGTCTACGCTGTAACCGTTCTCTGGAAGACCAGTAGTGTTTCCAGAGCACATCTGGAGGCCTTCTGTAATCTGTGGTCTTTCATAATGTTGATGAGATACAGAAATTGCTTCGGGATTTAATACAACAGGCTCCGTGCGGACTTTTCTCCACAGGAGTAATGTCTCAAGATGTCTAAGCTGTGATCGTTACTGGAACACCAGTAGTTGTTTCCGAAGCATATCTGGATACATTCTCTAATCTGTGGACTTTCAGTGTGTTGATGAAACATTGATACCGCATCGGGATTGAATACAACGGGCACCATGCGGACTTTTTTCCATGCGAGTAATGTCTCAAAGAGTCTACGCTTTGATCGTTCCCTGGAGGACCAGTAGTAGTTTCTGAAGCACATCTTGAGGCATTCTGTAATCTTTGGACATTCAGAGTGTTGATGAAACACAGAAATTGCATCGGGATTGAATACAAAAGGCACCATGTCCACTTTTCTCCATGGGAGAAATATCTCAAAGTGTCTTCGCTTTGATCGTTCCCTGGAAGACCAGTACTAGTTTATGAAGCACATGTGGAAGCGTTCTGTAATCTGTGGACCTTCAGAGTGTTGATGAAACACAGAAATAGCATCGGGGTTGAATACAACAGGCACCATGCCGTCATTTCTCCTCGGGTGTAATGTCTCAAACTGTCTACGCAGTGATCGTTAACTAGAAGTCCAATAGTAGTTTCCGAAGGCCATGTGGAGGCATTCTGTAATCTGTGGACCTTCGGAGTGTTGATGAAACACAGAAATTGCATCGGGATTGAAAACAACATGCACCATGCGGTGTATTGTCACTGGGAGTAATGTCACGAACTGTCTACGCTCTGCTCGTTCCCTGGAAGACCTGTATTAGTTTCCGAAGCAAATCTGCAGGCATGCTGTAATCTGTGGACCTTCAGAGTGTTGATGAAACACAGAAATTCCATCGGGATTGAAAACAACATGCACCTTGCGGTCTATTGTCACTGAGAGTAATGTCACGAACTGTCTACGCTCTGCTCGTTCCCTGGAAGACCTGTATTAGTTTCTGAAGCACATCTGGAGGCATTCTGTAATCTTTGGACATTCAGAGTATTGATGAATTACAGAAATTGCATCGAGATTGAATACAACGGGCACCATGCGGACTTTTTTCCATGCGAGTAATGTCTCAAAGAGTCTACGCTTTGATCGTTCCCTGGAGGACCAGTAGTAGTTTCTGAAGCACATCTTAAGGAATTCTGTAATCTTTGGAAATTCAGAGTGTTGATGAAACACAGAAATTGCATCGGGATTGAATACAAAAGGCACCATGTCCACTTTTCTCCATTTGAGAAATATCTCAAAGTGTCTTCGCTTTGATCGTTCCCTGGAAGACCAGTACTAGTTTATGAAGCACATGTGGAAGCGTTCTGTAATCTGTGGACCTTCAGAGTGTTGATGAAACACAGAAATAGCATCGGGGTTGAATACAACAGGCACCATGCCGACATTTCTCCTCTTGTGTTATGTCTCAAACTGTCTACGCAGTGATCGTTAACTAGAAGTCCAATAGTAGTTTCCGAAGGACATCTGGAGGCATTCTGTAATCTGTGGACCTTCGGAGTGTTGGTGATACACAGATATTGCATCGGGATTGAAAACAACATGCACTATGCGGTCTATTGTCAGTGGGAGTAATGTCACGAACTGTCTACGCTCTGCTCGTTCCCTGGAAGACATGTATTAGTTTCCGCAGCGAATCTGCAGGCATTCTGTAATCTGTGGACCTTCTGAGTGTTGATGAAACACAGAAATTGCATCGGGATTGAAAACAGCATGCACCATGCGGTCTATTGTCACTGGGAGTAATGTCACGAACCGTCTACGCTCTGCTCGTTCCCTGGAAGACCTGTATTAGTTTCTGAAGCACATCTGGAGGCATTCTGTAATCTTTGGACATTCAGAGTATTGATGAATTACAGAAATTGCATCGGGATTGAATACAACAGGCACCATGCGGACTTTTTCCTTCGGCTTAATGTCTCAAACTGTCTATGCTTTGATCGAATCCTGGAAGACCTGTATTAGTTTCTGAAGCACATCTGGAGTCATTCTGTAATCTGTGGACTTTCAGAGTGTTGATGAAACACAGATATTGCATCGGGCTTTAATACAACAGGCAAAATGCGGTCTATTCTCCATCGGAGTAATGTCTCAAACTGTCTACGCTGTGATCGTTAACTACAAGTCCAATAGTAGTTTCCGAAGTACATCTGGAGGCATTCTGTAATCTGTGGACCTTCGGAGTGTTGATGAAACACAGATATTGCATCTGGGTTGAATACAACAGGCACCATGCTGTCAATTCTCCATCGGAGTAATGTCTCAAACTCTAACCGCTTTGATCGATCCCTGGAAGACTAGTAGTTGTTTCCGAAGCACACTTGGAGGCATTCTGTAATCTGTGGCCTTTCAGAGTATTGATTAATCACAGAAAGTGCATCAGGATTGAATACAACAGGCACCAAGCGACTATTTTCCGCGGAAGTGACGTCTCGAGACGACTACGGTATCATCGTTTACTGGAAGACCAGCAGTTGTTTACGAAGCATATCTTGAGTCATTCTCTAATCTGTGGACCTTCAGTGTGTTGATGAAACATAGAAACAGCATCGGGATTGAATAAAACATGCACCATGCGGACTTTTTTCCATGCGAGTAATGTTTCAAAGAGTCTACGCTTTGATCGTTCCCTGGAGGACCAGTAGGAGTTTCTGAAGCACATCTGGAGGCATTCTGTAATCTTTGGACATTCAGAGTGTTGATGAATTACAGAAATTGCATCGGGATTGAATACAACAGGCACCATGCGGACTTTTTCCTTCGGCTTAATGTCTCTAACTGATTATGCTTTGATCGAATCCTGGAAGACCAGTAGTAGATTCTGAAGCACATCTGGAGGTATACTGAAATCTGTGGACCTTCAGAGTGTATGTGAAAAACAGAAATTTCATCGGGATTGAATACAACAGCCACCATGCGGACTTTTCTCCATGGGAGTAATGTCTCAAGCTGTCTACGCTGTGATCGATTCCTGGAAGACCAGTAGTAGTTTCTGAAGCACATCTGGAGGCATTCTGTAATCTGTGGACTTACAGAGTGTTGATGAAACACAGAAATTGCATTGGGATTGAATACAACAGGCACCAAGCGGACTTTTCTCCACGGGAGTAATGTCTCAAGTTGTCTACTCTGTGATCGCTTACTGGAAGAGTAGTAGTTGTTTCCGAAGCACATCTGGAGACATTCTGTAATCTGTGGACTTTCAGAGTGTTGATGTAACACAGAAAATGCATCGGGATTGAATACAACAGACACCAAGCGGACTTTTCTTAATGGGTGTAATGTCTCTAACTGTCTACTTTTTGATCGCGTTCTGAAAGACCAGTAGTAGTTTCCGAAACACATCTGAAGGCATTCTGTAATCTGTGGTCGTTCAGAGTGTTGATGAAACACAGAAATTGATTCTTGATTGTTTACAGAAGGCACCACGGGGACTTTTATCCATGGGAGTAATGTCTCAATCTGTCTACGCTTTCTTCGATTCCTGGAAGACCAGTAGTAGTTTCCGTAGCACATCTGAAGGCATTCTGTAATCTGTGGTCGTTCAGAGTGTTGATGAATCACGCAAATTGCATAGGGAATAAATAGAACAGGCACCATGCGGACTTTTCTCACTGGGAGTAATGTCTCAATCTGTCTATGTTTTGATCGTTCACTGTAGTAGTTTCCGAAGCACATCTGGAGGCATTTTGCAATCTGTGGACCTTCAGAGTGTTGATGAAACACAAACCTGCAGTGGGAATGAATACAACAGGCACCATTGGGTCTTTTCTCCATGAGAGTAATGTCTCAAACTGTCTTAGGTTTGATCGTTCCCTGGAAGACCAGTAGTTGTTTCCGAAGCAAATCTGGAGTCATTCTGTAATCTGTGGGATTACAGAGTCTTGATGAAACACAGAAGTTGCATCGGGATTGAATACAACAGGCAGCATGCGGAATTTTCTCCATGGAGTAATGTCTCAAACTGTCTACGCTTTGATCGTTCCCTGGAAGACCAGTAGCAGTTTCCGATCACATCTGTATTCATTCTGTAATCTGCAGACCTTCAGAGTGTTGATGAAACACAGAAATTGCATCGGCATTGAATACAACAGGCAGCATGCTGTCAATTCTCCATAGGAGTAATGTCTCAAACTCTAACCGCTTTGATCGATTCCTGGAAAACCAGTTGTAGTTTCCGAAGCTCATCTTGACGCATTCTGTAATCTGCGGACCTTCAGAGTGTTGATGAAACACGGAAATTGCATCTGGGTTGAATACAACAGGCAACACGCTGTCAATTCTGCACGGAGTAATGTCTCAAATTCTAACCGCTTTGATCGCGTTCTGAAAGACTAGTGGCGGTTTCCGAAGCACATCCGGATCCATTCTGTAATCTGCGGACATTCTGAGTGTTGATGAAACACAGGAATTGCATCGGGATTCAATACAACAGAAACCATGCGGTCTCTTCTCCATGGGAGTAAGGTCTCAAAGTGGCTACGCTTTGATCGATTCCTGGAAGACCAGTAGTAGGTTCTGAAGCACATCTGGAGGCATTCTGTAATCTGTGGTCTTTCAGAGTGTTGATTAAAGACAGAAATTGCATCGGGATTGAACACAACTGGCACCATGCGGCTATTTTTCCACCAGAGTTATGTCTCAAGCAGTCTACGCTGTGATCGTTTACTGGAAGACCAGTAGTTGTATCCGTAGCATATCTGGAGTCATTCTGTAAGCTGTGGACTTTCAGAGTGTTGATGAAACACAGAAATTAAATCGGGATTGAATACAACAGGCACCATACGGACTTTTATCCATGGACGTAATGTCTCAAACTGTCTACGCTGTGATCGTTTACTGGAAGACCAGTAGTAGTTTCCGAAGCATATCTGGAGTCATTCAGTAATCTGTGGACCTTCAGAGTGTTGATGAATCACAAAATTTCCATCGGTATTGAATACAACAGGCACCATGCGGACTTTCTTCATGGGAGTAATGTCTCAAACTGTCTACACTTTGATCGTTTCCAGGAAAACCAGTAGTAGTTTCTGAAGCACATCTGGAAGCATTCTGTAATCTGTGGACCTTCAGAGTGTTCATGAAACACAGAAATTGCATCGGGATTGAATACGACAGACACCATGGAGACTTTTCTCCATGCGAGTAATGTCTCAAACTGTTTACGCTTTGATAGATTCCTGGAAGACCTGTAGTAGTTTCTGAAACACATCTGGAGCCATTCTGTAGTCTGTGGACGTTCAGACTGTTGATGAAACACAGATATTGCACCGGAAGTATTTACATAAGGCACCATGCGCAATTTTCTCCATGGAAGTAGTGTCTCAAACTGTCTACGCTTTGACCGTTCCCTGAAAGACATGTAGCAGTTTCCGAAGCACATCTGGATTCATTCTGTAATCTGAACACCTTCGGAGTGTTGATAAAACACAGATATTGCATCTGCATTGAATACAACAGGCACCATGCTGTCAATTCTCCATCGGAGTAATGTCTCAAACTCTAACCGCTTTGATCGATTCCTGTAAGACCAGTAGTAGTTTCCGAAGCACATCTGGAGGCATTCTGTAATCTGTGGTCTTTCAGAGTGTTGATTAAACACAGAAATTGCATCGGGATTGAATACAACAGCACCAAGCGGACTTTTCTCCACGGGAGTAATGTCTCAAGCTGTCTACTCTGTTATCGCTTACTGGAAGAGTAGTAGTTGTTTCCGAAGCACATCTGGAGACAATCTGTAATCTGTGGACTTTCAGTGTGTTGATGTAACACAGAAAATGCATCGAGATTGAATACAACAGGCACCAAGCGGACTTTCCTTCATGGGTGTAATGTCTCTAACTGTCTACTTTTTGATCGCGTTCTGAAAGACCAGTAGTAGTTTCCGAAACACATCTGAAGGCATTCTGTAATCTGTGGTCGTTCAGAGTGTTGATGAAACACAGAAATTGATTCTTGATTGTTTACAGAAGGCACCACGGGGACTTTTATCCATGGGAGTAATGTCTCAATCTGTCTACGCTTTCTTCGATTCCTGGAAGACCAGTAGTAGTTTCCGTAGCACATCTGAAGGCATTCTGTAATCTGTGGTCGTTCAGAGTGTTGATGAATCACGCAAATTGCTTTGGGAATAAATAGAACAGGCACCATGCGGACTTTTCTCACTGGGAGTAATGTCTCAATCTGTCTATGTTTTGATCGTTCACTGTAGTAGTTTCCGAAGCACATCTGGAGGCATTCTGCAATCTGTGGACCTTCAGAGTGTTGATGAAACACAAACCTGCAGTGGGAATGAATACAACAGGCACCATTGGGTCTTTTCTCCATGAGAGTAATGTCTCAAACGGTCTTAGGTTTGATCGTTCCCTGGAAGACCAGTAGCAGTTTCCGATCACATCTGTATTCATTCTGTAATATGCAGACCTTCAGAGTGTTGATGAAACACAGAAATTGCATCGGCATTGAATACAACAGGCAGCATGCGGAATTCTCTCCATGCGAGTAATGTCTATAATTGTATACGCTTTGATCGATTCCTGGAAAACAAGTTGTAGTTTCCGAAGCTCATCTTGACGCATTCTGTAATCTGCGGACCTTCAGAGTGTTGATGAACCACGGAAATTGCATCTGGGTTGAATACAACAGGCACGATGCTGTCAATTCTGCACGGAGTAATGTCTCAAATTCTATCCGCTTTGATCGCGTTCTGAAAGACCAGTAGCGGTTTCCGAAGCACATCCGGATCCATTCTGTAATCTGCGGACATTCTGAGTGTTGATGAAACACAGGAATTGCATCGGGATTCAATACAACAGAAACCATGCGGTCTCTTCTCCATGGGAGTAAGGTCTCAAAGTGTCTACGCTTTGATCGATTCCTGGAAGACCAGTACTAGTTTCTGAAGCACATCTGGAAGCATTCTGTAATCTGTGGACCTTGAGAGTGTTCATGAAACACAGAAATTGCATCGGGATTGAATACAACAGGCACCATGGAGACTTTTCTCAATGCGAGTAATGTCTCGAACTGTCTACGCTTTGATAGATTCCTGGAAGACCTGTAGTAGTTTCTGAAACACATTTGGAGCCATTCTGTAGTCTGTGGACGTTCAGAGTGTTGATGAAACACAGATATTGCATCGGAAGTATTAACATAAGGCACCATGCGCAATTTTCTCCATGGAAGTAATGTCTCAAACTGTCTACGCTTTGACCGTTCCCTGAAAGACATGTAGCAGTTTCCGAAGCACATCTGGAGTCATTCTGTAATCTGAACACCTTCGGAGTGTTGATAAAACACAGATATTGCATCTGCATTGAATACAACAGGCACCATGCTGTCAATTCTCCATCGGAGTAATGTCTCAAACTCTAACCGCTTTGATCGATTCCTGTAAGACCAGTAGTAGTTTCCGAAGCACATCTGGAGGCATTCTGTAATCTGTGGTCTTTCAGAGTGTTGATTAAACACAGAAATTGCATTGGGATTGAATACAACAGGCACCAAGCGGACTTTTCTCCACGGGAGTAATGTCTCAAGCTGTCTACTCTGTGATCGTTAACTAGAAGTCCAATAGTAGTTTCCGAAGTACATCTGGACGCATTCTGTAATCTGTGGACTTTCGGAGTGTTGATGAAACACAGAAATTGCATCGGGATTTAATACAACAGGCTCCGTGCGGACATTTCTCCACAGGAGTAATGTCTCATGATGTCTAAGCTGTGATCGTTTACTGGAACACCAGTAGTTGTTTCCGAAGCACATCTGGAGTAATTCTGTGATCTGTAGACTTTCAGAGTGTTGATGAAACACAGAAATTGCATCGGGATTGAATACAACAGACCCCATGCGGCTATTTTCCACGGAAGTAAGGTCTCGAGCAGTCTACGCTGTTATCGTTTACTGGAAGACCAGTAGTTGTTTCCGAAGCATATCTGGATACATTCTCTAATCTGTGGACATTCAGTGTGTTGATGAAACATAGAAACCCCATCGGGATTGAATACAACGGGCACCATGCGGACTTTTTTCCATGCGAGTAATGTCTCAAAGAGTCTACGCTTTGATCGTTCCCTGGAGGACCAGTAGTATTTTCTGAAGCACATCTTAAGGAATTCTGTAATCTTTGGAAATTCAGAGTGTTGATGAAACACAGAAATTGCATCGGGATTGAATACAAAAGGCACCATGTCCACTTTTCTCCATTTGAGAAATATCTCAAAGTGTCTTCGCTTTGATCGTTCCCTGGAAGACCAGTACTAGTTTATGAAGCACATGTGGAAGCGTTCTGTAATGTGTGTACCTTCAGAGTGTTGATGAAACACAGAAATAGCATCGGGGTTGAATACAACAGGCACCATGCCGACATTTCTCCTCTTGTGTTATGTCTCAAACTGTCTACGCAGTGATCGTTAACTAGAAGTCCAATAGTAGTTTCCGAAGGACATCTGGAGGCATTCTGTAATCTGTGGACCTTCGGAGTGTTGGTGAAACACAGATATTGCATCGGGATTGAAAACAACATGCACCATGCGGTCTATTGTCACTGGGAGTAATGTCACGAACTGTCTACGCTCTGCTCGTTCCCTGGAAGACATGTATTAGTTTCCGCAGCGAACCTGCAGGCATTCTGTAATCTGTGGACCTTCAGAGTGTTGATGAAACACAGAAATTGCATCGGGATTGAAAACAGCATGCACCATGCGGTCTATTGTCACTGGGAGTAATGTCACGAACTGTCTACGCTCTGCTCGTTCCCTGGAAGACCTGTATTAGTTTCTGAAGCACATCTGGAGGCATTCTGTAATCTTTGGACATTCAGAGTATTGATGAATTACAGAAATTGCATCGGGATTGAATACAACAGGCACCATGCGGACTTTTTCATTCGGCTTAATGTCTCAAACTGTCTATGTTTTGATCGAATCCTGGAAGACCAGTAGTAGTTTCTGAAGAACATCTGGAGGTATACTGTAATATGTGGACCTCCAGAATGTTGATGAAACACAGAAATTGCATTGGGATTGAATACAACAGGCACCCAGCGCACTTTTCTTCGTGGGAGTAATGTCTCAAGCTGTCTACGCTGTGATCGATTCCTGGCAGACCAGTAGTTGTTTCTGAAGCACATCTGGAGGCATTCTGTAATCTGGGGACTTACAGAGTGTTGATGAAACACATAAATTGCATCGGGATTGAATATAACAGGCACCATGGGGATTTTTCTCCACGGGAGTAATGTCTCAAGCTGTCTACTCTGTGATCGATTACTGGAAGAGTAGTTGTTGTTTCTGTAGCACATCCGGAGACATTCTGTAATCTGTGGACTTTCAGAGTGTTGATGTAACACAGAAAATGCATTGGGATTGAATACAACAAGCACCAAGCGGACTATTCTTCATGGGAGTAATGTCTCTAACTGTCTACACTTTGATCGCGATCTGAAAGACCAGTAGTAGTTTCCGAAGCATATCTGAAGGCATTCTGTAATCTGTGATCGTTCAGAGTGTTGATGAAACACGCAAATTGCATCGGGAATGAGTAGAACATGCATGCGGACTTTTCTCACTGGGAGTAATGTCTCAATCTGTCTATGCTTTGATCGTTCACTGTAGTAGTTTCCGAAGCACATCTGGAGGCATTCTGCAATCTGTGGACATTCAGAGTGTTGATGAAACACAGAAACTGCATTGGGAATGAATACAACAGGCACCATTCGGTCTTTTCTCCATGAGAGTAATGTCTCAAACTGTCTTTGCTTTGATCGTTCCCTGGAAGACCAGTAGTTGTTTCCGAAGCAAATCTGGAGTCATTCTGTAATCTGTGGACTTTCAGAGTGTTGATGAAACACAGATATTGCATCGGGCTTTAATACAACAGGCAAAATGCGGTCTATTCTCCATCGGAGTAATGTCTCAAACTGTCTACGCTGTGATCGTTAACTAGAAGTCCAATAGTAGTTTCCGAAGTACATCTGGAGGCATTCTGTAATCTGTGTACCTTCGGAGTGTTGATGAAACACAGAAATTGCATCGGGATTGAAAACAACATGCACAATGCGGTCTATATTCACTGGGAGTAATGTCACGAACTGTCTACGCTCTGCACGTTCCCTGGAAGACCTGTAGTAGTTTCCGAATCAAATCTGGAGGCATTCTGTAATCTGTGGACCTTCAGAGTGTGGATGAAACACAGAAATTGCAACGGGATTGAATACAACATGCACCATGCTGACGTTTGTCACTGGGATTAATGTCAGAAACTGTCTACGCTTTGATCGTTCCCTGGCAGACCAGAAGTAGTTTCGTAGCACATCTGGAGGCATCCTGTAATTTGAGGACCATCAGAGTGTTGATGAAACACAGAAATTGCATCGGAATTATATACATAAGGCACTATGCGCAATTTTCTTCATGGAAGTAATGTCTCAAACTGTCTACGCTTTGACCGTTCCCTGAAAGACATGTAGCAGTTTCCGAAGCACATCTGGATTTATTCTGTAATCTGCGGACCTTCGGAGTGTTGATGAAACACAGATATTGCATCTGGGTTGAATACAACAGGCACCATGCTGTCAATTCTCCATCGGAGTAATGTCTCAAACTCTAACCGCTTTGATCGATTCCTGGAAGACTAGTAGTTGTTTCCGAAGCACACTTGGAGGCATTCTGTAATCTGTGGTCTTTCAGAGTATTGATTAATCACAGAAAGTGCATCAGGATTGAATACAACAGGCACCAAGCGACTATTTTCCGCGGAAGTGACGTCTCGAGACGACTACGCTATCATCGTTTACTGGAAGACCAGCAGTTGTTTCCGAAGCATATCTTGAGTCATTCTCTAATCTGTGGACCTTCAGTGTGTTGATGAAACATAGAAACAGCATCGGGATTGAATAAAACAGGCACCATGCGGACTTTTTTCCATGCGAGTAATGTCTCAAATAGTCTACGCTTTGATCGTTCCCTGGAGGGCCAGTAGTAGTTTCTGAAGCACATCTGGAGGCATTCTGTAATCTGTGGACTTACAGAGTGTTGATGAAACACAGAAATTGCATCGGGATTGAATATATCAATCACTATGGGGATTTTTCTCCACGGGAGTAATGTCTCAAGCTGTCTACTCTGTGATCGCTTACTGGAAGAGTAGTAGTAGTTTCCGAAACACATCTGAAGGCATTCTGTAATCTGTGGTCGTTTAGAGTGTTGATGAAACACGCAAATTGCATCGGGAATGAGTAGAACAGGCACCATTCGGTCATTTCTCCATGAGAGTAATGTCTCAAACTGTCTTTGCTCTGATCGTTCCCTGGAAGACCAGTAGTTGTTTCCGAAGCAAATCTGGAGTCATTCTCTAATCTGTGGACCTTCAGTGTGTTGATGAAACATAGAAACAGCATCGCGATTGAATAAAACGGGCACCATGCGGACTTTTTTCCATGCGAGAAATGTTTCAAAGAGTCTACGCTTTGTTCGTTCCCTGGAGGACCAGTAGCAGTTTCTGAAGCACATCTGGAGGCATTCTGTAATCTTTGGACATTCAGAGTGTTGATGAATTACAGAAATTGCATCGGGAATGAATACAACAGGCACCATGCGGACTTTTTCCTTCGGCTTAATGTCTCTAACTGATTATGCTTTGATCGAATCCTGGAAGACCAGTAGTAGATTCTGAAGCACATCTGGAGGTATACTGAAATCTGTGGACCTTCAGAGTGTATGTGAAAAACAGAAATTCCATCGGGATTGAATACAACAGCCACCATGCGGACTTTTCTCCATGGGAGTAATGTCTCAAGCTGTCTACGCTGTGATCGATTCCTGGAAGACCAGTAGTAGTTTCTGAAGCACATCTGGAGGCATTCTGTAATCTGTGGACTTACAGAGTGTTGATGAAACACAGAAATTGCATTGGGATTGAATACAACAGGCACCAAGCGGACTTTTCTCCACGGGAGTAATGTCTCAAGTTGTCTACACTGTGATCGCTTACTGGAAGAGTAGTAGTTGTTTCGGAAGCACATTTGGAGACATTCTGTAATCTGTGGACTTTCAGAGTGTTGATGTAACACAGAAAATGCATCGGGATTGAATACAACAGACACCAAGCGGACTTTTCTTCATGGGTGTAATGTCTCTAACTGTCTACTTTTTGATCGCGTTCTGAAAGACCAGTAGTAGTTTCCGAAACACATCTGAAGGCATTCTGTAATCTGTGGTCGTTCAGAGTGTTGATGAAACACAGAAATTGATTCTTGATTGTTTACAGAAGGCACCACGGGGACTTTTATCCATGGGAGTAATGTCTCAATCTGTCTACGCTTTCTTCGATTCCTGGAAGACCAGTAGTAGTTTCCGTAGCACATCTGAAGGCATTCTGTAATCTGTGGTCGTTCAGAGGGTTGATGAATCACGCAAATTGCATAGGGAATAAATAGAACAGGCACCATGCGGACTTTTCTCACTGGGAGTAATGTCTCAATCTGTCTATGTTTTGATCGTTCACTGTAGTAGTTTCCGAAGCACATCTGGAGGCATTCTGCAATCTGTGGACCTTCAGAGTATTGATGAAACACAAACCTGCAGTGGGAATGAATACAACAGGCACCATTGGGTCTTTTCTCCATGAGAGTAATGTCTCAAACTGTCTTAGGTTTGATCGTTCCCTGGAAGACCAGTAGTTGTTTCCGAAGCAAATCTGGAGTCATTCTGTAATCTGTGGGATTACAGAGTGTTGATGAAACACAGAAGTTGCATCGGGATTGAATACAACAGGCAGCATGCGGACTTTTCTCCATGGAGTAATGTCTCAAACTGTCTACGCTTTGATCGTTCCCTGGAAGACCAGTAGCAGTTTCCGATCACATCTGTATTCATTCTGTAATCTGCAGACCTTCAGAGTGTTGATGAAACACAGAAATTGCATCGGCATTGAATACAACAGGCAGCATGCGGAATTCTCTCCATGCGAGTAACGTCTATAATTGTATACGCTTTGATCGATTCCTGGAAAACCAGTAGTAGTTTCCGAAGCTCATCTTGACGCATTCTGTAATCTGCGGACCTTCAGAGTGTTGATGAAACACGGAAATTGCATCTGGGTTAGAATACAACAGGCACTATGCTGTCAATTCTGCACGGAGTAATGTCTCAAATTCTATCCGCTTTGATCGCGTTCTGAAAGACCAGTAGCGGTTTCCGAAGCACATCCGGATCCATTCTGTAATCTGCGGACATTCTGAGTGTTGATGAAACACAGGAATTGCATCGGGATTCAATACAACAGAAACCTTGCGGTCTCTTCTCCATGGGAGTAAGGTCTCAAAGTGTCTACGCTTTGATCGATTAATGGAAGACCAGTAGTAGTTTCTGAAGCACATCTGGAGGCATTCTGTAATCTGTGGTCTTTCAGAGTGTTGATTAAAGACAGAAATTGCATCGGGATTGAACACAACAGGCACCATGCGGCTATTTTTCCACCAGAGTTATGTCTCAAGCAGTCTACGCTGTGATCGTTTACTGGAAGACCAGTAGTTGTATCCGTAGCATATCTGGAGTCATTCTGTAATCTGTGGACTTTCAGGGTGTTGATGAAACACAGAAATTAAATCGGGATTGAATACAACAGGCACCATACGGACTTTTATCCATGGACGTAATGTCTCAAACTGTCTACGCTGTGATCGTTTACTGGAAGACCAGTAGTAGTTTCCGAAGCATATCTGGAGTCATTCAGTAATCTGTGGACCTTCAGAGTGTTGATGAAACACAAAATTTCCATCGGTATTCAATACAACAGGCACCATGCGGACTTTCTTCATGGGAGTAATGTCTCAAACACTCTACACTTTGATCGGTTCCAGGAAAACCAGTAGTAGTTTCTGAAGCACATCTGGAAGCATTCTGTAATCTGTTGACCTTCAGAGTGTTCATGAAACACAGAAATTGCATCGGGATTGAATACAACAGGCACCATGGAGACTTTTCTCCATGCGAGTAATGTCTCAAACTGTCTACGCTTTGATAGATTCCTGGAAGACCTGTAGTAGTTTCTGAAACACATCTGGAGCCATTCTGTAGTCTGTGGACGTTCAGAGTGTTGATGAAACACAGATATTGCATCGGAAGTATTTTCATAAGGCACCATGCGCAATTTTCTCCATGGAAGTAGTGTCTCAAACTGTCTACGCTTTGACCGTTCCCTGAAAGACATGTAGCAGTTTCCGAAGCACATCTGGATTCATTCTGTAATCTGCGGACCTTCGGAGTGTTGATAAAACACAGATATTGCATCTGCGTTGAATACAACAGGCACCATGCTGTCAATTCTCCATCGGAGTAATGTCTCAAACTCTAACCGCTTTGATCGATTCCTGTAAGACCCGTAGTAGTTTCCGAAGCACATCTGGAGGCATTCTGTAATCTGTGGTCTTTCAGAGTGTTGATTAAACACAGAAATTGCATCGGGATTGAAAACAACAGGCACCATGCGGCTATTTTCCGCGGAAGTAGTGTCTCGAGCTGTCTACGCTGTCATCGTTTACTGGAAGACAAGCAGTTGTTTCCGAAGCCTATCTTGAGTCATTCTCTAATCTGTGGACCTTCAGTGTGTTGATGAAACATAGAAACAGCATCGGGATTGAATAAAACGAGCACCATGCGGACTTTTTTCCATGCGAGAAATGTTTCAAAGAGTCTACGCTTTGATCGTTCCCTGGAGGACCAGTAGGAGTTTCTAAAGAACATCTGGAGGCATTCTGTAATCTTTGGACATTCAGAGTGTTGATGAATTACAGAAATTGCATCGGGATTGAATACAACAGGCACCATGCGGACTTTTTCCTTCGGCTTAATGTCTCTAACTGATTATGCTTTGATCGAATCCTGGAAGACCAGTAGTAGATTCTGAAGCACATCTGGAGGTATACTGTAATCTGTGGACCTTCAGAGTGTATGTGAAAAACAGAAATTTTATCGGGATAGAATACAACAGCCACCATGCGGACTTTTCCCCATGGGAGTAATGTCTCAAGCTGTCTACGCTGTGATCGATTCCTGGAAGACCAGTAGTAGTTTCTGAAGCACATCTGGAGGCATTCTGTAATCTGTGGACTTACAGAGTGTTGATGAAACACAGAAATTGCATTGGGATTTAATACAACAGGCACCAAGCGGACTTTTCTCCACGGGAGTAATGTCTCAAGCTGTCTACTCTGTGATCGCTTACTGGAAGAGTAGTAGTTGTTTCCGAAGCACATCTGGAGACATTCTGTAATCTGTGGACTTTCAGAGTGTTGATGTAACACGGAAAATGAATCGGGATTGAATACAACAGGCACCAAGCGGACTTTTCTTCATGGGTGTAATGTCTCTAACTGTCTACTTTTTGATCGCGTTCTGAAAGACCAGTAGTAGTTTCCGAAACACATCTGAAGGCATTCTGTAATCTGTGGTCGTTCAGGGTGTTGATGAAACACAGAAATTGATTCTTGATTGTTTACAGAAGGCACCACGGGGACTTTTATCCATGGGAGTAATGTCTCAAACTGTCTACGCTTTCTTCGATTCCTGGAAGACCAGTAGTAGTTTCCGTAGCACATCTGAAGGCATTCTGTAATCTGTGGTCGTTCAGAGTGTTGATGAATCACGCAAATTGCATCGGGAATAAATAGAACAGGCACCATGCGGACTTTTCTCACTGGGAGTAATGTCTCAATCTGTCTATGTTTCGATCGTTCACTGTAGTAGTTTCCGAAGCACATCTGGAGGCATTCTGCAATCTGTGGTCCTTCAGAGTGTTGATGAATCACGCAAATTGCATCGGGAATAAATAGAACAGGCACCATTCGGTCTTTTCTCCATGAGAGTAATGTCTCAAACTGTCTTAGGTTTGATCGTTCCCTGGAAGACCAGTAGTTGTTTCCGAAGCAAATCTGGAGTCATTCTGTAATCTGTGGGATTTCAGAGTGTTGATGAAACACAGAAGTTGCATCGGGACTGAATACAACAGGCAGCATTCGGACTTTTCTCCATGGAGTAATGTCTCAAAATGTCTACGCTTCGATCGTTCCCTGGAAGACCAGTAGCAGTTTCCGATCACATCTGTATTCATTCTGTAGTCTGCAGACCTTCAGAGTGTTGATGAAACACGGAAATTGCATCTGGGTTGAATACAACAGGCACCATGCTGTCAATTCTGCACGGAGTAATGTCTCAAACTCTAACCGCTTTGATCGCGTTCTGAAAGACCAGTAGCGGTTTCCGAAGCACATCCGGATTCATTCTGTAATCTGCAGACATTCTGAGTGTTTAAGAAACACAGGAATTGCATCGGGATTCAATACAACAGAAACCATGCGGTCTCTTCTCCATGGGAGTAAGGTCTCAAAGTGTCTACGCTTTGATCGATTCCTGGAAGACCAGTAGTAGGTTCCGAAGCACATCTGGAGGCATTCTGTAATCTGTGGTCTTTCAGAGTGTTGATTAAAGACAGAAATTGCATCGGGATTGAACACAACAGGCACCATGCGGCTATTTTTCCACCTGAGTTATGTCTCAAGCTGTCTACGCTGTGATCGTTTACTGGATGACCAGTAGTTGTTTCCGAAGCACATCTATAGTCATTCTGTAATCTGTGGACTTTCAGAGTGTTGATGAAACACAGAAATTGCATCGCGATTGAATCCAACAGGCACCATACGGACTTTTATCCATGGACGTAATATCTCAAACTGTCTACGCTGTGATCGTTTCCTGGAAGACCAACAGTAGTTTCGGAGCACATCAGGAGGCATTCTGTAATCTGTGGACCTTCAGAGTGTTGATGAAACACAGAAACTGCATCGGGATTGAATACAACAGGAACCATGCGGACTTTTATCACTGGGAGTAATGTCTCAAACTGTCATCGCTTTGATCGTTTTCTGGAAGACCAACAGCAGTTTCCGAGCACATCAGGAGGCATTCTGTAATCTGTGGACATTCAGACTGTTGATGAAACACAGAAATTGCATCGGAATTGATTACAACAGGCACCATGGGGACTTTTCTCTACGGGAGTAATGTCTTGAGCTGTCTACGCTGTGATCTCTTTTTGGAAAACCAGTAGTTGTTTCCGAAGCACATCTGGAGTCATTCTGTAATCTGTGGACTTTCAGAATGTTAATGAAACACAGAAATTGCATCGGGATTGAATACAACAGGCTTCATGCGGACTTTTCGTCATGGGAGTAAAGGCTCAAACTGTCTACGCTTTGATCGTTCCTTGTAGCAGATTCCGAAGCACATCTGGAGGCATTCTGCAATCTGTGGACGTTCAGAGTGTTGATGAAACACAGAAATTGCATCGGGAATGAATACAACAGGCACCTTGCGGACTTTTCTCCATTGGAGTAATATCTCAATCTGTTTACGCTGTGATCGTTTCCTGGAAGACAAACAGTAGTTTCCGAGCACATCTGGAGGCATTCTGTAATCTGTCGACCTTCAGAAATTTGATGAAACACAGATATCGCATCAGGATTGAATACAACAGGCACCATGGGGACTTTTCTCCACGGGAGTGATGTCTCAAGATGTCTACGCTGTGATCGTTTACTGGAAGACAAGTAGTTGTTTCCGAAGCACATCTGGAGTCATTCTCTACTCTGTGGATTTTTTGAGTGTTGATGAAACATAGAAATTGCATCGGGATTGAACACAACAGGCACCATGCGGACTTTACTCCATGGGAGTAAGGTCTCGAACTGTCTACGCTTTGATCGATTTTTGGAAGACCAGTAGTAGTTTCTGAAGCACATTTGGGGCATTCTGTAATATGTGGACCTTCAGAGTGTTGATGAAACACAGAAATTGCATCGGGATTGAATACAACAGGCACCATGCGGACTTTTCTCCATTGGAGTAATATCTCAAACTGTCTACGCTGTGATCGTTTCCTGGAAGACCAACAGTAGTTTCCGAGCACATCAGGAGGCATTCTGTAATCTGTGGACATTCAGACTGTTGATGAAATACAGAAATTGCATCGGAAATGAATACAACAGGCACCTTGCCGACTTTTCTCCATTGGAGTAATATCTCAAACTGTCCACGCTGTGATCGTTTCTTGGAAGACCAACAGTAGTTTCCGAGCACATCAGGAGGCATTCTGTAACCTGTGGACCTTCAGAGTGTTGAAGAAAGACAGAAATTGCATCGGGATTGAATACAACAGGCCCCATGGGATCTTTTCTCCACTAGAGTAATGTCTCAAGCTGTCTACGCTGTTAATGCTTACTGGAAGACCAGTAGTTGTTTCCGTAGCACATCTGGAGTAATTCTGTAATCTGTGGACTTTCAGAGTGTTCATGAAACCCAGAAATTGCATCGGGATTGAGTACAACAGGCACCATGCTGGTATTTTGCACGGGAGTAATGTCTCAAACTGTCTATACTGTGATCGATTCCTGGAAAACCAGTAACAGTTTCCGAAGCTCATCTTGAGGCAGTCTGTAATCTGCTGTCCTTCACAGTGTTGATAAAACACAGACATTACATCGGGATTGAATACAACAGGCTCCAAGCGGACTTTTCTTCATGGGAGTAATGTCTCCAACTGTCTACATTTTGATCGCGTTCTGAAAGACCAGTAGTAGCTTCCGATGCACATCTGAAGGCATTCTGTAATCTGTGGTCCTTTATACTGTTGATGAAACATGCAAAATTCATGGGGAATGAAAGAACAGGCCCCATGCGGACTTTTCTCACTGTGAGCAATGTCTCAAACTGTCTACGCTTTGATCGTTCCCTGTAGTAGTTTCCGAAGCACATCCGGAGGCATTTTGCAATCTGTGGACCTTCAGAGTGTTGATGAAACACAGAAATTGCATCGGGATTGAATACAACAGGCACTATGGGGACTTTTCTCCATGGGAGTAATGTCTCAAGCTGTCTACGCTGTGATCGCTTACTGGAAGACCAGTAGTTGTTTCCGAAGCACATCTTAATTCATTCTGTAATCTGCGGACCTTCTGAGTGTTGATGAAACAAGGATATTGCATCGGGATTGAATACAACAGGCACCATGCGTACTTTTCTCCATTGGAGTAATATCTCAAACTGTCTACGCTTTGATCGTTAACTGGAAGACCAGAAGTAGTAGAGAAGCAATCTGGAGGCATTCTGTAATCTGTGGACCTTCAGAGTGTTGATGAAACACAGAAATTTCTTCGGGATTGTTTATAACAGTCACAATGCGGACTTCTCTCCATTGGAGTAATGTCTAAAACTGTTTCCGCTTTGATTGTTCCCTCGAAGACCAGAAGTACTTTCGAAGCACATCTGGAGGCATCGTATAATTTGAGGACCTTCAGAATGTTGATGAAACAAAGAAATTGCATCGGAATTTAATGTATTAGGCACCATGCGCAATTTTCTGAATGGAAGTAATGTCTCAAACTGTCTACGCTTTGATCGTTCCCTGAAAGACCAGTAGCAGTTTCGAAGAACATCTGGATTCATTCTGTAATCTGTGGACCTTCTGAGTGTTGATGAAACAAAGAAATTGCTTCGGGATTGAATACAAGAGGCACCAAGTGGACTTTTCTCCATTGGAGTAATATCTCAAACTGTCTACGCTGTGATCGTTTCCTGGAAGCCCAACAGCAGTTTCCGAGCCCATAAGGAGGCATTCTGTAATCTGTGGACATTCAGACTGTTGATGAAACACAGATATTGCATGGGGATTGAATACAACAGGCACCATGCAGACTTTTCTCACTGGGAGTAATGACTCAAACTGTCTTCGCTTTGATCGTTCCCTGGAAGATCAGTAGTAGTTTCAGAAGCACATCCGAGAGCATTCTGTAATCTGTGGACCTTCAGAGTGTTTATGAAACACAGATATTGCATCGGCAATGAATACAACAGGCACCATGCAGACTTTTCTCCATTGGAGTAATATCTCTAACTGTCTACGCTTTGATCGTTTCCTGGAAGACCAATAGTAGCTTCAGAGCACATCAGGAGGCATTCTGTATTCTGTGGACCTTCAGAGTGTTGATGAAACATAGAAATTGCATCGGGATTAAAAACAACATGCACCATGCGGACTTTTGTCACTGGGAGTAATGTCTCGAACTGTCTACGCTTCGATCGTTCCCGGGAAGACCAGAAGTAGTTTCGAAGCACATCTGGAATCATCGTGTAATTTGAGGACCTTCAGAGTGTTGATCAAACACATAAATTGCATCGGGATTGAATACACCTGTCACCATGCGCTCTTCCCTCCATGAGGTAATGTCTCAAACAGTCTACGCTTTGATCGATTCCTGGAAGCCCAGTAGTAGTTTCCGATGCACATATGGAGGCATTCTGTAATCTGTGGACCTTCAAAGTGTTGATGAAACCCTGAAATTGCATCGGGATTGAATACAACAGTCACCATGCGCACTTTCCTCCATGGGAGTAATGTCTCAAACAGTCTACGCTTTGATCGTTCCCTGGAAGACCAGTAGCAGTTTCCGAAGGACATCTGGAGGCATTCTGTAATCTGTGGAACGGCAGAGTGTTGATGAAACATAGAAATTCCATCGGGGTTGAATACAACAGGAACCATGGGAATTTTTCTCCATGCGAGGAATGTCTCAAACTCTCTACGCTTTGGTCGATTCCTGGAAAATCAGTAGTAGTTTCCGAAGCACATCTGGAGGCATTCTGTAATCTGTGGACTTTCAGAAGGTGGATTAAACACAGAATTTGCATCGGGATTGAATACAACAGGCACCTTGCGGCTATTTTCCACGGGAGTAATGTCTCAAGCTGTCTACGCTGTGATCGTTTCCTGGAAGACCAATAGTTGTGTCCGAAGCATATCTGGAGTCATTCTCTAATCTGTGGACTTTCAGAGTGTTGACGAAACATCGAAATTGCATCGGGATTGAATACAACAGGCACCATGCGGACTTTTCTCACTGTGAGTAATGTCTCAAACTGTCTACGCTTTCATCGTTCCCTGGAAGAACAGAAGTAGTTTCGAAGCAAATCTGGAGGCATTCTGTAATCTGTGGTCCTTCAGAGGGTTGATGAAACACAGAAATTGCATCGGGATTGAATACAACAAGCACCATGCGGACTTTTCTCGATGGGAGTATTGTCTCAAACAGTCTTCGCTTTCATCGTTCCCTGGAAGACCAATAGCATTTTCCGAAGCAAATGTGGAGGCGTTCTGTAATCAATGGACCTTCAGAGTGTTGATGAAACACAGAAATTGCATCGGGATTGAGTACAAAAGGCACCATGCGTACTTCTTTCACTGGGAGTCATGTCTCAAACTGTCTACGACTTGATCGTTCCCTGGAAGAGCAGAAGTAGTTTCGAAGTACATCTGGAGGCATCGTGTAATTTGCGGACCTTCAGAGTGTTGATGAAACACAGAATTGCATCGGGGTTGAACACAAAATGCACCATGTGTTCTATTCTCCATCGGGTTAATGTCTCAAACTGTCTACGCTGTGATCGTTAACTAGAAGAGGGATAGTAGTCTCCGAAGTACATCTGGAGGCATTCTGTAATCTGTGGAACGGCAGAGTGTTGATGAAACAGAGAAATTCCATCGGGGTTGAATACAACAGGCACCATGCGGACTTTCTCCATGGGAGTAATGTCCCAAACTGTCTACGCTTTGATCGATTCCTGGAAGACCAGTAGTAGTTTCTGAAGCACATCAGGAGGCATTCTGTAATATGTGACCTTCATAGTGTTGATGGAACACAGAAATTGCATCGGGATTAAATACAACAGGCACCATGCGGACTTTTCTCCATGGGAGTAATGTCTCAGAATTTCTACGCTTTGATCGATTCCTGGAACACCAGTAGTAGTTTCTGAAGCACATCTGGAGGCATTCTGTAATCTGTGGACCTTCAGAGTGTTGATGAAACAATGAAATTGCATCGGGATTGAATACAACATTCACCATGGGGACTTTTCTCCACGTAAGTATTGTCTCAAGATGTCTACGCTGTGGTCGCTTACTGGAATACCAGTAGATGTTTCCGAAAGACATCTGGAGTCATTCTGTAATCTGCATGTTGATGAAACACAGAAATTGCATCGGGATTCATTCTGTAATCTGTGGACTTTCGAAGTGATGATGAACATAGAAATTGCATCGGGATTGAATCCAACAAGCACCATGCGGTCTATTCTCAAGCGTAGTACTGTCTCAAACTGTCTACGTTGTGATAGTTAACTAGAAGACCAATAGTACTTTCCGATGCACATCTGGAGGCATTCTGTAATCTGTGGACCTTCCGAGTGTGGATGAAACACAGAAATTGCATCGGGATTGAATACAACAGGCAGAATTCGGACTTTTCCCCATGTGAGTAATGTCTCAAACTGTCTACGCTTTGATCGTTCCCTGGAATACCAGAAGAAGTTGCGAAGCACATCTGGAGGCATTCTGTAATCTGTGGTCCTTCAGAGTGTTGAAGAAACACAGAAATTGCATCGGGATTGAATACAGCATGCACCATGCGAGCTTTTCTCCATGGGAGTAATGTCTCAAACTGTCTACTTTTTGATCGCGTTAGGCAAGACCAGTAGTAGTTCCCGAAGCACATCTGGAGGCATTCTATAATCTGATGACCTTCAGAGAGTTAATGAAATACATATATTGCATCGTGATTGAATACAAAAGGCACCATGTGGACTTTTCTCCATGGGAGTAATGTCTCAAACTGTCTTTGCTTTGATCGTTCCCTAGAAGACCAGTAGTAGTTTGCGAAGCACATCTGAGAGCTTTCTGTTATCTGTGGACCTTCAGATTGTTGATGAAACACAGAAATTGCATCGGAATTGAATACAACAGGCACCATGGGGACTTTTCTCCATGGGAGTAATGTCTCAAACTGTCTACTGTTTGATCGATTCCTGGATGACCAGTAGTAGATTCTGAAGCACATCTGGAGGCATTCTGTAATCTGTGGACCTTCAGAGTGTTGATGAAACACAGAAATTGCATCGGGATTGAATATAACACGCACCATGCGGGCTTTTTCCATGAGAGTAATGTCTCAAACTCTCTACGATTTGAACGATTCCTGGAACACCAGTAGTAGTTTCCGAAGCACATCTGGAGGCACTCTGTAATCTGTGGACCTTCAGAGTGTTGATGAAACACAGACATTGCATCGGGATTGAATACAACAGGCACCAAGCCGATTTTTCTTCATGGGTGTAATGTCTGTATATGTCTACGCCTTGATCGTTCCCTGTAAGACCAGATGTAGTTTCGAAGTACATCTGGAGGCATCGTTTAATCTGCGGATCTTCAGAGTGTTGATGAAACACAGAAATTGCATCGGGATTGAATACAACAGGCAGAATTCGGACTTTTCCCCATGGGAGTAATGTCTCAAACTGTCTACGCTTTGATCGTTCCCTGGAAAACCAGAAGTAGTTGCGAAGCACATCTGGAGGCATTCTGTAATCTGTAGTCCTTCAGAGTGTTGATGAATCACGGAAATTGCTTCGGGATTGAATACATCTTGCACCATGCGGACTTTTCTCACTGGGAATAATGTCTCAAACTGTCTACGCTTTGATCGTTCCCTGGAAAACCAGAAGTAGTTGCGAAGCACATCTGGAGGCATTCTATAATCTGATGACCTTCAGAGAGTTAATGAAATACACAAATTGCATCGGGATTGAATACAAAAGGCACCATGTGGACTTTTCTCCATGGGAGTAATGTCTCAAACTGTCTTTGCTTTGATCGTTCCCTGGAAGACAAGTAGTAGTTTGCGAAGCACATCTGAGAGCTTTCTGTTATCTGTGGACCTTCAGATTGTTGATGAAACACAGAAATTGCATCGGAATTGAATACAACAGGCACCATGGGGACTTTTCTCCATGGGAGAAATGTCTCAAACTGTCCACCCTTTGATCGATTCCTGGAAGACCAGTAGTAGTTTCTGAAGCACATCTGGAGGCATTCTGTAATCCGTGGACCTTCAGAGTGTTGATGAAACACAGAAATTGCATCGGGATTGAATACAAAAGGCACCAAGCGGACTTTTCTTCATGGGAGTAATGTCTCTAACTGTCTACTTTTTGATCGCGGTCTGAAAGACCAGTAGTAGTTTCCGAAGCACATCTGAAGGCATTCTATAATCTGTGGTCCTTCAGAGTGTTGATGAAACACGCAAATCGCATCGGGAATGAATACAACTTGCACCATGCGGACTTTTGTCACTGGCAGTAATGTCTCAAACTGTCTACGCTTCGATCGTTCCCTGGAAGACCACAAGTAGTTTCGAAGCACATCTGGAGGCATCGTGTAATTTGAGGACTTTCAGAGTGTTGATCAAACACAGAAATTGCATCGGGATTGAATACAACAGGCAGCATCCGAACTTTCCTCCATGGGAGTAATGTCTGTAACTGTCTACTATTTGATCGCGTTCTGAAAGACCAGTAGTAGTTTCCGAAGCACATCTGAAGGCATTCTGTAATCTGTAGTCCTTCAGAGTGTTGATGAAACACGCAAATTGCATCGTGAATGAATACAACAGCCACCATGCGGACTTTTATCACTGGGAGTAATGTCTCAAACTGTCTACGCCTTGATCGTTCCCTGGAAGACCAGAAGTAGTTTCGAAGTACATCTGGAGGCATCGTGTAATTTGCGGACCTTCAGAGTGTTGATCAAACACAGAAATTGCAATGGAATTAAATGCAACAGGCACCATGCGCCATTTTCTCCATGGGAGAAATGAATCAAACTGTCTACCCTTTGATCGATTACTGGAAGACCAGTAAAAGTTTCTGAAGCACATCTGGAGGCATTCTGTAATCCGTGGACCTTCAGAGTGCTGATGAAACACAGAAACTGCATCGGGATTGCATACAACAGGCACCATGGGGACTTTTCTCCGTAGGAGTAATGTCTCAAACTCTCTACGCTTTGATCGATTCCTGGAAGACCAGTAGTAGTTTCTGAAGCACATCTGGAGGCATTCTGTAATCTGTGGACTTTCAGAGTGTTGATGAAACGCGGAAATTGAATCGGGATTGAATACAACAGGCACCATGCGGACTTTTTCCATCTGAGTAATGTCTCCAACTCTCAACGATTTGATCGATTCCTGGAACACAATTAGTAGTTTTTGAGGCACATCCAGGAGGCATTCTGTAATCTGTGGACCTTCAGAGTGTTGATGAAACACAGATATTGCATCGGGATTGAATACAACACGCACCAAGCGGACTTTTCTTCATGGGAGTGATGTCTCTAACTGTCTACTACTTGATCGCGTTCTGAAAGACCAGTAGTAGTTTCCGAAGCACATCTCAAGGCATTCTGTAATCTGTGGTCCTTCAGAGTGTTGATGAAACACGCAAATAGCGTCGGGAATGAATATAACAGGCACCATGCGGACTTTTCTCACTGGGAGTAATGTCTCAAACTGTCTACGCTTTGATCGTTCCCTGGAAGACCAGTAGCAGTTTCCGAAGCACATCCGGATTCATTCTGTAATCGGCGGACCTTCAGAATGTTGATGAAACACAGAAATTGCATCGGGATTGTATACAAGAGGCACCATCCGAACTTTTCTCCATGGGAGTAATGTCTGTAACTGTCTACAATTTCATCGCGTTCTGAAAGACCAGTAGTAGTTTCCGAAGCACATCTGAAGGCATTCTGTAATCTCTAGTCCTTCAGAGTGTTGATGAATCACGCAAATTGAATCGGGAATGAATACAACAGGCACCATGCGGACTTTTCTCACTGGGAGTAATGTCTCAAACTGTCTACGCTTTGATCGTTCCCTGGAAGACCAGTAGTAGTTTCCTAAGCACACCTGGATTCATTCTGTAATCGGTGGACCTTCAGAATGTTGATGAAACACAGAAATTGCATCGGGATTGTATACAAAAGGCACCAAGCGGACATTTCTTCATGGGAGTAATGTCTCTAACTGTCTACATTTTGATCGCGGTCTGAAAGACCAGTAGTAGTTTCCGAAGCACATCTGAATTCATTCTGTAATTTGTGGTCCTTCAGAGTGTTGATGAAACACGCAAATTGCATAGGGAATGAATACAACAGGCACCATGCGGACTTTTCTCACTGGGAGTAATGTCTCAAACTGTCTACGCCTTGATCGTTCCCTGGAAGACCAGAAGTAGTTTCGAAGTACATCTGGAGGCATCGTGTAATTGGCGGACCTTCAGAGTGTTGATGAAACACAGAAATTGCAAAGGAATTGAATACAACACCATGCGCCACTTTCTCCAAGGGAGAAATGTCTCAAATTCTCTACGCTTTGATCGATTTCTGGAAGACAAGTAGTAGTTTCTGAAGTATATCTGGAGGCATTCTGCAATTTGTGGACCTTCAGAGTGTTAATGAAACACAGAAACTGTATGGGGATTGAAGACAACAGGCACCATGGGGACTTTTCTCCATGGGAATAATGACTCAAATTCTCTACGCTTTGATAGATTTCTGGAAGACAAGTAGTAGTTTCTGAAGCACATCTAGAGGCATTCTGCAATTTGTGGACCTTCAGAGTGAACATGAAACACAGAAACTGCATCGGGATTGAATACAACAGGCACCATGGGGACTTTTCTCCATAGGAGTAATGTCTCAAACTCTCTACGCTTGGTCGATTCCTGGAAGACCAGTAGTAGTTTCTGAAGCACATCTGGAGGCATTCTGTAATCTGTGTACTTTCAGAGTGTTGATGAAACGCAGAAATTGCATAGGGATTGAATACAACAAGCACCATGCGGACTTTTTCCATGGGAGTAATGCCTCCAACTCTCAACGATTTGATCGATTCCTGGAACAACAGTAGTAGTTTCTGAGGCACATCCTGGAGGCATTCTGTAATCTGTGGACCTTCAGAGTGTTGATGAAACACAGAAATTGCATCGGGATTGAATACAACAGGCACCATCTGAAATTTTCCCCATGGGAGTAATGACTTTAATTGTCTACTATTTGATAGCGTTCTGAAAGACAAGTAGTAGTATCCGAAGCACATCTCTATTCATTCTGTAATCTGTGGACCTTCAGAGTGTGAATGAAACACAGACATTGCATCGGGATTGAACACAACTGGCACCAAGCGGACTTTTCTTCATGGGAGTAATGTCTCTAACTGTCTACTATTTGATTGCGTACTGAAAGACCAGTAGTAGTTTCCGAAGCACGTCCGAAGGCATTCTGTAATCTGTGGTCCTTCAGAGTGTTGATGAAACACGCAAATTGAATCGGGAATGAATACAACAGGCACCATGCGGACTTTTCTCACTGGGAGTAATGTCTCAAACTGTCTACGCTTTGATCGTTCCCTGGAAGACCAGTAGCAGTTTCCGAAGCACATCCGGATTCATTCTGTAATCAGCGGACCTTCAGAATGTTGATGAAACACAGAAATTGCATCGGGATTGTATACAACAGGCACCATCCGAACTTTTCTCCATGGGAGTAATGTCTGTAACTGTCTACAATTTCATCGCGTTCTGAAAGACCAGTAGTAGTTTCCGAAGCACATCTGAAGGCATTCTGTAATCTGTAGTCCTTCAGAGTGTTGATGAATCACGCAAATTGAATCGGGAATGAATACAACAGGCACCATGCGGACTTTTCTCACTGGGAGTAATGTCTCAAACTGTCTACGCTTTGATCGTTCCCTGGAAGACCAGTAGCAGTTTCCTAAGCACACCCGGATTCATTCTGTAATCGGCGGACCTTCAGAGTGTTGATGAAACACAGAAATTGCATCGGGATTTAATACAACAGGCACCATGTGGTCTATTCTCCATCGGAGTAATGTCTCAAACTGTCTACTATTTGATCGCGTTCTGAAAGACAACTAGTAGTTTCCGAAGCACATCTGTATTCATTCTGTAATCTGTGGACCTTCAGAGTGTGAATGAAACACAGACATTGCATCGGGATTGAATACAACTGGCACCAAGCGGACTTTTCTTCATGGAAGTAATGTCTCTAACTGTCTACTATTTGATTGCGTACTGAAAGACCAGTAGTAGTTTCCGAAGCACGTCTGAAGGCATTCTGTAGTCTGTGCACCTTCAGAGTGTTAATGAAACACAGAAATCGCTTCTGGATTGAATACAACAGGCAGAATTCGGACTTTTCTCCATGGGAGTAATGTCTCATTCTGTCTACGCTTTGATCGTTCCCTTGAATACCAGAAGTAGTTGCGAAGAACATCTGGAGGCATTCTGTAATCGGTGGTCCTTCAGAGTGTTGATGAATCACACAAATTGCTTCGGGATTGAATACAACTTGCACCATGCGGACTTTTCCCATGGGAGTAATGTCTCCAACTCTCAACGATTTGATCGATTCCTGGAACACCAGTAGTAGTTTCCGAAGCACATCTGGAGGTATTCTTTATCTGTGGTCTTTCAGAGTGTTGATTAAACACAGAAAAAGCATCGTGATTGAAAACAAAAGGCACCATGCGCCTATTTTCCACGGTAGTAATGTCTCAAGCTGTCTACGCTGTGATCGTTTACCGGAAGACCAGTAGTTTGTTTCCGAAGCATATCTGGAGTCATTCTCTAATCTGTGGACTTTCAGAGTGTTGATGAAACATAGTAATTGGATCGGGATTGAATACAACAGGCAACATGCGGACTTTTCTCCAAGGGAGTAATGTCTCAAATTCTCTACGCTTTGATCGATTTCTGGAAGGCAAGTAGTAGTTTCTGAAGCACATCTGGAGGCATTCGGTAATTTGTGGACCTTCAGAGTGGTGATGAAACACAGAAACTGCGACGGGATTGAATACAACAGGCACCATGGGGACTTTTCTCCATGGGAGTAATGTCTCAAACTCTCTACGCTTTGACTGAATCCTGGAAGACCAGTAGTAGTTTCTGAAGCACATACTGGAGGCATTCTGTAATCTGTGGACCTTCAGAGTGTTGATGAAGCACAGAAATTGCATCGGGATTCAATACAACAGGCACCATCTGAAATTTTCTCCATGGGAGTAATGTCTGTAACTGTCTACTTTTTGATCGCGTTCTGAAAGTCCAGTAGTAGTTTCCGAAGCACATCTGGAGGCATTCTGTAATCGGCGGACCTTCAGAGTGTTGATGAAACACAGAAATTGCATCGGGATTTAATACAACAGGCACCATGTGGTCTATCCTCCATCGGAGTAATGTCTCAAATTGTCTACTATTTGATCGCGTTCTGAAAGACAAGTAGTAGTTTCCCAAGCACATCTCTATTCATTCTGTAATCTGTGGACCTTCAGAGTGTGAATGAAACACAGACATTGCATCGGGATTGAATACAACTGGCACCAAGCGGACTTTTCTTCATGGGAGTAATGTCTCTAACTGTCTACTATTTGATTGCGTACTGAAAGACGAGTAGCAGTTTCCGAAGCACGTCTGAAGGCATTCTGTAATTTGTGGTCCTTCAGAGTGTTGATGAAACACGCAAATTGCATCGGGAATGAGTATAACAGGCACCATGCGGACTTTTCTCACTGGGAGTAATGTCTAAAACTGTCTAGGCTTTGATCGTTCCCTGGAAGACCAGTAGCAGTTTCCGAAGCACATCCGGATTCATTCTGTAATCGGCGGACCTTCAGAATGTTGATGAAACACAGAAATTGCATCGGGATTGAATACAACAGGCACCATGCGGTCTATTCTCCATCGGAGTAATGTCTCAAACTGTCTACTTTGTGATCGTTGACTAGAAGACCAATAGTACTTTCCGAAGCACATCTGGAGGCATTCTGTAATCGGTGGTCCTTCAGAGTGTTGATGAATCACACAAATTGCTTCGGGATTGAATACAACTTGCACCATGCGGACTTTTCCCATGGGAGTAATGTCTCCAACTCTCAACGATTTGATCGATTCCTGGAACACCAGTAGTAGTTTCCGAAGCACATCTGGAGGTATTCTTTAATCTGTGGTTTTTCAGAGTGTTAATTAAACACAGAAATAGCATCGTGATTGAAAACAAAAGGCACCATGCGGCTATTTTCCACGGTAGTAATGTCTCAAGCTGTCTACGCTGTGATCGTTTACCGGAAGACCAGTAGTTTGTTTCCGAAGCATATCTGGAGTCATTCTCTAATCTGTGGACTTTCAGAGTGTTGATGAAACATAGTAATTGGATCGGGATTGAATACAACAGGCAACATGCGGACTTTTCTCCATGGGAGTAATGTCTCAAATTCTCTACGCTTTGATCGATTTCTGGAAGACAAGTAGTAGTTTCTGAAGCACATCTGGAGGCATTCGGTAATTTGTGGACCTTCAGAGTGTTGATGAAACACAGAAACTGCAACGGGATTGAATACAACAGGCACCATGGGGACTTTTCTCCATGGGAGTAATGTCTCAAACTCTCTACGCTTTGACTGAATCCTGGAAGACCAGTAGTAGTTTCTGAAGCACATACTGGAGGCATTCTGTAATCTGTGGACCTTCAGAGTGTTGATGAAGCACAGAAATTGCATCGGGATTCAATACAACAGGCACCATCTGAAATTTTCTCCATGGGAGTAATGTCTGTAACTGTCTACTTTTTGATCGCTTTCTGAAAGTCCAGTAGTAGTTTCCGAAGCACATCTGTAGGTATTCAGTAATCTGTGGACCTTCAGAGTGTTGATGAAAGACAGACATTGCATCGGGATTGAATACAACAGGCACCAAGCGGACTTTTCTTCATGGGAGTAATGTCTCAAACTGTCTACGCCTTGATCGTTCCCTGGAATACCAGAAGTAGTTTCGAAATTCATTCGGAGGCATCGTGTAATTTGCGGACCTTCAGAGTGTTGATGAAACACAGAAATTACAAAGGAATTGAATACAACAGGCACCATGCGTCATTTTCTCCATGGGAGAAATGTCTCAAACTGTCTACTCTTTGATCGATTCCTGGAAGACCAGTAGTAGTTTCTGAAGCACATCTGGACGCATTCTGTAATCTGTAGACCTTCAGAGTGTTGATGAAACACAGAAATTGCAACGGGATTGTATACAACAGGCACCATGCGGACTTTTCTCCATGGGAGTAATGTCTCAAATTCTCTACGCTTTGATCGATTTCTGGAAGGCAAGTAGTAGTTTCTGAAGCACATCTGGAGGCATTCTGCAATTTGTGGACCTTTAGATTGTTGATGAAACACAGAATCTGCATCGGGATTGAATACAACAGGCACTATGGGGACTTTTCTCCATGGGAGAAATGTCTCAAACTCTCTACGCTTTGATCGGTTCCTGGAAGACTAGTAGTAGTTTTTGAAGCACATCTGGTGGCATTCTGTAATCTGTGGACCTTCAGAGTGTTGATGAAACACAGAAATTGCATTGGGATTGAATACAACAGGCACCATCAGAACTTTTCTCCATGGGAGTAATGTCTGTAACTGTCTACTATTTGATCGCGTTCTGAAAGACCAGTAGTAGTTTCCGAAGCACATCTGAAGGCATTCTGTAATCTGTGGTCCTTCAGAGTGTTGATGAAACACGCAAATTGCATCGCGAATGAATACAACAGGCACCTTGCGGACTTTTCTCACTGGGCGTAATGTCTCAAACTGTCTACGCTTTGATCGTTCCCTGGAAGACCACTAGTAGTTTTGAAGCACATCTGGAGGCATCGTGTAATTTGAGGACTTTCAGAGTGTTGATGAAACACAGAAATTGCAACAGAAATGAATACAACACGCACTTTGCGCAATTTTCTCCATGGAAGTAACGTCTCAAACTGTCTAAGCTCTGATCGTTCCCTGGAAGACCAGTAGCAGTTTCCGAAGCACATCCGGACTCATTCTGTAATCTGTGGACCTTCAGAGTGTTGAAGAAACACAGAAATTGCCTCGGGATTGAATACAACAGGCACCATACCGTCTATTCTCTATCGGAGTAATGTCTCAAACTGTCTACGTTGTGATCGTTAACTAGAAGACCAATAGTACTTTCCGAAGCACATCTCTAGGCATTCTGTAATCTGCGGACCTTCAGAGTGTTGATGAAACACACAAATAGCATCGGGATTGAATACAACAGGCAGAATCGGACTTTTCTCCATGGGAGTAATGTCTCAAACTTTCTACGCTTTGATCGTTCCCTGGAATACCAGAAGTAGTTGCGAAGCACATCTGGAGGCATTCTGTAATCTGTGGTCCTTCAGAGTGTTGATGAAACACAGAAATTGCGTCGGGATTGAATACAACAGGCACCATGCCGACGTTTCTCCATGGGAGTTAATGTCACAAACTGTCTTCGCTTTGATCGTTCCCTGGAAGACCAATAGCAGTTTCCGAAGCAAATGTGGAGGCGTTCTGAAATCTATGGACCTTCAGAGTCTTGATCAAACATAGATATTGCATCGGAATTGAATACAACATGCACCATGCGAACTTTTCTCCATGGGAGTAATGTCTCTAACTGTCTACTTTTTGATCGCGTTCTGAAAGACCAGCATTGTGTAATCTGATGACCTTCAGAGTGTTAATGAAACACAGAAATTGCATCGGGATTGAATACAAAAGGCATCATGTCGACTTTTCTCCATGGGTGTAATGTCTCAAACTGTCTTCGCTTTAATCCTTCCATGGAAGACCAGTATTAGTTGGCTAAGCACATCTGAGAGCATTCTGTAATCTGTGGACCTTAAGAGTGTTGATGAAACACAGAAATTGCTTCTTGATGGGTTACAACAGGCAACATGAGGGCTTAAATTTATGGGAGTAATGTCTCAAACTGTCTACGCTTTCTTCGATTCCTGGAAGACCAGTAGTAGATTCTGAAGCAAATCTGGAGGCATTCTGTAGTCTGTGGACCTTCAGAGTGTTGATGAAACACAGAAATTGCATCGGGATTGAATACAACAGGCACCATGCGAACTTTTCTCAATGGGAGTAATGTATCTAACTGTCAACAATTTGATCGCGTTCTGAAAGACCAACAGTAGTTTCCAAAGCACATCTGGAGGCATTCTGTAATCTGTGGACCTTCAGAGTGTTGATGAAACACAGACAATGCATCGGGATTGAATACAACAGGCCCCAAGCGGACTCTTCTTCATGGGAGTAATGTCTCTAAATGTCTACTTTTTGATCGCGGTCTGAAAGACCAGTAGTAGTTTCCTAAGCACATCTGTAGGCATTCTGTAATCTGTGGTCGTTCTGAGTGTTGATGAAAGACGCAAATTGCATCGGGAATTTAAACAACAGGCACCATGCGGACTTATCTCACTGGGAGTAATGTCTCAAACTGTCTACTCCTTGATCGTTCACTTGAAGACCAGAAGTAGTTTCGAAGTACATCTGGAGGAATTCTGTAATTTGTGGACCTTCAGAGTGTTGATGAAACACAGAAATCGCATCTTGATTGAAAACAACAGGCAGAATTCGGACTTTTCTCCATGGGAGGAATCTCTCAAACTGTCTACGCTTTGATCGTTCCCTGGAATACCAGAAGTAGTTGCGAAGCACATCTGGAGGCATTCTAAAATCTGTGGTCCTTCAGAATGTTGATGAAACACAGAAATTGCTTCGGGATTGAATGCAACATACACCACGCGGACTTTTGTCACTGGCAGTAATGTCTCAAACTGTCTACGCTTCGATCGCTCCCTGGAAGACCAGAAGTAGTTTCGAAGCACATCTGGAGGCATTGTGTAATTTAAGGACTTTCAGAGTGTTGATGAAACACAGAAATTGCATCAGAATTGATTACATTAGGCATCATGGGGACTTTTCTCCACGGGAGTAATATCTCAAACTGTCTACCCTTTGATCGATTCCTGGAAGACCAGTAGTAGTTTCTGAAGCACATCTGGAGGCATTCTGTAATCCGTGGACCTTCAGAGTGTTGATGAAACACAGACATTGCATCGGGATTGAATACAACAGGCACCAAGCGGACTTTTCTTCATGGCAGTGATGTCTCTAACTTTCTACTTTTTGATCGCGTTCTGAAAGACCAGTAGTAGTTTCCGAAGCACATCTGAAGACATTCTGTAATCTGTGGTCCATCAGAGTGTTGATGGAACACGCAAATTGCATCGGGAATGAATACAACATGCACCATGCGGACTTTTCTCACTGGGAGTAATGTCTCAAACTGTCTACGCCTTGATCGTTCCCTGGAAGACCAGATGTAGTTTCGTAGTACATCTGGAGGCATCGTGTAATTTGCGGATCTTCATAGTGTTGATGAAACACAGAAATTGCAACGGAATTGAATACAACAGGCACAATGCGCAATTTTCTCCATGGAAGTAATGTCTCAATCTGTCTACGCTTTTGTCGTTCCCTGGAAGACCAGTAGCTTCTTCCGCAGCACATCTGGATTCATTCTGTAATCTGCGTACCTTCAGAGTGTTGATGAAACACAGAAATTGCATGGGGATTGAATACAACAGTCACCATGCGGTCTATTCTCCATCGGAGAAATGTCTCAAACTTTCTACGTTGTGGTCGTTAACTAGAAGACCAATAGTAGTTTCCGAAGCACATCTGGAGGTATTCTCTAATCTGTGAGCCTTAAGAGTGTTGATGAAACACAGAAATTGCATCGGGATTGAATACAACTGTCACCATTCGGTCTTATCCCCATGGGAGTAATGTCTCAAACTGTCTACGCTTTGATCTTTCCCTGGAAGTCCAGAAGTAGCTTCGAAGCACATCTGGAGGCATTCTGTAATCTGATGACCTTCAGAGTGTTAATGAAACACAGAAATTGCATCGGGATAGAATACAAAAGGCACCATGTCGTCTTTTCTCCATGGGAGTATTGTCTCAAACTGTCTTCGCTTTGTCGTTCACTGGAAGACCAGTAGTAGTTTGCGAAGCACATCTGAGAGCATTCAGTAATCTGTGGACCTTCTGAGTGTTGTTGAAACACAGAAATTGCTTCGGGATTGTTTACAACAGGCACCATGAGTTCTTTTATCCATGGGAGTAGTGTCTCAAACTGTCTACGCTTTCTTCGATTCCTGGAAGACCAGTAGTAGTTTCTGAAGCACATCTGGAGGCATTCTGTACACTGTGAAACTTCAGAGTGTTGATGAAACACAGAAATTGCATCGGGATTGAATACAACAGGCACCATGAGGAATTTTCTCCATTGGAGTAATATCTCAAACTGTCTACGCTGTGATCATTTCCTGGGAGACCAACAGTAGTTTCTGAGTACATCCGGAGGCATTCTGTAATCTCCGGTCCTTCAGAGTGTTGATGAAACACAGAAATTGAATCGGGATTGAATACAACAAGCACCATGCGGACTTTTCTCCACGGAGTAATATCTCAAATTGTCTTCGCTTTGTTCGTTCCCTGGAAGACCAATAGCAGTTTCCGAAGCAAATGTGGAGGCGTTCTGTAATTTATGGACTCGCAGAGTGTTTATGAAACACAGATATTACACCGGGAATGATTAAAACAGGCACCATGCGGACTTTTCTCCATTGGAGTAATATCTCAAACTGTCTACACTGTGATCGTTTCCTGGAAGACCAACAGTAGTTTCCGAGCACATCAGGAGGCATTCTGTAAATGTGGACCTTCAGAATGTTGATGAAACATAGAAATTGCATCGGGATTGAGTACAACATCCACCATGCGGACTTTTGTCACTGGGAGTAATGTCTCAAACTGTCTACGCTTTGATCGTTCCCTGGAATACCGGAAGTAGTTGTGAATCACATCTGGAGGCATTCTGTAATCTGTGGTCCTTCAGAGTGTTGATGAAACACAAAAATTGCATCGGGATTGAATACAACAGGCACCATGCCGTCTTTTCTCCATGGGAGTTAATGTCTCAAACTGTCTTCGATTTGATCGTTCCCTGGAAGACCAACAGCAGTTTCCGAAGCAAATGTGGAGGCGTTCTGTAATCTATGGACCTTCAGAGTCTTGATCAAACATAGAAATTGCATCGGGAATGAATACAACAGGCACCATGAGGACTTTTCTCCATTGGAGTACTATCTCAAACTGTCGACGCTTTAATCGTTTCCTGGAAGACAAATAGCAGGTTCAGAGCACATCAGGAGGCATTCTGTAATCTGTGGACCCTCAGAGGGTTGATGAAACACAGAAATTGCATCGGATTTGAATACAACAGGCACCAAGCGGACTTTTCTCCATTGGAGTAATATCTGAAACTGTCTACGCTGTGATCGTTTCCTGCAAGACCAACAGTAGTTTCCGAGCACATCAGGAGGCATTCTGTAATCTGTGGACACTCAGAGTGTTGATGAAACACAGAAATTGCATCATGATTGAATACAACAGGCACCATGTCGACTTTTCTCCATGGGAGTAATGTCTCAAACTGTCTTCGCTTTGATTATTCCCTGGAAGACCAGTAGTAGTTTGCGAAGCACATCTGAGAGCATCTGTAATCTGTGTACCTTCAGAGTGCTGATGAAACACAGAAATTGCTTCGGGATTGTTTACAACAGGCACCATGAGGACTTTTATCCATGGGAGTAATGTCTCAAACTGTCTACGCTTTCTTCGATTCCTGGAAGACCAGTAGTAGTTTCCGTAGCACATCCGGAGGCATTCTGTAATCTGTGGACCTTCAGAGTGTTGATGATACACAGAAATTGCATCGGGAATGAATACAACAGGCACCATAAGGACTTTTCTCCATTGGAGTAATATCTCAAACTATCTACGCTGTGATTGTTTCCAGGAAGACCAAGAGTAGTTTCCGAGCACATGAGGATGCATTCTGTAATCTGTGGACATTCAGACTGTTGATGAAACACAGAAATTTCATCGGGATTGAATACAACAGGCACCATGCCGAGTTTTTTCACTGGGAGTAATGTCTCAAACTGTCTACGCTTTGATCGTTCCCTGGAAGACCAGAAGTAGTTTCGAAGCACATCTGGAGGCATTCTGTAATCTGATGACCTTCCGAGTGTTAATGAAACACAGAAATTGCATCGGGATTGAATACAACAACCACCACGGGGACTTTTCTCCACGGGAGTAATGTCACAAGCTGTCGACGCTGTGATCTTTTACTGGAAGACTTCTAGTTGTTTGCGAAGCACATCTGGAGTCATTCTCTAATCTGTGGACCTTCAGAGTGTTGATGAAACACAGAAATTGCATCCGGAATGAATACAACAGGCATCATGCCGACTTTTCTGAATGGGAGTTAATGTCTCAAACTGTCTTCGTTTTGATCATTCCCTGGAAGACCAATAGCAGTTTCCGAAGCAAATGTGGAGGCGTTCTGTAATCTATGGACCTTCAGAGTCTTGATCAAACATAGAAATTGCATCGGGATTGAATGCAACATGCACCATGCGAACTTTTCTCCGTGGGAGTAATGTCTCAAAATGTCTAATTTTTGATCGCGTTCTGAGAGACCAGTAGTAGTTTCAAGCACATCTGGACGCATTCTGTAATCTGATGACTTTCAGGGTGTTAATGAAACACAGAAATTGCATCGGAATTGAATACAAAAGGCACCATGTCGACAATTTCTCCATGGGAGTAATGTCTCAAACTGTCTTCGCTTTGATTATTCCCCGGAAGACCAGTAGTAGTTTGCGAAGCACATCTGAGAGCATCTGTAATCTGTGGACCTTCAGAGTGTTGATGAAACACAGAAATTGCTTCGGGATTGTTTACAACAGGAACCATGAGGACTTTTATCCACGGGAGTAATGTCTCAAACAGTCTACGCTTTCTTCGATTCCTGGAAGACCAGTAGTAGTTTCCGTAGCACATCTGGAGGCATTCAGTAATCTGTGGAACTTCTGAGTGTTGATGATACACAGAAATTGCATCGGGAATGAATACAACAGGCACCATGAGGACTTTTCTCCATTGGAGTACTATCTCAAACTGTCTACGCTTTGATCGTTTCCTGGAAGACAAATAGTAGTTTCAGAGCACATCAGGAGGCATTCTGTAATCTGTGGACCTTCAGAGGGTTGATGAAACAGAGAAATTGCATCGGATTTGAATACAACAGGCAACATGCGCAATTTTCTCCATGGAAGTAATGTCTCAAACTGTCTACGCCTTTATCGTTCCCTGGAAGACCAGTTGCAGTTTCCGAAACACATCTGGATTCATTCTTTAATCTGCGGACCTTCTGAGTGTTATGAAACACAGATATTGATTCGGGAATGAATAAAACAGGCACCATGCGGACTTTTCTCCATTGCAGTAATATCTGAAACTGTCTACGCTGTGATCGTTTCCTGCAAGACCAACAGTAGTTTCCGAGCACATCAGGAGGCATTCTGTAATCTGTGGACATTCAGACTGTTGATGAAATACAGAAATTGCATCATGATTGAATACAACAGGCACCATGCGGACTTTTTTCACTGGGATCAATGTCTCAAACTGTCTACGCTTTGATCGTTCCCTGGAAGAGCAGAAGTAGTTTAGAAGCACATCTGGAGGCATTCTGTAATCTGATGACCTTCAGAGTGTTAATGAAACACAGATATTGCATCGGGATTGAATACAAAAGGCACCAGGTCGACTTTTCTCCATGGGAGTATTGTCTCAAAATGTCTTCGCTTCGATCGTTCAGTGGAAGGCCAGTAGTAGTTTGCGAAGCACATCTGAGAGCATTCTGTAATCTGTGAACCTTCAGAGTGTTGATGAAACACCGAAATTGCTTCGGGATTGTTTAAAACAGGCACCATGAGGACTTTTATCCATGGGAGAAATGTCTCAAACTGTCTACGCTTTCTTCGATTCCTGGAAGACCAGTAGTAGTTTCCGTAGCACATCTGGAGGCGTTCTGTAATCTGTGGACCTTCAGAGTGTTGATGATACACAGAAATTGCATCGGGAATAAATACAACAGGCACCATGAGGACTTTTCTCCAGGGGAGTAATATCTCAAACTGTCTACGCTGTGATCGTTTCCTGGAAGACCAACAGTAGTTTCCGAGCACATCAGGAGGAATTCTGTAATCTGTGGACATTCAGACTGTTTATGAAACACAGAAATTTCATCGGGATTGAATACAACAGGTACCATGCGGACTTTTCTCCATTGGAGTAATATCTCAAACTGCCTACGCTGTGATCGTTTCCTCGAAGACCAACAGTAGTTTCCGAGCACATCAGGAGGCATTCTGTAATCTGTGGACATTCAGACTGTTGATGAATCACAGAAATCGCTTCGGGATTGAATACAACAGGCACCATGCGGACTTTTTTCACTGGGATCAATGTCTCAAACTTTCTACGCTTTGATCGTTCCCTGGAAGACCAGAAGTAGTTTAGAAGCACATCTGGAGGCATTCTGTAATCTGATGACCTTCAGAGTGTTAATAAATCTCAGATATTGCATCCGGATTGAATACAACAACCACCAGGGGTACTTTTCCCCACGGGAGTAATGTCACAAGCAGTCTACGCTGTGATATTTTTCTGGAAGACCAGTAGTTGTTTGCGAAGCACATCTGGAGTCATTCTCTAATCTGTGGTCCTTCAGAGTGTTGATGAAACACAGAAATTGCATCCGGAATGAATACAACAGGCACCATGCGGACTTTTCTCCATTGGAGTAATATCTCAAACTGCCTACGCTGTGATCGTTTCCTCGAAGACCAACAGTAGGTTCCGAGCACATCAGGAGGCATTCTGTAATCTGTGGAGCTACAAAGGGTTGAAGAAACACAGAAATTGCATCGGATTTGAATACAACAAGCACCATGCGTAATTTTCTCTATGGAAGTAATGTCTCAACTTGTCTACGTTTTTATCGTTCCCTGGAAGACCAGTAGCAGTTTTCGAAGCACATCTGTATTTTTTCTGTAATCTGAGGACCTTCTGAGTGTTGATGAAACACAGATATTGCATGGGGGTTGAATACAACAGTTACCATGCTGTCTATTCTCCATTGGATTAATGTCTCAAACTGTCTACGCTGTGATTGTTAACTAGAAGCCCAATAGTATTTTCCGAAGCACATCTGGAGGCATTCTGTAATCTGTGGACCTTCAGAGTGTTGATAAAACACATAAATTGATCGGGATTGAATGCAACAGGCACCATGTGGACTTTTCCCCATGGGTGTTATGTCTCAAACTGTCTTCGCTTTGATCGTCTCCTGGAAGACCAACAGAAGTTTCCGAAGCACACCTGGATGCGTTCCGTAATCTATGGACCTTCAGAGTCTTGGTCAAACATAGAAATTGCATCAGGATTGAATACAATAGGCACCATGCGGACTTTTCTCCATTGGCGTAATGTCTCAAAATCTATATGCTTTGATCGATTCCTGGAAGACCAGTAGTAGTTTCTGAAGCACATCTGGAGCCATTCTGTAATCTATGGACCTTCAGAGTGTTGATGAAACACAGAAATTGCATCGAGATTGAATACAACAGGCACCATGCGGACTTTTCTCACTGGGAGTAATGTCTCAAGCTGTCTACGCTTTGACGTTTCCCTGGAAGACCAGAAGTAGTTGTGAAGCACATCTGGAGGCATTCTGTAATCTGTGGTCCAGAGTGTTGATGAAACACAGAAATAGCATCGGAATTGACTACAATATGCACAATGCGAAATTTACTCCGTGGGAGTAATGTCTCAAACTGTCTACTTTTTGATCGCGTTCTGAAAGACCAGTAGTAGTTTCCGAAGCACATCTGGAGGCATTCTGTAATCTGATGACCGTCAGAGTGTTTATGAAACACAGAAATTGCTTCGTGATTGAATACAAAAGGCACCATGTCGACTTTTCTCCATGGGAGTAATGTCTCAAACTGTCTTCGCTTTGATCTTTTCCTGGAAGACCAGTTGTAGTGTCGAAGCACATCTGGAGGCATTCTGTAATCTGTGGACCTTCAGAGTGTTGATGAAACACAGAAATTGCATCGGGATTGAATACAAAAGGCACCATGTAGACTTTTCTCCATGGGAGTATTGTCTCAAAATGTCTTCGCTTCGATCGTTCAGTGGAAGGCCAGTAGTAGTTTGCGAAGCACATCTGAGAGCATTCTGTAATCTGTGGACCTTCAGAGTGTTGATGAAACACCGAAATTGCTTCGGGATTGTCTAAAACAGGCACCATGAGGACTTTTATCCATGGGAGTAATGTCTCAAACTGTCTACGCTTTATTCGATTCCTGCAAGACCAGTAGTAGTTTCTGAAGCACATCTGGAGGCATTCTGTAATCTGTGAAACTTCAGAGTGTTGATGAAACACAGAAATTGCATCGGGATTGAATACAACAGGCACCATGTCGACTTTTCTGAATGGGAGTAATGTCTCAAACTGTCTTCGCTTTGATTATTCCCTGGAAGACCAGTAGTAGTTTGCGAAGCACATCTGAGAGCATCTGTAATCTGTGGACCTTCAGAGTGCTGATGAAACACAGAAATTGCTTCGGGATTGTTTACAACAGGCACCATAAGGACTTTTATCCATGGGAGTAATGTCTCAAACTGTCTACGCCTTCTTCGAATCCTGGAAGACCAGTAGTAGTTTCCGTAGCACATCTGGAGGCATTCTGTAATCTGTGGACCTTCAGAGTGTTGATGATACACAGAAATTGCATCGGGAATGAATACAACAGGCACCATGAGGACTTTTCACCATTGTAGTAATATCTCAAACTGTCTACGCTGTGATCGTTTCCTCGAAGACCAACAGTAGGTTCCGAGCACATCAGGAGGCATTCTGTAATCTGTGGACCTTTAGAGTGTTGATGAAACACAGAAATTACATCGGGATTGAATACAACTGGCAGCATGGCGACATGTCTCCATGGGAGTAATGTCTCTAACTGTCTACTTTTTGATCGCGTTCTGAAAGACCAGTAGTAGTTTCGGAAGCACATCTGGACGCATTCTGTAATCTGATGACCTTCAGAGTGTTAATGAAACACAGAAAATGCATCGGGATTGAATACAATAGGCAACATGTCGACTTTTCTCCATGGGAGTAATGTCTCAAACTGTCTTCACTTTGATTATTCCCTGGAAGACCAGTAGTAGTTTGCGAAGCACATCTGAGAGCATCTGTAATCTGTGGACCTTCAGAGTGTTGATGAAACACAGAAATTGCTTCGGGATTGTTTACAACAGGCACCATTAGGACTTTTAACCATGGGAGTAATGTGTCAAACTGTCTACGCTTTCTTCGATTCCGGGAGGACCAGTAGTAGTTTCCGTAGCACATCTGGAGGCATTCTGTAATCTGTGGACCTTGAGGGTGTTGATGATACACAGAAATTGCATCGGGAATGAATACAACAGGCACCATGAGGACTTTTCTCCATTGGAGTAATATCTCAAACTGTCTACGCTGAAACCGTTTCCTGGAATACCAACAGTAGTTTCCGAGCACATCAGGAGGCATTCTGCAATCTGTGGACATTCAGACTGTTGATGAATCACAGAAATTGCTTCGGGATTGAATACAACAGGCACCATGCGGACTTTTTTCACTGGGATCAATGTCTCAAACTTTCTACGCTTTGATCGTTCCCTGGAAGACCAGAAGTAGTTTAGAAGCACATCTGGAGGCATTCTGTAATCTGATGACCTTCAGAGTGTTAATGAAACACAGAAATTGCATCGGGATAGAATACTAAATGCACCATGTCGACTTCTCTCCATGGGAGTATTGTCGCAAACTGTGTTCGCTTTGATCGTTCATTGGAAGACCAGTAGTAGTTTGCGAAGCACATCTGAGAGCATTCTGTAATCTGTGGACCTTCAGAGTGTTGATGAAACACAGAAATTGCTTCGGGATTGTTTAAAACAGGCACCATGAGGACTTTTGTCCATGGGAGAAATGTCTCAAACTGTCTACGGTTTATTCGATTCCTGGAGGACCAGTAGTAGTTTCTGAATTACATCTGAAGGCATTCTGTAATCTGTGAAAGTTCAGAGTGTTGATGAAACACAGATATTGCATCGGGATTGAATACAAAATGCAGCATGGCGACATGTCTCCATGGGAGTAATGTGTCTATCTGTCTACTTTTTGATCGCGTTCTGAAAGACCAGTAGTAGTTTCGGAAGCACATCTGGACGCAATCTGTAATCTGATGACCCTCAGAGTGTTAATGAAACACAGAAATTGCATCGTGACTGTATACAAAAGGCACCATGTCGACTTTTCTCCATGGGAGTAATGTCTCAAACAGTCTTCGCTTTGATTATTCCCTGGAAGACCAGTAGTAGTTTGAGAAGCACATCTGAGACCATCTGTAATCTGTGGACCTTCAGAGTGTTGATGAAACACAGAAATTGCTTCGGGATTGTTTACAACAGGCACCATGAGGACTTTTATCCATGGGAGAAATGTCTCAAACTGTCTAGGCTTTCTTCGATTCCTGGAAGACCAGTAGTAGTTTCCGTAGCACATCTGGAGGCATTCTGTAATCTGTGGACCTTCAGAGTGTTGATGATACACAGAAATTGCATCGGGAATGAATACAACAGGCACCATGAGGACTTTTCTCCATTGGAGTAATATCTCAAACTGTCTACGCTGTGATCGTTTCCTGGAAGACCAACAGTAGTTTCCGAGCACATCAGGAGGCATTCTGTAATCTGTGGACATTCAGACTGTTTATGAAACACAGAAATTTCATCGGGATTGAATACAACAGGTACCATGCGGACTTTTTTCACTGGGAGTAATGTCTCAAACTGTCTACGCTTTGATCGTTCCCTGGAAGACCAGAAGTAGTTTCGAAGCACATCTGGAGGCATTCTGTAATCTGATGACCTTCAGAGTGTTAATAAAACTCAGATATTGCATCCGGATTGAATACAACAACCACCAGGGGTACTTTTCCCCACGGGAGTAATGTCACAAGCTGTCTACGCTGTGACATATTTCTGGAAGACCAGTAGTTGTTTGCGAAGCACATCTGGAGTCATTCTCTAATCTGTGGTCCTTCAGAGTGTTGATGAAGCACAGAAATTGCATCCGGAATGAATACAACAGGCACCATGCGGACTTTTCTCCATTGGAGTAATATCTCAAACTGCCTACGCTGTGATCGTTTCCTCGAAGACCAACAGTAGGTTCCGAGCACATCAGGAGGCATTCTGTAATCTGTGGAGCTACAAAGGGTTGATGAAACACAGAAATTGCATCGGATTTGAATACAACAAGCACCATGCGCAATTTTCTCCATGGAAGTAATGTCTCAACTTGTCTACGTTTTTATCGTTCCCTGGAAGACCAGTAGCAGTTTCCGAAGCACATCTGTATTTTTTCTGTAATCTGAGGACCTTCTGAGTGTAGATGAAACACAGATATTGCATGGGGGTTGAATACAACAGTTACCATGCTGTCTATTCTCCATTGGATTAATGTCTCAAACTGTCTACGCTGTGATTGTTAACTAGAAGCCCAATAGTATTTTCCGAAGCACATCTGGAGGCATTCTGTAATCTGTGGACCTTCAGAGTGTTGATAAAACACAGAAATTGATCGGGATTGAATGCAACAGGCACCATGTGGACTTTTCTCCATGGGTGTTACGTCTCAAACTGTCTTCGCTTTGATCGTCCCCTGGAAGACCAACAGAAGTTTCCGAAGCACACTTGGATGCGTTCCGTAATCTATGGACCTTCAGAGTCTTGGTCAAACATAGAAATTGCATCAGGATTGAATACAATAGGCACCATGCAGACTTTTCTCCATTGGCGTAATGTCTCAAAATCTCTATGCTTTGATCGATTCCTGGAAGACCAGTAGTAGTTTCTGAAGCACATCTGGAGCCATTCTGTAATCTATGGACCTTCAGAGTGTTGATGAAACACAGAAATTGCATCGAGATTGAATACAACAGGCACCATGCGGACTTTTCTCACTGGGAGTAATGTCTCAAACTGTCTACGCTTTGAAGGTTCCCTGGAAGACCAGAAGTAGTTGCGAAGCACATCTGGAGGCATTCTGTAATCTGTGGTCCAGAGTGTTGATGAAACACAGAAATAGCATCGGAATTGTCTACAATATGCACAATGCGAACTTTACTCCGTGGGAGTAATGTCTCAAACTGTCTACTTTTTGATCGCGTTCTGAAAGACCAGTAGTAGTTTCCGAAGCACATTTGGAGGCATTCTGTAATCTGATGACCTTCAGAGTGTTTATGAAACACAGAAATTGCTTCGTGATTGAATACAAAAGGCACCATGTCGACTTTTCTCCATGGGAGTAATGTCTCAAACTGTCTTCGCTTTGATCTTTTCCTGGAAGACCAGTTGTAGGTTCGAAGCACATCTGGAGGCATTCTGTAATCTGTGGACCTTCAGAGTGTTGATGAAACACAGAAATTGCATCGGGATTGAATACAAAAGGCACCATGTCGACTTTTCTCCATGGGAGTATTGTCTCAAAATGTCTTCGCTTCGATCGTTCAGTGGAAGGCCAGTAGTACTTTGCGAAGCACATCTGAGAGCATTCTGTAATCTGTGGACCTTCAGAGTGTTGATGAAACACAGAAATTGCATCCGGAATGAATACAACAGGAATCATGCGGACTTTTCTCCATTGGAGTAATATCTCAAACTGTCTACGCTGTAATCGTTTCCTCGAAGACCAACAGTAGGTTCAGAGCACATCTGGAGGCATTCTGTAATCTGTGGACCTTCAGAGTGTTGATGATACATAGAAATTGCATCGGGAATGAATACAACAGGCACCATGAGGACTTTTCTCCATTGGAGTAATATCTCAGACTGTCTACGCTGTGATCGTTTCCTGGAAGACCAACAGTAGTTTCCGAGCACATCAGGAGGCATTCTGTAATCTGTGGACATTCAGACTGTTTATGAAACACAGAAATTTCATCGGGATTGAATACAAAAGGTATCATGCGGACTCTTTTCACTGGGAGTAATGTCTCAAACTGTCTACGCTTTGATCGTTCCCTGGAAGACCAGAAGTAGTTTCGAAGCACATCTGGAGGCATTCTGTAATCTGATGACCTTCAGAGTGTTAATAAAACTCAGATATTGCATCCGGATTGAATACAACAACCACCAGGGGTACTTTTCCCCACGGGAGTAATGTCACAAGCTGTCTACGCTGTGATATTTTTCTGGAAGGCCAGTAGTTGTTTGCGAAGCACATCTGGAGTCATTCTCTAATCTGTGGTCCTTCAGAGTGTTGATGAAACACAGAAATTGCATCCGGAATGAATACAACAGGCACCATGCTGACTTTTCTCCATTGGAGTAATATCTAAAACTGTCTACGCTGTGATCGTTTCCTCGAAGACCAACAGTAGGTTCCGAGCACATCAGGAGGCATTCTGTAATCTGTGGAGCTACAAAGGGTTGATGAAACACAGAAATTGCATCGGATTTGAATACAACAAGCACCATGCGCAATTTTCTCCATGGAAGTAATGTCTCAACTTGTCTACGTTTTTGTCGTTCCCTGGAAGACCAGTAGTAGTTTCGAAGCACATCTGGATTCTTTCTGTAATCTGCGGACCTTCTGAGTGTTGATGAAACACAGATATTGCATCGGGGTTGAATACAACAGGCACCATGCGGTCTATTCTCCATGGAAGTAATGTCTCAAACTGTCTACGCTTTGATCGTTCCCTGGAAGACCAGTAGCAGTTTTTCGAAGCACATCCGGATTCATTCTGTAATCTGTGGACCTTCAGAGTGTTGATGAAACACAGAAATTGCATCGGGATTGAATACAACAGGCACCATGCGGTCTATTCTCCATCAGATTAATGTCTCAAACATTCTACGTTGTGATCGTTAACTAGAAGAACAATTGTACTTTCCGAAGCACATCTGGAGGCATTCTGTAATCTGTGGACCACAAAGTGTTGATGAAACACAGAAATTGCATCGGGATTGAATACAACAGGCAGAATTCCGACTTTTCTCCATGGGAGTTAATGTCTCAAACTGTCTTCGCTTTGATCGTTTCCTGGAAGACCAATAGCAGTTTCCGAAGCAAATGTGGAGGCGTTCTGTAATCTATGGACATACAGAGTCTTGATCAGACATAGAAATTACATCGGGATTGAATACAACATGTAGCATGCGAACTTTTCTCCATTTGATTAATGTCTCAAACTATCTACTTTTTGATCGCGTTCTGAAAGAGCAGTAGCAGTTTCCGAAGGACATCTGGTGGCATTCTGTAATCTGATGACCTTCAGAGTGTTAATGAAACACAGAAATTGCATCGGGAATGAATACAAAAGGCACCATGACGACATTTCTCCATGAAAGTAATGTCTCAAACTGTCTTCGCTTTGATCGTTCCTTGGAAGACCAGTAGTGGTTTGCGAAGCACATCTGAGAGCATCCTGTAATCTGTGGACCTTCAGAGTGTATATGAAACACAGAAATTGCATCGGGAATGAATACACCATTCACCATGAGGTCTTTTCTCCATTGGAGTAATATCTCAAACTGTCTACGTTTTGATCGTTTCCTTGAAGACCAATAGTAGTTTCAGAGCACATCAGGAGGCATTCTGTAATCTGTGGACCTTCAGAGTGTTGATTAAACACAGAAATTACATCGGGATTGAATACAACATGCACCATGCGATCTTTTCTCCATAGGAGTTATGTCTGAAACTGTCTTCGCCTTGATCGTTCCCTGGAAGACCAGAAGTAGTTGCGAAGCACGTCTGGAGGCATTCTGTAATCTGTGGTCCTTCAGAGTGTTGATGAAACATAGACATTGCATCGGGATTGAATACAACGGGCAGAATTCAGACTTTTCTCCATGGGAATTAATGTCTCAAACTGTCTTCGATTTGATCGTTTCCTGGAAGACCAATAGCAATTTCCGAAGCAAATGTGGAGGCGTTCTGTAATCTATGGACATCCAGAGTCTTGATCAGGCAAAGAAATTACTTTGGGATTGAATACAACATGTAGCATGCGAACTTTTCTCCATAGGAGTAATGTCTCAAACTATCTACTTTTTGATCGCGTTCTGAAAGAGCAGTAGGAGTTTCCGAAGGACATCTGGTGGCGTTCTGTAATCTGATGACCTTCAGATTGTTAATGAAACACAGAAATTGCATCGTAATTGAATACAAAAAGGCACCTTGTCGACTTTTTTCCATGAAAGTAATGTCTCAAACTGTCTTCGCTTTGATCGTTCCCTGGAAGACCAGTAGTAGTTTGCGAAGCACATCTGAGAGCATTCTGTAATCTGTGGATCTTCAGAGTGTATATTAAACACAGAAATTGCATCGGGAATGAATACAACAGGCACCATGAGGACTTTTCTCCATTGGAGTAATATCTCAAACTGTCTACGTTTTGATCGTTTCCTGGAAGACCAATAGTAGTTTCAGAGCACATTAGGAATCATTTTGTAATCTGAGGACCTTCAGAGTGTTGATTAAACACAGAAATTGAATCGGGATTGAATACAACAGGCACCATGCGGTTATTTTCCACGGTAGTAATGTCTCAAGCTGTCTACGCTGTGATCGTTTACAGGAAGACCAGTATTTGTTTCCGAAGCATATCTGGAGTCATTCTCTAATCTGTGGACTATCACAGTGTTGATGAAACATAGAAATTGTATCGGGGATGAATACAACAGGCACCATTCGGACTTTTCTCCATGGGAGAAATGTCCCAAACTGTCTACCCTTTGATCGATTCCTTCAAGACCAGTATTAGTTTCTGAAGCACATCTGGAGGCATTCTGTAAACTGTATACCATCAGAGTGTTGATGAAACACAGAAATTGCATTTGGATTGAATACAACAGGCACCATGCGGACTTTTCTCCATGGGAGAAATGTCTCAAATTCCCTACGCTTTGATCGATTCCTGGAAGACGAGTAGTAGTTTCTGAAGCACATCTGGAGGCATTCTGTAATCTGTGGACCTTCAGAGTGTTGATGAAATACAGAAATTGCATGGGGATTGAATGCAACAGGCATCATGCGGACTTTTCTCCATGCGAGTAATGTTTCAAACTGTCTACGTTTTGATCGATTCCTAAAAAACCAGTAGTAGTTTCCGAAGCTCATCTGAAGGCATTCTGTAATCTGTGGTCCTTCAGAGTGTTGATTAAACACAGAAATTGCATCGGGATTGAATACAACAGGCACCATGAAGACTTGCCTCACTGGGGGTAATGTCTCAAACTGCCTACGCTTTGATCGTTCCGTGGAAGACGAATATGATTTTCCGAAGCAAATGTGGAGGCGTTCTGTAATCTATGGACATCCAGAGTCTTGATCAGACATAGAAATTACATCGGGAATGAAGACAACATGTAGCAAGCGAACTTTTCTCCATGGGAGTTATGTCTCAAACTACCTACTTTTGATCGCGTTCTGAAAGAGGAATAGCAGTTTCCGAAGGACATCTGGTGGCATTCTGTAATCTGATGACCTTCTGAGTGTTAATGAAAGACAGAAATTGCATCGGTATTGAATACAAAAGGCACCATGTCGACTTTTCTCCATGAGAGTAATGTCTCAAACTGTCTTCGCTTTGATCGTTCCCTGGAACACCAGTAGCAGCTTCAGAAGGACATCTGAGAGCATTCTGTAATCTGTGGACCTTCAGAGTGTTTATGAAACACTGAAATTGCATCGGGATTGAATACAAAAGGCACCATGTCGACTTTTCTCCACGGGAGTAATGTCTGAAGCTGTCTTCGCTTTGATCACTCCCTGGAAGACCAGTAGTTGTTTCCGAAACACATCTGAAGTCATTCTGTAATCTGTGGACTTGCAGAGTGTTGATGAAACGCAGAAATTGCATCGGGATTCAATCCAAAAGGCACCATGTCGACATTTCTCCATGGGAGTAATGTCTCAAACTGTCTACGCTTTGAACGTTTCCTGGAAGACCAATAGTAGTTTCAGAGCACATCAGGAGGCATTCTGTAATCTGTTGACCTTCAGATAATTGTTCAAACATAGAAATTGCATCGGGATTGAATACAAAATGCACCATGCGGACTTTTGTCACTTGGAGTAATGTCTCAAACTGTATAAGCTTTGATCGTTAACTGGAAGACCAGAAGTAGTTTCGAAGCACATCTGGAGGCATCGTGTAATCTGTGGTCCAGAGTGTTGATAAAACACAGAAATTGCATCGGGATTGACTACAATACGCACCATGCGAACTTTGCTCCATGGGAGTAATGTCTCAAACTGTCTACTTTCTGATCGCGTTCTCAACGACCAGTAGTAGTTTCCGAAGCACATCTGGAGGCATTCTGTAATCAGTGGTCCAGAGTGTTGATGAAAGACATAAATTGCTTCGGAATTGAATACGTTAGTCACCATGCGCAATTTTCTCCATGGAAGTAATGTCTCAAACTGTCTACGCTTTGATCGGTCAATGGAAAACCAGTAGCACATTCCGAAGCACAACTGGATTCTTTCTGTAATCTGCGGGCCTTCTGGGAGTTGATGAAACACAGATACTGCATCGGGGTTGAATACAACAGGCACCATGCGGTCCATTCTCCATTGGATTAATGTCTCAAACTGTCTACGTTGTGATCGTTAACTAGAAGACCAATAGTAGTTTCCGAAGCACATCTGCAGGAATTCTGTAATCTGTGGACCTTCAGAGTGTTGATGAAACACGGAAATTGCCTCGGGATTGAATACAACAGGCACCATGCGGACTTTTCTCACTGGGAGTAATGTGTCAAACTCTCTACACTTTGATCGTTCCCTGGAAGACCAGAAGAAGTTGCGAAGCACATCTGGAGGCATTCTGTGATCTGTGGTCCAGAGTGTTGATGAAACACAGAAATTGCATCGGGATTGACTACAATATGCACCATGCGAACTTTGGTCCATGGGAGTAATGTCTCAAACTGTCTACTCTTTGATCGCGTTCTGAAAGACCAGTAGTAGTTTCCGAAGCACATCTGGAGGCATTCTGTAATCTGATGACCTTCAGAGTGTTGATGAAACACAAAAATTGCTTCGGGATTGAATACAAAAGGCACCATGTCGACTTTTCTCCATGGGAGTAATGTCTCAAACTTTCTTCGCTTTGATCTTTTCCTGGAAGACCAGTTGTAGTGTCGAAGCACATCTGGAGGCATTCTGTAATCTGTGGACCTTCAGAGTGTTGATGAAACACAGAAATTGCATTGGGATTGAATACAATAGGGACCTGTGCGACTTTTCTCCACGGGAGTAATGTCTGAAGCTGTCTTCGGTTTGATCTCTCCCTGGAAGACCAGTAGTTGTTTTCGAAGCACATCTGAAGTCGTTCTGTAATCTGTGGATATGCAGAGTGTTGATGAAACACAGAAATTGCATCGGGATTGAATACAACGGCCATCATGCAAACCTTTCTCCATGCGAGTAATGTCTCAAACTGTCTACGCTGTAATCGATTCCTGGAAAACAAGTAGTAGTTTCCGAAGCTCATCTGGAGACATTCTGTAGTCTGCGGACCTTCAGAGTGTTCATGAAACACAGAGATTGCATCGGGATTGAATACAACAGGCACCAAGCGGCGTTTTCTTCATGGGAGTAATGTCTCTAACTGCCTACTTTTTGATCGCGTTGAAAGACCAGTAGTAGTTTCCGAAGCACATCTGAAGGCATTCTGTAATCTGTGGTCCTTCAGTGTGTTGATGAAACACGCAAATTGCGTCTTGAATGAATACAACAGGCATCATGCGGACTTTTCTCCATTGGAGTAATATCTCAAACTGTCTATGCTGTAATTGTTTCCTGGAAGACCAACAGTAGTTTCCGAGCACATCAGAAGGCAATCTGTAATCTGTGGACATTCAGACTGTTGACGAAACACAGAAATTGCATCGGAATTGAATACAACAGGCACCATGCGCAATTTTCTCCATGGAAGTAATGTCTCAAACTGTCTACGCTTTGATCGTTCCCTGGAAGACCAGTAGCAGTTTTTCGAAGCACATCCGGAATCATTCTGTAATCTGCGGACCTTCAGAGTGTTGATGAAACACAGAAATTGCATCGGGATTGAATACAACAGGCACCATGCGGTCTATTCTCCATCGGAGTAATGTCTCAAACTGTCTACGTTGTGATCGTTAACTAGAAGAACAATTGTACTTTACGAAGCACATCTGGAGGCATTCTGGAATCTGTGGATCACAGAGTGTTGATGAAACACAGAAATTGCATCGGGATTGAATACAACAGGCAGAATTCGGATTTTTCTCCATGGGAGTTAAAGTCTCAAACTGTCTTCGCTTTGATCGTTTCCTGGAAGACCAATAGCAGTTTCCGAAGCAAATGTGGAGGCGTTCTGTAATCTATGGACATCCAGAGTATTGGTCAGACATAGAAATTACATCGGGATTGAATACAACATGTAGCATGCGAACTTTTCTCCATGGTAGTAATGTCTCAAACTGTCTTCGCTTTGATCGTTCCCTGGAAGACCAGTAGTAGTTTGCGAAGCACATCTGAGAGCATTCTGTAATCTGTGGACCTTCAGAGTGCATATGAAACACAGAAATTGCATCGGGAATGAATACAACAGGCACCATGAGGACTTTTCTCCATTGGAGTAATATCTCAAACTGTCTACGTTTTGATCGTTTCCTGGAAGACCAATAGTAGTTTCAGAGCACATTAGGAGGCATTCTGTAATCTGTGGACCTTCAGAGTGTTGATTAAACACAGAAATTGCATCGGGATTGAATACCACAGGCACCATGCGGCAATTTTCCACGGTAGTAATGTCTGAAGCTGTCTACGCTGTGATCGTTTACTGGAAGACCAGTAGTTGTTTCCGAAGCATATCTGGAGTCATTCTCTAATCTGTTGACTTTCAGAGTGTTGATGAAACATAGAAATTGTATCGGGGTTGAATACAACAGGCACCATGCGGACTTTTCTCCATGGGAGATATGTCTCAAACTGTCTTCGCCTTGATCGTTCCCTGGAAGACCAGAAGTAGTTGCGAAGCACATCTGGAGGCATTCTGTAATCTGTGGTCCTTTAGAGTGTTGATGAAACATAGAAATTGCATCGGGATTGAATACAACAGGCAGAATTCGGACTTTTCTCCATGGGAGTTAATGTCCCAAACTGTCTTCGCTTTGATCGTTTCCTGGAAGACCAATAGCAGTTTCCGAAGCAAATGTGGAGGCGTTCTGTAATCTATGGACATCCAGAGTCTTGATCAGACATAGAAATTACATCGGGATTGAATACAACATGTAGCATGCGAACTTTTCTCCATGGGAGTAATGTCTCAAACTATCTACTTTTTGATCGCGTTCTGAAAGAGCAGTAGCAGTTTCCGAAGGACATCTGGTGGCGTTCTGTAATCTGATGACCTTCAGAGTGTTAATGAAACACAGATATTGCATGGGGATGAATACAAAAGGCACCATGTCGACTTTTCTCCATGAAAGTAATGTCTCAAACTGTCTTCGCTTTGATCGTTCCCCGGAAGACCAGTAGTAGTTTGCGAAGCACATCTGAGAGCATTCTGTAATCTGTGGACCTTCAGAGTGTATATGAAACACAGAAATTGCATCGGTAATGAATACAACAGGCACCATGAGGACTTTTCTCCATTGGAGTAATATCTCAAACTGTCTACGTTTTGATCGTTTCCTCTAAGACCAATAGTAGTTTCAGAGCACATTAGGAGGCATTCTGTTATCTGTGGACCTTCAGAGTGTTCATTAAACACAGAAATTGCATCGGGATTGAATACAACAGGCACCATGCGGCTATTTTCCACGGTAGTAATGTCTCAAGCTGTCTACGCTGTGATCGTTTACTGGAAGAGTTGTAGTTGTTTCCGAAGCATATCTGGAGTCATTCTCTAATCTGTGGACTTTCACAGTGTTGATGAAACATACGAGGGTCGGTCAAAAAGTAATGCCTCCCATTTTTTTCTACTTAAAAAAATTAAGTTATGTGAAAAATTTGAATTTGGCGCCATTCCTCAAACCTTCTTCTGCAATCCACTGCAGTAGTAACTTTCTGTGTGAACAGGTGGCAGCGCAGCAGAAGTTTGTAAGATGGCCGACATCGATGTCTGTTTGAGACAGCGTTGTGTGATTGAATTCTTGAATGCAGAAGGTGAAACGCCCATACGCATTCATGAAAGACTGAAGAAGGTGTATGGTGTTGTGACAGTGGATGTCAGCACTGTTAGACGATGGGTTCGTCGTTGTAAGGAAGCTGAAGGGTAAACACCGTTGACTGACGAAAAGCGGAGCGGCAGGCCGGTGAGTGCAGTGACTCCACACAACATTCAGCAAGTTGATGACATCATTCGTGGTGACCGTCGGATGACTGCAGATGAAGAGTGTCGCAATATTTCTCTTAGTAAAGGCAGTGTGATCACGATTATTAAACAATTGGGGTACTCAAAAGTTTGTGCACGGTGGGTTCCAAGAATGTTAACCGATCAGAATAAAGAATCAAGGAAAACAATAGCCTCCCAACACTTGCAGCACTTCCGTTTGGAGGGAGATGAGATTCTGAAAAAAAATTGTGACCGGGGACGAAACATGGGTGCATTTTTTTGAACCCGAATCAAAGAGGCAGTCAATGGAGTGGCGTCACACAAGCTCGCCGAGGAAGAAAAAATTCAAAACTGTGCGATCGGCAGGGAAAGTTATGGCAACAATTTTCTGGGATACAGAGGGTGTGATTCTGGTTGATTTTTTGGAGCAGGGATGCACAATAAATTCGGTTCAATACGTCACAACCCTCAAAAAACTTAAAGCACGTCTTCAGCGAGTTCGCCCAACAAAATCAATGGCAGATGTTCTTCTTTTGCATGACAATGCAAGACCACACACCAGTCGTCACACCTCTGACGAGATTGTCAAAATTGGATGGGAAGTTTTGCCTCATCCCCCATACAGCCCTGACCTGGCACCATCAGACTTCCATCTGTTCGGGCCACTAAAAGAAGCTCATCGTGGGATTCATTTTGAAGATGAGGAGGCCGTCAAAACATCCGTGCGTCAATGGCTTAGGAAGCAGAGCTGTGATTTTTACCGTGCTGGGATATATGCCCTTGTTCAAAGATGGACCAAAACTGTAGAGATGGGCGGAGATTACATTGAAAAATGACAAAATGATCCTCAATAATGTAGTTTTCAACCTATGTAATTGCATTTAAATTTCCTGACAATTAAACGTAGAAAAAAAAAAGGAGGCATTACTTTTTGACTGACCCTCGTAGAAATTGTATCGGGGTTGAATACAACAGGCACCATGCGGACTTTTCTCCATGGGAGAAATGTCTCAAACTGTCTACCCTTTGATCGATTCCTGGAAGACCAGTATTAGTTTCTGAAGCACATCTGGATGCATTCTGTAATCTGTGGACCTTCAGAGTGTTGATGAAACACAGAAATTGCATCTGGATTGAATACAACAGGCACCATGAAGAATTGTCTCACTGGGAGTAATGTCTCAAACTGTCTACGCTTTGATCGTTCCCTGGAAGACCAATAGCAGTTTAGCAGTTTCCGAAGCAAATGTGGAGGCGTTCTTAATCTATGGACCTTCAGAGTCTTGATCAAACATAGAAATTGCATCGGGATTGAATACAACATGCACGATGAGAACTTTTCTCCATGGGAGTAATGTCTCAAACTGTCTTCGCTTTGATCGTTCCCTGGAATACCAGAAGTAGTTGCGAAGCACATCTGGAGGCATTCTGTAATCTGTAGTCCTTCAGAGTGTTGATGAAACACAGAAATTGCATCGGGATTGAATACAACAGGCAGAATTCGGACTTTTCTATATGGGAGTTAATGTCTAAAACTGTCTTCGCTTTGATCGTTTCCTGCAAGACCAATAGCAGTTTCCGAAGCAAATGTGGAGGCGTTCTGTAATCTATGGACATCCAGAGTCTTGATAAGACATGGAAATTACATCGGGATTGAATACAACATGTAGCATGCGAACTTTTCTCCATGGGAGTTATGTCTCAAACTACCTACTTTTTGATCGCGTTCTGAAAGAGCAGTAGCAGTTTCCGAAGGACATCTGGTGGCACTCTGTAATCTGATGACCTTCAGAGTGTTAATGAAAGACAGAAATTGCATCGGGATTGAATACAAAAGGCACCATGTCGACTTTTCTCCATGAAAGTAATGTCTCAAACTGTCTACGTTTTGATCGTTTCCTGGAAGAGCAATAGTAGTTTCAGAGCACATTAGGAGGTATTCTGTAATCTGTGGACCTTCAGGGTGTTGATTAAACACAGAAATTGCATCAAGATTCAATACAACAGGCACCATGCAGCTATTTTCCACGGTAGTAATGTCTCAAGCTGTCTACGCTGTGATCGTTCACTGGAAGACCAGTAGTTGTTTCCGAAGCATTTCTGGAGTCATTCTCTTACCTGTGGACTTTCAGAGTGTTGATGAAACATAGAAATTGTATCGGGGTTGAATACAACAGGCACCATTCGGACTTTTCTCCATGGGAGAAATGTCTCAAACTGTCTACACTTTGATCGATTCCTGGAAGACCAGTATTAGTTTCTGAAGCACATCTGGATGCATTCTGTAATCTGCGGACCTTTAGAGTGTTGATGAAACACAGAATGTGCATCGGGATTGAATACAACAGGCACCATGCAGACTTTTCTCCATGGGAGTAATGTCTCAAATTCTCTACGCTTTGATCGAATCCTGGAAGACCAGTATTAGTTCCTGAAGCACATCTGGAGGCATTCTGTAATCTGATGACCTTCAGAGTGTTAATGAAACACAGAAATTGCATCGGGATTGAATACAACAGGCACCATTCGGACTTTTCTCCATGGGAGAAATGTCTCAAACTGTCTACCCTTTGATCGATTTCTGGAAGACCAGTATTAGTTTCTGAAGCACATCTGGAGGCATTCTGTAATCTGCGGATCTTCAGAGTGTTGATGAAACACAGAAATTGCATCGGGATTGAATACAACAGGCACCATGCGGACTTTTCTCCATGGGAGCAATGTTTCAAATTCTCTACGCTTTGATCGATTCCTGGAAGACCAGTATTACTTTCTGAAGCACATCTGGAGGCATTCTGTATTCTGCGGACCTTGAGAGTGTTGATGAAACACACAAATTGCATCGGGATTGAATACAACAGCCACCATGAAGACTTGCCTCACTGGGATTAATGTCTCAAACTGTCTACTAATTGATCGCGTTCTGAAAGAGCAGTAGCAGTTTCCGAAGCACATCTGAGAGCATTCTGAAATCTGTGGACCTTCAGAGTGTTAATGAAACACAGAAATTGCATCGGGATTGAATACAATAGACCAGTAGTTGTTTTCGAAGCATATCTGGAGTCATTCTCTAATCTGTGGACCGTCAGAATGTTGATGAAACACAGATATTGCATTTGGATTGAATACAAAAGGAACCATGGGGACTTTTCTCCACGGGAGTAAAGTCTGAAGCTGTCTACGTTGTGATCGCTTTCTGGAAGACCACTAGTTGTTTCCGAAGCACATCTGGTGTCATTTTGTAATCTGTGGACTTTTAGAGTGTTGATGAAACACATAACATGCATCGGGATTGAATGCAACAAGCATCATTCGGACTTCTCTTTATGCGAATAATGTCTCAAACTGTCTACGCTTTGATCGATTCCTAGAAAACCAGCAGTAGTTTCCGAAGCTCATCTCAATGCATTCTGTAATCTGTGGTCCTTCAGAGTGTTGATGAAACACAGAAATTGCATCGGGATTGAATACAACAGGCACCATGAAGACTTGTCTCACTGGGAGTAATGTCTCAAACTGTCTACTCTTTGATCGTTCCCTGGAAGACCAAAAGCAGTTTCCGAAGCAAATGTGGAGGCGTTCTGTAAACTATGGACCTTCAGAGTCTTCATCAAACATAGAAATTGCATCGGGATTGAATACAACATGCACCATGCGAACTTTTCTCCATGGGCGTAATGTCTCAAACTGTCTTCGCTTTGATCGTTACCTGGAAGACCAGAAGTAGGTGCGAAGCACATCTGGAGGCATTCTGTAATCTGTGGTCCTTCAGAGTGTTGATGAAGCACAGAAATTGCATCGGGATTGAATACAACAGTCAGTATTCGGACTTTTCCCCATGTGAGTTAATGTCTCAAACTGTCTTCGCTTTGATGGTTTCCTGGAAGACCAATAGCAGTTTCCGAAGCAAATGTGGAGGCGTTCTGTAATCTATGGACATCCAGAGTATTGATCAGACATAGAAATTACATCGGGATAGAATACAACATGTAGCATGTGAATTTTCCTCCATGGGCGTAATGTCTCAAACTATCTACTTTTTGATCGCGTTCTGAAAGAGCAGTAGCAGTTTCCGAAGGACATCTGGTGGCATTCTGTAATCTGATGACCTTCAGAGTGTTAATGAAACACAGAAATTGCATCGGGATTGAATACAAAAGGCACCATGTCGACTTTTCTCCATGAAACTAATGTCTCAAACTGTCTTCGCTTTGATCGTTTCCTGGAAGACCAGTAGTAGTTTGCGAAGCACATCGGAGAGCATTCTGTAATCTGTGGACCTTCAGAGTGTAATTGAAACACATAAATTGCATCGGGAATGAATACAACATTCACCATTAGGACTTTTCTCCATTGGAGTAATATCTCAAACTGTCTACGATTTGATCGATTCCTGGAAGACCAGTAGTAGTTTCTGAAGCACATCTGGACTCATTCTGTAATCTGTGGAGCTTCAGAATGTTGATGAAACACAGATATTGCATTTGGATTGAATACAACAGGCACCATGCGGACTTTTCTCCATGGGAGTAATGTCTCAAACTATCTACTTCGTGATCGAGTTCTAAAAGAGCAGTAGCAGATTCCGAAGGACATCTGGTGGCATTCTGTAATCTGATGACCTTCAGAGTGTTAATGAAACACAGAAATTGCATCGGGATTGAATACAAAAGGCGTCATGCCGACTTTTCTCCATGTAAGTAATGTCTCAAACTGTCTTCGCTTTGATCATTCCCTGGAAGACCAGAAGTAGTTTGCGAAGCACATCTGAGAGCATTCTGTAATCTGTGGACCTTCAGAGTGTATATGAAACCCAGAAATTGCATCGGGAATAAATACAACAGGCACAATTAGGACTTTTCTCCATTGGAGTAATATCTCAAACTGTCTACGTTTTGATCGTCTTCTGGAAGACCAATAGAAGTTTCAGAGCACATCAGGAGGCATTCTGTAATCTGTGGACCTTCAGAGTGTTGATTAAACACAGAAATTGCATCGGGATTGAATACAACAGGCACCATGCGGCTATTTTCCACGGTAGTAATGTCTCAAGCTGTCAACGTTGTGATCGTTTACTGGAAGACCAGTAGTTGTTTCCGAAGAATATCTGGAGTCATTCTCTAATCTGTGGACCTTCAGAGTGTTGATGAAACACAGAAATTGCATCGGGGTTGAATACAACAGGCACCATGCGCACTTTTCTCCATGGGAGTAATGTCTCAAACTGTCTTCGCTTTGATCGTTTCCTGGAAGACCAGTAGTAGTTTGCGAAGCACATCGGAGAGCATTCAGTAATCTGTGGACCTTCAGAGTGTATATGAAACACATAAATTGCATCGGGAATGAATACAACATTCACCATTAGGACTTTTCTCCATGGGAGTAATGTCTCAAACTCTCTACGATTTGATCGATTCCTGGAAGACCAGTAGTAGTTTCTGAAGCACATCTGGACTCATTCTGTAATCTGTGGACCTTCAGAATGTTGATGAAATACAGATATTGCATTTGGATTGAATACAACAGGAACCATGGGGACTTATCTCCACGGGAGTAATGTCTGAAGCTGTCTACGATGTGATCGCTTACTGGAAGACCAGTAGTTGTTTCCGAAGCACATCTGGTGTCATTCTGTAATCTGTGGACTTTCAGAGTGTTGATGAAACACAGAACTTGCATCGGGATTGAATGCAACAGGCATCATTTGGACTTTTCTCCATGCGAATAATGTCTCAAACTGTCTACGCTTTGATCGGTTCCTAGAAAACCAGTAGTAGTTTGCGAAGCTCATCTGAAGGCATTCTGTAATCTGTGGTCCTTCAGAGTGTTAATGAAACACAGAAATTGCATCGGGATTGAATACAAAAGGCACCATGCCGACTTTTCTCCATGAAAGTAATGTCTCAAACTGTCTTCGCTTTGATCGTTCCCTGGAAGACCAGTAGTAGTTTGCGAAGCACATCTGAGAGCATTCTGTAATCTGTGGACCTTCAGAGTGTATATGAAACACAGAAATTGTATCGGGAATAAATACAACAGGCACCATTAGGACTTTTCTCCATGGGAGTAATATCTCAAACAGTCAACGTTTTGATCGTTTCCTGGAAGACCAATAGAAGTTTCAGAGCACATCAGGAGGCATTCTCTAATCTGTGGACTTTCAGAGTGCTGATGAAACATAGAAATTTTATCGGGTTGAATACAACAGGCACCATGTGGACTTTTCTCCATGGGACAAATGTCTCAAACTGTCTACCATTTGATCGATTCCTGGAAGACCAGTATTAGTTTCTGAAGCACATCTGGAGGCATTCTGTAATCTGTGGACTTTCAGAGTGCTGATGAAACTCAGAAATTGCATCGGGATTGATTACAACAGGCACCATGCTGACTTTTCTCCATGGGAGTAATGTCTCAAACTCTCTACGTTTTGATAGATTCCTGGAAGACCAGTAGTAGGTTCTGAAGCACATCTGGAGGCATTCTGTAATCTGTGGACCTTCCGAATGTTGATGAAACACAGATATTGCATTTGGATTGAATACAACAGGAACCATGGGGACTTTTCGCCACGGGAGTAATGTCTGAAGCTGTCTACGTTGTGATCGCTTACTGGAAGACCAGTAGTTGTTTCCGAAGCACATCTGGTGTCATTGTGTAATCTGTGGACTTTCAGAGTGTTGATGAAACACAGAACTTGCATCGGGATTGAATGCAACAGGCATCATTCGGACTTTTCTCCATGCGAATAATGTCTCAAACTGTCTACGCTTTGATCGATTCCTAGATAACCAGTAGTAGTTTCCGAAGCTCATATGATGGCATTCTGTAATCTGTGGTCCTTCAGAGTGTTGATGAAACACAGAAATTGCATCGGGATTGAATGCAACAGGCAACATGAAGACTTGTCTCACTGGGAGTAATGTCTCAAACTGTCTACTCTTTGATCGTTCTCTGGAAGACCAATAGCAGTTTCCGAAGCAAATGTGGAGGCGTTCTGTAATCTATGGACATCCAGAGTATTGATCAGGCATAGAAATTACATCGGGATTGAATACAACATGTAGCATGCGAACTTTTCTCCATGGGAGTAATGTCTCAAACTCTCTACGCTTTGATCGATTCCTGGAAGACCAGTAGTAGTTTCTGAAGCACATCTGGAGGCATTCTGTAATCTGTGGACCTTCAGAGTGTTGATGAAACACAGAAATTGAATCGGGATTGAATACAACAGGCACCATGCGGACTTCTCTCCATGGTAGTAATGTCTCAAACTCTCTACGCTTTGATCGATTCCTGGAAGACCAGTAGTAGTTTCTGAAGCACATCTGGAGGCATTCTGTAATCTGTGGACCTTCAGAATGTTGATGAAACACAGATATTGCATTTGGATTGAATACAACAGGAACCATGGGGACTTATCTCCACGGGAGTAATGTCTGGAGCTGTCTACGTTGTGATCGCTTACTGGAAGACCAGTAGTTGTTTCCGAAGCACATCTGGTGTCATTCTGTAATCTGTGGACTTTCAGAGTGTTGATGAAACACAGAACTTGCATCGGGATTGAATGCAACAGGCGTCATTCGGACTTTTCTCCATGCGAATAATGTCTCAAACTGTCTACGCTTTGATCGATTCCTAGAAAACCAGTAGTAGTTTGCGAAGCTCATCTGAAGGCATTCTGTAATCTGTGGTCCTTCAGAGTGTTAATGAAACACAGAAATTGCATCGGGATTGAATACAAAAGGCACCATGCCGACTTTTCTCCACGAAAGTAATGTCTCAAACTGTCTTCGCTTTGATCGTTCCCTGGAAGACCAGTAGTAGTTTGCGAAGCACATCTGAGAGCATTCTGTAATCTGTGGACCTTCAGAGTGTATATGAAACACAGAAATTGTATCGGGAATAAATACAACAGGCACCATTAGGACTTTTCTCCATGGGAGTAATATCTCAAACAGTCAACGTTTTGATCGTTTCCTGGAAGACCAATAGAAGTTTCAGAGCACATCAGGAGGCATTCTCTAATCTGTGGACTTTCAGAGTGCTGATGAAACATAGAAATTTTATCGGGTTGAATACAACAGGCACCATGTGGACTTTTCTCCATGGGACAAATGTCTCAAACTGTCTACCATTTGATCGATTCCTGGAAGACCAGTATTAGTTTCTGAAGCACATCTGGAGGCATTCTGTAATCTGTGGACCTTCAGAGTGTTGATGAAACACAGAAATTGCATCGGGATTGATTACAACAGGCACCATGCTGACTTTTCTCCATGGGAGTAATGTCTCAAACTCACTACGCTTTGATGGATTCCTGGAAGACTAGTAGTAGTTTCTGAAGCACATCTGGAGGCATTCTGTAATCTGTGGACCTTCAGAGTGTTGATGAAACACAGATATTGCATTGGGATTGAATACAACAGGAACCATGGGGACTTTTCTCCACGGGAGTAATGTCTGAAGCTGTCTACGTTGTGATCGCTTACTGGAAGACCAGTAGTTGCTTCCGAAGCACATCTGGTGTCATTCTGTAATCTGTGGACTTTCGGAGTGTTGATGAAACACAGAACTTGCATTTGGATTGAATACAACAGGAACCATGGGGACTTTTCTCCACGTGAGTAATGTCTGAAGCTGTCTACGGTGTGATCGCTTCCTGGAAGGCCAGTAATTGTTTCTGAAGTATATCTGGAGTCATTCTGTAATCTGTGGACCTTCAGAGTGTTGATTAAACACAGAAATTGCATCGGGATTGAATACAACAGGCACCATGCGGACTTTTTTTTTATTATTTATTTATTTATTTAACCTGGCAAGATTAGGGCCATCAGGCCCTCTCTTACATCTAACCAGGCATTCTACTTATTTTACAGTCATATGTTTCAGTAGGCATGTTAAACTACATCTAATACAAAAAGTGAGATAAACAATTAGAAAGGTACACCTCGAAAATTACATTATTGAAGAGAAAGATTTAAGATAGGAGTGCTGGCAGCAGGGAGTATGAGGGAGACTCATGATGAAGCGAGGATAAGAATAGAGAGACATGATGAAACATAATTAAGGAAAATATAAAGGATAAGGAGACTGCGTGTCTAATAGAGATAGATGAAGAGGAAGGAATCTCAGGAGCAAGATAGGAGACACTAGCTTTGCTATTTGACAGATGAGAGGATTTGCCTTGAACATTAATTTTGTGGAGAATTTTATGCGGATGATAGTAGGAAATGCTTCAACTTCTTCTTAAAAGCAACAGGAGATTGAATTTTCCTCAAGGTAAGGGGCAGTTTGTTCCAGAGGCGGACAGCGGCAACTGAGAAGGAGTTTGCAAAAGTTTTTGTTTTGTGAGTGGGCACAGTTAGGATACCAGATAAGAGTGACCTCGTGTTTCGATTATGATGGTATGACAGGATTTTAATCTCTGAAGCTAGGTACTGGGGTGCTTGCGCGATGAGGAGTCGGTGAAGTAGACATAGAGTGTGGTAGTCACGCAGTTTTTCCGGCCGCAGCCACCCTAGCTCGGAGTATGAAGCACTAACATGATCATATCGGCGAATGTTGCAGGTGTAACGCACACAGGCATTCATGGTTAGCTCTAGCCGTCTTTTGTTTTCACTACTCATGCCTTGTTGAATCACATCACAATAGTGGAGGTTCGGTAGAACGAGTGCTTGCACGAGCTGGCGTTTCAAGTCCTGTGGGAATATGTTCCGAAACTTTTTGAGAGCATAGAGACAAGCAGACGTTTTTCGGCACACTGCGACTGTATTCTCCGCCCAGTTGAGATGCTCGTCCAAAGTTACACCCAAGTTCTTCACTGTTTTCTGATATGGTATTGGAGTACCTTCGAGCAGAATAGGAGGTAGCCGTTCGCCGAAATCTGAACTTATTAATTTCTGATGGGCTATTAAGATTACTTGCGTCTTTTTTGCATTTAATTTAAGCCCCAGGTTTTTCGCCCATGTCACTACTGAAGACAGATCATCATTCATCAGAGCGATTGCAGTGTTTACGTCTTCAGGTCTGACGCTGAGATAGAGCTGGAGGTCGTCGGCATAGAAATGATGTTTACAGGAGGACAAAACCGACGAAATATCGTTGACATATAAAGAAAACAAAAGTGGTCCTAAGACTGATCCTTGTGGCACTCCCGAAGAAACATGTTTCCAGGAAGATTTTTCATTTGCGCAGACAACACATTGCTGTCTGTCTTTTAAGTAGCTTTCAAACCATCTCATTGCACTATCAGAGAAATTAAGCTGTTGCATTTTTCTGAGTAATATGTCAAAGTTAACAGTGTCAAAAGCTTTGCTGAAGTCCAGTAGCGTCAATATTGTTGCCTTTCGATTGTCGATGGCATATTTCAGGTCATCAGTTACTTTAATTAGAGCAGTGTTTGTGCTGTGATGTTTACGGAAACCGGATTGAAATTTGTCATATAGACTGAATTCATGCAAGTGTTCAGTGATTTGGTCATGAACAATATATTCCAGTGCTTTGGAAACAGCAGGCAGTATGCTAATTGGTCGGTAATCACTAGGCAGTTGCGGGTTTTCGACCTTAGGGATGGGTCGAATTATGCTTCTTTTCCATGCAGTGGGGTATATTCCGTTCACGAGGGAAAAATTAAATATGTCAGTTAAGACAGGTACTAAGATATCGGCAACATTCTTAATCATGGTTATACCGATACTGTCGTTGCCTATTGCATCAGAAGAGATTCTCATTATTGCTTTTCTTGCCGTATTTGTTGTTACATGTTTTAGATGAAAGGTATCGTTGTTAGTTATCCTGTTTGGGGATTCTTGTGGACGGAAATCATCAGCCGTGCTGGTATTCAGAGGTGCAGAGAAGAATTCATTTAATTCGTTAGCTGACACATGGAAAGTAGTTTCCGATTTTGCCTTTCCGACCCCCAAGCTACGGAGATTCTTCCATAGAGTCGTGGGTGTCAGATCGCTGCATACGAGGGAGCGAGCGTGCCTGATTTTGGCATTGCGAATGCATTGTTTCACTCTGTTCCGTAGCTTTCTATGTTCTTCAAAACGTTCGGGTTTCGGATCTGCCTTGAAACGCCTGTGGGCAGCATCCCTATTAGTCATCATTTGACGTAATTCAGCTGTCAGCCATGGAGCAGGAGATTTTCTTACACGGACTGTGCGCACAGGTGCATGTTTGTCATAGAGGGCAGTGAGTTTATCACCAAGTTCATTAATTTTGCCGTCGATTGTAGGTTCTCTGATTATTTGATGCCATGAGATTTCTGAGCAATCGGCTGTTAGAGCGTCAAGGTCAATACGTTTCATGTTCCTACAAGTTATGTAACGCGATTTGATCCTTGGGGGCTGCACAGAGTAGGCCAGGAATATTACATCATGTGCTGAGAGGCCAGGGGCCGATGATTGACCAACATCTCTTACTTTGTCAGTCTGTTTCGTTGCGATCACGTCTATAAGAGTATGACTGTGCGCCGTATGGTGTGTAGGTTGTAATGGAAGAATGTTCATGCTATTGCAACTAAACAATCTTTTTAGGTTTATTGCGGAGGGAGTGTCTCTTAGCAGGTCTATGTTCAAGTCACCCATTACGATGACATGTTCGTATTGACACTGAAGTGAATGTAATTCCGACTGGAAGGAACTCATTGAGCTTATTTTTGGCGGCTTGTACACGACGCCAGTCAAGAATTTCCGACTTTGTATATTTATTTCAATGAACATGAATTCAGCCTCTTTTTCTTCAGCAGGATTTGACGTACATAAGACTTTCGCTTTGAGATCTGTTCGTATATATGCGCCGACCCCGCCACCTCGCTTTTTTGATCTGTCTGCCCTAAGAAATGTGTACCCTGGGAGATGAATAGATGCAGAGGATATGTGTGGTTTCAACCACGTTTCGGATAAGAGGATTACGTGGTAGTTTAGTTGGTGGAAGAGGAGGCTAAGTTCTTCGTAATGCGCAGGTAAAGACTGAATGTTGCAGTGAGCTGCTAAAAGCTCGGACGCGTTCCGCTGAGCAGCCTGGAGTAGGGTGGCAGACTGGTTTGTCCCTTTGTTAGGCACTACCTGCCGCGAGGGGCACTGACCGGTGTTTCCGCCAAGTGACATATTCCAGGGGTGTCCGAGATTTTGCGCGCCCTGTTTGTGACTCCGCGAGAGCCGAAAGAAAAGCGACTGCAAGAGATTTCCTGAGGTTGCGGGAGTATAGAAAATAGATTAGTGGTATTCGGTGCAGGGAGAATATGACCAAAATGGTGACAGCTGTGTGTCACTGAGTATCCTATGTCGTAAGAGGAAAAGTGTAATTAGAGTATTTGAAACAGCTTAGGGTGGAAATAAGGGAAAGAGGAGTGATTTAAGAGGCCGATGCTGCCAGCAGAGAGAAGAAAGCTTAATATTTAATAGAGTATCGTAGGAAGCTAGAATTAAATTGAAATTTGCTAGAGTGATACTGATAGTAATTTTTGTTATGCACAATTTAAACCGAAGAGATGGTTGACTAATGAACTAAAGGAGAGACAAATAATTGCAATAGAACTATTACAGAATGGAAGAGAATAAACTGAGAAAATGAAAAAAAGTATTAGCAGTAACTAAAACTAAGCAATGGCTACAGCTAAAGACACAAAAATAGTAAAAAGTTAATACAGTTACAAAAACAATTAGTTGAAGGTACAAATAATTGAAAAGTTAATAAGTTGCAAAAACAATTAGTTGAAGGTACAAATAATTAAAAAGTTAATACAATTACAAGACTATATCTGAGTATAGGACTGTTAAAATTTGAAAATGGTGTTAAGTTTGACTTTTGGCTCGAGTAGGTTCACTTAATACTATTTAGTTCTGTCATGTTTGTGACTGTCTTCTTTCCAGCTGCAGTCTTAATGATTACTCTGCCATCCTGAGTCCACACATTCTGAAGACCGAAATGGGATATGGCACTGTTTAAAATCTTTAGCCGCTCGTGTGTCAGATCTTCCCTTATTGTAATCCCTGTCCTTGCTAACTTCTTCTTCTGGGTAAAGATCTCAGCCCTTTTTCGGTACGACACAAATTTAATAATTATTGGACGAGGTTTGGTAGCACCTGGTAGTTTTCGTCCCACCCGGTGGCTCCTGTCAATGTCTGCCTTGGTCACTTCCACGCCTAATTTTTCACGCGCAACCTGTATAAGCAGGTTGTCCGTGTCTTCTTCTTTATTTTCAGCTACTCCAAACAGTCGTAGACTATTTCGCCTTTGGCACTGTTCTAGCTCGTCTGTGGCGGCAGATAGTTTCACTTCCAACTCTCGTGCCTTTTTCTCGTATTCAGACACAGACTTTTTTAGTGCTGTAATTTCGGCAGTATTGGCCTCAACAGTTTCACGCATTTTGGCCAATACTGCTGCCGTTACAGTATCTGATATGGTGCCTGCTATCAGATCGAGATTGTTTTTATCGCGAAGCGCAGCGTTTACCTCAGAGCGAACCAGCTCCGCTATACCGGGAGCCGCGGCCGCACCTTCCGCCAGGAGCAGGCCCGCCGCACCTGCTGCTTCCCCGCTACTGGACGCGCTGCTGTTGATTCCTCTGTTTACCATTTTCTCGCAGATATTGGCGGAGCACAGAAAAAAATAGCACTACTGCACAGAACACTGTTGTTTACACGATTTCCACTTGTACTAGACAACACCACCTGCGAGAACACCTTCGAATTCGACTAAATTTCGCGAGCCGAACTTAACACGTGTTACACTGCAGCCGCCATGAGCAAATTACTCCATGGGAGTAATGTCTCAAATTCTCTACGCTTTGATCGATTCCTGGAAGACCAGTAGTGGTTTCTGAAGCACATCTGGAGGCATTCTGTAATCTGTGGACTTCAGAGTGTTGATTAAACACAGAAATTGCATCGGGATTGAATACAACAGTCACCATGCGGCTATTTTCCACGGTAGTAATGTCTCAAGCTGTCTACGCTGTGATCATTTACTGGAAGACCAGTAGTTGTTTCCGAAGCATATCTGGAGTCATTCTCTAATCTGTGGACTTTCAGAGTGTTGATAAAACACAGAAATTGCATCGGGATTGAATGCAACAGGCATCATGCGAACTTTTCTCCATGGGAGTAATGTCTCAAACTGTCTACGCTTTGATCGATTCCTAAAAAACCAGTAGTAGTTTCCGAAGCTCATCTGAAGGCATTCTGTAATCTGTGGTCCTTCAGAGAGTTGATGAAACACACAAATTGCATCGGGATTGAATACAACAGGCACCATGAAGAATTGTCTCACTGGGAGTAATGTCTCAAACTGTCTACGCTTTGATCGTTCCCTGGAAGACCAATAGCAGTTTAGCAGTTTCCGAAGCAAATGTGGAGGCGTTCTGTAATCTATGGACCTTCAGAGTCTTGATCAAACATAGAAATTGCATCGGGATTGAATACAACATCCACCATGAGAACTTTTCTCCATGGGAGTAATGTCTCAAACTGTCTTCGCTTTGATCGTTCCCTGGAAGACCAGAAGTAGTTGCGAAGCACATCTGGAGGCATTCTGTAATCTGTAGTCCTTCAGAGTGTTGATGAAACACAGAAATTGCATCGGGATTGAATACAACAGGCAGAATTCGGACTTTTCTATATGGGAGTTAATGTCTAAAACTGTCTTCGCTTTGATCGTTTCCTGCAAGACCAATAGCAGTTTCCGAAGCAAATGTGGAGGCGTTCTGTAATCTATGGACATCCAGAGTCTTGATAAGACATGGAAATTACATCGGGATTGAATACAACATGTAGCATGCGAACTTTTCTCCATGGGAGTTATGTCTCAAACTACCTACTTTTTGATCGCGTTCTGAAAGAGCAGTAGCAGTTTCCGAAGGACATCTGGTGGCACTCTGTAATCTGATGACCTTCAGAGTGTTAATGAAAGACAGAAATTGCATCGGGATTGAATACAAAAGGCACCATGTCGACTTTTCTCCATGAAAGTAATGTCTCAAACTGTCTTCGCTTTGATCGTTACCTGGAAGACCAGTAGTAGTTTGCGAAGCACATCTGAGAGTATTCTGTAATCTGTGGGCCTTCAGAGTGTATATGAAACACAGAAACTGCATCCGGAATGAATGCAACAGGCACCATGAGGACTTTTCTCCATTGGAGTAAAATCTCAAACTGTCTACGTTTTGATCGTTTCCTGGAAGACCAATAGTAGTTTCAGAGCACATTAGGAGGTATTCTGTAATCTGTGGACCTTCAGAGTGTTGATTAAACACAGAAATTGCATCAAGATTCAATACAACAGGCACCATGCAGCTATTTTCCACGGTAGTAATGTCTCAAGCTGTCTACGCTGTGATCGTTCACTGGAAGACCAGTAGTTGTTTCCGAAGCATTTCTGGAGTCATTCCCTTACCTGTGGACTTTCAGAGTGTTGATGAAACATAGAAATTGTATCGGGGTTGAATACAACAGGCACCATTCGGACTTTTCTCCATGGGAGAAATGTCTCAAACTGTCTACGATTTGATCGATTCCTGGAAGACCAGTAGTAGTTTCTGAAGCACATCTGGACTCATTCTGTAATCTGTCTAGCTTCAGAATGTTGATGAAACACAGATATTGCATTTGGATTGAATACAACAGGCACCATGCGGACTTTTCTCCATGGGAGTAATGTCTCAAACTCTCTACGCTTTGATCGATTCCTGGAAGACCAGTAGTAGTTTCTGAAGCACATCTGGAGGCATTCTGTAATCTGTGGACCTTCAGAGTGTTGATGAAACACAGAAATTGAATCGGGATTGAATACAACAGGCACCATGCAGATTTTTCTCCATGGGAGTAATGTCTCAAACTCTCTACGCTTTGATCGATTCCTGGAAGACCAGTAGTAGGTTCTGAAGCACATCTGGAGGCATTCTGTAATCTGTGGACCTTCAGAATGTTGATGAAACACAGATATTGCATTTGGATTGAATACAACAGGAACCATGGGGACTTTTCGCCACGGGAGTAATGTCTGAAGCTGTCTACGTTGTGATCGCTTACTGGAATACCAGTAGTTGTTTCCGAAGCACATCTGGTGTCATTCTGTAATCTGTGGACTTTCAGAGTGTTGATGAAACACAGAACTTGCATCGGGATTGAATGCAACAGGCATCATTCGGACTTTTCTCCATGCGAATAATGTCTCAAACTGTCTACGCTTTGATCGATTCCTAGATAACCAGTAGTAGTTTCCGAAGCTCATATGAAGGCATTCTGTAATCTGTGGTCCTTCAGAGTGTTGATGAAACACAGAAATTGCATCGGGATTGAATGCAACAGGCACCATGAAGACTTGTCTCACTGGGAGTAATGTCTCAAACTGTCTACTCTTTGATCGTTCCCTGGAAGACCAATAGCAGTTGCCGAATCAAATGTGGAGGCGTTCTGTAATCTATGGACATACAGAGTATTGATCAGGCATAGAAATTAAATCGGGATTGAATACAACATGTAGCATGCGAACTTTTCTCCATGGGAGTAATGTCTCAAACTATCTACTTCTTGATCGAGTTCTAGAAGAGCAGTAGCAGATTCCGAAGGACATCTGGTGGCATTCTGTAATCTGACGACCTTCAGAGTGTTAATGAAACACAGAAATTGCATCGGGATTGAATACAAAAGGCACCATGCCGACTTTTCTCCATGTAAGTAATGTCTCAAACTGTCTTCGCTTTGATCATTCGCTGGAAGACCAGTAGTAGTTTGCGAAGCACATCTGAGAGCATTCTGTAATCTGTGGACCTTCAGAGTGTTAATGAAACACAGAAATTGCATCGGGAATAAATACAACAGGCACAATTAGGACTTTTCTCCATTGGAGTAATATCTCAAACTGTCTACGTTTTGATCGTCTCCTGGAAGACCATTAGAAGTTTCAGAGCACATCAGGAGGCATTCTGTAATCTGTTGACCTTCAGAGTGTTGATTAAACACAGAAATTGCATCGGGATTGAATACAACAGGCACCATGCGGCTATTTTCCACGGTAGTAATGTCTCAAGCTGTCAACGTTGTGATCGTTTACTGGAAGACCAGTAGTTGTTTCCGAAGAATATCTGGAGTCATTCTCTAATCTGTGGACTTTCAGAGTGTTGATAAAACACAGAAATTGCATCGGGATTGAATGCAACAGGCATCATGCGAACTTTTCTCCATGGGAGTAATGTCTCAAACTGTCTACGCTTTGATCGATTCCTAAAAAACCAGTAGTAGTTTCCGAAGCTTATCTGAAGGCATTCTGTAATCTGTGGTCCTTCAGAGAGTTGATGAAACACACAAATTGCATCGGGATTGAATACAACAGTCACCATGAAGAATTGTCTCACTGGGAGTAATGTCTCAAACTGTCTACGCTTTGATCGTTCCCTGGAAGACCAATAGCAGTTTAGCAGTTTCCGAAGCAAATGTGGAGGCGTTCTGTAATCTATGGACATCCAGAGTATTGATCAGGCATAGAAATTAAATCGGGATTGAATACAACATGTAGCATGCGAACTTTTCTCCATGGGAGTAATGTCCCAAACTATCTACTTCTTGATCGAGTTCCAAAAGAGCAGTAGCAGATTCCGAAGGACATCTGGTGGCATTCTGTAATCTGACGACCTTCAGAGTGTTAATGAAACACAGAAATTGCATCGGGATTGAATACAAAAGGCACCATGCCGACTTTTCTCCATGTAAGTAATGTCTCAAACTGTCTTCGCTTTGATCATTCCCTGGAAGACCAGTAGTAGTTTGCGAAGCACATCTGAGAGCATTCTGTAATCTGTGGACCTTCAGAGTGTTAATGAAACACAGAAATTGCATCGGGAATAAATACAACAGGCACAATTAGGACTTTTCTCCATTGGAGTAATATCTCAAACTGTCTACGTTTTGATCGTCTCCTGGAAGACCAATAGAAGTTTCAGAGCACATCAGGAGGCATTCTGTAATCTGTTGACCTTCAGAGTGTTGATTAAACACAGAAATTGCATCGGGATTGAATACAACAGGCACCATGCGGCTATTTTCCACGGTAGTAATGTCTCAAGCTGTCAACGTTGTGATCGTTTACTGGAAGACCAGTAGTTGTTTCCGAAGAATATCTGGAGTCATTCTCTAATCTGTGGACCTTCAGAGTGTTGATGAAACACAGAAATTGCATCGGGGTTGAATACAGCAGGCACCATGCGCACTTTTCTCCATGGGAGTAATGTCTCAAACTGTCTTCGCTTTGATCGTTTCCTGGAAGACCGGTAGTAGTTTGCGAAGCACATCGGAGAGCATTCAGTAATCTGTGGACCTTCAGAGTGTATATGAAACACATAAATTGCATCGGGAATGAATACAACATTCACCATTAGGACTTTTCTCCATGGGAGTAATGTCTCAAACTCTCTACGATTTGATCGATTCCTGGAAGACCAGTAGTAGTTTCTGAAGCACATCTGGACTCATTCTGTAATCTGTGGACCTTCAGAATGTTGATGAAACACAGATATTGCATTTGGATTGAATACAACAGGCACCATGCGGACTTTTCTCCATGGGAGTAATGTCTCAAACTCTCTACGCTTTGATCGATTCCTGGAAGACCAGCAGTAGTTTCTGAAGCACATCTGGAGGCATTCTGTAATCTGTGGACCTTCAGAGTGTTGATAAAACACAGAAATTGAATCGGGATTGAATACAACAGGCACCATGCGGACTTTTCTCCATGGTAGTAATGTCTCAAACTCTCTTCGCTTTGATCGATTCCTGGAAGACCAGTAGTAGTTTCTGAAGCACATCTGGAGGCATTCTGTAATCTGTGGACCTTCAGAATGTTGATGAAACACAGATATTGCATTTGGATTGAATACAACAGGAACCATGGGGACTTATCTCCACGGGAGTAATGTCTGAAGCTGTCTACGTTGTGATCGCTTACTGGAATACCAGTAGTTGTTTCCGAAGCACATCTGGTGTCATTCTGTAATCTGTGGACTTTCAGAGTGTTGATGAAACACAGAACTTGCATCGGGATTGAATGCAACAGGCATCATTCGGACTTTTCTCCATGCGAATAATGTCTCAAACTGTCTACGCTTTGATCGATTCCTAGATAACCAGTAGTAGTTTCCGAAGCTCATATGAAGGCATTCTGTAATCTGTGGTCCTTCAGAGTGTTGATGAAACACAGAAATTGCATCGGGATTGAATGCAACAGGCACCATGAAGACTTGTCTCACTGGGAGTAATGTCTCAAACTGTCTACTCTTTGATCGTTCCCTGGAAGACCAATAGCAGTTTCCGAATCAAATGTGGAGGCGTTCTGTAATCTATGGACATCCAGAGTATTGATCAGGCATAGAAATTAAATGGGGATTGAATACAACATGTAGCATGCGAACTTTTCTCCATGGGAGTAATGTCTCAAACTATCTACTTCTTGATCGAGTTCTAAAAGAGCAGTAGCAGATTCCGAAGGACATCTGGTGGCATTCTGTAATCTGACGACCTTCAGAGTGTTAATGAAACACAGAAATTGCATCGGGATTGAATACAAAAGGCACCATGCCGACTTTTCTCCATGTAAGTAATGTCTCAAACTGTCTTCGCTTTGATCATTAGCTGGAAGACCAGTAGTAGTTTGCGAAGCACATCTGAGAGCATTCTGTAATCTGTGGACCTTCAGAGTGTTAATGAAACACAGAAATTGCATCGGGAATAAATACAACAGGCACAATTAGGACTTTTCTCCATTGGAGTAATATCTCAAACTGTCTACGTTTTGATCGTCTCCTGGAAGACCAATAGAAGTTTCAGAGCACATCAGGAGGCATTCTGTAATCTGTTGACCTTCAGAGTGTTGATTAAACACAGAAATTGCATCGGGATTGAATACAACAGGCACCATGCGGCTATTTTCCACGGTAGTAATGTCTCAAGCTGTCAACGTTGTGATCGTTTACTGGAAGACCAGTAGTTGTTTCCGAAGAATATCTGGAGTCATTCTCTAATCTGTGGACCTTCAGAGTGTTGATGAAACACAGAAATTGCATCGGGGTTGAATACAACAGGCACCATGCGCACTTTTCTCCATTGGAGTAATGTCTCAAACTGTCTTCGCTTTGATCGTTTCCTGGAAGACCAGTAGTAGTTTGCGAAGCACATCGGAGAGCATTCAATAATCTGTGGACCTTCAGAGTGTATATGAAACACATAAATTGCATCGGGAATGAATACAACATTCACCATTAGGACTTTTCTCCATGGGAGTAATGTCTCAAACTCTCTACGATTTGATCGATTCCTGGAAGACCAGTAGTAGTTTCTGAAGCACATCTGGACTCATTCTGTAATCTGTGGACCTTCAGAATGTTGATGAAACACAGATATTGCATTTGGATTGAATACAACAGGCACCATGCGGACTTTTCTCCATGGGAGTAATGTCTCAAACTCTCTACGCTTTGATTGATTCCTGGAAGACCAGCAGTAGTTTCTGAAGCACATCTGGAGGCATTCTGTAATCTGTGGACCTTCAGAGTGTTGATAAAACACAGAAATTGAATCGGGATTGAATACAACAGGAACCATGGGGACTTATCTCCACGGGAGTAATGTCTGAAGCTGTCTACGTTGTGATCGCTTACTGGAATACCAGTAGTTGTTTCCGAAGCACATCTGGTGTCATTCTGTAATCTGTGGACTTTCAGAGTGTTGATGAAACACAGAACTTGCATCGGGATTGAATGCAACAGGCATCATTCGGACTTTTCTCCATGCGAATAATGTCTCAAACTGTCTACGCTTTGATCGATTCCTAGAAAACCAGTAGTAGTTTGCGAAGCTCATCTGAAGGCATTCTGTAATCTGTGGTCCTTCAGAGTGTTAATGAAACACAGAAATTGCATCGGGATTGAATACAAAAGGCACCATGCCGACTTTTCTCCATGAAAGTAATGTCTCAAACTGTCTTCGCTTTGATCGTTCCCTGGAAGACCAGTAGTAGTTTGCGAAGCGCATCTGAGAGCATTCTGTAATCTGTGGACCTTCAGAGTGTATATGAAACACAGAAATTGTATCGGGAATAAATACAACAGGCACCATTAGGACTTTTCTCCATTGGAGTAATATCTCAAACAGTCAACGTTTTGATCGTTTCCTGGAAGACCAATAGAAGTTTCAGAGCACATCAGGAGGCATTCTCTAATCTGTGGACTTTCAGAGTGCTGATGAAACATAGAAATTGTATCGGGTTGAATACAACAGGCACCATGTGGCCTTTTCTCCATGGGACAAATGTCTCAAACTGTCTACCATTTGATCGATTCCTGGAAGACCAGTATTAGTTTCTGAAGCACATCTGGAGGCATTCTGTAATCTGTGGACCTTCAGAGTGTTGATGAAACACAGAAATTGCATCGGGATTGATTACAACAGGCACCATGCTGACTTTTCTCCATGGGAGTAATGTCTCAAACTCACTACGCTTTGATGGATTCCTGGAAGACCAGTAGTAGTTTCTGAAGCAAATCTGGAGGCATTCTGTAATCTGTGGACCTTCAGAGTGTTGATGAAACACAGATATTGCATTGGGATTGAATACAACAGGAACCATGGGGACTTTTCTCCACGGGAGTAATGTCTGAAGCTGTCTACGTTGTGATCGCTTACTGGAAGACCAGTAGTTGTTTCCGAAGCACATCTGGTGTCATTCTGTAATCTGTGGACTTTCGGAGTGTTGATGAAAAACAGAACTTGCATTTGGATTGAATACAACGGGAACCATGGGGACTGTTCTCCACGTGAGTAATGTCTGAAGCTGTCTACGGTGTGATCGCTTCCTGGAAGACCAGTAATTGTTTCTGAAGTATATCTGGAGTCATTCTGTAATCTGTGACCTTCAGAGTGTTGATTAAACACAGAAATTGCATCGGGATTGAATACAACAGGCACCATGCGGACTTTTCTCCATGGGAGTAATGTCTCAAACTCTCTACGCTTTGATCGATTCCTGGAAGACCAGTAGTGGTTTCTGAAGCACATCTGGAGGCATTCTGTAATCTGTGGACCTTCAGAGTGTTGATTAAACACAGAAATTGCATCGGGATTGAATACAACAGTCACCATGCGGCTATTTTCCACGGTAGTAATGTCTCAAGCTGTCTACGCTGTGATCATTTACTGGAAGACCAGTAGTTGTTTCCGAAGCATAGCTGGAGTCATTCTCTAATCTGTGGACATTCAGAGAGCTGACAAAACATAGAAATTGTATCGGGGTTGAATACAACAGGCACCATGTGGACTTTTCTCCATGGGACAAATGTCTCAAACTGTCTACCTTTTGACCGATTCCTGGAAGACCAGTATTAGTTTCTGAAGCACATCTGGAGGCATTCTGTAATCTGTGGACCTTCAGAGTGTTGATGAAACACAGAAATTGCATCGGGATTGATTACAACAGGCACCATGCTGACTTTTCTCCATGGGAGTAATGTCTCAAACTCACTACGCTTTGATGGATTCCTGGAAGACTAGTAGTAGTTTCTGAAGCACATCTGGAGGCACTCTGTAATCTGTGGACCTTCAGAGTGTTGATGAAACACAGATATTGCATTGGGATTGAATACAACAGGAACAATGGGGACTTTTCTCCACGGGAGTATTGTCTGAAGCTGTCTACGTTGTGATGGCTTACTGGAAGACCAGTAGTTGTTTCCGAAGCACATCTGGTGTCATTCTGTAATCTGTGGACTTTCGGAGTGTTGATGAAACACAGAACTTGCATTTGGATTGAATACAACAGGAACCATGGCGACTTTTCTCCACGTGAGTAATGTCTGAAGCTGTCTACGGTGTGATCGCTTCCTGGAAGACCAGTAATTGTTTCTGAAGTATATCTGGAGTCATTCTGTAAACTGTGGACTTTCAGAGTGTTGATGAGACTCAGAACTTGCATCGGGATTGAATGCAACAGGCATCATTCGGACATTTCTCCATGCGAATAATGTCTCAAACTGTCTACGCTTTGATCGATTCCTAGAAAACCAGTAGCAATTTCCGAAGCTCATCTGAAGGCATTCCGTAATCTGTGGTCCTTCAGAGTGTCGATGAAGAACAGAAATTGCATCGCGATTAAATACAACAGGCACCATGAAGACTTGTCTCACTGGGTTGTAATGTCTCAAACTGTCTACTCTTTGATCGTTCCCTGGAAGACCAATAGCAGTTTCCGAAGCAAATGTGGAGGCGTTCTGTAATCTATGGAACTTCAGAGTCTTGATCAAACATAGAAATTGCATTGGGATTGAATACAACATGTACCACGTCGACTTTTCTCCATGAAAGTAATGTCTCAAACTGTCTTCGCTTTGATCGTTCCCTTTAAGACCAGTAGTAGATTGCGAAGCACATCTGAGAGCATTCTGTAATCTGTGGACCTTCAGTTTGTATATGAAACACCGAAAATGCATCGGGAATAAATACAACAGGCACCAATAGGACGTCTCTCCATTAAAGTAATATCTCAAACTGTCTACGTTTTGATCGTTTCCTGGAAGACCAATAGAGGTTTCAGAGCACATCAGGAGGCATTCTGTAATCTGTGGACCTTCAGAGTGTTGATTAAACACAGAAATTGCTTCGGGATTGAATACAACAGGCACCATGCTGCTATTTTCCATGGTAGTAATGTCTCAAGTTGTCTACGCTGTGATCGTTTACTGGAAGACCAGTAGTTGCTTCCGAAGCATATCTGGAGTCATTCTCTAATCTGTGGACTTTCTGAGTGCTGATGAAACATAGAAATTGTATCGGGGTTGAATACAACAGGCACCATGTGGACTTTTCTCCATGGGACAAATGTCTCAAACTGTCTACCCTTTGATCGATTCCTGGAAGACCAGAATTAGTTTCTGAAGCACATCTGGAGGCATTCTGTAATCTGTGGACCTTCAAAGTGTTGATGAAACACAGAAATTGCATCGGGAATGATTACAACAGGCACCATGCTGACTTTTCTCCATGGGAGTAATGTCTCAAACTCACTACGCTTTGATGGATTCCTGGAAGACTAGTAGTAGTTTCTGAAGCACATCTGGAGGCACTCTGTAATCTGTGGACCTTCAGAGTGTTGATGAAACACAGATATTGCATTGGGATTGAATACAACAGGAACAATGGGGACTTTTCTCCACGGGAGTATTGTCTGAAGCTGTCTACGTTGTGATGGCTTACTGGAAGACCAGTAGTTGTTTCCGAAGCACATCTGGTGTCATTCTGTAATCTGTGGACTTTCGGAGTGTTGATGAAACACAGAACTTGCATTTGGATTGAATACAACAGGAACCATGGCGACTTTTCTCCACGTGAGTAATGTCTGAAGCTGTCTACGGTGTGATCGCTTCCTGGAAGACCAGTAATTGTTTCTGAAGTATATCTGGAGTCATTCTGTAATCTGTGGACTTTCAGAGTGTTGATGAGACTCAGAACTTGCATCGGGATTGAATGCAACAGGCATCATTCGGACATTTCTCCATGCGAATAATGTCTCAAACTGTCTACGCTTTGATCGATTCCTAGAAAACCAGTAGCAATTTCCGAAGCTCATCTGAAGGCATTCTGTAATCTGTGGTCCTTCAGAGTGTCGATGAAGAACAGAAATTGCATCGCGATTAAATACAACAGGCACCATGAAGACTTGTCTCACTGGGTTGTAATGTCTCAAACTGTCTACTCTTTGATCGTTCCCTGGAAGACCAATAGCAGTTTCCGAAGCAAATGTGGAGGCGTTCTGTAATCTATGGAACTTCAGAGTCTTGATCAAACATAGAAATTGCATTGGGATTGAATACAACATGTACCACGTCGACTTTTCTCCATGAAAGTAATGTCTCAAACTGTCTTCGCTTTGATCGTTCCCTTTAAGACCAGTAGTAGATTGCGAAGCACATCTGAGAGCATTCTGTAATCTGTGGACCTTCAGTTTGTATATGAAACACCGAAAATGCATCGGGAATAAATACAACAGGCACCAATAGGACGTCTCTCCATTGGAGTAATATCTCAAACTGTCTACGTTTTGATCGTTTCCTGGAAGACCAATAGAGGTTTCAGAGCACATCAGGAGGCATTCTGTAATCTGTGGACCTTCAGAGTGTTGATTAAACACAGAAATTGCTTCGGGATTGAATACAACAGGCACCATGCTGCTATTTTCCATGGTAGTAATGTCTCAAGTTGTCTACGCTGTGATCGTTTACTGGAAGACCAGTAGTTGCTTCCGAAGCATATCTGGAGTCATTCTCTAATCTGTGGACTTTCTGAGTGCTGATGAAACATAGAAATTGTATCGGGGTTGAATACAACAGGCACCATGTGGACTTTTCTCCATGGGACAAATGTCTCAAACTGTCTACCCTTTGATCGATTCCTGGAAGACCAGAATTAGTTTCTGAAGCACATCTGGTGGCATTCTGTAACCTGTGGACCTTCAAAGTGTTGATGAAACACAGAAATTGCATCGGGAATGATTACAACAGGCACCATGCGGACTTTTCTCCATGGGAGTAATGTCTCAAACTGTCTACGCTTTGATCGTTCCCTGGAATACCGTAAGTAGTTGCGAAGCACATCTGGAGGCATTCTGTAATCTGTGGTCCTTCAGAGTGTTGATGAAACACAAAAATTGCATCGGGATTGAATACAACAGGCATCATGCTTACTTTTCTCCATGAGAGTTAATGTCTCAAACTGTCTTCGTTTTGATCGTTCCCTGGAAGACCAATAGCAGTTTCCGAAGCAAATGTGGAGGCGTTCTGTAATCTATGGACCTTCAGAGTCTTGATCAAACATAGAAATTGCATCGGGATTGAATACAACATGCACCATGCGAACTTTTCTCCATGGGAGTATTGTCTCAAACTGTCTTCTCTTTGATCGTTCCCTGGAAGACCAGAAGTAGTTGCGAAGCACATCTGGAGGCATTCTGTAATCTGTGGTCCATCAGAGTGTTGATGAAACACAGAAATTGCATCTGGATTGAATACAACAAGCACCATGCGGACTTTTCTCCATGGGATTAATGTCTCAAACTGTCTTCGCTTTGATCGTTCCCTGGAAGACCAATAGCAGTTTCCGAAGCAAATGTGGAGGCGTTCTGTAGTCTATGGACCTTCAGAGTTTTGATCAGACATAGAAATTGCATCGGGATTGAATACAACATGTACCATGCGAACTTTTCTACATGGGAGTATGTCTCAAACTGTCTACTTTTTGATCGCGTTCTGAATGAGCAGTAGCAGTTTCCAAAGCACATCTGGTGGCATTCTGTAATCTGATGACCTTCAGAGTGTTAATGAAACACAGAAATTGCATCGGGATTCAATACAAAAGGCACCATGTCGACTTCTCTCTAAGAGAGTAATGTCTCAAACTGTCTTCGCTTTAATCGTTCCCTGGAAGACCAGTAGTAGTTTGCGAAGCACATCTGAGAGCATTCTGTAATCTGTGGACCCTCAGAGTGTTGATGAAACACAGAAATTGCATCGGGATTGAATACAACAGGCACGATACGGACTTTTCTCCATGGGAGTAATGTCTCATATTCTCTACGCTTTGATCGATTCCTGGAAGACCAGTAGTAGTTTCTGAAGCACATCTGGAGGCATTCTGTAATCTGTGGACCTTCAGAGTGTCGATGAAGCACAGATATAGCATTGGGATTGAATACAACTGGAACCATGGGGACTTTTCTCCACGTAAGTAATCTCTGAAGCTGTCTACGTTGTGATCGCTTACTGGAAGACCAGTTGTTGTTTCCGAAGCACATCTGGTGTCATTCTCTAACCTGTGGACTTTCGGAGTGTTGATGAAACACAGAAATTGCATCGGGATTGAATACAACAGGCATCATGCGGACTTTTCTCCTTGCGTGTAATGTCTCAAACTGTCTACGCTGTGATCGATTCCTGGAAAACCAGTAGTAGTTTCCGAAGTTCATCTGAATTCATTCTGAAATCTGTGGTCCTTCAGAGTGTTGATGAAACACGCAAATTGCATCGGGAATGAATACAACAGGCACCATGAAGACTTGTCACACTGGGAGTAATGTCTCAAACTGTCTACGCTTTGATCGTTCCCTATAGTAGTTTCCGAAGCACATCTGGAGAGTTTCTGTATTCTGATGACCTTCAGAGTGTTGATGAAACAGAGAAATTGCATCGGGATTCAATACAAAGGCACCATGTCGACTTTTCTCCAATTGAGTAATGTCTCAAACTGTCTTCGCTTTGATCGTTCCCAGGAAGACCAGTAGTAGTATGCGAAGCACATCTGAGGGCATTCTGTAATCTGTGGACCTTCAGAGTGTTGATGATACACAGAAATTGTTTCGCGATTGTTTACAACAGGAACCACGAGGACTTTTATCCATTGGAGTAATGTCTCAAACTGTACACCCTTTCTTCGATTCCTGGAAGACCAGTAGTAGTTTCTGAAGCACATCTGGAGGCATTCTGTAATCTGTAGACCTTAAGAGTATTGATGAAACACAGAAATTTCATCGGGGTTGAATACAACAGGCAGCATGTCGACGTTTCTCCAAGGGAGTAATGTCTCTAACGGTCTACTTTTTGATCGCGTTCTGAAACACCAGTCGTAGTTTCGAAGCACATCTGGAGGCAATCTATAATCTGTGGAACATCAGAGTATTGATGAAACACAGAAATTGCATCGGGATTGAATGCAACAGGCACCTTGCGGTCTTTTCTCCATGGGAGTAATGTCTCAAACTGTCTAAGCTTTGATCGTTCCCTGGAGGACCAGAAGTAGTTACGAAGCACATCTGCAGGCATTCTGTAATCTGTGGTCCTTCAGAGTGTTGATGAAACACAGATATTGCATCGTGATTGAATACAACAAGCACCTTGGGGACTTTTCTCCATGGGTATAATGTCTCAAACTGTCTTCGCTTTGATCGGTCCCTGGAAGACCAATAGATGTTTCCGAAGCACATGTGGATGCGTTACGTAATCTATGGACGTTCAGAGTCTTGATGAAACATAGAAATTGCATCAGGATTGAATACAACAGGCACCATGCGGACTTGTCTCCATGGGAGTAATGTCTAAAACTCTCTACGCTTTGATCGATTCCTGGATTACCAGTAGCAGTTTCTGAAGCACAACTGGAGGCATTCTGTGATCTGTGGACCTTTAGAGTGTTGATGAAACACAGAAACTGCATCTAGATTGAATACAACAGGCACCATGCGAACTTTTCTTCATGGGAGTAATGTCTCTAACTGTCTACTTTTTGTTCGCGTTCTGAAAGACCAGTAGTAGTTTCCGAAGCACATCTGGAGGCATACTGTAATCTGTGGAACTTCAGAGTGTTGATGAAACACCGAAATTGCATCGGGATTGAATACAACAGGCGCCATGCGAACTTTTCTCCATGTTAGTAATGTCTCAAACTGTCTACGCTTTCATCTATTCCTGGAAGACCAGTAGTAGGTTACGTATCACATCTGGGGGCATTCTGTAATCTGTAGACCTTCAGAGTGTTCATCAAACATAGAAATTGCATCAGGATTAATTACAACAGGCACCATGCGGACTTTTCTCCATGGGAATAATGTCTGAGGATGTCTACGCTGTGATCGCTTACTGGAAGTCCAGTATTTGTTTTCGAACCAAATTGGGAGGCATTCTGTAATCTGCGGACCTTCAGAGTGTTGATGAAACACAGACATTGCATCGGGATTAAATACAATAGGCACCAAGCGGACTTCTTTTCAGAGGAGTGATATCTCAAACTGTCTTAGCTGTGATCGTTTCCTTTAATTCCAACAGTAATTTCCGAGCACATCAGGAGGCATTCTGTAATCTGTGGAGCTCCAGAGTGTTGATGAAACACAGAAATTGCATCTGGATTGAATACAACAGGCACCATGCGGACTTTTCTCACTGGGAGTATTGTCTAAAACTGTCTACGTTTTGATCGTTCTCTGGAAGACCAGAAGTGGTTTCGAAGGACATCTGGAGGCATTCTATAATCTGTGGACCTTCAGAGTGTTGATGAAACACAGAAATTGCATCGGTATTGAATACAACAGGCACCATGCGAACTTTTCTCCATGGGAGTAATGTCTCAAACTGTCTCCTTTGTGATCGCTTTCTGAGAGACCAGTAGTACTTTCCGAAGCACATCTGGAGGCATTCTATAATCTGTGGACCTTCAGAGTGTTGATGAAACACAGAAATTGAATCGGTATTGAATACAACAGGCACCATGCGAACTTTTCTCCATGGGAGTAATGTCTCAAAGTCTCTACGCTGTGATCGTTTCCTGGAAGATCAACAGTAGTTTCCGAGCACATCAGGAGGCATTCTGTAATCTGTGGACCTTCAGAGTGTTGATGAAACACAGAAATTTCATCGGAATTCAATACAAAGGCACCATGTGGACTTTTCTCCATGCGAGTAATGTCTCAAACTGTCTTCGCTTTGATCGTTCCCTGGAAGACCAGTAGTAGTATGCGAAGCACTTCTGAGAGCATTCTGTAATCTGTGGACCTTCAGAGTGTGGATGAAACACAGAAATTGCTTCGAGATTGTTTACAACAGGCACCATGAGGACTTTTATCCATGGGGGTAATGTCGCAAACTGTCTTCCCTTTCTTCGATTCCTGGAAGGCCAGTAGTAGTTTCCGTAGCACATCTGGAGGCATTCTGTAGTCTGTGGACTTTCAGGGTGTTGATGAAACATAGAAATTGCATCGGGTTTGAATACAACATGCAGCATGTGGACTTTTGTCACTGGGAGTAATATCTCAAGCTGTCTACGCTCTGATCATTCCCTGTAAGCCCAGAAGTAGTTTCGAAGCACATATGGATGCATCGTGTAATTTGAGACCTTCAGAGTGTTGATGAAACACAGAAATTTCTTCGGAATTGAATACATTAGCCACCATGCGCACTTTTCTCCATGGAAATAATGTCTCAAACTGTCTACGCTTTGATCGTTCCCCGGAAGACCAGTATCACTTTCCGAAGCACATCTGGATTCATTCTGTAATCTGTGGACCTTCAGAGTGTGGATGAAACACAGAAATTGCTTCGAGATTGTTTACAACAGGCACCATGAGGACTTTTATCCATGGGGGTAATGTCGCAAACTGTCTTCCCTTTCTTCGATTCCTGGAAGGCCAGTAGTAGTTTCCGTAGCACATCTGGAGGCATTCTGTAGTCTGTGGACTTTCAGGGTGTTGATGAAACATAGAATTTGCATCGGGATTGAATACAACATGCAGCATGTGGACTTTTGTCACTGGGAGTAATATCTCAAGCTGTCTACGCTCTGATCATTCCCTGTAAGCCCAGAAGTAGTTTCGAAGCACATATGGATGCATCGTGTAATTTGAGACCTTCAGAGTGTTGATGAAACACAGAAATTGCTTCGGAATTGAATACATTAGCCACCATGCGCACTTTTCTCCATGGAAATAAGGTCTCAAACTGTCTACGCTTTGATCGTTCCCCGGAAGACCAGTATCACTTTCCGAAGCACATCTGGATTCATTCTGTAATCTGTGGACCTTCAGAGTGTTGATGAAACACAGAAATTGCATCGGGATTGAATACGACAGGCACCATGCGGAATTTTCTCACTGGGAGAAATGTCTCAAACTCTCTACGATTTGATCGTTCCCTGGAAGACCAGAAGTGGTTTCGAAGCACATCTGGAGGCTTTCTGTAATCTGTGGACCTTCAGAGGGTAGATGAAACACAGAAATTGCATCGGGATTGAAAACAACAGGCACCATGCGGACTTTTCTCACTGGGAGTATTGTCTCAAACTGACTACGCTTTCATGGTTCCCTGGAAGACCAGAAGTTGTTTCGAAGCACATCTGGAGGCATTCTGTAATCTGTGGTCCTTCAGAGTGTTGATGAAACACAGAAATTGCATCGGGATTGAATACAACAGGCACCATGCGAACTTTTCTCCATGGGAGTAATTTCTCAAACTGTCTACTTTTTGATAGAGTTCTGAAAGACCAGTAGTATTTTATGAAGCACATCTGGGGGCATTCTGCAATCTGATGACCTTCAGAGTGTTGATGAAACACAGAAATTGCATCGGGATTCAATACAAGAGGCACCTTGTTGACTTTTCTCCATGCGAGTAATGTCTCAAACTGTCTTCACTTTGATCGTTCTCTGGAAGACCAGAAGTACTTTCGAAGCACATCTGGAGGCATCGTGTATTTTGAGGACCTTCTGAGTGTTGATGAAACACAGATATTGCATCGTGGTTGAATACAACAGACACCATGCAGTCTATTCTCCATTGGATTAATGTCTCAAACTGTCTACGCTTTCTTCGATTCCTGGAAGACCAATAGTTGTTTCCGAATCATCTCTGGAGGCATTCTGTGACCTGTTGACCTTCAGAGCGTTGATGAAACACAGAAATTGCATCGGGATCGAATACAACAGGCACCATGCGGACTTTTCTCCATGGGAGTAATGTCTCAAGCTGTCTACGCTGTGATCGCTTGCTGGAAGACCAGTAGTAGTTTTCGAAGCACATCTGGAGTCATTCCGTAATCTGTGGACTTTCAGAGTGTAGATGAAACACAGACATTGCATCGGGAATGAATACAACAATCTTCAAGCAGACTTTTCTTCATCGGAGTAATGTCTCCAAATGTCTACTATTTGATCGCGTTCTGAAAGACCAGTAGTAGATTCCGAAGCACATCTGAAGCCATTCTGTAATCTGTGGTCCTTCAGAGTGTTGATGAAACACGCAAATTGCATCGGGATTGAATACGACAGGCACCATGCGGACTTTTCTCACTGGGAGTAATGTCTCAAACTGTCTACGCTTTGATCGTTCCCTGGAAGACGAGAGTAGTTTCGAAGCACATCTGGAGGCATTCTGTAATCTGTGGACCTTCAGAGGGTTGATGAAACACAGAAATTGCATTGGGATTGAATACAACAGCCACCATGGGGACTTTTCTCCACGGGAGTAATGTCTGAGGATGTCTACGCTGTGATCGCTTACTGGAAGACGAGTAGTTCTTTCCGAAGCACATCTGGAGTCATTCTGTAATCTGTGGACTTTCAGAGTGTTGATGAAACACAGAATTTGCATCGGGATTGAATACGACAGGCACCATGCGGACTTTACTCACTGGGAGTGATGTCAGAGGCTGTCTACGCTGTGATCGCTTACTGGAAGACCAGTAGTTGTTTCCGAAGCACATCTGGAGTCATTCTGTAATCTGTGGACTTTCAGAGCCTTGATGAAACACAGATATAGCATCGGGATTGAATAAAACAGGCATCATGCGGAACTTTCTCCATGCGAGTAATGTCTCTAACTGTCTACATTTTGATCGATTTCTGAAGAACCAGTAGTAGTTTCCGATGCACATCTGAAGGCATTCTGTAATCTGTGGTCCTTCAGAGTGTTGATGAAACACGCAAATTGCATCGGGAATGAATACAACAGGCACCATGAAGACTTGTCTCACTGGGAGTAATGTCTCAAACTGTCTAAGCTTTGATCGTTCCTTGTAGTAGTTTCCGAAGCATATCTGGAGGCATTCTGCAATATGTGGAACTTCAGAGTGTTGATGAAACACAGAAATTGCATCGGGAATGAATACAACAGGCACCATGCTGACTTTTCTCTATTGGAGTAATATCTCAAACTTTCTACGCTTTGATCGTTACCTAGAAGGCCAATAGTAGTTTCAGAGCACATAAGGATGCAATCTGTAATCTGTCGACCTTCAGAGTGTTGATGAAACATAGAAAATGCATCGGGATTGAATACAACATGCAGCATGTGGACTTTTGTCACTGGGAGTAATGTCTCAAACTGTCTACGCTCTGATCGTTCCCTGTAAGCCCAGAAGTAGTTTCGAAGCACATATGGAGGCATCGTGTAATTTGAGACCTTCAGAGTGTTGATGAAACACAGAAATTTTTTCGGTATTGAATACATTAGCAACCACGCGCAATTTTCTCCATGGAAATAATGTCTCTAACTGTCTACGCTTTGATCGTTCCCTGGAAGACCAGTATCACTTTCCGAAGCACATCTGGATTCATTCTGTAATCTGTGGACCTTCAGAGTATTGATGAAACACAGAAATTGCATAAGGATTGAATACAACAGGCACCATGCGGAAATGTCTCCATGGTAGTAATGTCTCAAACAGTCTACGCTTTCATCGATTCCTGGAAGACCAGTAATAGTTTGTGAAGCATATCTAGAGGCATTCTGTAATCTGTGGACCATCAGAGTGTTGATGAAACACAGAAATTGCATCGGGATTGAATTCAACAGGCACCATGCCGACTCTTCTCCATGGGAGTATTGTCTCAAAGTCTCAACGCTCTGATCATTTAATGGAAGACCAACAGTTGTTTCCGAGCACATCAGGAGGTATTCTGTAATCTGTGAACCTTCAGAGTGTTGATGAAACACAGAAATTGCATCGGGATCGAATACGACAGGCACCATGCGGACTTTTCTCACTGGGAGTAATGTCTCAAACTGTCTACGATTTGATCGTTCCCTGGAAGACCAGAAGTATTTTCGAAGCACATCTGGAGGCATTCTGTAGTCTGTGGACCTTCAGAGGGTAGATGAAACACAGAAATTGCGTTGGGATTGAATACAACAGGCACCATGGGGACTTTTCTCCACGGAGGTAATGTCTGAGGCTGTCTACGCTGTGATCGCTTACTGGAATACCAGTAATTGTTTCCGAAGCACGTCTGGAGTCGTTCTGTTATCTGTGGACTTTCAGAGTGTTGATGAAACTCACACATTGCATCGGGATTGAATACAACAGGCACCAAGGGGACTTTTCTTCATACGTGTAATGTCTCCAACTGTCTACTTTTGATCGCGTTCTGAAAGACCAGTAGTAGTTTCCGAAGCACATCTGAAGGCATTCTGTAATCTGTGGTCCTTCAGAGTGTTGATAAAACATAAATATTGCATCCGGAATGAAAACAACAGACACCATGAGGACTTTTCTCCATCGGAGTAATATCTCAAACTGTCTACGCTGTGATCGTTTCCTGAAAGACCAACAGTAGTTTTCGAGCACATCAGGAGGCATTCTGTAATCTGTGGACCTTCAAAGTGTTGATGAAACACAGAAATTGCATCGGGATTTAATACAACAGGCACCATGCGGACTTTTCTCACTGGGAGTATTGTCTCAAACTGACTACGCATTGATGGTTATCTGGAAGACCAGAAGTTGTTTCGAAGCACATCTGGAGGCATTCTGTAATCTGTGGTCCTTCAGAGTGTTGATGAAACACAGAAATTGCATCGGGATTGAATACAACAGACACCATGCGATCTTTTCTCCATGGGAGTAATGTCTCAAATTATCTACGCTTAGATCGTTCCCTGGAAGACCAGAAGTGGTTTCGAAGCACATCTGGAGACATTCTGTAATCTGTGGTCCTTCAGAGTGTTGATGAAACAGAGAAATTGCATCGGGATTGAATACAACAGGCACCATGCGAACTTTTCTCCATGGGAGTAATTTCTCAAACTGTCTACTTTTGATAGCGTTCTGAAAGACCAGTAGTAGTTTATGAAGCACATCTGGGGGCATTCTGTAGTCTGATGACCTTCAGAGTGTTGATGAAACACAGAAATTGCATCGGGATTCAATACAAAAGGCACCTTGTTGACTTTTCTCCATGCGAGTAATGTCTCAAACTGTCTTCGCTTTGATCGTTCTCTGGTAGACCAGAAGTACTTTTGAAGCACATCTGGAGGCATTCTGTAATCTGTGGTCCTACAGAGCGTTGATGAAACACAAAAATTGCATCGGATCGAAAGCAACAGGCACCATGCGGACTTTTCTCCATGGGAGTATTGTCTCAAGCTGTCTACGCTGTGATCGCTTACTGGAAGACCAGTAGTTGCTTCCGAAGCACATCTGGAGTCATTCTGTAATCTGTGGACTTTCAGAGTCTTGATGAAACATAGAAATTGCATCGGGATTGAATAAAACAGGCATCATGCGGAACTTTCTCCATGCGAGTAGTGTCTCAATCTGTCTACGCTGTGATCGATTCCTGGAAAACCAGTAGTAGTTTCCGAAGCTCATCTGGAGGCATTTTGTAATCTGCGGACCTTCAGAGTGTTGTTGAAACACAGACATTACATCGGGATTGAATACAACAGGCACCAAGCGGACTTTTCTTCTTAGGAGTAATGTCTCTAACTGTCTGCTTTTTGATCGCGTTCTGAAGAACCAGTTGTAGTTTCCGATGCACATCTGAAGGCATTCTGTAATCTGTGGTCCTTCAGAGTGTTGATGAAACACGCAAATTGCATCGGGAATGAATACAACAGGCACCATGAAGACTTGTCTCACTGGGAGTAATTTCTCAAACTGTCTAGGCTTTGATCGTTCCTTGTAGTAGTTTCCGAAGCACATCTGGAGGCATTCTGCAATCTGTGGACCTTTAGAGTATTGATGAAACACAGAAATTGCATCGGGATCGAATACAACAGGCACCATGCGGAAATGTCTCCATGGTAGTAATGTCTCAATCAGTCTACGCTTTCATCGATTCCTGGAAGACCAGTAAAAGTTTGTGAAGCATATCTAGAGGCATTCTGTAATCTGTGGACGATCAGAGTGTTGATGAAACACAGAAATTGCATCGGGATTGAATACAACAGGCACCATGGAAACTTTTCTCCACGGGGGTAATGTCTGAGGCTGTCTACGCTGTGATCGCTTACTGGAAGACCAGTAGTTGTTTCCGAAGCACATCTGGAGTCATCTGTAATCTGTGGACTTTCAGAGTGTTGATGATACACAGAAATTGCATAGGGATTGAATACAACAGGCATGATGCGGTACTTTCTCCATGCGAGTAATGTCTCAAACTGTCTACGCTGTGATCGATTCCTGGAAAACCAGTAGTAGTTTCCGAACCTCATCTGGAGGCATTCTGTAATCTGCGAACCTTCAGAGTGTTGATGAAACACAGACATTGCATCGGGATTGAATATAACATGCACCAAGCGGACTTTTCTTCATAGGTGTAATGTCTCCAACTGTCTACTATTTGATCGCGTTCTGAAAGTCCAGTAGTAGTTTCCGAAGCACATCTGAAGGCATTCTGTAATCTGTGGTCCTTCAGAGTGTTGATAAAACGCAAAAATTGCATCCCGAACGAAAACAACAGACACCATGAGGACTTTTCTCCATCGGAGTAATATCTCAAACTGTCTACGCTGTGATCGTTTCCTGGAAGACCAACAGTAGTTTCCGAGCACATCAGGAGGCATTCTGTAATCTGTGGACCTTCAGAGTGTTGATGAAACACAGAAGTTGCATCGCGATTGAATACAACAGGCACCATGCGGACTTTTCTCACTGGGAGTATTGTCTCAAACTGACTACGTTTTGATATTTCCCTGGAAGACCAGAAGTTGTTTCGAAGCACATCTGGAGGCATTCTGTAATCTGTGGTCCTTCAGAGTGTTGATGGAACACAGAAATTGCATCGGGATTGAATACAACAGACACCATGCGAACTTTTCTCCATGGGAGTAATTTCTCAAACTGTCTACTTTTTGATAGCGTTCTGAAAGACCAGTGGTAGTTTATGAAGCACATCTGGGGGCATTCTGTAATCTGATGACCTTCAGAGTGTTGATGAAACATAGAAATTGCATTGGGATTCAATACAAAAGGCACCTTGTTGACTTTTCTCCATGCGAGTAATATCTCAACCTGTCTTCGCTTTGATCGTTCTCTGGTAGACCAGAAGTACTTTCGAAGCACATCTGGACGCATCGTGTAATTTGAGGACCTTCTGAGTGTTGATGAAACACAGATATTGCATCGGGGTTGAATACAACAGGCAAAATGCGGTCTATTCTCCATTGGATTAATGTCTCAAAATGTGTACGCTTTCTTCGATTCCTGGAAGATGAATAGTTGTTTCCGAATCACCTCTGGAGGCATTCTGTGACCTGTTGACCTTCACAGCGTTGATGAAACACAGAAATTGCATCGGGATTGAATACAACAGGCAACATGCGGACTTTTCTCACTGGGAGTAATGTCTCAAACCGTGTACGCTTTGATCGTTTCCTGGAAGACCAGAAGTAGTTTGGAAGCACATCTGGAGGCATTCTGTAATCTGTGGCCGTTGAGAGGGTTGATGAAACACAGAAATTGCATTGGGATAGAATACAACAGGCAGCATGGGGACTTTTCTCCACGGGAGTAATGTCTGAGGCTGTCTACGCTGTGATCGCTTACTGGAAGTCCAGTAGTTGTTTTCGAAGCAAATCTGGAGGCCTTCTGTAATCTGCGGACCATCAGAGTGTTGATGAAACACAGACATTGCATCGGGATTAAATACAATAGGCACCAAGCGGACTTTTTTTCAGAGGAGTGATATCTCAAACTGTCTACGCTGTGATTGTTTCCTTTAATTCCAACAGTAATTTCCGAGCACATCAGGAGGCATTCTGCAATCTGTGGCCCTTCAGAGGGTTGATGGAACACAGAAATTGCATTGGGGTAGAATACAACAGGCAACAAGCGAACTTTTCTCCATGGGAGTAATGTCTCAAACTGTGTTCGCTTTGATCGTTCCCTGGAAGACCAATAGCAGTTTCCGAAGCAAATGTGGAAGCGTTCTGTAATCAATGGACCTTCAGAGTCTTTATCAAACATTGAAATTTCATCGCGACTCAATACAAAATGCACCATGCGAAGTTTTCTCCATGGGAGTAATGTCTCAGACTGTCTCCTTTGTGATCGCGTTCTGAGAGACCAGTAGTACTTTCCGAAGCACATCTGGAGGCATTCTATAATCTGATGACCTTCAGAGTGTTGATGAAACACAGAAATTTCATCGGAATTCAATACAAAGGCACCATGTGGACTTTTCTCCATGGGAGTAATGTCTCAAACTGTCTTCGCTTTGATCGTTCCCTGGACGACCAGTAGTAGTATGCGAAGCACTTCTGAGAGCATTCTGTAATCTGTGGACCTTCAGAGTGTGGATGAAACACAGAAATTGCTTCGAGATTGTTTACAACAGGCACCATGAGGACTTTTATCCATGGGGGTAATGTCGCAAACTGTCTTCCCTTTCTTCGATTCCTGGAAGACCAGTAGTAGTTTCCGTAGCACATCTAAAGGCATTCTGTAATCTGTGGTCCTTCAGAGTGTTGATAAAACACAAAAATTGCATCCGGAATGAAAACAACAGGCTCCATGAGGACTTTTCACCATCGGAGTAATATCTCAAACTCTCTACGCTGTGATCGTTTCCTGGAAAACCAGTAGTAGTTTCCGAGCACACCAGGAGGCATTCTGTAGTCTGTGGACCTTCAGGGTGTTGATGAAACATAGAAATTGCATCGTGATTGAATACAACATGCAGCATGTGGACTTTTGTCACTGGGAGTAATGTCCCAAGCTGTCTACGCTGTGATCATTCCCTGTAAGCCCAGAAGTAGTTTCGAAGCACATATGGATGCATCGTGTAATTTGAGACCTTCAGAGTGTTGATGAAACACAGAAATTGCTTCGGAATTGAATACATTAGCCACCATGCACAATTTTCTCTATGGAAATAATGTGTCAAACTGTCTACGCTTTGATCGTTCCCTGGAAGACCAGTATCACTTTCCGAAGCACATCTGGATTCATTCTGTAATCTGTGGACCTTCAGAGTATTGATGAAACAAAGAGATTGCATCGGGACTGAATACAACAGCCATGATGCGGAACTTTCTCCATGCGAGTAATGTCTCAAACTGTCTACGCTGTGATCGATTCCTGGAAAACCAGTAGTAGTTTCCGAGCACACCAGGAGGCATTCTGTAATCTGTGGACCTTCAGAGTGTTGATGAAACACAGAAATTGCATCGGGATTGAAAACAACAGGCACCATGCGGACTTTTCTCACTGGGAGTATTGTCTCAAACTGACTACGCTTTGATGGTTCCCTGGAAGACCAGAAGTTGTTTCGAAGCACATCTGGAGGCATTCTGTAATCTGTGGTCCTTCAGAGTGTTGATGAAACACAGAAATTGCATCGGGATTGAATACAACAGGCACCATGCGAACTTTTCTCAATGGGAGTAATTTCTCAAACGTCAACTTTTTGATAGAGTTCTGAAACACCAGTAGTAGTTTATGAAGCACATCTGGGGGCATTCTGTAATCTGATGACCTTCAGAGTGTTGATGAAACACAGAAATTGCATCGGGATTCAATACAAGAGGCAACTTGTTGACTTTTCTCCATGCGAGTAATGTCTCAAACTGTCTTCACTTTGATCGTTATCTGGAAGACCAGAAGTACTTTCGAATCACATCTGGAGGCATCGTGTATTTTGAGGACCTTCTGAGTGTTGATGAAACACAGATATTGCATCGTGGATGAATACAACAGGCACCATGCGGTCTATTCTCCATTGGATTAATGTCTCAAACTGTCTACGCTTTCTTCGATTCCTGGAAGACCAATAGTTGTTTCCGAATCACCTCTGGAGGCATTCTGTGACCTGTTGACCTTCAGAGCGTTGATGAAACACAGAAATTGCATCGGGATCGAATACAACAGGCACCATGCGGACTTTTCTCCATGGGAGTAATGTCTCAAGCTGTCTACACTGTGATCGCTTACTGGAAGACCAGTAGTAGTTTTCGAAGCACATCTGGAGTCATTCCGTAATCTGTGGACTTTCAGAGTGTAGATGAAACACAGACATTGCATCGGGAATGAATACAACAATCTTCAAGTGGACTTTTCTTCATCGGAGTAATGTCTCCAAATGTCAACTTTTTTTTCGCGTTCTGAAAGACCAGTAGTAGATTCCGAAGCACATCTGAAGCCATTCTGTAATCTGTGGTCCTTCAGAGTGTTGATGAAACACGCAAATTGCATCGGGATTGAATACGACAGGCACCATGCGGACTTTTCTCACTGGGAGTAATGTCTCAAACTGTCTACGCTTTGATCGTTCCCTGGAAGATCAGAGTAGTTTCGAAGCACATCTGGAGGCATTCTGTAATCTGTGGACCTTCAGAGGGTTGATGAAACACAGAAATTGCATAGGGATTGAATACAACAGCCACCATGGGGACTTTTCTCCACGAGAGTAATGCCTGAGGATGTCTACGCTGTGATCGCTTACTGGAAGACCAGTAGTTGTTTCCGAAGCACATCTGGAGTCATTCTGTAATCTGTGGACTTTCACAGTGTTGATGAAACACAGAATTTGCATCGGGATTGAATACGACAGGCACCATGCGGACTTTACTCACTGGGAGTGAGGTCAGAGGCTGTCTACGCTGTGATCGCTTACTGGAAGACCAGTAGTTGTTTCCGAAGCACATCTGGAGTCATTCTGTAATCTGTGGACTTTCAGAGACTTGATGAAACACAGATATAGCATCGGGATTGAATAAAACAGGCATCATGCGGAACTTTCTCCATGCGAGTAGTGTCTCAAACTGTCTACGCTGTGATCGATTCCTGGAAAACCAGTAGTAGTTTCCGAAGCTCATCTGGAGGCATTTTGTTATCTGCGGACCTTCAGAGTGTTGATGAAACACTGACATTGCATCGGGATTGAATACAACAGGCACCAAGCGGACTTTTCTTCTTAGGAGTAATGTCTCTAACTGTCTACTTTTTGATCGATTTCTGAAGAACCAGTAGTAGTTTCCGATGCACATCTGAAGGCATTCTGTAATCTGTGGTCCTTCAGAGTGTTGATGAAACACGCAAATTGCATCGGGAATGAATACAACAGGCACCATGAAGACTTGTCTCACTGGGAGTAATGTCTCAAACTGTCTAAGCTTTGATCGTTCCTTGTAGTACTTTCCGAAGCACATCTGGAGGCATTCTGCAATCTGTGGACCTTCAGAGTATTGATGAAACACAGAAATTGCATCGGGAATGAATACAACAGGCACCATGCTGACTTTTCTCTATTGGAGTAATATCTCAAACTTTCTACGCTTTGATCGTTACCTGGAAGGCCAATAGTAGTTTCAGAGCACATAAGGATGCAATCTGTAATCTGTCGACCTTCAGAGTGTTGATGAAACATAGAAATTGCATCGGGATTGAATACAACATGCAGCATGTGGACTTTTGTCACTCGGAGTAATGTCTCAAACTGTCTACGCTCTGATCGTTCCCTGTAAGCCCAGAAGTAGTTTCGAAGCACATATGGAGGCATCGTGTAATTTGAGACCTTCAGAGTGTTGATGAAACACAGAAATTGTTTCGGTATTGAATACATTAGCAACCAAACGCAATTTTCTCCATTGAAATAATGTCTCAAACTGTCTACGCTTTGATCGTTCCCTGAAGACCAGTATCACTTTCCGAAGCACATCTGGATTCACTCTGTAATCTGTGGACCTTCAGAGTATTGATGAAACACATAAATTGCATAAGGTTTGAATAAAACAGGCACCATGCGGAAATGTCTCCATGGTAGTAATGTCTCAAACAGTCTACGCTTTCATCGATTCCTGGAAAACCAGTAGTAGTTTCCGAAGCACATCTGAAGGCATTCTGTAATCTGTGGCCCTTCAGAGTGTTGATAAAACACAAAAATTGCATCCGGAATGAAAACAACAGGCACCATGAGGACTCTTCTCCATCGGAGTAATATCTCAAACTGTCTACGCTGTGATCGTTTCCTGGAAGACCAACAGTAGTTTCCGAGCACATCAGGAGGCATTCTGTAATCTGTGGACCTTCAGAGTGTTGATGAAACACAGAAATTGCATCGGGATTGGATACAACAGGCACCATGCGGACTTTTCTCACTGGGAGTATTGTCTAAAACTGACTACGCTTTGATGCTTCCCTGGAAGACCAGAAGTTGTATCGAAGCACATCTGGAGGCATTCTGTAATCTATGGTCCTTCAGAGTTTTGATGAAACACAGAAATTGCATCGGGATTGAATACAACAGGCCCCATGCGTACTTTTCTCCATGGGAGTAATTTCTCAAACTGTCTACTTTTTGATAGCGCTATGAAAGACCAGTAGTAGTTTATGAAGCACATCTGGGGGCATTCTGTAATCTGATGACCTTCAGAGTGTTGATGAAACACCGAAATTGCATCGGGATTCAATACAAAAGGCACCTTGTTGACTTTTCTCCATGCGAGTAATGTCTCAAACTGTCTTCGCTTTGATCGTTTTCTGGAAGACCAGAAGTACTTTCGAAGCACATCAGGAGGCATCGTGTAATTTGAGGACCTTCTGAGTGTTGATGAAACACAGATATTGCAACGGGGTTTAATACAACAGGCACCATGCGGTCTATTCTCCATTGGGTTAATGTCTCATACTGTCTACGCTTTCCTCGATTCCTGGAAGACCAATAGTTGTTTCCGAATCACCTCTGGAGGCATTCTGTGACCTGTTGACCTTCAGAGTGTTGCTGAAACACAGAAATTGCATCGTAATTGAATACAACAGGCACCATGGGGACTTTTCTCCACGGGAGTAATGTCTGAGGATGTCTACGCTGTGATCGCTAACTGGAAGACCAGTAGTTGTTTCCGAAGCACATCTGGAGTCGTTCTGTAATCTGTGGACTTTCAGAGTGTTGATACACAGAAATTGCATCGGGATTGAATACAACAGGCATGATGCGGAACTTTCTCCATGCGAGTATTGTCACAAACTGTCTACAATGTGATCGATTCCTGGAAAACCAGTAGTTGTTTCCGAAGCACATCAGGAGTCATTCTGTAATCTGTGGACTTTCAGAGTGTTGATGAAACACAGAAATTGCATCGGGATTGAATAAAACAGGCACCATGCGGAACTTTCTCCATGCGAGTAATGTCTCAAACTGTCTACGCTATGACCGATTCCTGGAAAACCAGTAGTAGTTTCCGAAGCTCATCTGGAGGCATTTTGTAATCTGCGGACCTTCAGAGTGTTGATGAAACACAGGCATTGCATCGGGATTGATTACAACAGGCACCATGCGTACTTTTCTCCATGGGAGTAATTTCTCAAACTGTCTACTTTTTGATAGCGCTATGAAAGACCAGTAGTAGTTTATGAAGCACATGTGGGGGCATTCTGTAATCTGATGACCTTCAGAGCGTTGATGAAACACAGAAATTGCATCGTAATTGAATACAACAGGCACCATGAGGACTTTTCTCCATCGGAGTAATATCTCAAACTGTCTACGCTGTGATCGTTTCCTGGAAGACCAACAGTAGTTCCCGAGCACATCAGGAGGCATTCTGTAATCTGTGGACTTTCAGAGTGTTGTTGAAACACAGACATTGCATCGGGATTGAATACAACGGGCACCAAGCGGTCTTTTCTTCATAGGTGTAATGTCTCCAACTGTCTACTCTTTGATCGCGTTCTGAAAGACCAGTAGTAGTTTCCGAAGCACATCTGAAGGCATTCTGTAATCTGTGGTCCTTCAGAGTGTTGATAAAACACAAGAATTGCATCCGGAATGAAAACAACAGGCTCCATGAGGACTTTTCACCATCGGAGTAATATCTCAAACTCTCTACGCTGTGATCGTTCCCTGGAAGGCCAACAGTAGTTTCCGAGCACATCTGGAGGCATTCTGTAATCTGTGGACTTTCAGAGTGTTGATGAAACACAGACTTTGCATCGGGATTGAATACAACAGGCACCAAGGGGACTTTTCTTCATTGGTGTAATGTCTCCAACTGTTTACTTTTTGATCGCGTTCTGAAAGACCAGTAGTAGTTTCCGAAGCACATCTGAAAGCATTCTGTAATCTGTGGTCCTTCAGAGTGTTGATAAAACACAAAAATTGCATCCGGAATGAAAACAACAGGCACCATGAGGACTTTTCTTCATCGGAGTAATATCTCAAACTGTCTACGCTGTGATCGTTTCCTGGAAGACCAACAGTAGTTTCCGAGCACATCAGGAGGCATTCTGTAATCTGTGGAACTTCAGAGTGTTGATGAAACACAGAAATTGCATCGGGATTGAATACAACAGGCACCATGCGGACTTTTCTCACTGGGAGTATTGTCTCAAACTGACTACGCTTTGATGGTTATCTGGAAGACCAGAAGTTGTTTCGAAGCACATCTGGAGGCATTCTGTAATCTGTGGTCCTTCAGAGTGTTGATGAAACACAGAAATTGCATCGGGACTGAATATAACAGGCACCATGCGAACTTTTCTCCATGGGAGTAATTTCTCAAACTGTCTACTTTTTGATAGCGTTCTGAAAGACCAGTAGTTGTTTATGAAGCACATCTGTTGGCATTCTGTAATCTGATGACCTTCAGAGTGTTAATGAAACACAGAAATTGCATCGGGATTCAGTACAAAAGGCACCTTGTTGACTTTTCTCCATGCGAGTAATGTCTCAAGCTGTCTTCGCTTTGATCGTTCTCTAGAAGACCAGAAGTACTTTCGAAGCACATCTGGAGGCATCGTGTAATTTAAGGACCTTCTGAGTGTTGATGAAACACAGATATTGCATCGGGATTGAATACAACAGGCACCATGCGGACTTTTCTCCATGAGAGTAATGTCTCAAGCTGTCTACGCTGTGATCGCTTACTGGAAGACCAGTAGTAGTTTTCGAAGCACATCTGGAGTCATTCCGTAATCCGTGGACTTTCAGAGTGTTGATGAAACACAGACATTGCATCGGGATTGAATACAACAGGCACCAAGCGGACTTTTCTTCATAGGAGTAATGTCTCCAACTGTCTACTTTTTGATCGCGTTTTGAAAGACCAGTAGTAGATTCCGAAGCACATCTGAAGCCATTCTGTAATCTGTGGTCCTTCAGAGTGTTGATGAAACACGCAAATTGCATCGGGATTTAATACGACAGACACCATGCGGACTTTTCTCACTGGGAGTAATGTCTCAAACTGTCTACGCTTTGATCGTTCCCTGGAAGACCAGAAAGAGTTTCGAAGCACATCTGGAGGCATTCTGTAATCTGTGGACCTTCAGAGGGTTGATGAAACACAGATATTGCATTGGGATTGAATACAACAGGCACCATGCGGACTTTACTCACTGGGAGTAATGTCTGAGGCTGTCTACGCTGTGATCGCTTACTGGAAGACCAGTAGTTGTTTCCGAAGCACATCAGGAGTCATTATGTAATCTGTGGACTTTCAGAGTGTTGATGAAACACAGAAATTGCATCGGGATTGAATAAAACAGGCATCATGCGGAACTTTCTCCATGCGAGTAATGTCTCAAACTGTCTACGCTATGATCGATTCCTGGAAAACCAGTAGTAGTTTCCGAAGCTCATCTGGAGGCATTTTGTAATCTGCGGACCTTCAGAGTGTTGATGAAACACAGACATTGCATCGGGATTGAATACGACAGGCACAATGCGGACTTTTCTCACTGGGAGTAATGTCTCAAGCTGTCTACGATTTGATCGTTCCCTGGAAGACCAGAAGTGGTTTCGAAGCACATCTGGCGGCATTCTGTAATCTGTGGACCTTCAGAGGGTAGATGAAACACAGAAACTGCATTGGGATTGAATACAACAGGCACCATGGGGACTTTTCTTCATGGGAGTAATGTCTGAGGCTGTCTACGCTGTGTTCGCTTACTGGAAGACCAGTAGTTGTTTCCGAAGCACATCTGGATTCGTTCTGTAATCTGTGGACTTTCAGAGTGTCGATACACAGAAGTTGCATCGTGATAGAAGACAACAGGCATGATGCGGAACTTTCTCCATGCGAGTAATGTGTCAAACTGTCTACGCGGTGATCGATTCCTGGAAAACCAGTAGTAGTTTCCGAAGCTCATCTGGAGGCACTCTGTAATCTGCGGACCTTCAGAGTGTTGATGAAACACAGAAATTGCATCGGGATTGAATACAACAGGCACCATGCGGACTTTCCTCACTGGGAGTATTGTCTCAAACTGACTACGCTTTGATGGTTATCTGGAAGACCAGAAGTTGTTTCGAAGCACATCTGGAGGCATTCTGTAATCTGTGGTCCTTCAGAGTGTTGATGAAACACAGAAATTGCAACGAGATTGAATATAACAGGCACCATGCGAACTTTTCTCCATGGGAGTAATTTCTCAAACTGTCTACTTTTTGATAGCGTTCTGAAAGACCAGTAGTAGTTTATGAACCACATCTGTTGGCATTCTGTAATCTGATGACCTTCAGAGTGTTAATGAAACACAGAAATTGCATCGGGATTCAGTACAAACGGCACCTTGTTGACTTTTCTCCATGCGAGTAATGTCTCAAACTGTCTTCGCTTTGATCGTTCTCTAGAAGACCAGAAGTACTTTCGAAGCACATCTGGAGGCATCGTGTAATTTAAGGACCTTCTGAGTGTTGATGAAACACAGATATTGCATCGGGGTTGAATACAACAGCCACCATGCGGTCGATTCTCCATTGGATTAATGTCTCAAACTGTCTACGTTTTCTTCGATTCCTGGAAGACCAATAGTTGTTTCCGAATCACCTCTGGAGGCATTCTGTGACCTGTTGACCTTCAGAGCGTTGATGAAACACAGAAATTGCATCGGGATTGAATACAACAGGCACCATGCGGACTTTTCTCCATGGGAGTAATGTCTCAAGCTGTCTACGCTGTGATCGCTTACTGGAAGACCAGTAGTAGTTTTCGAAGCACATCTGGAGTCATTCCGTAATCCGTGGACTTTCAGAGTGTTGATGAAACACAGACATTGCATCGGGATTGAATGAAACAGGCACCAAGCGGACTTTTCTTCATAGGAGTAAAGTCTCCAACTGTCTACTTTTTGATCGCGTTTTGAAAGACCAGTAGTAGATTCCGAAGCACATCTGAAGCCATTCTGTAATCTGTGGTCCTTCAGAGTGTTGATGAAACACGCAAATTGCATCGGGATTTAATACGACAGGCGCCATGCGGACTTTTCTCACTGGGAGTAATGTCTCAAACTGTCTACGCTTTGATCGTTCCCTGGAAGACCAGAAAGAGTTTCGAAGCACATCTGGAGGCAATGTGTAATCTGTGGACCTTCAGAGGGTTGATGAAACACAGATATTGCATTGGGATTGAATACAACAGGCACCATGAGGACTTTTCTCCACGGGAGTAATGTATGAGGATGTCTACGCTGTGATTACTTACTGGAAGACCAGTAGTTGTTTCCGAAGCACATCTGGAGTCATTTTGTAATCTGTGGACTTTCAGAGTGTTGATGAAACACAGAATTTGCATCGGGATTGAATACGACAGGCACCATGCTGACTTTACTCACTGGGAGTAATGTCTGAGGCTGTCTACGCTGTGATCGCTTACTGGAAGACCAGTAGTTGTTTCCGAAGCTCATCTGGAGGCATTTTGTAATCTGCGGACCTTCAGAGTGTTGATGAAACACAGACATTGCATCGGGATTGAATACGACAGGCACAATGCGGACTTTTCTCACTGGGAGTAATGTCTCAAACTGTCTACGATTTGATCGTTCCCTGGAAGACCAGAAGTGGTTTCGAAGCACATCTGGCGGCATTCTGTAATCTGTGGACCTTCAGAGTTTTGATGAAACACAGAAATTGCATCGGGATTGAATACAACAGGCACCATGCGTACTTTTCTCCATGGGAGTAATTTCTCAAACTGTCTACTTTTTGATAGCGCTATGAAAGACCAGTAGTAGTTTACGAAGCACATCTGGGGGCATTCTGTAATCTGATGACCTTCAGAGTGTTCATGAAACACGCAAATTGCATCGGGAAAGAATACAAAAGGCACCATGAAGACTTGTCTCACTGGGAGTAATGTCTCAAACTGTCTACGCTTTGATCGTTCCCTGGAAGACCAGAAGTAGTTTCGAAGCACATCTGGAGGCAGTCTGTAATCTGTGGACCTTCAGATGGTTGATGAAACTCAGATATTGCATTGGGATTTAATACAACAGGCACCATGGGGACTTTCCTCCACGGGAGTAATGTCTGAGGCTGTCTACACTGTGATCGGTTACTGGAAGACCAGTAGTTGTTTCCGAATAACATCTGGATTCATTCTGTTATCTGTGGACTTTCAGAGTGTTGATGAAACACAGAAATTGCATCGGTATTGAATACAATAGGCACCAAGCGGACTTTTCTTCATAGGAGTAATGTCTCAAACTGTCTATGTTTGATCGCGTTCTGAAAGACCAGTAGTAGTTTCCGAAGCACATCTGGGGGCATTCTGTAATCTGATGACATTCAGAGTGTTGACGAAACACAGAAAATGCATCATGATTCAATACAAAAGGCACCATGTTGATTTTTCTCCATGCGAGTAATGTCTCAAACTGTCTTCGCTATGATCGTTCCCTAAAAGACCGGTAGTAGTTTGCGAAGCCCATCTGGAGTCATTCTGTAATCTGTGGACTTTCAGATTTTTGATGAAACACGCAAATTGCATCGGGAATGAAAACAACAGGCACCATGAAAACCTGTCTCACTGGGAGTAATGTTTCAAACTGTCTACGCTTTGATCGTTCCCTGTAGTAGTTTCCGAAGCACATCAGGAGGCAATCTGCAATCTGTGGACCTTCAGATTGTTGATGAAACACAAAAATTGCATCCGGAATGAATGCAAAAGGCACCATGTGGACTTTTCTCCGTTGAAGTAATATCTCAAACTGGCTACGCTGTGATCGTTACCTGGAAGTCCAACAGTAGTTTCCGAGCACATCAGGAGGCATTCCGTAAACTTTTGACCTTCAGAGTGTTGATGAAACATAGACATTGTATAGGGATTGAATACAACATGCACCATGCGGACTTTTGTCACTGGGAGTAATGTCTCAAACTGTCTCCGCTTTGATCGTCCCTGGAAGACCAGTAGCACTTTGCGAAGCACATCTGGATTCATTCTGTAATCTGCGGACCTTCTGAGTGTTGATGAAACACAGATATTGCATCGGGATTGAATGCAACAGGCACCATGCGGTCTATTCACGATTGGATTATTGTCTCAAACTGTCTACGCTGTGATCGTTAACTTGAAGACCAATTGTAGTTTCCGAAGCACATCTGGAGGCATTCTGTAATCTGTGGACCTTCAGAGTGATGATGAAACAAAGAAATTGCATCGGGATTGAATACAACAGGCACCATGCGGACTTCTCTCCATGGGAGTTATGTCCCAAAGACTCTACGCTTTGATCGATCCATGGAAGACCAGTAGTAGTTTCAGAAGCAACATCTGGATGCATCGTGTAATTTGTGGACTTTCAGAGTGTTGATGGAACACAGAAATTGCATCGGAATTGAATACATCAGGCACCATGCGCAATTTTCTCCATGAAAGTAATGTCTCAAAGTGTCTACGCTTTGATCGTTCCCTGGAAGACCAGTAGCAGTTTCCGAAGAAAATCTGGATTCATTCTGTAATCTGCGGACCTTCAGGGTGTTGATGAAACAAAGAAATTGCACCGTGATTGAATACAACAGGCACCATGCGGACTTTTCTCCATGGGAGTAATGTCTCAAAGTCTCTACGCTTTGATCGAACTATGGAAGACCAGTAGAAGTTTCAGAAGTAACATCTGGAATCATTCTGTAACCTGTGGACATTCAGAGTGTTGATGAAACACGCAAATTGCATCTTGTATGAATACAACAGGCACCAGGAAGCCTTTTCTCATTGGGAGTAATGTCTCACACTGTCTACAATTTGAGCGATCCCGGTAGTAGTTTCCGAAGCACATCTAGAGGCATTCTGCAAACTGTGGACCTTCAGAGTGTTGATGAAACACAGAAATTGCATCGGGAATGAATACAACAGGCACAATGCGAACTTTTCTCCATTGGAGTAATATCTCAAACAGTCTACGCTGTGATCGTTTCCTGGATGACCAACAGTAGTTTCCGAGCACATCTGGAGGCATTCTGTAATCTGTGGACCTTCAGAGTGTTGATGAAACACAGAAATTGCAACGGGATGAATACAACAGGCACCATGCGGACTTTTTCCATGGCAGTAATGTCTCAAGCTGTCTACGCTGTGATCGTTTACTGGAAGACCAGTAGTTGTTTCCGAAGCACAACTGGAGTCATTCTGTAATCTGATGACCTTCGGAGTGTTGATGAAACACAGAAATTGCATCAGGGTTGAATACAAAAGGTACCATTTCATATTTTCTCCATGGGAGTAATGTCTCAAACTATCTTCGATTTGATCGTTCCCTGGAAGACCAGTAGTAGTTTGCGAAGCACATCTGAGAGCATTCTGTAATCTGTGGACTTCCTGAGTGTTGATGAAATACATAAATTGCTTCGGGACTGAATACAACGGGCTTCATGCGGACTTTTCTCCATGCGAGTAATGTCTCAAACTGTGTACGCTGTGATCGATTCCTGGAAAACAAGTAGTAGTTTCCGAAGGTCATCTGGGGGCATTCTGTTATCTGTGGACCTTCAGAGTGTTGATGAATCACAGACATTGCATGAGGGTTGAATACAAAAGGTACCGTGTCGACTTTTCTCCATGGGAGTAGTGTCTCAAACTTGCTACGCTGTGATCGATTCTTGGAAGACTAACAGTAGTTTCCGAGCACATCAGGAGATATTCCGTAATCTGTGGACATTCAGAATGTTGATGTAACACAGAAATTGCATCGGGATTGAATACAACTGGACCATGCGGACTTTTCTCCATGGGAGTAATGTCACAAACTGTCTTCGCTTTGACTGTTCCCTGGAGGACCAATAGCAGTTTCCGAAGCAAATGTAGAGGCGTTCTGTAATCTATGGACCTTCAGAGTCTTGATCAAACATAGAAATTGCATCGGGATTGAATACAATTGGCACCATGCGAACTTTTCTCCACGGAAGTAATTTCTCAATTTATCTACACTTTGATCGATTCCTGGAAGGTCACTAGTAGTTTCTGAAGCACATATGGATGCATACTGTAATCTGTGGACCTTCAGAGTGTTGATGAAACACAGAAATTGCATCCTGATGGAATACAACAGGTACCATGGGGACTTTTCTCAACGGGAGTAATGTCTTAAGCTGTCTACGCTGTGATCGTTTACTGGAAGACCAGTAGTTGTTTCCGAAGCACATCTGGAGTCATTCTCTAATCTGTGGACTTTCAGAGTGTTGATGAAACATAGAAATTGCATCGGAATTGAATACAACAGGCACCATGCGGACTTTTCTATATGGGAGAAATGTCTCTAACTGTCTACTTTTTGATTGCGTTCTGAAAGCCCAGTAGTAGTTTCCGAAGCACATCTGGAGGCATTCTGTAATCTGTTGAACTTCAGAGTGTTGACGAAACACAGACATTGCATCATGATTTAATACAAAAGGCAACATGACGACTTTTCTCCATGTGAGTAAACTCTCAAACTGTCATCCCTATGATCGTTTACTGGAAGATCAGTAGTTGTTTCCGACGCACATCTGGAGTCATTCTCTAATCTGTGGACTTTCAGAGTTTTGATGAAACATAGAAATTCCATCGGGATTGAATACAACAGGCACCATGCGGACTTTTCTCCATGGAAGCAATGTCTCAAACTGTCTACGATTTGATCGATTCCTGGAAGACCAGTAGTAGTTTCTTAAGCACATCTGGAGGCATTCTGTAATCTGTGGGCCTTCAGAGTGTTGATGATACACAAAAATTGCATCGGGATTGAATACAACCGGCACCATGCGGACTTTTTCCATGGGAGTAATGTCTCAAACTATCTACGCTTTGATCAATTCCTGGAAGACCAGTAGTAGTTTCCAAAGCACATCTGGAGGCATTCAGTAATCTGTGGTTTTTCACAGTGTTGATTAAACACAGATATTGCATCGGGATGAATCCAACAGTCACCATGCGGCTTTTTTCCATGGGAGTAACGTCTCAAACTGTCTACCATTTGATCGATTCCTGGAAGACATGTAGTAGTTTCTGAAGCACATCTGGAGGCATTCTGTAATCTGTGGACCTTCAGAGTGTTGATGAAACACAGAAGTTGCATCGGGATTGAATACAACAGGCATCATGCGGACTTTTCTCCACGGGAGTAACGTCTCAAGCTGTCTACGCTGTGATCGTTTACTGGAAGACCAGTAGTTGTTTCCGAAGCACTTCTGGAATCATTCTCTAATCTGTGGACTTTCAGAGTGTTGTTGAAACATAGAAATACCATCGGGATTGAATACAACAGGCACCATGCGGACTTTTTCCATGGTAGTAATGTCTCAAACTCTCTACGCTTTGATCGATTCCTGGAAGACCAGTAGTAGTTTCCAAAGCACATCTGGAGGCATTCAGTAATCTGTGGTTTTTCACAGTGTTGATTAAACACAGAAATTGTATCGGGATGAATCCAACAGTCACCAAGCGGCTTTTTTCCATGGGAGTAATGTCTCAAACTGTCTACCATTTGATCGATTCCTGGAAGACATGTAGTAGTTTCTGAAGCAAAACTGGAGGCATTCTGTAATCTGTGGACATTCAGAGTGTTGATGAAACACAGAAATTGCATCGGGATTGAATACAACAGGCATCATGGGGACTTTTCTCCACCGGAGTAATGTCTCAAGCTGTCTACGCTGTGATCGTTTACTGGAAGACCAGTAGTTGTTTCCGAAGCACTTCTGGAATCATTCTCTAATCTGTCTACTTTCAGAGTGTTGATGAAACATAGAAATTGCATCGGAATTGAATACAACAGGCACCATGCGGACTTTTCTCCATGGGAGTAACGTCTCAAACTGTCTACGCTTTGATCGATTCCAGGAAGACCAGTAGTAGTTTCTGAAGCACATCTGGAGGCATTCTGTAATCTGTGGACCTTCAGAGTGTTGATGAAACACAGAACTTGCATCGGGATTGAATACAACAGGCTCCATGCGGAGTTTTCTCCATGGGAGTAATGTCTCAAACTCTCTACGCTTTGATCGATTCCTGGAAGACCAGTAGTAGTTTCTGAAGCACATCTGGATGCATTCTGTAATCTGTGGACCTTCAGAGTGTTGATGAAACACAGAAATTGCGTCGGGATTGAATACAACAGGCACCATGGGGACTTCTCCCCATGGGAGAAATGTCTCAAACTGTCTACGATTTGATCGATTCCTGGAAGACCAGTAGTAGTTTCTGAGGCACAAATGGAGGCATTCAGTAATCTGTGGACCTTCAGAGTGTAGATGAAACACAGAAATTGCATCGGGATTCAATACAACAGATTCCATGCGCACTTTTCTCCATGGGAGTAATGTCTCAAACTGTCTACTTTTTGATCGCGTTCTGAAAGACCAGTAGTAGTTTCCGAAGCAGATCTGGAGGCATTCTCTAATCTGATGACCTTCAGAGTGTTGATGAAACACAGGCATTGCATCATGATTAAATACAAAAGGCAACATGTCGACTTTTATCCATGGGAGTAATCTCTCAATCTGTCTTCCCTATGATCGTTATCTGGAAGACCAGTATTAGTTTGCGAAGCACATCTGAGAGCATTCTGTAATCTGTGGACCTTCAGAGTGTTGATGAAACACAGAAACTGCATCGGGATTGTTTACAACAGGCACCATGGGGACTTTTCTCCACTGGAGTAATGTCTCAAGCTGTCTACCCTGTGATCGTTTACTGGAAGACCTATAGTATTTTCAGAGCACATCAGTAGGCATTCTGTAATCTGTGGACCTTCAGAGTGTTGATGAAACACAGAAATTGCTTCGGGATTGAATACAACAGGCACCATGCGGACTTTTTCCATGGGAGTAATAACTCAAATTCGCTACGCTTTGATCGATTCCTGGAAGACCAGTAGTAGTTTCCAAAGCACATCTGGAGGCATTCTGTAATATGTGGACCTTCAGAGTGTTGATGAAACACAGAAATTGCATCCTGATTGAATACAACAGGCACCATGGGGACTTTTCTCCACGAGAGTAATGTATCAAGCTGTCTACGTTGTGATCGTTTACTGGAAGACAAGTAGTTGTTTCCAAAGCACTTCTGGAATCATTCTCTAATCTGTGGACCTTCAGAGAGTTGATGAAACACAGAAATTGTATCGGGAATGAATACAACAGGCACCATGCGGACTTTCATCCATTGGAGTAATATCTCGAACTGCCTACGCTGTGATCGTTTCCTGGAAGACGAACAGTAGTATCCGAGCACATCAGAAGGCATTCCGAAATCTGTGGACATTCAGACTGTTGATGAAACACAGAAATTGCATTGGGATTGAATACAACAGGCATCATGCGAACTTTTCTCGATGGGACTAATGTCTCAGACTGTCTACTTTTTGATCGCGTTCTGAAAGACCAGTAGTAGTTTCTGAAGCACATCTGGAGGCATTCTGTAATCTGTGGACCTTCATAGTTTTAATGAAACACAGAAATTGCATCGGGATTGAATACAACAGGCACCATGCGAACTTTTCTCGATTCGAGTAATGCCTCAAACTGTCTACTTTTTGATCGCGTTCTGAAAGACCAGTAGTAGTTTCCGAAGCACATCTGGAGGCATTCTTTAATCTGATGACTTTCAGAGTGTTGATGAAACACAGACATTGCATCAGGATAAATAGCAAAGGCAACATGTCGACTTTTCTCCATGGGAGTAATGTCTCAAACTGTCTTCCCTATGATCGCTATCTGGAAGACCAGTAGTAGTTTGCGAAGCACATCTGAGAGCATTCTGTAATCTGTGGACCTTCAGAGTGTTGATGAAACACAGAAATTGCATCTGGATTGTTTACAACAGGCCCCATGGTGACTTTTCTCCATTGGAGTAATATCTCAGACTGCTCACGCTCTGATCGTTTCCTGGAAGACCTATAGTATTTTCAGAGCACATCAGTACGCATTCTGTAATCTGTGGACCTTCACAGTGTTGATGAAACACAGAAATTGCATCGTGATTGAATACAACATGCACCATGCGGAATTTTGTCATTGGGAGTAATGTCTCAAACTGTCTACGCTGTGATCGTTAATTAGAAGTCCAATAGTATTTTCCGAAGCACATCTGGAGGCATTATGTAATCTATGTCCCTGCAGAGTATTGATGAAACACAGATATGCTTCGGGATTGAATGCAACAGGAACCACGCGGACTTTTCTCCATGGGAGTAATGTCTCAAACTGTCTTCGCTTTGATCGTTCTCTGAAGGACCAGTAGCAGTTTCCGAAGCACATGTTGAGGCGTTCTGTAATTTGTCTACCTTCAGAGTCTTGTCAAACACAGAAATTGCATCGGGATTGAATACAACAGGCACCATGCGGACTTTTCTCCACAGGAGTAATGTTTAAAGCTGTCTACGCTATGATCGTTTACTGGAAGACCAGTAGTAGTATCCGAAGCACATCTGGAGGCATTCTGTAATCTGTGGACCTTCAGAGTGTTGATCAAACATAGAAATTGCATCGGAATTGAATACAACATGCACCATGTGGATTTTTCTCCAAGGGAGTAATGTCTCAAAGTGTCTACTCTTTGATCATTCTCTGGAAGACCAGTAGTAGTTTGCGAAGCACATCTGAGAGCATTCTGTAATCTGTGGACCTTCAGAGTGTTGATGAAACACAGAAATTGCATCGGGATTGTTTACAACAGGCACTATGCTGACTTTTCTATATTGGAGTAATATCTCAAACTGTCTACGCTGTGATCGTTTCCTGGAAGAACTATAGTAGTTTCAGAGCACATCAGTAGGCATTCTGTAATCTGTGGACCTTCAGGCTGTTGATGAAACACAGAAATAGCATCGGGATTGAATACAACATGCACCATGCGGAATTTTGTCATTGGGAGTAATGTCTCAAACTGTCTACGCTGTGATCGTTAACTAGAAGTCCAATAGTATTTTCCGAAGCACATCTGGAGGCATTATGTAATCTATTGCCCTGCAGAGTATTGATGAAACACAGAAATTGCATCGGGATTGAATGCAACAGGAACCACGCGGACTTTTCTCCATGGGAGTAATGTCTCAAACTGTCTTCGCTTTGATCGTTCCCTGAAGGACCAGTAGCAGTTTCCGAAGCACATGTTGAGGCGTTCTGTAATTTGTGGACCTTCAGAGTCTTTATCAAACATAGAAATTGCATCGGGATTGAATACAACAGGCACCATGCGGACTTTTCTCCACAGGAGTAATGTCTACAGCTGTCCCTGGACGACCAGAAGTAGTTTCGAAGCACATCTGGGGGCTTTCTGTAATCTGTGGCCCATGAGAGTGTTGACGAGTGACAGAAATTGCTTCGGGATTGTTTACAACAAGCACCATGAGGATTTTTTTCCTGGGAGTAATGTCTCAAACTGTGTACGTTTTGATCGTACGCTGGACGGCAGTAGCAGTTTCCGAAGCAGATGTGGAGGCGTTCTGTAATCTGTGGATCTTCAGAGTCTTGATCAAACATACAAATTGCATCGGGATTCAATACAACAGGCACCATGGGATTTTTCTCCATGGGAGTAATGTCTCAAACTGTCTACCTTATGATCGCGATTTGAAAGACCAGTAATAGGTTCCGAAGCATATCTGGAGGCTTTCTGTAATCAGTGAACCCTCAGAGAGATGATGAAACACAGAAATTGCTTTGGGATTGTTTACAACAGGCACCATGAAGATTTTTTTCCATGTGAGTTATGTCTCAATTTGTCTACGATTTGATCGATTCCTGGAAGACCAGTAGTAGTTTCTTAAGCACATCTGGAGGCATTCTGTAATCTGTGGGCCTTCAGAGTGTTGATGATACACAGAAATTGCATCGGGATTGAATACAACCGGCACCATGCGGACTTTTTCCATGGGAGTAATGTCTCAAACTATCTACGCTTTGATCAATTCCTGGAAGACCAGTAGCAGTTTCCAAAGCACATCTGGAGGCATTCAGTAATCTGTGGTTTTTCACAGTGTTGATTAAACACAGATATTGCATCGGGATGAATCCAACAGTCACCATGCGGCTTTTTTCCATGGGAGTAACGTCTCAAACTGTCTACCATTTGATCGATTCCTGGAAGACATGTAGTAGTTTCTGAAGCACATCTGGAGGCATTCTGTAATCTGTGGACCTTCAGAGTGTTGATGAAACACAGAAGTTGCATCGGGATTGAATACAACAGGCATCATGCGGACTTTTCTCCACGGGAGTAACGTCTCAAGCTGTCTACGCTGTGATCGTTTACTGGAAGACCAGTAGTTGTTTCCGAAGCACTTCTGGAATCATTCTCTAATCTGTGGACTTTCAGAGTGTTGTTGAAACATAGAAATTGCATCGGAAGTGAATACAAGAAGCACCATGCGAACTTTTCTCGATGAAAGTAATGTCTCAAACTGTCTACTTTTTGATCGCGTTCTGAAAGACCAGTAGTAGTTTCCGAAGCACATCTGGAGGCATTCTCTAATCTGATGACTTTCAGAGTGTTGATGAAACACAGACATTGCATCAGGATAAATAGCAAAGGCAACATGTCGACTTTTCTCCAAGGGAGTAATGTCTCAAACTGTCTTCCCTATGATCGCTATCTGGAAGACCAGTAGTAGTTTGCGAAGCACATCTGAGAGTATTCTGTAATCTGTGGACCTTCACAGTGTTGATGAAACACATAAATTGCATCTGGATTGTTTACAACAGGCACCATGGTGACTTTTCTCCATTGGAGTAATATCTCAGACTGCTCACGCTCTGATCGTTTCCTGGAAGACCTATAGTATTTTCAGAGCACATCAGTAGGCATTCTGTAATCTGTAGCCCTTCAGGCTGTTGATGAAACACAGAAATTGCATCGTGATTGAATACAACATGCACCATGCGGAAATTTGTCATTGGGAGTAATGTCTCAAACTGTCTACGCTGTGATCGTTAACTAGAAGTCCAATAGTATTTTCCGAAGCACATCTGGAGGCATTATGTAATCTATGTCCCTGCAGAGTATTGATGAAACACAGATATTGCTTCGGGATTGAATGCAACAGGAACCACGCGGACTTTTCTCCATGGGAGTAATGTCTCAAACTGTCTTCGCTTTGATCGTTCTCTGAAGGACCAGTAGCAGTTTCCGAAGCACATGTTGAGGCGTTCTGTAATTTGTCTACCTTCAGAGTCTTGATCAAACATAGAAGTTGCATCGGGATTGAATACAACAGGCACCATGCGGTCTTTTCTCCATGGGAGTAATGCCTCTAACTGTCTACGCTGTGATCACTTCCTGGAAGACCAGTAGTAGTTTCCGAAGCACATCTTTACACATTCTCTAATCTGCAGAGCTTCAGAGTGTTGATGAAACATAGCAATTGCATCGGGATTGAATACAACAGGCACTTTGGGGACTTTTCTTCATGGGAGTAAAGTCTCAAACTGTCTTCGTGTTGATCGTTCCCTGGAAGACCAGTAGCAGTTTCCGAAGCACATGTGGGGGTTTTCTGTAATCTGTTTACCTTCAGAGTGTTGATCAAACATAGAAATTGCATCGGGATTGAATACAACAGGCACCATGCGGACTTTTCTCCACATGAGTAATGTCTAAAGCTGTCTACGCTATGATCGTTTACTGGAAGACCAGTAGTAGTATCCGAAGCACATCTGGAGGCATTCTGTAATCTGTGGACCTTCTGAGTCTCGATCAAACATAGAAATTGCATCGGGATTGAATACAACAGGCACCATGCGGACTTTACTCCATGGGAGTAATTTCTCAAACTGTCTTCGCTTTGATCGTTCCCTGGAAGACCAGTAGCAGTTTCCGAAGCACGTGTGGGGCATTTCTGTAATCTGTGGACCTTCAGAGTGTTGATCAAACATAGAAATTGCATCGGAATTGAATACAAGATGCACCATGTGGATTTTTCTCCAAGGGAGTAATGTCTCAACGTGTCTACTCTTTGATCATTCTCTAGAAGACCAGTAGTAGTTTGCAAAGCACATCTGAGAGCATTCTGTAATCTGTGAACCTTCAGAGTGTTGATGAAACACAGAAATTGCATCGGGATTGTTTACAACAGGCACTATGCTGACTTTTCTATATTGGAGTAATATCTCAAACTGTCTACGCTGTGATCGTTTCCTGGAAGACCTATAGTAGTTTCAGCGCACATCAGTAGGCATTCTGTAATCTGTGGACCCTCAGGCTGTTGATGAAACACAGAAATAGCATCGGGATTGAATACAACATGCACCATGCGGAATTTTGTCATTGGGAGTAATGTCTCAAACTGTCTACGTTGTGATCGTTAACTAGAAGTCCAATAATATTTTCCGAAGCACATCTGGAGGCATTATGTAATCTATTGCCCTGCAGAGTATTGATGAAACACAGAAATTGCATCGGGATTGAATGCAACAGGAACCACGCGGACTTTTCTCCATGGGAGTAATGTCTCAAACTGTCTTCGCTTTGATCGTTCCCTGAAGGACCAGTAGCAGTTTCCGAAGCACATGTTGAGGCGTTCTGTAATTTTTGGACCTTCAGAGTCTTTATCAAACATAGAAATTGCATCGGGATTGAATACAACAGGCACCATGCGGTCTTTTCTCCATGGGAGTAATGCCTCTAACTGTCTACGCTGTGATCATTTCCTGGAAGACCAGTAGTATTTTCCGAAGCACATCTTTACGCATTCTCTAATCTGCAGAGTTTCAGAAAGTTGATGAAACATAGCAATTGCATCGGGGATTGAATATAACAGGCACCTTGGGGACTTTTCTTCATGGGAGTAATGTCTCACACTGTCTTCGTTTTGGTCGTTCCCTGGAAGACCAGAAGTAGTTTCGAAGCACATCTGGAGGAATTCTGTAATCCGTGGACCTTCGGAGTGTTGATGAAACACAGAAATTGCATCGGTATTGAATACAACAGGCACCATGCGGACTTTTCTCCACAGGAGTAATGTCTACAGCTGTCCCTGGACGACCAGAAGTAGTTTCGAAGCACATCTGGGGGCTTTCTGTAATCTGTGGCCCATCAGAGTGTTGACGAAAGACAGAAATTGCTTCGGGATTGTTTACAACAAGCACCATGAGGATTTTTTTTCCTGGGAGTAATGTCTCTAACTGTGTACGTTTTGATCGTACGCTGGACGGCCAGTAGCAGTTTCCGAAGCAGATGTGGAGGCGTTCTGTAATCTGTGGATCTTCAGAGTCTTGACCAACCATACAAATTGCATCGGGATTCAATACAACAGGCACCATGGGATTTTTCTCCATGGGAGTAATGTCTCAAACTGTCTACCTTATGATCGCGATTTGAAAGACCAGTTATAGGTTCCGAAGCATATCTGGAGGCTTTCTGTAATCTGTGAACCCTCAGAGAGATGATGAAACACAGAAATTGCTTTGGGATTGTTTACAACAGGCACCATGAAGATTTTTTTCCATGTGAGTAATGTCTCAATTTGTCTACGCTTTGATCGATTCCTGGAGGACCAGTAGTAGTTTCCGTATCACATCTGGAGGCATTCTGTACTCTGTGGACCTTCAGAGGCTTGATAAAACACAGAAATCGCATCGGGATTAAATACAACAGGCACCATGAGGACTTTTCTACATGGGAGTAATGTCTCAAACTAACTACTATTTGATCGCGTTCTGAAAGACCAATAGTAATTTCCGAAGCACATCTGGAGCCATTCTGTAATCAGTGGACCTTCAGAGTGTTGGTGAAACACAGATATTGCATCGGGAATGAATACAACATTCACCATGCGCAGTCTTCTCCACGGGAGTAATGTCTCAAATGTCAACGTTTTGGTCGTTCCTGGAAGAACACTAGAAGTCTCCCAAGGACATCTGGATTCATTCTGTAATCTGTGGACCTTCAGAGTGTTGATGAAACACAGAAATTGCATAGGGGTTGAAAACAACAGGCACCATGCAGACTATTCTCCATGGGAGTAATGTCTCAAACTGTCTTCGCTTTGATCTTTCCCTGAAAGACCAGTAGCAGTTTCCGAAGCACATGTGGAGGCGTCCTGTAATTTGTGGACCTTTAGAGTCTTGATGAAGCATAGAAATTGCTTCGGGATTGAATACAACAGGCACCATGTGAACTTTTCTGCACGGGATTTATGTCTCAAACTGTCTACGATGTGATCGTTTCCTGGAAGACCAGTAGTAGTTTCGGAAGCACATCTTTAGGCATTCTGTAATCTGCGGACCTTCAGAGTGTTGATGAAAATCAGAAATTGCATCGGGATTGAATACAACAGGCACCATGCGGACTTCTCTTAATGGGAGTAATGTCTCAAACTGTCTACTTTTTGATCGCGGTTTGAAAGACCAGTAGTAGGTCGAGAAGCACATCTGGAGGCTTTCTGCAATCTGTGTTGATGAAACATAGAAATTGCATCAGGAATGAATACAACAGTCACCGTGCGGACTTTTCTCCATAGAAGTTATGTCTCAAGCTTTCTTCGATTTGATCATTCCCTGGAAGACCAGGGGTAGTTTCTAAAGCACATGTGGAGGCGTTCTGTAATCTCTGGATCTTCAGAGTGTTGATCAAACATAGCAATTTCATGGGGCTTGAGTACAACAAGCACCATGTGGACTTTTCTCCATGGGAGTAATGTCTCAAGCAGTCGACGCTGTGATCGTTTACTGTAGAGACCAGTAGTAGTTTCCGAAGCAAATCTGGAGTCATTCTGTAATCTGTGTACCTTCAGAGTGATGATGAAACAAAGAAATTGCATCGGGATTGAATACAAGAGGCATCAAGCGGACATTTCTTCATGGGAGTAATGTCTCAAAGTAACAACTTTTTGATCGCCTTCTGAAAGACCAGTAGTAGTTTCCGAAGCACATCTGGTGGCATTCTGTAATCTGTATACCTTCAGAGTGTTGATGAAACATAGAAATAGCATCGGGACTGAATACAACAGGCACCATGCGGTCTTTTCTCCATGGGTGTAATGTCTCAAACTGTATACGCTTTGATGGTTCCCTGGAATACCAGTACTAGTTTCTGAAGCACATCTGGAGGCATTCTGTAATCCGTGGACCTTCAGAGTGTTGATGAAACACAGATATTGCATCGGGAATGAATACAACAGGCATGATGAGGACTTTTCTAACATGGAGTAATTTCTCCAACTGTTACGCTTTGATCGTTCCCTGAAAGACCAGTAGTAGTTTCCGAAGCACATCTAGAGGCATTCTGTAATCTGTGGACCTTGAGAGTGTAGATCAAACATAGTAATTGCATCAGGATTGAATACAACAAGCACCATGTGGACTTTTCTCCATGGGAGTAATGTCTCAAACTGTCTACGCTTTGATTGATTTCTGGAGGACCAGTAGTAGTTTCTGTATCACATCTGGAGACATTCTGCAATCTGTTGACTTTCAGAGTGTTGATGAAACACAGAAATTGCATCGGTTTTCAATACAACAGCACCACGCGGTCCATTCTCCATGGGAGTAATATCTCAAATTGTCTCCGCTTTGATCGTTCCCTGGAAGACCAGAAGTAGTTTGCAAAGCACATATCAATGCATTCTGTAATCTGTCGACCTTCAGAGCGTTGATGAAACCCAGAAATTGCACCGGGATTGAATACAACATGCAACATGCGGACTTTTCTCCACGGAAGTAATGTCTCGAAATGTGAATGATGTGATCGTTTCCTGGAGGACCAGTAGTAGTTTTCGAAGCACATCTGGAGGCATTCAGTAATCTGTGGACCTTCAGAGTGTTGATGAAACACAGAAATTGCATCGGGATTTAATACAAAAGGCACCATGTTTACTTTCCTCCATGGGAGTAATGTCACAAACTGTCTTCGCTTTGATCGTTCCCTGGATGACCAGTAGTAGTTTCCGAAGCACATGTGGAGGCGTTCTGTATTCTGTGGACCTTCAGAGTCTTGATCAAACATAGAAATTGCATCGGGATTGAATACAACAGGCACCATGCGGACTTTTCTTTATGGGAGTAATGTCTCAAACTGACTACGATTCTATCGATTCCTGGAAGAACAGTAGTAATTTCCGAAGCACATTTGGAGGCATTCTGTAATCTGCGGACCTTCAGTGTGTTGATGAAACACAGAAATAGCATCGGGATTGAATACAAAAGGCACCATGCCTACTTTTCTCCATGGGAGTAATGTCTCAAACTTTCTAGGCTTTGATCGATTCCTGGAAGACCATAGTAGTTTCTGAATCACATCTGGAGGCATTCTGTAATCTGTAGACCTTCAGAGTGTAGATGAAACACAGATATTTCATCGGGATTGAATACAACAGGCACCATGCGGACTTTGGTCCGTGGGAGTAATGTCTCTAACTGTCTACGCTGTCATCGTTTCCTGGAAGACCAGTAGCAGTTTCCGAAGCACATGTGAAGGCATTCTGTAATCTGTGGACCTTCAGAGTGATGATGAAACAGAGATATTGCATCGAGATTGTATACAACAGGCACCTTTAGGTATTTCCTCCATGGTACTAATATCTCAAACAGTCTAAGCTTTGATCGTTCCCTAGAAGACCAGTAGTAGTTTCCGATGCACATCTGGATGCATTCTGTAATCTGTTTACTATCAGAGTGTTGATAAAACACAGAAAATGCATCGGGATTGATTACAACAGTCACCATGCGCACTTTCCTCCATGGGAGTAATGTCTCAAATAGTCTTCACTTTGATCGTTCCCTGGAAGACCAGTAGCAGTTTCCGAAGAACATGTGGAGGCGTTCTGTAATCTGTGGATCTTCAGAGTCTTGGTCAAACATTGAAATTGCATCGGGATTGAATACAACAGGCACCATGCGGACTTTTCTCCATGGGAGTAATGTCTCAAACTGTCTACGCTGTGATCGTTTCCAGGAAGACTAGTAGTAGTTTCCGAAGCATATCTTTAAGCATTCTGTAATCTGCGGACCTTCAGAGTGTTGATGAAACACAGAAATTGCATCGGGATTAAATATAACAGGCACCATGCGTACTTTTCTTCTTGGGAGTAATGTCTCAAACTAACTACTCTTTGAGCGCGTTCTGAAAGACCAGTAGTAGTTTCCGAAGCACATCTGGAGACATTCTGTAATCAGTGGACCTTCAGAGTGTTGATGAAACACAGAATTTGCATCGGGATTTAATACAACAGGCACCATGCGGACATTTCTTCATGGGAGTAATGTCTCAAACTAAATACTTTTGATCGCGTTCCGAAAGACCAGTAGTAGTTTCCGAAGCCCATCTGGATGCATTCTGTAATCTGTGGACCTTCAGAATGTTGATGAAACACAGAAATTGCATCGGTATTGAATACAACAGTCACCGTGCGGACTTTTCTCCATAGAAGTTATGTCTCAAGCTTTCTTCGATTTCATCATTCCCTGGAAGACCAGGGGTAGTTTCTAAAGCACATGTGGAGGCGTTCTGTAATCTCTGGATCTACAGAGTGTTGATCAAACATAGCAATTTCATGGGGTTTGAGTACAACAAGCACCATGTGGACTTTTCTCCATATGAGTAATGTCTCAAGCAGTCGACGCTGTGATCGTTTACTGGAAGACCTGTAGTAGTTTCCGAAGCACATCTGGAGTCATTCTGTAATCTGTGCACCTTCCGAGTGATGATGAAACACAGAAATTGCATCGGGATTGAATACAAGAGGCATCAAACGGACATTTCTTCATGGGAGTAATGTCTCAAACTAACAACTTTTTGATCGCCTTCTGAAAGACCAGTAGTAGTTTCCGAAGCACATCTGGTGGCATTCTGTAATCTGTATACCTTCAGAGTGTTGATGAAACATAGAAATAGCATCGGGACTGAATACAACAGGCACCATGCGGTCTTTTCTCCATGGGTGTAATGTCTCAAACTGTATACGCTTTGATGGTTCCCTGGAATACCAGTACTAGTTTCTGAAGCACATCTGGAGGCATTCTGTAATCCGTGGACCTTCAGAGTGTTGATGAAACACAGATATTGCATCGGGAATGAATACAACGGGCATGATGAGGACTTTTCTCACTGGGAGTAATTTCTCCAACTGTTACGCTTTGATCGTTCCCTGAAAGACCAGTAGTAGTTTCCGAAGCACATCTAGAGGCATTCTGTAATCTGTGGACCTTGAGAGTGTACATCAAACATAGTAATAGCATCAGGATTGAATACAACAAGCACCATGTGGACTTTTCTCCATGGGAGTAATGTCTCAAACTGTCTACGCTTTGATTGATTTCTGGAGGACCAGTAGTAGTTTCTGTATCACATCTGGAGACATTCTGCAATCTGTGGACCTTCAGAGTGTTGATGAAACACAGAAATTGCATCGGTTTTCAATACAACAGCACCACGCGGTCCATTCTCCATGGGAGTAATATCTCAAACTGTCTCCGCTTTGATCGTTCCCTGGAAGACCAGAAGTAGTTTGCAAAGCACATATCAATGCATTCTGTAATCTGTCGACCTTCAGAGCGTTGATGAAACCCAGAAATTTCACCGGGATTGAATACAACATGCAACATGCGGACTTTTCTCCACGGAAGTAATGTCTCGAAATGTAAATAATGTGATCGTTTCCTGGAGGACCAGTAGTAGTTTTCGAAGCACATCTGGAGGCATTCAGTAATCTGTGGACCTTCAGAGTGTTGATGAAACACAGAAATTGCATCGGGATTTAATACAAATGCACCATGTTTACTTTCCTCCATGGGAGTAATGTCACAAACTGTCTTCGCTTTGATCGTTCCCTGGATGACCAGTAGTAGTTTCCGAAGCACATGTGGAGGCGTTCTGTATTCTGTGGACCTTCAGAGTCTTGATCAAACATAGAAATTGCATCGGGATTGAATACAACAGGCACCATGCGGACTTTTCTTTATGGGAGTAATGTCTCAAACTGACTACGATTCTATCGATTCCTGGAAGATCAGTAGTAATTTCCGAAGCACATTTGGAGGCATTCTGTAATCTGCGGACCTTCAGTGTGTTGATGAAACACAGAAATAGCATCGGGATTGAATACAAAAGCCACCATGCCTACTTTTCTCCATGGGAGTAATGTCTCAAACTTTCTAGGCTTTGATCGATTCCTGGAAGACCATAGTAGTTTCTGAATCACATCTGGAGGCATTCTGTAATCTGTAGACCTTCAGAGTGTAGATGAAACACAGATATTTCATCGGGATTGAATACAACAGGCACCATGCGGACTTTGGTCCGTGGGAGTAATGTCTCTAACTGTCTACGCTGTCATCGTTTCCTGGAAGACCAGTAGCAGTTTCCGAAGCACATGTGAAGGCATTCTGTAATCTGTGGACCTTCAGAGTGATGATGAAACAGAGATATTGCATCGAGATTGTATACAACAGGCACCTTTAGGTATTTCCTCCATGGTACTAATATCTCAAACAGTCTAAGCTTTGATCGTTCCCTAGAAGACCAGTAGTAGTTTCCGATGCACATCTGGATGCATTCTGTAATCTGTTTACTATCAGAGTGTTGATAAAACACAGAAAATGCATCGGGATTGATTACAACAGTCACCATGCGCACTTTCCTCCATGGGAGTAATGTCTCAAATAGTCTTCACTTTGATCGTTCCCTGGAAGACCAGTAGCAGTTTCCGAAGAACATGTGGAGGCGTTCTGTAATCTGTGGATCTTCAGAGTCTTGGTCAAACATTGAAATTGCATCGGGATTGAATACAACAGGCACCATGCGGACTTTTCTCCATGGGAGTAATGTCTCAAACTGTCTACGCTGTGATCGTTTCCAGGAAGACTAGTAGTAGTTTCCGAAGCATATCTTTAAGCATTCTGTAATCTGCGGACCTTCAGAGTGTTGATGAAACACAGAAATTGCATCGGGATTAAATATAACAGGCACCATGCGTACTTTTCTTCTTGGGAGTAATGTCTCAAACTAACTACTTTTTTGAGCGCGTTCTGAAAGACCAGTAGTAGTTTCCGAAGCACATCTGGAGACATTCTGTAATCAGTGGACCTTCAGAGTGTTGATGAAACACAGAATTTGCATCGGGATTGAATACAACAGGCACCATGCGGACATTTCTTCATGGGAGTAATGTCTCAAACTAAATACTTTTGATCGCGTTCCGAAAGACCAGTAGTAGTTTCCGAAGCCCATCTGGATGCATTCTGTAATCTGTGGACCTTCAGAATGTTGATGAAACACAGAAATTGCATCTGTATTGAATACAACAGTCACCGTGCGGACTTTTCTCCATAGAAGTTATGTCTCAAGCTTTCTTCGATTTCATCATTCCCTGGAAGACCAGGGGTAGTTTCTAAAGCACATGTGGAGGCGTTCTGTAATCTCTGGATCTACAGAGTGTTGATCAAACATAGCAATTTCATGGGGTTTGAGTACAACAAGCACCATGTGGACTTTTCTCCATATGAGTAATGTCTCAAGCAGTCGACGCTGTGATCGTTTACTGGAAGACCAGTAGTAGTTTCCGAAGCACATCTGGAGTCATTCTGTAATCTGTGCACCTTCAGAGTGATGATGAAACACAGAAATTGCATCGGGATTGAATACAAGAGGCATCAAACGGACATTTCTTCATGGGAGTAATGTCTCAAACTAACAACTTTTTGATCGCCTTCTGAAAGACCAGTAGTAGTTTCCGAAGCACATCTGGTGGCATTCTGTAATCTGTATACCTTCAGAGTGTTGATGAAACATAGAAATAGCATCGGGACTGAATACAACAGGCACCATGCGGTCTTTTCTCCATGGGTGTAATGTCTCAAACTGTATACGCTTTGATGGTTCCCTGGAATACCAGTACTAGTTTCTGAAGCACATCTGGAGGCATTCTGTAATCCGTGGACCTTCAGAGTGTTGATGAAGCACAGATATTGCATCGGGAATGAATACAACGGGCATGATGAGGACTTTTCTCACTGGGAGTAATTTCTCCAACTGTTACGCTTTGATCGTTCCCTGAAAGACCAGTAGTAGTTTCCGAAGCACATCTAGAGGCATTCTGTAATCTGTGGACCTTGAGAGTGTACATCAAACATGGTAATAGCATCAGGATTGAATACAACAAGCACCATGTGGACTTTTCTCCATGGGAGTAATGTCTCAAACTGTCTACGCTTTGATTGATTTCTGGAGGACCAGTAGTAGTTTCTGTATCACATCTGGAGGCATTCTGCAATCTGTGGACCTTCAGAGTGTTGATGAAACACAGAAATTGCATCGGTTTTCAATACAACAGGCACCACGCGGTCCATTCTCCATGGGAGTAATATCTCAAACTGTCTCCGCTTTGATCGTTCCCTGGAAGACCAGAAGTAGTTTCGAAGCATATCTGGAGACATTCTGGAATATGTGGACCTTCAGAGTGTTGATGAAACACAGAAATTGCATCGGAATTGAAAACAACAGTCACCGCGCGCACTTTTCTCCGTCGGGGTAATGTCTCAAACTGTCAACTATTTGATAGTTCCGTAGAAGACCAGTAGCAGTTTCCGAAGCACATCTGGATTCATTCTGTAATCTGTGGACCTTCAGAGTGTTGATGAAACGCAGAAATTGCATCGGCAATGAATACAACAGGCACCATGCGAACCTCTTTCACTCGGAGTAATGTCTCAAATTGTCTACGTTTTTAACGTTTCCTGAAAGACGAGTAGAAGTTTCCGAAGCACATCTGAGGACATTCTGTAATCTGTGGACTTTCAGAGCGTTGATGAAACACAGAAATTGCTTCGGGATTGAATACAACAGGCACCATTTGGACTTATCTCCATGGGAGTAATGTCTCAAACTATCAACTTTTTGAAAGCGTTGTGAAAGACCAGTAATAGATTCCGAAGCACATCAGGAGGCAATCTGTAATCTGTGGACTTTCAGACTGTTGATGAAACACAGAAATTGTATCGGGATTGAATACAAAATGCACCATGCGGACTTTTCTCCACGGAAGTAATGTCTCGAACTGTGAATGATGTGATCGTTTCCTGGAGGACCAGTAGTAGTTTTCGAAGAACATCTGGAGGCATTCAGTAATCTGTGGACATTCAGAGTGTTGATGAAATACAGAAATTGCATCGTGATTGAATACATCAGGCACCATGCGGACTTTTCTCACTGGGAGTAATGTCTGAAACTGTCTACGCTTTGATTCTTCCCTGAAAGACCAGTAGTAGTTTCCGAAGCACATCTGGAGGCATTCTGTAATCTGCGGACCTTCAGAGTGTTGATGAAACACAGAAATTGCATCGGGATTGAATGCAACAGGCACCATGCGGACTTTACTTTATGGGAGTAATGTCTCAAACTGTCTACGCTTTCATCGATTCCTGGAAGACCAGTAGTAGTTTCAGAAGCACATCTGGAGGCATTCTGTAATCTTTGGACCTTCAGAGTGTAGATGAAACACAGAAATTGCATCTGGGTTGAATACAACAGGCACCTTGCGGACTTTTCTCCATTTGAGTAATGTCTCAAACTGTCTACCCTTTGATCGATTCCTGGAAGACCAGTAGTAGTTTCCGAATTATATCGTTAGGCATTCTGTAATCTGCGGACCTTCAGATTGTTGATGAAACCAAGAAATTGCATCAGCATTGAATACAACAGGCACCATACGGACTTTTCATCATGGGAGTAATGTCTCAAACTGTCTACTTTTTGATAGCGTTCTGGAAGACCAGTAGTAGTTTCTGTTGCACATCTGGAGGCATTCTGCAATCTGTGGACCTTCAGAGTATTGATGAAACACAGAAATTGCATCGGGATTGAATACAACAGGCACCATGGGGTCTATTCTCCATGGGAGTAATGTCTCAATCTGTCAACGCTTTGCTCGTTCGCTGGAAGACCAGAAGCAGTTTCCGAACCACATCTGGATTCATTCTGTATTCTGTGGACCCTCAGAGTGTTGATGAAACACAGAAATTTGATAGGGGTTGAATACAACAGGCACCATGCGGTCTTTTCTCACTGGGAGTAATGTCTAAAAATGTGTACGCTTTGATCGTTCCCTGGAATACCAGAACTATTTTCGAAGCACATCTGGAGGCATTCTGTAATCTGTGGACATTGAGAGTGATGATGAAACAGAGAAATTGCATCGATATTGAATACAACAGGCACCATTAGGTCTTTTCTCCATGGTAGTAGTATCTCAAACTGTCTATGCTGTGATCGTTTCCTGGAAGACCAGTAGTAGATTCTGAAGCAAATAGGAATGCATTCTGTTATCTGTTGACCTTCGGAGTGTTGATGAAATACAGAAATTGCATCGGGATTGAATATATCAGTCACCATGCGGACTTATCTCACTGGGGTTAATGTCTCAAACTGTCTACGATTTTATCGTTCTCTGGATGACCAGTAGTATGTTACGAAGCATATCTGAGTGTATTCCGTAATCTGTGGACCTTCGGAGTGTTGATGAAGCACAGAAATTTCTTCGGGTATGTTTACAACAGGCACCATGAGAATTTTTTTCCATAGGAGTAATGTCTGAAACTGTCTACGCTTTGCTCGATTCCTGGAAGACCAGTAGCAGTTTCCGAAGCACATCTGAATTCATTCTGTTATCTGCAGACCTTCAGAGTGTTGATGTAACACAAAAATTGCATTGGGAATGAATACAACATGCAGCATGCGGACTTTTCTCCATAGGAGTAATTTCTCAAACGGTTTTCGCTTTGATAGTTCCCTGGAAGACCAGTAGCATTTTCCGAAGCACATGTGGAGGCGTTCTGTAATCTCTGGACCTTCTGAGTTTTGATCAAACATAGAAATGACATCGGGATTGAATACAACTGGCACCATGCGGACTTTTCTCCATTGGTGAAATGTTTCAAACTGTCTACGCTTTTATCGATTTCTGGAAGACAATTAGTAGTTTTCGAAGCACATCTGGAGGCATTCCATAATCTGTGGACCTTCAGAGTGTTAATGAAACACAGAAATTGCAATGGGATTGAATACAACAGTCACAATGCGGACTTTTCTCCATAGGAGTAATGTCTCAAACTGTCTACGCTTTGATCGATTCCTGGAAGACTTGTAGTAGTTTCAGAGGCACATCATTAGGCATTCTGTAATCTGTGGACCTTCAGAGTATTGATGAAACACAAAAATTGCATCGGGATTGAATACAACAGGCACCATGGGGTCTATTCTCCATGGGAGTAATGTCTCAAACTGTCAACACTTTGATCGTTACCTGGATGACCAGTAGTAGTTCCCGAAGCACATCTGGAGGCATTCCATAATCTGTTGATCTTCAGAGTGTTGATGAAACACGCACATTGCATCGGGATAGAATACAACATGCAGCATGCGGACTTTTCTCCATGGGAGTAATTTCTCAAACTGTTTTCGCTTTGATCGTTCCCTGGAAGACCAGTAGCGTTTTCCGAAGCACATGTGGAGGCGTTCTGTAATCTCTGGACCTTCAGAGTTTTGATCAAACATAGAAATGACATCGGGATTGAATACCACTTGCACCATGTGGACTTTTCTCCATTGGAGTAATGTTTCAAACTGTCTACGCTTTTATCGATTTCTGGAAGACAATTAGTAGTTTTCGAAGCACATCTGGAGGCATTCCAGAATCTGTGGACCATCAGAGTGTTAATGAAACACAGAAATTGCATCGGGATTGAATGCAACAGTCACCATGCGGACTTTTCTCCATACGAGTAATGTCTCAAACTTTCTACGCTTTGATCGATTCCTGGAAGACTTGTAGTAGTTTCAGAAGCACATCATTAGGCATTCTGTAATCTGTGGACCTTTAGAGTATTGATGAAACACAGAAATTGCATCGGGATTGAATACAACAGGCACCATGGTGTCTATTCTCCATGGGAGTAATGTCTCAAACTTTCAACGCTTTGATCGTTACCTGGATGACCAGTAGCAGTTTCCGAAGCATATATGGATTCATTCTGTAATCTGTGGACCTTCAGAGTGTTGCTGAAACACAAAAATTGCATCGGGATTTTATACAACAGGCACCATGCGGACTTTTCTCCATGGGAGCAATGTCTGAAAATGTCTACTTTTTGATCGCGTTCTGGAAAACCAGTAGTAGTTTCCGAAGCACATCTGGTGGCATTCTGTAAACTGTGGACCTTAAGAGTGTTAATGAAACACAGAAATTGCATCGGGTATGAATACACCAGGCACCGTGCTGTCTATTCTCCATGGGAGTAATGTCTCAAACTGTCTACGCGTTGATCGTTCCCTGGAAGACCAGTAGTAATTTCCGAAGCACATCTGGAGGCATTCCACAATCTGTTGATCTTCAGAGTGTTGATGAAACACAGAAATTGCATCGGGATTGAATACAACAGGCACCATGCGGACTTTTCTTTATGGGAGTAATGTCTCAAACTGTCTACGATCTGATAGATTCCTGGAAGACCAGCAGCAGTTTCCGAAGCACATCTGGATTCATTCTGTAGTCTGTGGACCTTCAGAGTGTTGATGAAACGCAGAAGTTGCATTGGGGTTGTATACAACAGACACCATGTGCTCTATTCTCCATGATAGTAATATCTCAAATTGTCTAAGCTGTGATCGTTTCCTGGAAGAAAAGTAGTACATTTCGAAGCACAACTGGAGGCATTCTGTAATCTGTGGACCTTCACAGTGTTGATGAAATACAGAAATTGCATCGGGATTGAATACATCAGGCACCATGTGGACTTCTCTCACTGGGAGTAATGACTCAAACTGTCTACTCTATGATCGACTCCTGGAAGACCAGTAGTAGTTTCAGAAGCACATCATTAGGCATTCCGTAATCTGTGGACCTTCAGAGTGTTAATGAAACACAGAAATTGCATCGGGATTGAATGCAACAGTCACCATGCGGACTTTTCTCCATACGAGTAATGTCTCAAACTGTCTACGCTTTTATCGATTCCTGGATGACCAGCAGTAGTTTCCGAAGCACATCTGGAGGCATTCTGTAGTATGTGGACCTTCAGAGTGTTGATGAAACACAGATTATTGCATCGGGATTGAATACAACAGGCACCATGCGGACTTTTCTTTATGGGAGTAATGTCTCAATCTGTCTAGGCTTTGATCCATTCCTGGAAGACCGGCAGCAGTTTCCGAAACACATCTGGATTCACTCTGTAATCTGTAGACCTTCAGAGTGTTAAAGAAACGCAGATATTGCATCGGGGTTGAGTACAACATACACCATGCGGTCTATTCTCCATGGTAGTAATATCACAAACTGTCTACGTTGTGTATCGTTTCCTGGAAGAAAAGTAGTAGATTTCGAAGCACAACTGGAGGCATTCTGTAATCTGTGGACCTTCAGAGTGTTGATGAAATACAGAAATTGCATCGGGATTGAATACAACAGGCACCATGCGGACTTTTCTTTATGGCAGTGATGTCTCAAACTGCCTACGCTCTGATTGATTCGTGGAAGACCAGCAGCTGTCTCCGAAGCACATCTGGATTCATTCTGTAGTCTGTGGACCTTCAGAGTGTTGATGAAACTCAGAAATTGCATCGGGGTTGAATTTAACAGACACCATGTGGTCTATTCTCCATGGTAGTAATATCTCAAATTGTCTAGGCTGTGATCGTTTCCTGGAAGCAATGTAGTAAGTTTCGAAGCAGAACTGGAGGCATTCTGTAATCTGTGGACGTTCAGAGTGTTGATGAAATACAGAAATTGCATCGGGGTTGAATACATCAGGCACCATGCGGTCTTTTCTCCATGGGAGTAGTGTCTCAAACTGTGTACCCTTTCATCGTTCCCTGGAAGACCAGAAGTAGTTTGGAAGCACATCTGGACTCATTCTGTAATTTGTGGACCTTCAGAGTGTTGATGAAACACAGAAATTGCATCGGGATTGAATACAATAGGCACCATGCGGACATTTCTCACTGGGTGTAATGTCTCTAACTGTCTACGCTTTGATCGTTCACTGGAAGACCAGTAGTAGTTTCCGAAGCACATCTGGGGGTATTCTGTGAACTGCGGACCTTCAGAGTGTTGATGAAACACAGAAATTGCATAGGGATTGAATTCTACAGGAACCATGCGGTCATTTCTCCATGGGAGTATAGTCTCAAACTGTCTACGCTTTGATTGTTCCCTGAAAGACCAGCAGTAGTTTCGGAGCACATCTGGAGGTATTCTGTAATCTGTGAACCTTCAGAGTGTTGATGAAACACAGAAATTGCATCCGGATTGAATACAACAGGCACCATGCGGTTTTTTCTCCATGGGAGTAATGTCTCAAACTGTCAACGCTTTGATCGTACACTGGAAGACCAGAAGTAGTTGCGAAGCACATCTGGAGGCATTCTGTATTCTGCTGACCTTCAGAGTGGTGATGAAACACAGATATTGCATCGAGATTGAATGCAACAAGCTCAATGCTGAATTTTCTCCATCGGAGTAATGTCTCAAACTGTCTTCGTTTTGACCGTTACCTGGAAGACCAGTAGCAGTTTCCGAAGCACATGTGGAGGCGTTCTGTTATCAGTGGACCTTCAGAGTACTGATGAAACATAGAAACTGCTTCGGGTTTGAATACGACAGGCACCATGCGGACTTTTCTTCGTGGGAGTTATGTCGCAAACAGTTTACTTTTTGATCGCGTACTGGAAGACCAGTAGTAGATTCCGAAGCACATCTTGAGGCATTTTGTAATCTGTGGACCTTCAGAGTGTTGATGAAACACAGAAATTGCATCGCGTATGAATACAACAGGCTCCATGCGGACATTTCTCACAGGGTGTAATGTCTCAAATTGTCTACGCTTTGATCTCTTCCTGAATGGCCAGTGGTAGTCTCCGAAGCACAGCTGGAGGCATTCTGAAATCTGTGGACCTTCAGAGTGTTAATGAAACACAGAAATTGCATTGGGATTGAATACAACAGGCACCATGCGGGCTTTTCTCCATGGGAGTAATGACTCAGACTTTCTACGCTTTGATCGTTCCCTGGAAGACCAGTAGTAGTTTATAAGGCATAACAGGAGACCCTCTGCAAACTGTGCACCTTCAGAGTGTTGATGAAACACAGAAATTGCATCGCGATTGAATACAACCGGCACCATTCGGACTTTTCTCCATGGGAGTAATGTCTCAAACTGTCTACGCTTTGATCGATTCCTGGAATACCAGTAGTAGTTTCCGTAGCACATCTGGAGGCATTCTGTAATCTTTGGACCTTCAGAGTGTAGATGAAACACAGAAATTGCATCTGGGTTGAATACAACAGGCACCTTGCGGACTTTTCTCCATTTGAGTAATGTCTCAAACTGTCTACCCTTTGATCGCTCCCTGGAAGACCAGTAGTAGTTTCCGAAGCACATCTGGAGGCATTCTGTAATCTGCGGACCTTCAGAGTCTTGATGAAACACAGAAAATGCACTGGGATTGAATACAACAGGCACCATGCAGACTTTGCTCCATGAGAGTAATGTCTCAAACTGTCTACGCTTTTATCGTTCCCTGGAAGATGAGAAGAAGTTTCGAAGCACATCTGGAGGCATTCTGTAATCTGTGGAGCTTCACAGTTTTGATGAAACACAGGAATTGCGTCGAGATTGAATATAACAGGCACCATGCGGACTTTTCTTTTTGGGAGTAATGTCTCAAACCGTCTACTTTTTGATCGTTCCCTGGAAGACCAGAACTAGTTTCGAAGCACATCTGGAGGCAATCTGTAATCTGTGGACGTTCAGATTGTTGATGAGACACAGAAATAGCATCGGGATTGAATATAACAGGTACATTTGCGAACTTTTCTCCACTTGAGTAATGTCTCTAACTGTCCACGATTTTATCGTTCCCTGGAAGACGAGTAGTAGTTTCCGAAGCACATCTGGAGGCATTCCGTAATCTGTGGATCTTTAGAGTGTTGATGAAACACAGAAGTTGCATCGGAATTGAATACAACAGGCACCATGCGGACTTTTCTTTATGGAAGTAATGTATCAATCTGTCTACGCTGTGATCATTTACTGGAGAACAAGTAGTAAATCACGAAGCACATCTGGAGTCATTCTGTAATCTGTGGACCTTCACAGTGTTGATGAAACACAGAAATTGGATCGGGATTGAATACAACAGGCACCATGCGGACTTTTCTCCATGGAAGTAATATCTGAAACTGCCTACGCTGTGATCGTTTCCCGGATGACCAGTTATAGTTTCCGAAGCATATCTGGAGGCATTCTGTAATCCGTGGACCTTCAGAATGTTGATGAAACACAGAAATGGCGTCGCGAATGTATACATCAGGCGCCATGGGACTTTTCTCACTGGGAGTGATGTCTCAAATTGTCTACGTTTTCATTGTTCCCTGCAAAACCACTAGTAGTTTGCGAAGCACATCTGGAGGCATTCTGTAATTTGTGAACCTTCAGAGTGTTAATGAAACACAGAAATTCCATCGGGATTGAATACAACAGGCACCATGCGGCACTACCAGTAGTAGTTTCCGAAGCACATCTGAAGGCATTCTGTAATCTGTATACCTTCAGAGTTTTGATGAAACACAGGAATGCATCGGGATGGAATACAACAGGCACCATGCGGTCTTTTCTCCATGCGAGTTTTGTCTCAAACTGTCTACGCTTAGATCGATTCCTGGAATAACAGTAATAGTTTCCGTAGCACATCTGGAGGCAATCTGTAATCTGTGTACCTTAGGACTGTTGATGAAACACAGAAATTGCATCGGGATTGAATACAAAAGGCACCATCCAGACTTTACTAGATGGGACTAATGTCTCAAACTGTCTACGCTTTTATCGTTCCCTGGAAGATGAGAAGAAGTTTCGAAGCACGTCTGGAGGCATTCTGAAATCTGTGGACCTTCACAGTTTTGATGAAACACAGGAATTGCATCGGGATTGAATACAACAGGCACCATGCGGTCTTTTCTCCATGCGAGTTATGTCTCAAACTGTTTACGCTTTTGATCGATTCCTGGAATACCAGTTATAGTTTCCGTAGCACATCTGGAGGCAATCTGTAATCTGTGTACCTTAGGACTGTTGATGAAACACAGAAATTGCATCGGGATTGAATGCAACAGGCACCATGCGGACTTTACTTTATGGGAGTAATGTCTCAAACTGTCTACGCTTTCATCGATTCCTGGAAGACCAGTAGTAGTTTCAGAAGCACATCTGGAGGCATTCTGTAATCTTTGGACCTTCAGAGTGTAGATGAAACACAGAAATTGCATCTGGGTTGAATACAACAGGCACCTTGCGGACTTTTCTCCATTTGAGTAATGTCTCAAACTGTCTACCCTTTGATCGATTCCTGGAAGACCAGTAGTAGTTTCCGAATCATATCGTTAGGCATTCTGTAATCTGCGGACCTTCAGATTGTTGATGAAACCAAGAAATTGCATCAGCATTGAATACAACAGGCACCATACGGACTTTTCATCATGGGAGTAATGTCTCAAAGTGTCTACTTTTTGATAGCGTTCTGGAAGACCAGTAGTAGTTTCTGATGCACATCTGGAGGCATTCTGTAATCTGTGGACTTTCAGAGTGTTGATGAAACACAGAAATTGCATCGGGAATGAATACAACAGGCACCATGCGCACTTTTTTCCATGGGAGTAATGTCTCAATCTGTCAACGCTTTGCTCGTTCGCTGGAAGACCAGAAGCAGTTTCCGAACCACATCTGGATTCATTCTGTATTCTGTGGACCCTCAGAGTGTTGATGAAACACAGAAATTTGATAGGGGTTGAATACAACAGGCACCATGCGGTCTTTTCTCACTGGGAGTAATGTCTAAAAATGTGTACGCTTTGATCGTTCCCTGGAATACCAGAACTATTTTCGAAGCACATCTGGAGGCATTCTGTAATCTGTGGACATTGAGAGTGATGATGAAACAGAGAAATTGCATCGATATTGAATACAACAGGCACCATTAGGTCTTTTCTCCATGGTAGTAGTATCTCAAACTGTCTATGCTGTGATCGTTTCCTGGAAGACCAGTAGTAGATTCTGAAGCAAATAGGAATGCATTCTGTTATCTGTTGACCTTCGGAGTGTTGATGAAATACAGAAATTGCATCGGGATTGAATATATCAGTCACCATGCGGACTTTTCTCACTGGGGTTAATGTCGCAAACTGTCTACGATTTTATCGTTCTCTGGATGACCAGTAGTATTTTACGAAGCATATCTGAGTGTATTCCGTAATCTGTGGACCTTCGGAGTGTTGATGAAGCACAGATATTTCTTCGGGTATGTTTACAACAGGCACCATGAGAATTTTTTTCCATAGGAGTAATGTCTGAAACTGTCTACGCTTTGCTCGATTCCTGGAAGACCAGTAGCAGTTTCCGAAGCACATCTGAATTCATTCTGTTATCTGCGGACCTTCAGAGTGTTGATGTAACACAAAAAGTGCATTGGGAATGAATACAACATGCAGCATGCGGACTTTTCTCCATAGGAGTAATTTCTCAAACGGTTTTCGCTTTGATCGTTCCCTGGAAGACCAGTAGCATTTTCCGAAGCACATGTGGAGGCGTTCTGTAATCTCTGGACCTTCTGAGTTTTGATCAAACATAGCAATGACATCGGGATTGATACATCTGGCACCATGCGGACTTTTCTCCATTGGAGAAATGTTTCAAACTGTCTACGCTTTTATCGATTTCTGGAAGACAATTAGTAGTTTTCGAAGCACATCTGGAGGCATTCCGTAATCTGTGGACCTTCAGAGGGTTAATGAAACACAGAAATTGCAATGGGATTGAATACAACAGTCACAATGCGGACTTTTCTCCATAGGAGTAATGTCTCAAACTGTCTACGCTTTGATCGATTCCTGGAAGACTTGTAGTAGTTTCAGAAGCACATCATTAGGCATTCTGTAATCTGTGGACCTTCAGAGTATTGATGAAACACAGAAATTGCATCGGGATTGAATACAACAGGCACCATGGTGTCTATTCTCCATGGGAGTAATGTCTCAAACTTTCAACGCTTTGATCGTTACCTGGATGACCAGTAGCAGTTTTTGAAGCATATATGGATTCATTCTGTAATCTGTGGACCTTCAGAGTGTTGCTGAAACACAAAAATTGCATCGGGATTTTATACAACAGGCACCATGCGGACTTTTCTCCATGGGAGCAATGTCTCAATCTGTCTAGGCTTTGATCCATTCCTGGAAGACCGGCAGCAGTTTCCGAAACACATCTGGATTCACTCTGTAATCTGTAGACCTTCAGAGTGTTAAAGAAACGCAGATATTGCATCGGGGTTGAGTACAACAGACACCATGTGTTCTATTCTCCATGGTAGTAATATCTCAAACTGTCTACGTTGTGTATCGTTTCCTGGAAGAAAAGTAGTAGATTTCGAAGCACAACTGGAGGCATTCTGTAATCTGTGGACCTTCAGAGTGTTGATGAAATACAGAAATTGCATCGGGATTGAATACAACAGGCACCATGCGGACTTTTCTTTATGGCAGTGATGTCTCAAACTGCCTACGCTCTGATTGATTCGTGGAAGACCAGCAGCTGTTTCCGAAGCACATCTGGATTCATTCTGTAGTCTGTGGACCTTCAGAGTGTTGATGAAACTCAGAAATTGCATCGGGGTTGAATTTAACAGACACCATGTGGTCTATTCTCCATGGTAGTAATATCTCAAATTGTCTAAGCTGTGATCGTTTCCTGGAAGCAAAGTAGTAAGTTTCGAAGCAGAACTGGAGGCATTCTGTAATCTGTGGACGTTCACAGTGTTGATGAAATACAGAAATTGCATCGGGATTGAATACATCAGGCACCATGCGGTCTTTTCTCCATGGGAGTAGTGTCTCAAACTGTGTACCCTTTCATCGTTCCCTGGAAGACCAGAAGTAGTTTGGAAGCACATCTGGACTCACTCTGTAATTTGTGGACCTTCAGAGTGTTGATGAAACACAGAAATTGCATCGGGATTGAATACAACAGTCACCATGCGGCACAACCAGTAGTAGATTCCGAAGCACATCTGAAGGCATTCTGTAAACTGCAGACCTTCAGAGTTTTGATGAAACACAGGAATTGCATCTTGATTGAATACAACAGGCACCATGCGGACATTTCTCACTGGGTGTAATGTCTCTAACTGTCTACGCTTTAATCGTTCACTGGAAGACCAGTAGTAGTTTCCGAAGCACATCTGGGGGTATTCTGTGATCTGCGGACCTTCAGAGTGTTGATGAAACACAGAAATTGCATAGGGATTGAATTCTACAGGAACCATGCGGTCATTTCTCCATGGGAGTATAGTCTCAAACTGTCTACGCTTTGATTGTTCCCTGAAAGACCAGCAGTAGTTTCGGAGCACATCTGGAGGTATTCTGTAATCTGTGAACCTTCAGAGTGTTGATGAAACACAGAAATTGCATCCGGATTGAATACAACAGGCACCATGCGGTTTTTTCTCCATGGGAGTAATGTCTCAAACTGTCAACGCTTTGATCGTACACTGGAAGACCAGAAGTAGTTGCGAAGCACATCTGGAGGCATTCTGTATTCTGTGGACCTTCAGAGTGGTGATGAAACACAGATATTGCATCGAGATTGAATGCAACAAGCTCAATGCTGAATTTTCTCCATCGGAGTAATGTCTCAAACTGTTTTCGTTTTGACCGTTACCTGGAAGACCAGTAGCAGTTTCCGAAGCACATGTGGAGGCGTTCTGTTATCAGTGGACCTTCAGAGTACTGATGAAACATAGAAACTGCTTCGGGTTTGAATACGACAGGCACCATGCGGACTTTTCTTCGTGGGAGTTATGTCGCAAACAGTTTACTTTTTGATCGCGTACTGGAAGACCAGTAGTAGATTCCGAAGCACATCTTGAGGCATTTTGTAATCTGTGGACCTTCAGAGTGTTGATGAAACACAGAAATGGCATCGCGTATGAATACAACAGGCTCCATGCGGACATTTCTCACAGGGTGTAATGTCTCAAATTGTCTACGCTTTGATCTTTTCCTGAATGACCAGTGGTAGTCTCCGAAGCACAGCTGGAGGCATTCTGAAATCTGTGGACCTTCAGAGTGTTAATGAAACACAGAAATTGCATTGGGATTGAATACAACAGGCACCATGCGGGCTTTTCTCCATGGGAGTAATGACTCAGATTTTCTACGCTTTGATCGTTCCCTGGAAGACCAGTAGTAGTTTATAAGGCATAACAGGAGACCCTCTGCAAACTGTGCACCTTCAGAGTGTTGATGAAACACAGAAATTGCATCGGGATTGAATACAACAGGCCCCATCCGGACTTTACTAGATGGGAGTAATGTCTCAAACTGTCTACGCTTTGATCGCTCCCTGGAAGACCAGTAGTAGTTTCCGAAGCACATCTGGAGGCATTCTGTAATCTGCGGACCTTCAGAGTCTTGATGAAACACCGAAAATGCACTGGGATTGAATACAACAGGCACCATGCAGACTTTGCTCCATGAGAGTAATGTCTCAAACTGTCTACGCTTTTATCGTTCCCTGGAAGATGAGAAGAAGTTTCGAAGCACATCTGGAGGCATTCTGTAATCTGTGGAGCTTCACAGTTTTGAGGAAACACAGGAATTGCGTCGAGATTGAATATAACAGGCACCATGCGGACTTTTCTTTTTGGGAGTAATGTATCAATCTGTCTACGCTGTGATCATTTACTGGAGAACAAGTAGTAAATCACGAAGCACATCTGGAGTCATTCTGTAATCTGTGGACCTTCACAGTGTTGATGAAACACAGACATTGCATCGGGATTGAATACAACAGGCACCATGCGGTCTTTTCTCGATGGGAGTAGCGACTCAAACTGTGCACTCTTTGATCGTTCCCTTTAAGACCAGAAGTAGATTGTAAGCACATCTGGATACATTCTTTAATATGTGGACCTTCAGAGTGTTGATGAAACACAGAAATTGGATCGGGATTGAATACAACAGGCACCATGCGGACTTTTCTCCATGGAAGTAATATCTGAAACTGCCTACGCTATGATCGTTTCCCGGATGACCAGTTATAGTTTCCGAAGCATATCTGGAGGCATTCTGTAATTTGTGAACCTTCAGAGTGTTAATGAAACACAGAAATTCCATCGGGATTGAATACAACAGCCACCATGCGGCACTACCAGTAGTAGTTTCCGAAGCACATCTGAAGGCATTCTGTAATCTGTGGACCTTCAGAGTTTTGATGAAACACAGGAATGCATCGGGATGGAATACAACAGGCACCATGCGGTCTTTTCTCCATGCGAGTTATGTCTCAAACTGTTTACGCTTTGATCGATTCCTGGAATACCAGTTATAGTTTCCGTAGCACATCTGGAGGCAATCTGTAATCTGTGTACCTTACGACTGTTGATGAAACACAGAAATTGGATCGGGATTGAATACAAAAGGCACCATCAGGACTTTACTAGATGGGTCTAATGTCTCAAACTGTCTACGCTTTTATCGTTCCCTGGAAGATGAGAAGAAGTTACGAAGCACATCTGGAGGCATTCTGTAATCTGTGGACCTTCACAATTTTGATGAAACAAAGGAATTGCATCGGGATTGAATACAACAGGCACCATGCGGACATTTCTCACTGGGAGTAATGTCTCAAACTGTCTACGCTGTGATCGTTCCCTAGATGACCGGTAGTAGTTTGTAAGCACATTTGGACTCATTCTGTAATTTGTGGACCTTCAGAGTGTTGATGAAACAAGGAAATTCCATCGGGATTGAATAAACAGGCACTATGCCGCACTACCAGTAGTAGTTTCCGAAGCACATCTGAAGGGATTCTGTAATCTGTGGACCTTCAGAGTTTTGATGAAACACAGGAACTGCATCGGGATTGAATACAACAGGCACCATGCGGACATTTCTCACTGGGAGTAATGTCTCAAACTGTCTACGCTTTGATCGTTCCCTGGAAGACCAGTAATAGTTTCCGGAGCAAATCTGGAGGCATTTTGTAATCTGTGGCCCTTCAGAGTGTTAACGAAATACAGAAATGGCATCGGGTTTGATTACAACAGTCGCCATGTGGTCATTTCTCCACGGGAGTAATGTCTTAAACTATCTACGCTTTGATCGTTCCCTGGAGGACCAGAAGTAGTTTCGAAGCACATCTGGAGGCATTTATTAATCTGTGGACCTTTTGAATGTTAATGAAACACAGAAATTGCATTGTGATTGAATACAACAGGCACCATGCGGACTTTTCCCACTGGGAGTAATGTCTCAAGGTGTCTACGCTGTGGTCGTTTACTGGAAGACCAGTAGTAGTTTCCGAAGCACATCTGGAGGCACTCTGTAATCTGCGGACCTTCAAAGTGTTAATGAAACACAGTAATTGCATCGGGATTGAATACAAGAGTTACCATCAGGACATTTCTCCATGAGAGTAATGTTTCAAACTGTCTACGCTTTGATCGTTCCCTGGAAGACCAGTACTAGTTTCCGAAGCACATCTGGAGGCATTCTGTAATCTGCGGACCTTCAGAGTGTTAATGAAACACAGTAATTGCATCGGGATTGAATACAACAGGCACCATGTGGTCTTTTCTCCATGGGAGTAATGTCTCAAATTGTCTACGCTGTGATCTTTCCCTAGAAGACCAGTAGTAGTTTCCGACGCACATCTGGAGGCATTCTGTAAACTGTGGGCCTTCAGAGTGTTGATGAAACACAGAGAGTTCATCGGGATTGAATACAACAGGCACCATGCTGTCTTTTCTCCATGAGACTAATGTCTCAAACTGTCTACGCTTTGATCGTTCCCTGGAAGATGAGAAGAAGTTTCTAAGCACTTCTGGAGGCATTCTGTGGTCTGTGGACCTTCAGAGTGTTTATGAAACACAGAAATTGCATCGGCAATGAATACAACAGGCACCACGCAATCTTTTCTCCATGCGAGTTATGTCTCCAACTGTCTACGCTTTAATCGTTCCCTGGAAGACCAGTAGTAGTTCCGAATCACATCTGAGGACATTCTGTAATCTGTGGACCTTCAGAGTGTTGATGAAACACATACATTGCATCGGGTTTGAATACAAATTGCTCCATGCGGACTTTTCTCCATGGGAGTAATGTCTCAAACTGTGTACTCTTTGATCGTTCCCTGGAAGACCAGAAGTAGTTTGGAAGAACATCTGGACTCATTCTGTAATTTGTGGACCTTCAGAGTGTTGATGAAACACAGCAATTCCATCGGGATTGAATACAACAGGCACCATGTGGACATTTCTCATTGGGAATAATGTCTCAAACTGTCTAAGCTTTGATCGTTCCCTGGAAGACGAGTAGGAGTTTCCGGAGCACATCTGGAGGCATTTTGTAATCGGTGGACCTTCAGAGTGTTAACGAAATACAGAAATTGCATCGGGATTGATTACAACAGTAACCATGTGGTCTTTTCTCCACGGGAGTAATGTCTTAAACTGTCTACGCTTTGATCGTTCCCTGGAAGACCAGAAGTAGTTTCGAAGCACATCTGGAGGCATTCTTTAATTTAAGGACCTTTTGAGTATTAATGAAACACAGAAATTGCATTGGGATTGAATACTACAGGGAAAATCCCAACTTTTCTCACTGGGAATAATGTCTCAAACTATCTACTCTTTGATCGTTCCCTGGAAGACCAGTAGTAGTTACGAAGCACATCTGCAGGCATTCTGTAAACTGTGGATCTTCTCAGTGTTGATGAAACACAGAAATTGCTTCGAGATTGAATGCAACAGGCTCAATGCTGAATTTTCTCCATGGGAGGAATGTCTCAAACTGTCTTCGCTTTGACCGTTCCCTGGAAGACCTGTAGCAGTTTCCGAAGCACATGTAAAGGCGTTCTGTAATCTGTGGACCTTCAGAGTACTGATCAAACATAGATATTGCATTGGGTTTGAATACAACAGGCACCATGCGGACTTTTCTCCATGGAAGTAATATCTGAAACTGCCTACGCTGTGATCGTTTCCCGGAAGACCAGTAATAGTTTCCGAAGCATATATGGAGGCATTCTGTAATCTGTGGACCTTCAGAATGTTGATGAAACGCAGAAATTGCGTCGGGAATGAATACATCAGGCACCATGCGACTCTTCTCACTGGGAGTGATGTCTCAAATTGTCTACGCTTTGATTGTTCCCTGGAAGACCAGTAGTAGTTCGCGAAGCACAAATGGAGGCATTCTGTAATCTGTGGACTTTCAGAGTGTTAATGAAACACAGAAATTGCATCGGGATTGAATACAACAGGTACCATCCGGACTTTTCTCCATGGGAGTAATGTCTCAAACTGTCTACGCTTTGATCGTTCCCCGGTTGACCAGTACTAGTTTTCGAAGCACATCTGGAGGAATTCTGTAATCTGCGGACCTTCAGAGTGTCGATGAAACACAGTAATTGCATCGGGATTGAATACAACAGGCACCATGTGGTCGTTTCTCCATGGGAGTAATGTCTCAAACTGTCTACGCTGTGATCTTTCCCAAGAAGACCAGTAGTAGTTTCCCACGCACATCTGGAGGCGTTCTGTAAACTCTGGACCCTCAGAGTGTTCATGAAACAGAGAGAGTTCATCGGGATTGAATACAACAGGCACCATGCGGTCTTTTCTCCATGAGAATAATGTCTCAAACTGTCTACGCTTTGATCATTCCCTGGAAGATGTGAAGAAGTTTCGAAGCACATCTGGAGGCATTCTGTGGTCTGTGGACCTTCACAGTGTTGATGAAACACAGAAATTGCATCGGGATTGAATACAACAGGCACCATGTGGTCTTTTCTCCATGAGAGTAATGTCTCAAACTGTCTACGCTTTGATCGTTCCCTGGAAGATGTGAAGAAGTTTCGAAGCACATCTGGAGGCATTTTGTGGTCTGTGGACCTTCAGAGTGTTGGTGAAACACAGAAATTGCATCGGGATTGAATACAACTTTCACCATGCGGACTTTTCTCACTGTGAGTAATGTTTTAAGGTGTCTACGCTGTGATCGTTTACTGGAATACCAGTAGTAGTTTACGAAGGACTTCTGGAGTCATTCTGTAATCTGTGGACCTTCAGAGTGTTGATGAAACACAGACATTGCATCGGTATTGCATACAACAGGCACCATGCGGCAATACCAGTAGTAGATTCCGAAACACATCTGAAGGCATTCTGTAATCTGTGGACCTTCAGAGATTTGATGAAACACAGGAATTGCATCGGGATTGAATACAACAGGCAGAATGCTGTCTTTTCTCCATGGGAGTAGAGTCTCAAAAGAAGTACTCTTTGATCGTTCCCTGCAGGACCAGAAGTAGTTTGGAAGCATATCCGGACTCATTCTGTAATTTGTGGACCTTCAGAGTGTTGGTGAACACAGAAATTGCATCGGGATTGAATACAACAGGCACCATGCAGACTTTTCTCCATGGGAGTAGTGTCTCTAACTGTCCACGTTTTGATCGTTCCCTGGAAGACCAGTAGTAGTTTCCGAAGCACATCTGGAGGCATTCTGTAATCTGTGGACCTTCAGAGTGTTGATGAAACACAGAAATTGCATCGGCATTGTATACAACAGGCGCTATGCCGACTTTTCACCAAGGGAGTAATGTCTCAAACTGTCTACGCTTTGATCGTTCCCTGGAAGGCCATTAGTAGTTTCCGATGAACATCTGTAGGCATTCTGTAATCTGTGGACTATCAGAGTGTTGATGAAACACAAAAGTTGCATCGGCTTTCAATACAACAGGCACCATGCTGACTTTTCTCCATAGGTGCAATGTCTCAAACTGTCTACGCTTTGATCTTTCCCTGGAAGACCAGTAGTAGTTTCCGAAGCACATCTGGAGGCATTCTGTAATCTGTGGACTATCAGAGTGTTGGATAAACACAGAAATTGCATCGGTATCGAATGCAACAGGCACCATGCGTACTTTGCTCTAGGGGAGTAATGTCTCAACTGTCAACGCTTTGATCGATTCTTGGTACACCAGTAGTAGCTTCCGAAGCACATCTGGAGGCATTGTGTAATTTGTGGATCTTCAGAGAGTTGATGAAACACAGAAATAGCCCCGAGATTGAATACAACTGACACCATGCTGACTTTTCTCCATGGGAGTAATGTCTCAAACTGTCTACGATTTGATCGTGACCTGGAAGACCAGTACTAGTTTCCGATGCACATCAGGAGGCATTCTGTAATCTGTGGACCTTCAGAGTGTTGCTGAAACACAGAAATGGCATCGGGATAGAATACAACAGGCACCTTGCGGACTTTTATCAATGGGAGTAATATCTCAAACTGTCTACGGTTTGATCGTTCCCTGGAAGACCAGTAGTAGTTTCCGAAGCACATCTAGAGGCATTGTGTTATCTGTGGACCTTCAGAGTGTTGATGAAACACAGAAATTGCATCGGGATTGAATACAACAGGTACCATGCGGACTTTTCTGAATGGGAGTGATGTCTCAAACTGTCTACGCTGTGATCGATTCCTGGAAGACCGCTAGTAATTTCCGAAGCACATCTAGAGGCATTCTGTAATCTGTGGACTATCAGAGTGTTGATGAAACACAGAAATTGCACCCGTATCGAATGCAACAGGCACCATGCGTACTTTACTCAATGGGAGTAATGTCTCAACTGTCAACGCTTTGATCGATTCTTGGAACACCAGTAGTAGTTTCCGAAGCACATCTGGAGGCATTGTGTAATTTGTGGATCTTCAGAGAGTGGATGAAACACAGAAATAGCTCCCAAAATTGAATACAACTGACTTTTCTCCATGGGAGTAATGTCTCAAACTGTCAACGCTTTGATCGTTCCCTGGAAGGCCATTAGTAGTTTCCGAAGCAAATCTGGAGGCATTCTGTAATCTGTGGACCTTCAGAGTATTGATGAAACACAAAAATTTCATCGGGATTGAATAAAATTACACCATGGGAGTAATGTCTCCAATTGTATACGCTTTGATCGTTCCCTGGAAGTCCAGTAGTAGTTTCCGAAGCATATCTGGAGACATTCTGTAATCTTTGGACCTTCAGAGTGCTGATGAAAGACAAAAGTTGCATTGGGATTCAATACAGCAGGCACCATGCCGACGTTTCTCCATGGGAGTAATGGCTAAAATTGTCTACGATTTGATCGTTCCAGGAAGATCAATAGTAGTTTCCGAAGCACATCTGGAGGCATTCTGTATTCTGTGGACCTTCAGAGTGTTGATGAAAAACAGAAATTGCATCGGGATTGAATAAAACAGGCACCATGCTGACTCTTTTCCATAACAGTGATGACTCAAACTGTCTACGATTTGATCGATTCCTGGAAGACCAGTAGTAGTTTCAGAAGCACATCTGGAGGCATTCTGTAATCTGTGGTACTTCTGAGTGTTGATGAAATACCGAAATTGCATCTTCTTTGAATACAGTAGGCACCATGCGGCCTTTTCTCCTTCACAGTAATGTCTCAAACTGTCTACGCTTTGATCGTTGCGTGGAAGCCCAGTAGTAGTTTCCGAAGCATATCTGGAGGCATTCTGTAATCTGTGGACAATCAGAGTGTTGATGAAACATAGAAAGTGCATCGGGATTGAATAAAACATGCAATTTCTGGACTTGTGTCCATCGGAGTAATGTCTCAAACTCTCTACGCTTTGATCGTTCCCTGGAAGATCAGTAGTAGTTTCCAAAGCATATCTGGAAGCGTTCTTTCACCTGTGAACCTTCGGAGTGTTGATGAAACACAGAAATTGCATCAGGATTCCATACATCAGGCAACTACTGGACTTGTGTCCATGGAGTAATGTATCAAACTGTCTACGCTTTGATGGTTCCCTGGGAGAAAAGTAGTACAATCAGAAGCACATGTGGAGGCGTTCCGTGATTTTTGGACCTTCAGATTGTTGATGAAACACAGTAATTGCAACTGCATTGAATACAACAGACACCATGCATACTTTTCTCCATGGGAGTATTGTCTCAAACTGTCTACGGTTTGTTCGATTCTTTTAAGACCAGTAGTACTTTCCGAAGAACATGTGGAGGCGTTCTGTAATCTGTGAACTTTCACAGTGTTGATGAAACACAGAAATGACATCGGGATTGAGTACAACAGGCACCATGCCGACTTTTGTCCATGGGAGTAATGTCTCAAACTGTCTACGCTTTGATCGATTCTTGGAAGACCAGTAGTACTTTCCGAAGCACATGTGGAGGCGTTCTGTAATCTGTGGATCTTCACGGTGTTGATGAAACACAGAAATGGCATCGGGATTGAATGCAACAGGCACCATGAGGACTTGTGTCCATCGGAGTAATGTCTCAAACAATCTACGATTTGATCGTTCCCTGGAAGAACAGTAGTAGTTTCCGATGCACATCTGGAGGCATTCGGTAATCAGTGGACTATCAGAGTGTTGTTGAAACACAGAAATTGCATCGGGATTGAATACAACAGTCACCATGCGCACTTTTCTCCAAATGGAGTAATGTCTCAATCTGTCTACGCTTTGATCGTTCCCTGGAAGACCAGTTGTAGTTTCCGAAGCACATCTGGAGGCATTCTGTAATCTTAGAACCTTGACAGTGTTGATGAAACACAGAAATTGCCACTTGATTGAATACAACAGACACCATGCGTCCTTTTCCCCTTCACAGTAATGTCTCAAACTGTCTACGCTTTGATCGTTCCCTGGAAGACCAGTAGTAGTTTCTGAAGAACATGTGGAGACGTTGTGTAGTATTTGGTCCTTCAGAGTGTTGATCAAACAGAGAAATTGCATCGCGATTGAATACAAAAGGCACCATGCGGACTTTTCTCCATGGGAGTAATGTCGCAAACTTTCTATGATTCGATCGTTCCCTGGAAGACCAGCAGTAGTTTCCGAAGAACATTTGTTGGCGTTGTGTTATCTTTGGTCCTTCAGAGTGTTGATGAAACACAGAAATTGCATCGGGATTTAATTCAAGACGCACCATGTGTACTTTTCTGCATGTGTGTAATGTCTCAAACTGTCTACGCTGTAATCGTTCCGTGGAAGACCAGTAGCAGTTTCCGAAGCACATCTGGAGGCATTCTGTAATCTTAGAACCTTGACAGTGTTGATGAAACACAGAAATTGCCACTTGATTGAATACAACAGGCACCATGCGGACTTTTCTGCATGGGAGTAATGTCTCAAACTGTCTACGCTTTGATCCATTCTTGGAAGACCAGTGGTACTTTCCGAAGCACATCTGGAGGCATTGTGTAATTTGTGGACCTTCAGAGTGTTGATGAAACACAGAAATAGACTCGAGATTGAATACAACAGGCACCATGCGGACATTTCTCCATTGGAGTACTGTCTCAAACTGTCTACGATTTCATCGTTCCCTGGAAGACAAGTAGTACATTCCGAAGCACATTTGGAGACATTCTGTAAAATGTGGATCTTCAGAGTGTTGATGAAATACCGAAATTACATCTTCTTTGAATACAAGAGACACCATGCGGCCTTTTCTCCTTCACAGTAATGTCTCAAACTGTCTACGCTTTGATCGTTCCGTGGGAGACCAGTAGTAGATTCCGAAGCACATCTAGAGGCGTTTTGTAGTATTTGGTCCTTCAGAGTGTTCATCAAACAGAGAAACTGCATCGCGATTAAATACAACAGGCACCAGGCGGACTTTTCTCCAAGGGATTAATGTCTCAAACTGTCTACGCTTTGATCGATTCCTGGAAGACCAGTAGTAGTTTCCGAAGCCCATCGGGACCCATTCTGTAATGTGTGGACTATCAGAGTGTATATGAAACACAAATATTGCATCGGTATTGAATACAACATGCATCATGCGACTTTTCTCCATGGGAGAAATGTCCCAAATTATCTACGTTTTGATCGTTCCCTGCAAGACCAGTAGTAGTTTCCGAAGCACATATGGGGGCGTTCTGTAATCTGTGGACCTTCAGAGTGTTGTTGAAACACAGAAATGGCATCGGGATTTAATTCCATTGGCACCATGCGGACTTTTCTCCATGGTAGTAATGTCTCAAACAGTCTACGCTTTGATCGTTCCTTGGAAGATCAGTAATAGCTCCCAAAGCACATCTGGAGGCGCTCCGTAATCTGTGGACCTTCAGAGTGTAGATGAAACACGAAAAATGCATCGGCATTGAATACAATAGGCAAAATGCATACTTTTCTCCATGGGAGTAATGTCTCAAACTGTCTACGAATTGATCGTTGCCTGGAAGACCAGTAGTAGTTTCCAAGGTACTTTTGGAGGCATTCTGTAATCTTTGGACTTTCAGAGGGTTGATGAAATACCGATATTGCATCTTCCTTGAATACAACAGGCACCATGCGGCCTTTTCTCATTCACAGTAATGTCTCAAACTGTGTACGCTTTGATCGTTCGGTGGAAAACCAGTAGTAGTTTCTGAAGAACGTCTGGGGGCGTTGTGTAGTCTTTGGTCCTTCAGAGTGTTGATCAAACAGAGAAATTGCATCGGGATTGAATACAACAGGCACCAGGCGGACTTCTCTCCGAGGGAGTAATGTCTCAAACTGTCTACGCTTTGATCGTTCTCTGAAAGACCAGTATTAGTTTCCGAAGCACATCTGGAGGCGTTTTGTTACCTGTGGACCTTCAGAGTGTTGATTAAACACAGAAATTGCCTCGGGATTGAATACAACAGGCAACATTCGTACTTATGTCCATGGGAGTAATGTCTCAAACTGTCTACGCTTTAATCGTTCCGTGGAAGACCAGTAGTAGTTTCCGTAGCACATAAGGAGGCGTTCTGTAATCTGCGGACCTTCACAGTGTTGACGAAACACAGAAATGGCATCGGGATTAAATTCAACAGGCACCATGTGGACTTTTCTCCATGCGAGTAATGTCTCAAACTGTCTACGCTTTGATCGTTCGCTGGAAGGCCGGTAGTAGTTTACGAAACACATCTGGAGGCATTCTGTAATCTGTTGACCTTCAGAGAGTTGATGAAACTCATAAATCACATCGGGATTGAATACAACAGTCACCATCCGGCCTTTCCTCAATCGGAGTATTGACTCCCACTGTCTAGGTTTTGGATCGTTCCCAGGAAGACCAGTAGAAGTTTCCGAAGCACATCTTCAGGCATTCAGTTGTCTGTCAACATTCAGAGTGTTGATGATACAGAAATTGCATGGGTATTGATTACAAAATGCACCATGCATACTTTGCTCCATGGGAGTAATGTCTCAAACTGTCTAAGCTTTGATCCATTCTTGGAAGACCAGTAGTAGTTTCCGATGCACATCTGGGAGCATTGTGTAATTTGTAGACCTTCAGAGTGTTGATGAAACACAGAAATAGCCTCGAGATTGAATACAACAGGCACCATGCGGACTTGTGTCCATGGGGGTCATGTCTCAAACTGTGTACGTTTTAATCGTTCCCTGGAAGACCAGTAGTAGTTACAGAAGCACATGTGGAGGCATTCTGTAATCTGTGGACTCTCAGAGTGTTGATGGAACACAGAAATTGCATCGGGATTGAATACAACAGGCACCATGCGAACTTGTGTCCATTGGAGTATTGTCTCAAACTGTCTAAGATTTGATCGATTCCTGGAAGACCAGTAGTAGTTTCCGAATCACATCTGGAGGCATTCTGTAATCTGTGGACCTTCAGATTGTTGATGAAACACAGATATTGTTTCGGGATTGAATTTAACATACACCATATGGACGTTTCTCAACGGGAGTAATGTCTCAAACTGTCTACTCTTCGATCGTTCGCTGGAAGACCAGTAGTAGTTTCCGAAGCACATGTGGAGCCGTTCTGTAATCTGCGGACCTTCACAGTGTTGATAAAACACAGAAATGGCATTTGGATTTAATTCAAGAGACACCATGCGGAATTTTTCTGCAACGGAGTAATCTCTGAGATTGTCTACGTTTTGATCGATTCCTGGAACACCAGTAGTAGTTTCCGAAGCACATCTGGAAGCTTCCTGTAATCTGTGGACGTTCAGAGTTTTGATGAAAGACAGAAATTGCGTCGGGAATGAATACAACAGGCACCATGCGGACTTTTATCCATGGGAGTAATGTCTCAAACTGTCTACGTTTTGATCGATTCCTGGAACACCAGTAGTAGTTTCCCAAACACATCTGGAGGCGTTCTGTAATCTGCGGACCTTCACAGTGTTGACGAAACACAGAAATGGCATCGGGATTAAATTCAACAGGCACCATCTGGACTTTTCTCCATGGGAGTAATGTCTCAAACTGTCTACGCTCTGATCGTTCCCCGGAAGACTAGTAGTAGATTTCGAAGCACATCTGGAGGCATTCTGTAATCTGTTGACCTTCAGAGAGTTGATGAAACTCATAAATCACATCGGGATTGAATACAACAGTCACCATCCGGCCTTTCCTCAATCGGAGTATTGACTCCCACTGTCTAGGTTTTGGATCGTTCCCAGGAAGACCAGTAGAAGTTTCCGAAGCACATCTTCAGGCATTCAGTTGTCTGTCAACATTCAGAGTGTTGATGATACAGAAATTGCATGGGTATTGATTACAAAAGGCACCATGCATACTTTGCTCCATGGGAGTAATGTCTCAAACTGTCTAAGCTTTGATCCATTCTTGGAAGACCAGTAGTAGTTTCCGATGCACATCTGGGAGCATTGTGTAATTTGTAGACCTTCAGAGTGTTGATGAAACACAGAAATAGCCTCGAGATTGAATACAACAGGCACCATGCGGACTTGTGTCCATGGGGGTCATGTCTCAAACTGTGTACGTTTTAATCGTTCCCTGGAAGACCAGTAGTAGTTACAGAAGCACATGTGGAGGCATTCTGTAATCTGTGGACTCTCAGAGTGTTGATGGAACACAGAAATTGCATCGGGATTGAATACAACAGGCACCATGCGAACTTGTGTCCATTGGAGTATTGTCTCAAACTGTCTAAGATTTGATCGATTCCTGGAAGACCAGTAGTAGTTTCCGAATCACATCTGGAGGCATTCTGTAATCTGTGGACCTTCAGATTGTTGATGAAACACAGATATTGTTTCGGGATTGAATTTAACATACACCATATGGACGTTTCTCAACGGGAGTAATGTCTCAAACTGTCTACTCTTCGATCGTTCGCTGGAAGACCAGTAGTAGTTTCCGAAGCACATGTGGAGCCGTTCTGTAATCTGCGGACCTTCACAGTGTTGATAAAACACAGAAATGGCATTTGGATTTAATTCAAGAGACACCATGCGGAATTTTTCTGCAACGGAGTAATCTCTGAGATTGTCTACGTTTTGATCGATTCCTGGAACACCAGTAGTAGTTTCCGAAGCACATCTGGAAGCTTCCTGTAATCTGTGGACGTTCAGAGTTTTGATGAAAGACAGAAATTGCGTCGGGAATGAATACAACAGGCACCATGCGGACTTTTATCCATGGGAGTAATGTCTCAAACTGTCTACGTTTTGATCGATTCCTGGAACACCAGTAGTAGTTTCCCAAACACATCTGGAGGCGTTCTGTAATCTGCGGACCTTCACAGTGTTGACGAAACACAGAAATGGCATCGGGATTAAATTCAACAGGCACCATCTGGACTTTTCTCCATGGGAGTAATGTCTCAAACTGTCTACGCTCTGATCGTTCCCCGGAAGACTAGTAGTAGATTTCGAAGCACATCTGGAGGCATTCTGTAATCTGTGGACCTTCAGAGTGTTGATGAAACACAGAAATTGCATCGGGATTCAATGCAACATGCACCATACCGACTTTTCTCCATGGGAGTGATATCAGAAACTGTCTACACTTTGATCGTTCCCTGGAACTCCCATAGTAGTTTCCGAAGCACATCTGGTGGCGTTGTGTAATCTGTGGACCTTCAGAGTGTTGATGAAACACAGAAATTGCATCGCGATTGAATACAACAGGCACCATGAGGACTTTTTCTCCATTGGAGTAATGTCTCAAACTGTCTACGCTTTGATCGTTCCCTGGAAGACCAGTAGTAGTTTCCGAAGCACATGTAGAGTTGTTCTGTAATCTGTGGACCTTCAGAGTGTTCATGAAACACAGAAATTGCATTGGGATTTTATTCAACACTCGCCATGCAGACTTTTTTCCATGGGAGTAATGTCTCAAAGTGTCTAAGCTATGATCGATTCCTCGAAGACCAGTAGTAGTTTCCTAAGCACATCTGCAGGCATGCTGTAAACTGTAAACTTTCAGAGTGTGTATGAAACACAGAAGTTTCATCGGAATTGAATACAACAGGAACCATCCTGACTTTCCTCAATGGGAGTAATGACTCCAACTGTCTACGCTTTGATCGATTCCTGGAAGACAAGTAGTGGTTTCCGATGCACATCTGGTGTCATTCTGTAATCTGTGGACTATCAGAGTGTTGTTGAAACACATAAATTGCATCTGGATTGAATACAACAGACATCATGCGCACTTCCCTCCATGGGAGTAATGTCTCAAACTATCTACGCTTTGATCGACCCCTGGAACACCAATAGTAGTTTCCGAAGCACATCTGGAGGCGTTCGGTGATCTGTGGACCATCAGAGTGTTGATGAAACACGGAAATGGCATCGGGATTTAATTCAACAGGCACCATGTGGACTTTTCTCCATGGGAGTAACGTCCCAAACTGTCTACGCTTTGATCCATTCTTGGAAGACCAGTAGTACTTTCCGAAGCACATCTGGAGGCATTGTGTAATTTGTGGACCTTCAGAGTGTTGATGAAACACAGAAATAGACTCGAGATTGAATACAACAGGCACCATGCGGACATTTCTCCATTTGAGTACTGTCTCAAACTGTCTACGATTTCATCGTTCCCTGGAAGACAAGTAGTAGTTTGCGAAGCAATTTTGGAGACATTCTGTAAAATGTGGATCTTCAGAGTGTTGATGAAATACCGAAATTACATCTTCTTTGATTACAACAGACACCATGCGGCCTTTTCTCCTTCACAGTAATGTCTCAAACTGTCTACGCTTTGATCGTTCCGTGGGAGACCAGTAGTAGATTCCTAAGCACATCTGGAGGCATTCTGTAATCTGTGGAACTTCAGAGTGTTGATGAAACACAGAAATTGCATCGGGATTCAATGCAAGAGGCACCATGCGGACTTTTCTCCATGGGAGTGATGTCTCAAAATGTCTACACTTTGATCGTTCCCTGGGAGACCAGTAGTAGGTGCCGAAGCACATCTGGAGGCGTTGTGTAATCTGTGGTCCTTCAGAGTGTTGATGAAACACAGAAATTGCATAGCGATTGAATAGAACCGGCACCATGCTGACTTTTCTCCATGGGAGTAATGTCTCCAACTGTCTACGCTTTGATCGATTCCTGGAAGACCAGTAGTAGTTTCCGAAGCACATCTGGAGGCATTCTGTGATCCGTGGACCTTCAGAGTTTTGATGAAACAGAGAAATTGCATTGGGATTCAATACAACAGGCACCATGAGGGCTTTTCTCTATGGGAGTAATGTCTCAAACTGTCTACGATTTGATCGATTCCTGGAACACCAGTAGTAGTTTCCGAAACACATCTGGAGGCTTCCTGTATTCTGTGGACGGTCAGAGTTTTGATGAAAGACAGAAATTGCGTCGGGACTCAATGCAACAGCACCATGCGTAATTTTTTCCATGGGAGTAATGTCCCAAACTGGCTACGCTTTGATCGTTCCCTGGAAGACCAGTAGTAGTTTCCGAAGCACATGTGGAGTTGTTCTGTAATCGCTGGACCTTCAGAGTGTTCATGAGACACAGAAATTGCATTGGGATTTTATTCAACACTCGCCATGCGGACTTTTTTCCATTTCAGTAATGTCTCAAACTGTCGAAGCAATGATCGATTCCTCGAAGACCAGTAGTAGTTTCCTAAGCACATCTGCAGGCATTCTGTAAACTGTCGACATTCAGAGTGTTGATGAAAACAGAAATTTCATCGGGATTAAATACAACAGGAACCATCCTGACTTTTCTCAATGGGAGTAATGTCTCAAACTGTCTACGCTTTGATCGATTCCTGGAAGACCAGTCGTAGTTTCCGAAGCACATCTGGAGGCATTCTGTAATCTGTGGACATTCATAGTGTTGTAGAAACACAGAAATTGCATCGGGTTTGAATACAACAGGCACCATGCGGACATTTCTCCATGGGAGTACTGTCTCAAACTATCTACGCTTTGATCGACCCCTGGAACACCAACAGTAGTTTCCGAAGCACATCTGGAGGCGTTCTGTAATCTGTGGACCTTCAGAGTGTTGATGAAACAAAGAAATTGCATCAGGATAGAATACAACAGTAACCATGCGGAAATTTCTCCATGGGAGAAATGTCTCAAATTGTCTACGCTTTATCGATTCCTGGAAGTCCAGTAGAAGTTTCCGAAGCACATCTGGAGGCATTTTGTAATTTGTGGACCTTCAGAGTGTTGATGAAACACAGAAATTGCCTCGGGAATTAATACAACAGTCACCAAGCCGAATTTTCTCCATGGGAGTAAAGTCTCAAACTGTCTACGCTTCGATCGTTCCCTGGAAGTCCAGTAGTAGTTCCCGAAGCACATCTAGAGGCATTCTGTAATCTGTGGACGTTTAGAGTGCTGATGCAACGCAAAAATTGCATGAGGATTGAATACAACAGGCACCATGCGGACTTTTCTCTTTGGGAGTAAAGTCGCAAACTTTCTACGCTTTGATCGTTATCTGGAAGACCACTAGTATTTTCCGAAGCACATTTCGAGGCGTTCCGTAATCTTTGGACCTTCAGAGTGCTGATGAAACACAGAAATGGCATCGGGATTGAATACAAGAGGCACCATGCGGACTTTTCTCCGTGGGAGTAATGTCTTAAAAGGTGTACGCTTTGATCGATTCCTGGAAGACCAGTGGTAGATACCGAAGCACATCTGGAGGCATTCTGTAATCTGTGGACCTTTAGAGTGTTGACGAAGCACAGAAATTTCATGGGGATTGAATACAACAGGCAGCATGCTGACTTTTCTCCTTGGGAGTAATGTCTCAAACTGTCTATGCTTCGATCTTACCCTGGAAGACCAGTAGTAATTTCAAAGAACATGTGGAGGCGTTCTGCAATCTGTGGACCTTCACAATGTTGATGAAACACAGAAATGGCATGGGGATTGAATACAACAGGCACCATGCGGACTTTTCTCCGTGGGAGTAATTTCTTAAACAGTCTACGCTTTGAACGATTCCTGGAAGACCAGTAGTAGTTTCCAAAGCACATCTGGAGGCATTCTGAAAGCTGTCGACCTTCAGAGTGTTGATGAAATACAGAAATTGCATCGGTATTAAATACAACAGGCACCATGAGGACTTTTCTCCATGGGAGTAATGTCTCAAACTGTCTACGTTTTGATACTTTCCTGGAAGACTAGTGTAGTTTCCGGAGCAGATCTGGAGACGTTGTGAAATCTGTGGTTCTTCAGCGTGTTGATTAATCAGAGAAATTGCATCCTGATTGCATACAGCAGGCACCATGAGGACTTTCCTTCTTGGGAGTAATGTCTCAAACTGTCCACGCTTTGATCGTTATCTGGAAGACCAGTAGTAGTTTCCAAGCATATCTGGAGGCATTCTGTAATCTGTGGACCTTCAGAGTGTTGATGAAACCCAGAATTTGCAACGGGATTCAATGCAACAGGCACCATGCTGACTTTTCTCCAGGGGAGTAATGTCTCAAAGTGTCTACGCTTTGATCGTTCCCTGGAAGACTAGCAGAAGTTTAGGAAAAACATCTGGAGGCATTCTGTAATCAGTGGACGCTCAGAGTGTTGATGTAACACAGAAATTGCATCGGGATTGAATACAACAGGCACCATGATGACCTTTCTCCATGGGTGCAATGTCTCAAACTGTCTATGCTTTGATCGTTCAATGGAAGACCAGTAGTTGTTTCCGTAGCACATGTGGAGGCGTTCTGTAATCTGGGGACCTTCAGAGTGTTGATGAAACAAAGAAATTGCATCGGGATTGAATACAACAGTAACCATGTGGAACTTTCACCATGGGATTAATGTCTCAAATTATCGACGCTTTGAGCGATTCCTGGAAGACCAGTAGTAAATTCCGAAGCACACCTGGAGGCATTCTGTAATTTGTGGACCTTCAGAGTGTAGATGAAACACTGAAGTGGCCTCGAGATTGAATACAACAGGAACCATGCGGACCTTTCTCCATGGGTGAAATGTCTCAAACTGTCTATGCTTTGATCGTTCCCTGGAAGATCAGTAGTAGTTTCCGAAACACATGTGGAAGCGTTCTGTCATCTTGCTGGCCTTCAGAGTGTTGATGAAACACAGGAATTGCTTCGAGATTGAATACAAAAATCACCATGCTGACTTTTCTCCAAGGGAGTAAAGTCTCAAAGTGTCTACGCTTTGATCGTTCCCTGAAGTCCAGTACTAGTTTCCGAAGCACATCTGGTGGCATTGTGTAATTTGTGGACCTTCAGAGTGCTGATGAAACACAATCATTGCATCGGGATTGAAACAACAGTCACGATGAGGAATTTTCTCAATGGGAGTAATGTCTCAAACTGTCTACGCTTTGATTGATTCTTGGAAGACCAGTAGTAGCTTCCGAAGCACATCTGGAGGAATTGTGTAATTTGTGGACCTTCAGAGAGTTGATGAAGCACAGAAATAGCCTCGAGATTCAATACAACAGGCACCATGCGGACCTTTCTCCATGGGTGTAATGTCTCAAACATTCTACGATTTGATCGTTCCCTGGAAGACCAGTAGTAGTTTCCGAAGCACATTTGGAGGCATTCTGTAATCTGTGGACCTTCAGAGTGATGATGAAATATCGAAATTGCATCGGCTTTGAATACAGCAGGCGCCATGCAGCCTTTTGTCCTTGGCAGTAGTGTCTCAAACTGTCTACGTTTTGATCGTTCTGTGGAAGACCAGTAGTAGCTTCCGAAACACATCTGGAGGCATTCTGTAATATGTGGAGCTTCAGAGTGTTGATGAAATACAGAAATAGCGTTGGGATTGTATACAACAGGCACTATGCAGACTTGTGTCCATGTGAGTAATGTCTGAAACTGTCTACGATTTGATCGTTCCCTGGAAGACCAGTAGTAGTTTCCGAAGCACATGTGGACGCGTTATGTAATCTGTGGACCTTCAGAGTGTTGATGAAACACATAAATTGCATCAAGATTTAAGTCAAGAGGCACCACGAGGAATTTACTCCATGGGAGTAATGTCCCAAACTGTATACGTATTGATCGATTCCTGGAAGACCAGTAGTACTTTCCGAAGCACATCTCGAGGCATTCTGTAATCTGTGAACCTTCAGAGTGTTGATGAAATTCAGAAATTGCTTCGGGATTGATTACAACGGGCACCATGCGGACTTTTCTCAATGGGAGTAATTTTTCAAACTGTCTACGCTTTGATCGTTCCCTGGAAGACCAGTAGTAGTTTCCGAAGCACATGTGGACGCGTTCTGTAATCTGTGGACGTTCAGAGTGTTGATGAAACAAAGAAATTGCATCGGGAATGAATACAACAGACACCATGCGGAATTTTCTGGATCGGAGTAGTATCTCAAATTGTCTACGCTTTGATCGATTCCTGGAAGAGCAGTAGCAGCTTCCGAAGCACATCTGGAGGCGTTGTGTAATTTGTGGACCTTCAGAGTGTTGATGAAACATTGAAATAGCCTCGAGATTCAATACAAAAGACACCATGCAGACTGTTCTCCATGGGGGTGATGTCTCAAACTGTCTACGTTTTGATCATTCCCTGGAAGACCAGTAGCAATTTCCAAAGCACAACTGCAGGCATTCTGTAACTGTCGACATTCATAGTGTTGATGAAATACAAAAATTCTATCGGCTTTGAATACAATAGGCACCACGTCGACTTTTCTCCAAGGGAGTAATGTCTCAAACTGTCTACGCCTTGATCGTTCAATGGAAGACCAGTAGAAGTTTCCGAAGCACATCTGAAGGTATTCTGTAACCTGTGGACATTCAGAGTGTTTATGAATTACAGAATTTTCAACGGCTTTGAATACAACAGGCACCACGCGGACTTTTCTCCATGGGAGTAATGTCTCAAACTGTCTACGCTTTGATCGTTCAATGGAAGACGAGTAGAAGTTTCCGAAGCACATATTGGGGCATTCAGTAATTTGTGGACCTTCAGAGTGTTGATGAAACACAGAAATTACCTCGAGATTGAATACAACAGGCACCATGCGGACTATTCTAAATCCGAGCAATGTCTCAAACTGTTTACGACTTGATCGTTCCCTGGAAGACCAGTAGTAGTTTCCAAAGCACATTTAGAGGTATTCTGTAACCTGTGGACATTCAGAGTGTTGATGAAATACAGAATTTCCATCGGCTTTGAATACAACAGGCACCACGCGGACTTTTCTCCATGGGAGTAATGTCCCAAACTGTCTACGTATTGATCGATTCCTGGAAGACCAGTAGTACTTTCCGAAGCACATCTGAAGGCGTCCTGTAAGCTGTGAACCTTCAGAGTGTTGATGAAATTCAGAAATTGCTTCGGGATTGATTACAGCGGGCACCATGCGGACTTTTCTCAATGGGAGTAATTTTTCAAACAGTCTACGCTTTGATCGTTCCCAGGAAGATCCGTAGTAGCTTCTGAAGCACATGTGGAGGCGTTCTGTAATCTGTGGACGTTCAGAGTGTTGATGAAACAAAGAAATTGCATCGGGATTGAATACAACAGGCACCATGCGGAATTTTCTGCATCTGAGTAGTATCTCAAATTGTCTACGCCTTGATCGATTCCTGGAAGAGCAGTAGTAGCTTCCAAAGCGCATCTGGAGGCGTTGTGTAATTTGTTGACCTTCAGAGTGTTGATGAAAAACAGTAATAGACTCGAGATTGAATACAAAAGGCACCATGCGGACTGTTCTCCATGGGGGTGATGTCTCAAACTGTCTACGTTTTGATCGTTCCCTGGAAGGCCAGTAGCAATTTCCAAAGCACAACTGCAGGCATTCTGTAACTGTGGACATTCATAGTGTTGATGAAATACAAAAATTCTATCGGCTTAGAATACAATAGGCACCATGTCGACTTTTCTCCAAGGGAGTAATGTCTCAAACTGTCTACGCTTTGATCGTTCAATGGAAGACCAGTAGAAGTTTCCGAAGCACATCTTGGGGCAGTCAGTAATATGTGGACCTTCAGAGTGTTGATGAAACACAGAAATTGCCTCGAGATTGAATACAACAGGCACCATGCGGACTATTCTAGATCGGAGCAATGTCTCAAACTGCTTACGACTTGATCGTTCCCTGTAAGACCAGTAGTAGTTTCCAAAGCACATTTGGAGGTATTCTGTAACCTGTGGACATTCGGAGTGTTGATGAAATACAGAATTTCCATCGGCTTTGAATACAACAGGCACCACGCGGACTTTTCTCCATGGGAGTAATGTCTCGGACTGTCTACTCTTTAAGCGTTCCCTGGAAGACCAGTAGTAGTTTCCGAAGCACATCTGGAGGCATACTGTTATCTGTACACATTCAAAGTGTTGATGAAACACAGAAATTGCATGGGATTGAATACAACAGGCACAATGTGGACTTTTCTCCAAGGGAGTAATGTCTCAAACTGTCTACGCTTTGATCGTTCAATGGAAGACCAGTAGAAGTTTCCGAAGCACATCTTGGGGCATTCAGTAATCTGTGGACCTTCAGGGTGTTGATGAAAAACAGAAATTGCATGGGGATTGAATACAAGAGGCACCGTGCGGACTTTTCTCCATGGGAGTAAGTCTAAAACTGTCTACGCTTCGATCGTACCCTGGAAGACCAGTAGTTGTTTCCGTAGCACATGTGGAGGCTTTCTGTAATCTGTGGACCTTCAGAGTGTTGATGAAACATAGAAATTGCATCGGGATTGTATACAACAGACACCATGCGGAATTATCTCCATCGCAGTAATGCCTCAAATTGTCTACGCTTTGATCGATTCCTGCAAGACCAGTAGTAGCTTCCGAAGCACATCTGGAGGCATTGTGTAATTTGTGGACCTTCAGAGTGTTGATGAAACACAGTAATAGAATCGAGATTGAATACAACAGGCACCATGCGGAATATTGTCCATGGGGGTAAAGTCTCAAACTGTCACCGCTTTGATCGTTCCCTGGAAGACCAGTAGCAGTTTCCAAAACATCTTGAAGCATTCAGTAATTTGTGGACCTTTAGAGTGTTGATGAATCAGAGAAATTGCATGGGGATTGAATACAACAGGCACCATGCGGACTTGTCTCCTTGGGAGTAATGTCTCAAACTGTCTACGCTTTGATCGTTATCTGGAAGACCAGTAGAAGTTTCCCAAGCATATTTGGAGCCATTCTGTAATCTGTGGGCATTCAGAGTGTTGATAAATTACAGAAATTCGATCGGCTTTGAATACAACAGGCACCATGAGGACTTTTCTCCATGGGAGTAATGTCTCAAACTGTCTACGATTTCATCGTTCCCTGGAAGACCAGTAGAAGATTCCGAAGCACATCTTGAGGCATTCGGTAATCTGTGGACTTTTAGAGTGTTGATGAAACACTGTAATTGCATCGGGATTAAATACAACAGGCACCATGCGGACCTTTCTCCTTGGGAGTAATGTCTCAAATTGTCTACGCTTTGATCGTTATCTGGAAGACCAGTAGATGTTTCCGCAGCATATCTGGAGGCATTCTGTAATCTGTGGACCTTCGGAGTGTTGATGAAACCCAGAAATTGCATAGAGATTTAATGAGACAGTCACCATGCGGACTTTTCTCCATGAGAGTAATGTCTGTAAATGCCTACGCTTTGATTGACTCCTGGAAGACCAGTAATAGCTCCCAAAGAACATCTGGAGGCATTCTGGAATCTGTGGACTATCAAAGTGTTGCTGAAACACGGAAATTTCATCGGGATTGAATACAACAGGCACCTTGCGGACTTTTCTCCACGGGATTAATGTCTCAAACTATCTACGCTTTGATCGTTCGCTGGAGTACCAGTAGTAGTTTCGGAAGCACATCTGGAGGCATTCTGTAATCTGTGGACTATCAGAGTGTTGATGAAACACAGAAATATCATCGGCATTGAATACAATAGGCACCATGCGTACTTTTCTTCATGGGAGTAATGTCTCAAACAGTCTACGATTTTATTGTTCCCTGGAAGACCAGTAGTAGTTTCCGAAGCACATTTGGAGGCATTCTGTAATCTGTGGACCTTAAGAGTGTTGATGAAATACCGAAACTTCATCTTCTTTGAATACAACTGGCACCATGCGCCCTTTCCTCCTTGGCAGTAATGTTTCAAACTGTCTACGCTTTGATCGTTCCGTGTAAGACCAGTAGTAGTTTCCGAAGCACATCTGGAGGCATTCTGTAATCTGTAGCCCTTCAGAGTGTTGATAAAACACAGAAATTGCATCGGGATTGAATACAACAGGCACGAGGCGGCCTTTCCTCCTGGCAGTAATGTCTCAAACTGTCTACGATATAATCGCTCTGTGGAGTTCAAGTAGTAGTTTCCGATGCTCATCTGGAGGTATTATGTAACCTGTGGATGTTCAGAGTGCTGATGAAACACAAACATTGCATCGGGATTGATTACAGCAGGCACCATTCGGACTTTTCTCCATCGGAGTAATGTCTCAAACTGTCTACGATTTGATCCTTCCCTGGAAGACAAGTAGAAGTTTCCGAAGCACATCTGAAGGCATTTTGTAATCTGTGGACATTCAGAGTGTTGATGAAATATAGAAATTCCATCGGCTTTGAGTACAGCAGGAACCATGCGGACTTTTCTCGATGGGAGTAATGTCTCAAATGTCTACTATTTAATCGTTCCGTGGAAGACAAGTAGTAGTTTCCGAAGCACATTTGGAGGCGTTCAGTAAAATGTGGAATTCAGAGTCTTGATGAAATATCGAAATTGCATCTTCTTTGAATACAGCAGACACCAAGCGGGCTATTCTCCTTGACAGTAATGACTCAAACTGTCTACGCTTTGATCGTTCCGTGCAAGACCAGTAGTAGATTCCGAAGCACATCTGGAGGCATTCTGTAATATGTGGACCTTCAGAGTGTTGATGAATCACTGAAATTGCATCGGGATTGAATACAACAGGCACCATGCGGACTTTTCTCCACGGGAGTAATGTTCAAACTGTCTACTCTTTGATCGATTCGTGGAAGACCAGTAGTAGTTTCCGAATCCCATTTGGAGTCATTCTGTAATATGGGGACCTTCAGAGTGTTGCTGAAATACCGAAATTGCATCGGCTTTGAATACAACAGACACCATGCCGCATTTTCTCCTTGGCAATAATGTCTCAAACTGTCTACTCTTTATTCGTTCCGTGGAAGACCAATAGCAGTTTCCGAAGCACATATGGAGGCATTCTGTAATCTATGGACCTTGAGAGTGTTGATGAAACACAGATATTGCATCGGGATTGAATACAACAGGCACCATGCGAACTTTTCTCCATGTTAGTAATGTCTCATGCTCTCTATGATTCGATCGTTCTGTTTAAGACCAGTAGTAGTTTCCGAAGAACATTTGGGGGCGTTGTGTTATCTTTGGTCCTTCAGAGTGTTGATGAAACACAGAAATTGCACCAGGATTGAATACAACAGGAACCATGCGGACTTGTGTCAATGGGAGTAATGTCTCAAACTGTCTACGCTTTAATCGTTCCCTGGAAGACCAGTAGTAGTTTCCGAAGAACATCTGGAGGCGTTTTGTAGTATTTGGTCCTTCAGAGTGTTGATCAAACACAGAAATTGCATCGCTAATAAGTACAACAGGCACCAGGCGGACTTTTCTCCAAGGGAGTAATGTCTCAAACTGTCAACGCTTTGATCGATTCCTGGAAGACCAGTAGTAGTTTCTGAAGCCCATCTGGACCCATTCTGTAATGTGTGGACTATCAGAGTGTATATGAAACACAAATATTGCATCGGTATTGAATACAACAGGCACCATGCGAACTTTTCTCCATGGGAGTAGTGTCTCAAATTATCTATGTTTTGATCGTTCCCTGCAAGGCCAGTAGTAGATTCCGAAGAACATATGGGGGCGTTGTGTAATCTGTGGACCTTCAGAGTGTTGATGAAACACAGAAATGGCATCGGGATTTAATTCAACTGGCACCATGCGGACTTTTCTCCATGGAAGAAATGTCTCAAACTATCTTCGCTTTGATCGTACCCTGGCGGACCAGTAGTAGTTTCCGAAGCACATCTGGAGGCATTCTGTAATCTGTAGAATATCAGAGTGTTGATGAAACACAGAAATTGCATCGGGATTAAATACAACAATCACCATGCGGACTTTTCTTCATCGGAGTAATGTATCAAATTGTCTACGTATTGATCGATTCCCGGAAGACTAGTAGTAGCTTCCGAAGCACATCTGGAGGCATTGTGTAATTTGTGGACCTTCAGAGTTTTGATTAAACCCAGAAATTGCATCGGGATTCAATGCAACAGGCACCATGCAGACTTGTGTCCATGAGAGTAATGTCTCAAACTGCCTACGATTTGATCGTTACCTGGAAGACCAGTAGTTGTTTCATAAGTACATCTGGAGGCGTACTGTAATCTTTGGTCATTCATAGTGTTAATCAAAGAGACAAATTGTATCGGGATTGAATATAACAATCACCATGCATACTTTTCTCAAAGGGAGTAATGTCTCAATCTGTCTACGCTTTGATCGTTCATTGGAAGACCAGCAGTAGTTTCCAAGCACATGTGGACGCGTTCTGTAATCTGTGGACCTTCAGAGTGTTGATGAAACACATAAATTGCATCACGATTTAATTCAAGGGGCACCATGAGGAATTTTCTCCATGGGAGTAATGTCTCAAAGTGTCTACGTTCTGATCGATTCCTGGAAGACCAATAGTAGTTTCCGAAGCACATCTGGAGGCATTCTGTAATCTGTGAACCTTCAGATTGTTGATGAAATTCAGAAATTGCGTCGGGATTGAATACAACGGGCACCATGCGGACTTTTCTCCATGGGAGTAATGTTTCAAACTGTCTACGCTTTGATCGTTCCCTGGAAGACCAGTAGTAGCTTCCGGAGCACATCTGGAGGCGTTCTGTAATCTGTGGACCTTCAGAGTGTTGATGAAACAAAGATATAGCCTCAAGATTGTATACAACAGGCACCTTGCGGACTGTTCTCCATGGGGGTAATGTCTCAAACTGTCTACGTTTTGATCGTTTCCTGGAAGACCAGTAGCAGCATCCAATTCACATCAGGAGGCATTTTGTAATCTGTGGACATTCAGAGAGTTGATAAATTACAGAAATTCCTTCGGGTTTGAATACAACAGGCACCATGAGGACTTTTCTCCATGGGAGTAATGTGTCAAACTGTCTACGCTTATATCGTTCTCTGGAGGACCAGTAGTAGTTTCCGAAGCACATCTGGAGGCCTTCTGTAATCTGTGGACTATCAGAGTGTTGATGAAACACAGAAATTGCATCGGGATTGAATACAACAATCACCGTACGGACTTTTCTCCATGGGAGTAATGTCCCAAACTGTCTACGCTTCGATCGTTCCCTGGAAGACCAGTAGTAGTTTCCGAAGCACATCTTGAGGCATCCAGTAATCTGTGGACCCTTAGAGTGTTGATGAAACACAGAAATTGCATTAGGATGGAATACAACAGGCACCATGCGGTCTTTTCTCCATGGGAGTTGTGACTCAAACTGTGTACTCTTTGATCGTTCCCTTTAAGACCAGAAGTAGATTGTAAGCACATCTGGAGGCATTCTTTAATCTGTGGACCTTCAGAGTGTTGATGAAACACAGAAATTGGATCGGGATTGAATACAACAGGCACCATTCGGACTTTTCTCCATGGAAGTAATATCTGAAACTGCCTACGCTGTGATCGTTTCCCGGATGACCAGTAATAGTTTCCGAAGCATATCTGGAGGCATTCTGTAATATGTGGACCTTCAGAATGTTGATGAAACACAGAAATGGCGTCGGGATTAAATACAACAGGCACCATGCGGACTTTTCTTTATGGGAGTGATGTCTCAAACTGTCTACGCTGTGATCGTTTACTGGAGGACCATTAGTAAATCACGAAGCACATCTGGAGTCATTCTGTAATCTGTGGACCTTCAGAGTGTTGATGAAACACAGATATTGCATCGGGATTGAATACAACAGGCACCATGCTCTCTTTTCCCCATGCGAGTTATGTCTCAAACTGTTTACGCTTTGATCGATTCCTGGAATACCAGTTATAGTTTCCGTGGCACATCTGGAGGCAATCTGTAGTCTGTGTACCTTAGGACTGTTGATGAAACACAGAAATTGGATCGGGATTGAAAACAAAAGGCACCATCCGGACTTTACTAGATGGGACTAATGTCTCAAACTGTCTACGCTTTTATCGTTCCCTGGAAGATGAGAAGAAGTTACGAAGCACATCTGGAGGCATTCTGTAATCTGTGTACCTTCACAATTTTGATGAAACAAAGGAATTGCATCGGGATTGGATACAACAGGCACCATGCGGACATTTCTCACTGGGAGTAATGTCTCAAACTGTCTACGCTGTGATCGTTCCCTAGATGACCGGTAGTAATTTGGAAGCACATTTGGACTCATTCTGTAATTTGTGGACCTTCAGAGTGTTGATGAAACAAGGAAATTCCATCGGGATTGAATAAACAGGCACTATGCCGCACTACCAGTAGTAGTTTCCGAAGCACATCTGAAGGCATTCTGTAATCTGTGGACCTTCAGAGTTTTGATGAAACACAGGAACTGCATCGGGATTGAATACAACAGGCACCATGCGGACATTTCTCACTGGGAGTAATGTCTCAAACTGTCTACGCTTTGATCGTTCCCTGGAAGACCAGTAATAGTTTCCGGAGCAAATCTGGAGGCATTTTGTAATCTGTGGACCTTCAGAGTGTTAACGAAATACAGAAATGGCATCGGGTTTGATTACAACAGTCGCCATGTGGTCATTTCTCCACGGGAGTAATGTCTTAAACTATCTACGCTTTGATCGTTCCCTGGAGGACCAGAAGTAGTTTCGAAGCACATCTGGAAGCATTCTATAATCTGTGGACCTTTTGAGTGTTAATGAAATACAGAAATTGCATTGTGATTGAATACAACAGGCGCCAACCGGACTTTTTTCACTGGGAGTAATGTCTCAAACTGTTAACACTTCGACGTTCCCTGGAAGACCCGAAGTAGTTTCGAAGCGCATCTGGAGGCATTTATTAATCTGTGGACCTTTTGAATGTTAATGAAACACAGAAATTGCATTGTGATTGAATACAACAGGCACCATGCGGACTTTTCTCACTGGGAGTAATGTCTCAAGGTGTCTACGCTGTGGTCGTTTACTGGAAGACCAGTAGTAGTTTCCGAAGCACATCTGGAGGCATTCTGTAATCTGCGGACCTTCAAAGTGTTAATGAAACACAGTAATTGCATCGGGATTGAATACAAGAGTTACCATCAGGACATTTCTCCATGAGAGTAATGTCTCAAACTGTCTACGCTTTGATCGTTCCCTGGAAGACCAGTACTAGTTTCCGAAGCACATCTGGAGGCATTCTGTAATCTGCGGACCTTCAGAGTGTTAATGAAACACAGTAATTGCATCGGGATTGAATACAACAGTAACCATGTGGTCTTTTCTCCATTGGAGTAACGTCTCAAATTGTCTACGCTGTGATCTTTCCCTAGAAGACCAGTAGTAGTTTCCGACGCACATCTGGAGGCATTCTGTAAACTGTGGGCCTTCAGAGTGTTGATGAAACACAGAGAGTTCATCGGGATTGAATACAACAGGCACCATGCTGTCTTTTCTCCATGAGACTAATGTCTCAAACTGTCTACGCTTTGATCGTTCCCTGGAAGATGAGAAGAAGTTTCTAAGCACTTCTGGAGGCATTCTGTGGTCTGTGGACCTTCAGAGTGTTTATGAAACACAGAAATTGCATCGGCAATGAATACAACAGGCACCACGCAATCTTTTCTCCATGCGAGTTATGTCTCAAACTATCTACGCTTTAATCGTTCCCTGGAAGAACAGTAGTAGTTCCGAAGCACATCTGAGGACATTCTGTAATCTGTGGACCTTCAGAGTGTTGATGAAACACATACATTGCATCGGGTTTGAATACAACTTGCTCCATGCGGACTTTTCTCCATGGGAGTAATGTCTCAAACTGTGTACTCTTTGATCGTTCCCTGGAAGACCAGAAGTAGTTTGGAAGCACATCTGGACTCATTCTGTAATTTGTGGACCTTCAGAGTGTTGATGAAACACAGCAATTCCATCGGGATTGAATACAACAGGCACCATGTGGACATTTCTCATTGGGAATAATGTCTCAAACTGTCTAAGCTTTGATCGTTCCCTGGAAGACGAGTATTAGTTTCCGGAGCACATCTGGAGGCATTTTGTAATCGTTGGACCTTCCGAGTGTTAACGAAATACTGAAATTGCATCGGGATTGATTACAACAGTAACCATGTGGTCTTTTCTCCACGGGAGTAATGTCTTAAACTGTCTACGCTTAGATCGTTCCCTGGAAGACCAGAAGTAGTTTCGAAGCACATCTGGAGGCATTCTTTAATTTAATGACCTTTTGAGTGTTAATGAAACACAGAAATTGCATTGGGATTGAATACTACAGGGAAAATCCCAACTTTTCTCACTGGGAATAATGTCTCAAACTGTCTACTCTTTGATCGTTCCCTGGAAGACCAGTAGTAGTTACGAAGCACATCTGGAGGCATTCTGTAATCTGTGGATCTTCTGAGTGTTGATGAAACACAGAAATTGCTTCGAGATTGAATGCAACAGGCTCAATGCTGAATTTTCTCCATGGGAGGAATGTCTCAAACTGTCTTCGCTTTGATCGTTCCCTGGAAGACCTGTAGCAGTTTCCGAAGCACATGTAAAGGCGTTCTGTAATCTGTGGACCTTCAGAGTACTGATGAAACATAGATATTACATTGGGTTTGAATACAACAGGCACCATGCGGACTTGTCTTCGTGGGAGTTATGTCACAAGCAGTTTACTTTTTGATCGCGTTCTGGAAGACCAGTAGTAGCTTCCGAAGCATAACAGGAGACCCTCAGTAACCTGTGGAACTTCCGATGTTGATGATACACAGAAATTGCATTGCGCTTCATACAACAGGCACCACTCGGACTTTTCTCCATTGGAGTAATATCTCAAATTGTCTACGCTTTGATCGATTCCTGGAATACCAGTAATAGTTTCCGTAGCACATCTGGAGGCAATCTGTAATCTGTGGAACTTAGGACTGTTGATGAAACACAGAAATTGCATCAGGATTGAATACAACAGGCACCATCCGGACTTTACTAGATAGGAGTAATGTCTCAAACTGTCTACGCTTTGATCGCTCCCTGGTAGACCAACAGCAGTTTCCGAAGCACATCTGGAGGCATTCTGTAATCTGCGGACCTTCAGAGTCTTGATAAAGCACAGAAATTGCACTGGGACTGAATACAACAGCCACCATGCGGTCTTTGCTCCATGAGAGTAATGTCTCAAACTGTCTACGCTTTTATCGTTCCCTGGAAGATGAGAAGAAGTTTCAAAGCACAACTGGGGGCATACTGTAATCTGTGGACCTTCACAGTTTTGATGAAACACAGAAATTGCATTGTGATTGAATACAACAGGCACCATCCGGACTTTTCTCTCTGGGTGTAATGTCTCAAGGTGTCTACGCAGTGATCGTTTACTGGAAGACCAGTAGTAGTTTCCGAAGCACATCTGGAGTCATTCTGTAATCTGTGGACCTTCAGAGTGTTGATGAAAAACAGACATTACATCGGTATTGAAAACAACATGCACCATGCGGTCTTCTCTCCATGAAAGTAGTGTCTCAAACTGTGTATGCTTTGATCCTTCTCTGGAGTACCAGAAGTAGTTTTGAAAAACATCTGGAGGCATTCTATAATCTGTGGACCTTCAGATTGTTGATGAAACACAGATATTTCATCGTGATTGAATACAACAGGCACCAAGCGAACTTTGCTCCATGGAAAAAAATATCTGAAACTGCCTACGCTGTGATCGTTTCTTGGAAGACCAGTAGTAGTTTCCGAAGCACATCTGGAGGCATTCTGTAATCTGTGGACGTTCAGAGTGTTGATGAAACACAGAAATTGCATCGGGATTGAATACAACTTGCACCATGCACATTTTTATCACTTGGAGTAATGTCTCGAGGTGTCAACGCTGTGATCGTTTACTGGAAGACCAGTAGTAAATTACGAAGCACATCGGGAATCATTCTGTAATCTGTGGACCTTCAGAGTGTTGATGAAACACAGGTATTGTATCGGGATTAAATACAACAGGCGCCATGCGGTCTTTTCTCCATGGGAGTACTGTCTCAAACTGTGTAATCTTTGATCGTTCCCTTGCAGACCAGAAGTAGTTTGTAAGCACATCTAGATGCATTCTGTAATCTGTGGACCTTCAGAGTGTTGGTGAAACACAGAAATTGCATCGGGATTGAATACAACAGGCACCATGCGGACTTTTCTCCATGGAAGTAATATCTGAAACTGCCTACCCTGTGATCGTTTCCCGGAAGACCAGTAGTAGTTTCCGAAGTATATACGGAGGCATTCTGTAATCTGTGGACCTTCAGAATGTTGATGAAACGCAGAAATTGCGTCGGGAATGAATACATCAGGCACCATGCGACTCTTCTCACTGGAAGTGATGTCTCAAATTGTCTACGCTTTGATTGTTCCCTGGAAGACCAGTAGTAGTTCGCGAAGCACATCTGGAGGCATTCTGTAATCTGTGGACTTTCAGAGTGTTAATGAAACACAGAAATTGCATTGGGATTGAATACAACAGGAACCATCCGGACTTTTCTCCATGGGAGTAATGTCTCAAACTGTCTACGCTTTGATCGTTCCCTGGAAGACCAGTACTAGTTTTCGAAGCACATCTGGAGGAATTCTGTAATCTGCGGACCTTCAGAGTGTCGATGAAACACAGTAATTGCATCGGGATTGAATACAACAGGCACCATGTGGTCTTTTCTCCATGGGAGTAGAGTCTCAAACGAAGTACTCTTTGATCGTTCCCTGCAGGACCAGAAGTAGTTTGGAAGCATATCTGGACTCATTCCGTAATTTGTGGACCTTCAGAGTGTTGATGAAACACAGAAATAGCCTCGAGATTGAATACAACAGGCACCATGCGAACTCCTCTCCATGGGAGTAATATCTGAAACTGCCTACCCTGTGATCGTTTCCCGGAAGACCAGTAGTAGTTTCCGAAACATATATGGAGGCATTCTGTAATCTGTGGACCTTCAGAATGTTGATGAAACGCAGAAATTGCGTCGGGAATGAATACATCAGGCACCATGCGACTCTTCTCACTGGAAGTGATGTCTCAAATTGTCTACGCTTTGATTGTTCCCTGGAAGACCAGTAGTAGTTCGCGAAACACATCTGGAGGCATTCTGTAATCTGTGGACTTTCAGAGTGTTAATGAAACACAGAAATTGCATTGGGATTGAATACAACAGGAACCATCCGGACTTTTCTCCATGGGAGTAATGTCTCAAACTGTCTACGCTTTGATCGTTCCCTGGAAGACCAGTACTAGTTTTCGAAGCACATCTGGAGGAATTCTGTAATCTGCGGACCTTCAGAGTGTCGATGAAACACAGTAATTGCATCGGGATTGAATACAACAGGCACCATGTGGTCTTTTCTCCATGGGAGTAGAGTCTCAAACGAAGTACTCTTTGATCGTTCCCTGCAGGACCAGAAGTAGTTTGGAAGAATATCTGGACTCATTCCGTAATTTGTGGACCTTCAGAGTGTTGATGAAACACAGAAATAGCCTCGAGGTTGAATACAACAGGCACCATGCGAACTCGTCTCCATGGGAGTACTGTCTCAAACTGTCTACGATTTGATCGTTCCCTGGAAGACAAGTAGTATTTTCCGAAGCACATTTGGAGGCATTCTGTAAAATGTGGACCTTCAGAGTGTTGATGAAATACCGAAATTGCATCTTCTTTGAATACAACAGACACCATGCGGCCTTTTCCCCTTCACAGTAATGTCTCAAACTTTCTACGACTTGATCGTTCCGTGGAAGACCAGTAGTAGTTTCCGAAGCACATCTGGAGGCATTCTGAAATCTGTGGACCTTCAGAGTGTTGATAAATCACAGAAATTGCATCAGGATTGAATAAAACAGGTACCATGCGGACTTGTGTCAATGGGAGTAATATCTCAAACTGTCTACGCTTTGATCGTTCCCTGGAAGACCAGTAGTAGTTTCTGAAGAACATGTGGAGACGTTGTGTAGGATTTGGTCTTTCAGAGTGTTCATCAATCAGAGAAATTGCATCGCGATTGAATACAACAGGCACAAGGCGGACTTTTCTCAAAGGCAGTAACGTCGCAAACTGTCTACGATTTAATCGATTCCTGGAAGACCAGTAGTAGTTTCCAAAGCCCATCTGGAGGCATTTTCTAATGTGTGGACTATCAGAGTGTATATAAAACCCAAATATTGCATCGGTATTGAATACAACAGGCACCAGGAGGACTTTTCTCCAAAGGAGTAATGTCTAAAACTGTCTAAGCTTTGATCCATTCCTGGAAGACCAGTAGTAGTTTCCGAAGCCCATCTGGAGGCATTCTGTAATCTGTGGACCTTCAGAGTGTTGATGAAACACAAATATTGCATCGGTATTGATTACAACAGGCCCCATGCGGACTTTACTCAATAGGAGTAATGTCTCGATCTGTCTACGCTTTGATCGTTCCCTGGAAGACCAGTAGTAGTTTCTGAAGAACATGTGGAGACGTTGTGTAGTATTTGGTCCTTCAGAGTGTTGATCAAACAGAGAAATTGCATCGCGATTGAATACAAAAGGCACCATGCGGACTTTTCTCCATGGGAGTAATGTCTCAAACTGTCTACGCTGTAATCGTTCCGTGGAAGACCAGTAGCAGTTTCCGAAGCACATCTGGAGGCATTCTGTAATCTTAGGATCTTGACAGTGTTGATGAAACACAGAAATTGCCACTTGATTGAATGCAACAGGCACCATGCGGACTTTTCTCCATGGGAGTAATGTGTCAAACTGTCTACGCTTTGATCCATTCTTGGAAAACCAGTAGTACTTTCCGAAGCACATCTGGAGGCATTGTGTAATTTGTGGACCTTCAGAGTGTTGATGAAACACAGAAATAGACTCGAGATTGAATACAACAGGCACCATGCGGACATTTCTCCATTGGAGTACTGTCTCAAACTGTCTACGATTTCATCGTTCCCTGGAAGACAAGTAGTAGTTTCCGAAGCAATTTTGGAGACATTCTGTAAAATGTGGATCTTCAGAGTGTTGATGAAATACCGAAATTACATCTTCTTCGATTACAACAGACACCATGCGGCCTTTTCTCCTTCACAGTAATGTCTCAAACTGTCTACGCTTTGATCGTTCCGTGGGAGTCCAGTAGTAGATTCCGAAGCACATCTGGAGGCATTCTGTAATCTGTGGACCTTCAGAGTGTTGATGAAACACAGAAATTGCGTCAGGATGCAATGCAACAGGCACCATGCGGACTTGTGTATATGGGAGTAATGTCTCAAACTGTCTACGCTTTGATCGTTCCCTGGAAGACCGGTAGTAGTTTCCGAAGAACATCTGGAGGCGTTTTGTAGTATTTGGTCCTTCAGAGTGTTGATCAAACAGAGAAATTGCATCGCGATTAAATACAACAGGCACCAGGCGGACTTCTCTCCGAGGGAGTAATGTCTCAAACTGTCTACGCTTTGATCGTTCTCTGGAAGACCAGTATTAGTTTCCGAAGCACATCTGGAGGCGTTTTGTTACCTGTGGACCTTCAGAGTGTTGATTAAACACAGAAATTTCCTCGGGATTGAATACAACAGGCAACATTCGGACTTATGTCCATGCGAGTAATGTCTCAAACTGTCTACGCTTTAATCGTTCCGTTTAAGACCAGTAGTAGTTTCCGAAGCACATAAGGAGGCGTTCTGTAATCTGCGAACCATCACAGTGTTGACGAAACACAGAAATGGCATCGGGATTAAATTCAACAGGCACCATGTGGACTTTTCTCCATGGGAGTAATGTCTCAAACTGTCTACGCTTTGATCGTTCGCTGGAAGGCCAGTTGTAGTTTCCGAAACACATCTGGAGGCATTCTGTAATCTGTTGACCTTCAGAGAGTTGATGAAACTCATAAATTACATCGGGATTGAATACAACAGTCACCATCCGGCCTTTTCTCAATCGGAGTATTGTCTCCAACTGTCTAGGTTTTGATCGTTCCCAGGAAGTCTAGTAGAAGTTTCCGAAGCACATCTTCAGGCATTCAGTTGTCTGTCAACATTCAGAGTGTTGATGATACAGAAATTGCATGGGTATTGATTACAAAAGGCACCATGCATACTTTGCTCCATGGGAGTAATGTCTCAAACTGTCTAAGCTTTGATCCATTCTTGGAAGACCAGTAGGAGTTTCCGATGCACATCTGGAAGCATTGTGTAATTTGTGGACCTTCAGAGTGTTGATGAAACACAGAAATAGCCTCGAGATTGAATACAACAGGCACCATGCGGACTTTTCTCCAAAGGGCGTAATGTCTCAAACTGTCTGTCGTTGGATCGTTCCCTGGAATAACAGTAGTAATTTCCGAAGCACATTTGGAGGCATTCTGTAATCTGTGGACTTTCAGAGTGTTGATGAAACACAGAAATTGCATCGGGATTGAATACAACAGGCACCATGCAGACTTTTCTCCTTGATAGTAATGTCTCAAATTATCTACGTTTTGATCCTTCCCTGGATGAGCAGTAGTAGATTCCGAAGCACATCTGGAGGCATTCTGTAATCTGTGGACCTTCAGAGTGTTGATGAAACACAGAAATTGCGTCAGGATGCAATGCAACAGGCACCATGCGGACTTGTGTATATGGGAGTAATGTCTCAAACTGTCTACGCTTTGATCGTTCCCTGGAAGACCGGTAGTAGTTTCCGAAGAACATCTGGAGGCGTTTTGTAGTATTTGGTCCTTCAGAGTGTTGATCAAACAGAGAAATTGCATCGCGATTAAATACAACAGGCACCAGGCGGACTTCTCTCCGAGGGAGTAATGTCTCAAACTGTCTACGCTTTGATCGTTCTCTGGAAGACCAGTATTAGTTTCCGAAGCACATCTGGAGGCGTTTTGTTACCTGTGGACCTTCAGAGTGTTGATTAAACACAGAAATTTCCTCGGGATTGAATACAACAGGCAACATTCGGACTTATGTCCATGCGAGTAATGTCTCAAACTGTCTACGCTTTAATCGTTCCGTTTAAGACCAGTAGTAGTTTCCGAAGCACATAAGGAGGCGTTCTGTAATCTGCGAACCATCACAGTGTTGACGAAACACAGAAATGGCATCGGGATTAAATTCAACAGGCACCATGTGGACTTTTCTCCATGGGAGTAATGTCTCAAACTGTCTACGCTTTGATCGTTCGCTGGAAGGCCAGTTGTAGTTTCCGAAACACATCTGGAGGCATTCTGTAATCTGTTGACCTTCAGAGAGTTGATGAAACTCATAAATTACATCGGGATTGAATACAACAGTCACCATCCGGCCTTTTCTCAATCGGAGTATTGTCTCCAACTGTCTAGGTTTTGATCGTTCCCAGGAAGTCTAGTAGAAGTTTCCGAAGCACATCTTCAGGCATTCAGTTGTCTGTCAACATTCAGAGTGTTGATGATACAGAAATTGCATGGGTATTGATTACAAAAGGCACCATGCATACTTTGCTCCATGGGAGTAATGTCTCAAACTGTCTAAGCTTTGATCCATTCTTGGAAGACCAGTAGGAGTTTCCGATGCACATCTGGAAGCATTGTGTAATTTGTGGACCTTCAGAGTGTTGATGAAACACAGAAATAGCCTCGAGATTGAATACAACAGGCACCATGCGGACTTTTCTCCAAAGGGCGTAATGTCTCAAACTGTCTGTCGTTGGATCGTTCCCTGGAATAACAGTAGTAATTTCCGAAGCACATTTGGAGGCATTCTGTAATCTGTGGACCTTCAGAGTGTTGATGAAACACAGAAATTGCATCGGGATTGAATACAACAGGCACCATGCAGACTTTTCTCCTTGATAGTAATGTCTCAAATTATCTACGTTTTGATCCTTCCCTGGATGAGCAGTAGTAGTTTCCGAAGCACATATGGAGGCATTCTGTAATCTGTGGACCTTCAGTGTGTTGATGAAACACAGAAATTGCATCGGGATTCAATGCAAGAGGCACCATGCGGACTTTTCTCCATGGGAGTGATGTCTCAATATGTCTACACTTTGATCGTTCCCTGGGAGACCAGTAGTAGGTTCCGAAGCACATCTGGAGGCGTTGTGTAATCTGTGGTCCTTCAGAGTGTTGATGAAACACAGAAATTTCATAGCGATTGAATAGAACCGGCACCATGCTGACTTTTCTCCATGGGAGTAATGTCTCAAACTGTCTACGCTTTGATCGATTCCTGGAAGACCAGTAGTAGTTTCCGAAGCACATCTGGAGGCATTCTGTGATCCGTGGACCTTCAGAGTTTTGATGAAACAGAGAAATTGCATTGGGATTCAATACAACAGGCACCATGAGGGCTTTTCTCTATGGGAGTAATGTCTCAAACTGTCTACGCTTTGATCGATTCCTGGAACACCAGTAGTAGTTTCCGAAACACATCTGGAGGCTTCCTGTATTCTGTGGACGGTCAGAGTTTTGATGAAAGACAGAAATTGCATCGGGACTCAATGCAACAGCTCCATGCGTAATTTTTTCCATGGGAGTAATGTGCCAAACAGTCTACGCTCTGATCGTTCCCCGGAAGACTAGTAGTAGATATCGAAGCACATCTGGAGGCATTCTGTAATCTGTGGACCTTCAGAGTGTTGATGAAACACAGAAATTGCGTTGGGATTCAATGCAACAGGCACCATGCAGACTTTTCTCCATGGGAGTGATATCAGAAACTGTCTAGACTTTGATCGTTCCCTGGAACTCCCATAGTAGTTTCCGAAGCACATCTGGTGGCGTTGTGTAATCTGTGGAACTTCAGAGTGTTGATGAAACACAGAAATTGCATCGCGATAGAATACAACAGGCACCATGAGGACTTTTCTCCATGGGAGTAATGTCTCAAACTGTCTACGCTTTGATCGATTCCTGGAACACCAGTAGTATTTTCCGAAACACATCTGGAGGCTTCCTGTATTCTGTGGACGGTCAGAGTTTTGATGAAAGACAGAAATTGCATCGGGACTCAATGCAACAGCTCCATGCGTAATTTTTTCCATGGGAGTAATGTCCCAAACAGTCTACGCTCTGATCGTTCCCCGGAAGACTAGTAGTAGATATCGAAGCACATCTGGAGGCATTCTGTAATCTGTGGACCTTCAGAGTGTTGATGAAACACAGAAATTGCATCGGGATTCAATGCAACAGGCACCATGCAGACTTTTCTCCATGGGAGTGATATCAGAAACTGTCTACACTTTGATCGTTCCCTGGAACTCCCATTGTAGTTTCCGAAGCACATCTGGTGGCGTTGTGTAATCTGTGGACCTTCAGAGTGTTGATGAAACACAGAAATTGCATCGCGATAGAATACAACAGGCACCATGAGGACTTTTTCTCCATGGGAGTAATGTCTCAAACTGGCTACGCTTTGATCGTTCCCTGGAAGACCAGTAGTAGTTTCCGAAACACATGTGGAGTTGTTCTGTAATCGCTGGACCTTCAGAGTGTTAATGAGACACAGAAATTGCATTGGGATTTTATTCAACACTCACCATGCGGACTTTTTTCCATTTGAGTAATGTCTCAAACTGTCGAAGCAATGATCGATTCCTCGAAGACCAGTAGTAGTTTCCTAAGCACATCTGCAGGCATTCTCTAAACTGTCGACATTCAGAGTGTTGATGAAAACAGAATTTTCATCGGGATTAAATACAACAGGAACCATCCTGACTTTTCTCAATGGGAGTAATGTCTCAAACTGTCTACGCTTCGATCGTTCCCTGGAAGTCCAGTAGTAGTTTCCGAAGCACATCTAGAGGCATTCTGTAATCTGTGGACGTTTAGAGTGCTGATGCAATGCAATAATTGCATGGGGATTGAATACAACAGGCACCATGCGGACTTTTCTCTTTGGGAGTAAAGTCGCAAACTTTCTGCGCTTTGATCGTTATCTGGAAGACCACTAGTACTTTCCGAAGCACATTTCGAGGCGTTCCGTAATCTTTGAACCTTCAGAGTGCTGATGAAACACAGAAATGGCATCGGGATTGAATACAAGAGGCACCATGCGGACTTTTCTCCGTGGGAGTAATGTCTTAAAAGGTGTACGCTTTGATCGATTCCTGGAAGACCAGTGGTAGATACCGAAGCACATCTGGAGGCATTCTGTAATCTGTGGACCTTTAGAGTGTTGACGAAACACAGAAATTGCATGGGGATTGAATACAACAGGCAGCATGCTGACTTTTCTCCTTGGGAGTAATGTCTCAAACTGTCTACGCTTCGATCTTTCCCTGGAAGACCAGTAGTAATTTCAAAGAACATGTGGAGGCGTTCTGCAATCTGTGGACCTTCACAATGTTGATGAAACACAGAAATGGCATGGGGATTGAATACAACAGGCACCATGCGGACTTTTCTCCGTGGGAGTAATTTCTTAAACGGTCTACGCTTTGAACGATTCCCTGAAGACCAGTAGTAGTTTCCAAAGCACATCTGGAGGCATTCTGTAAGCTGTCGACCTTTAGAGTGTTGATGAAACCCAGAATTTGCATCGGGATTCAATGCAACAGGCACCATGCTGACTTTTCTCCAGGGGAGTAATGTCTCAAAGTGTCTACGCTTTGATCGTTCCCTGGAAGACTAGCAGAAGTTTAGGAAAAACATCTGGAGGCATTCTGTAATCAGTGGACGCTCAGAGTGTTGATGTAACACAGAAATTGCATCGGGATTGAATACAACAGGCACCATGCGGACTTTTCTCCTAGGGAGTAAAGTTTTAAACGGTTTACACTTTGATCGATTTCTGGAAGACCAGTAGTAGTGTCCGAAGCACATCTGGAGGCATTCTGTAATCTGTGGACCTTCAGAGTGTTGATGAAATACAGAAATTGCATCGGGATTGAATACAACAGGCACCATGTGGACCTTTCTCCATGGGTGCAATGTCTCAAACTGTCTATGCTTTGATCGTTCAATGGAAGAGCAGTAGTTGTTTCCGTAGCACATGTGGAGGCGTTCTGTAATCTGGGGACCTTCAGAGTGTTGATGAAACAAAGAAAATGCATCGGGATTGAATACAACAGTAACCATGCGGAACTTTCACCATGGGATTATGTCTCAAATTATCTACGCTATGAGCGATTCCTGGAAGACCAGTAGTAAATTACGAAGCACACCTGGAGGCATTCTGTAATTTGTGGACCTTCAGAGTGTAGATGAAACACTGAAGTGGCCTCGAGATTGAATACAACAGGAACCATGCGGACCTTTCTCCATGGGTGAAATGTCTCAAACTGTCTATGCTTTGATGTTTGTCTATGCTTTGATCGTTCCCTGGAAGATCAGTAGTAGTTTCCGAAACACATGTGGAAGCGTTCTGTCATCTTGCTGGCCTTCAGAGTGTTGATGAAACACAGAAATTGCCTCGAGATTGAATACAACAATCACCATGCGGACTATTCTCCACGGGAGTAATGTCTCAAACTGTCTACGCTTTGATCGTTCAATGGACACCAGTAGTAGTTTCCGATGCACGTCTGGTGGCATTCTGTAATCTGTCAACATTCTGAGTGTTGATCAAATACAGAAATTCCATCGGCTTTGAATGCAAAAGGCAACATGCAGGCTTTTTCCATGGGAGTAATGTCTCAAACTCTCTACGCTTCGATCGTTCCCTGGAAGACCAGTAGTATTTTCCGAAGTATATCTGTAGGCATTCTGTAATCTGTGGACCTTCAGAGTGTTGATTAAACACAAAAATTGCATCGTTATTGAATAGAAGAGTTACCATGCTGACTTTTCTCCAAGGGAGTAAAGTCTCAAAGTGTCTACGCTTTGATCGTTCCCTGAAGTCCAGTAGTAGTTTCCGAAGCACATCTGGTGGCATTGTGTACTTTGTGGACCTTCAGAGTGCTGATGAAACACAATCATTGCATCGGGATTGAAACAACAGTCACGATGAGGAATTTTCTCAATGGGAGTAATGTCTCAAACTGTCTACGCTTTGATTGATTCTTGGAAGACCAGTAGTAGCTTCCGAAGCACATCTGGAGGAATTGTGTAATTTGTGGACCTTCAGAGAGTTGATGAAGCACAGAAATAGCCGCGAGATTCAATACAACAGGCACCATGCGGACCTTTCTCCATGGGTGTAATGTCTCAAACATTCTACGATTTGATCGTTCCCTGGAAGACCAGTAGTAGTTTCCGAAGCACATTTGGAGGCATTCTGTAATCTGTGGACCTTCAGAGTGTTGATGAAATATCGAAATTGCATCGGCTTTGAATACAGCAGGCGCCATGCAGCCTTTTGTCCTTGGCAGTAGTGTCTCAAACTGTCTACGTTTTGATCGTTCTGTGGAAGACCAGTAGTAGCTTCCGAAACACATCTGGAGGCATTCTGTAATATGTGGAGCTTCAGAGTTTTGATGAAAGACAGAAATTGCGTCGGGACTCAATGCAACAGCTCCATGCGTAATTTTTTCCATGGGAGTAATGTCCCAAACAGTCTACGCTCTGATCGTTCCCCGGAAGACTAGTAGTAGATATCGAAGCACATCTGGAGGCATTCTGTAATCTGTGGACCTTCAGAGTGTTGATGAAACACAGAAATTGCATCGGGATTCAATGCAACAGGCACCATGCAGACTTTTCTCCATGGGAGTGAAATCAGAAACTGTCTACACTTTGATCGTTCCCTGGAACTCCCATTGTAGTTTCCGAAGCACATCTGGTGGCGTTGTGTAATCTGTGGACCTTCAGAGTGTTGATGAAACACAGAAATTGCATCGCGATAGAATACAACAGGCACCATGAGGACTTTTTCTCCATGGGAGTAATGTCTCAAACTGGCTACGCTTTGATCGTTCCCTGGAAGACCAGTAGTAGTTTCCGAAACACATGTGGAGTTGTTCTGTAATTGCTGGACCTTCAGAGTGTTAATGAGACACAGAAATTGCATTGGGATTTTATTCAACACTCACCATGCGGACTTTTTTCCATTTGAGTAATGTCTCAAACTGTCGAAGCAATGATCGATTCCTCGAAGACCAGTAGTAGTTTCCTAAGCACATCTGCAGGCATTCTGTAAACTGTCGACATTCAGAGTGTTGATGAAAACAGAAATTTCATCGGGATTAAATACAACAGGAACCATCCTGACTTTTCTCAATGGGAGTAATGTCTCAAACTGTCTACGCTTCGATCGTTCCCTGGAAGTCCAGTAGTAGTTTCCGAAGCACATCTAGAGGCATTCTGTAATCTGTGGACGTTTAGAGTGCTGATGCAATGCAATAATTGCATGGGGATTGAATACAACAGGCACCATGCGGACTTTTCTCTTTGGGAGTAAAGTCGCAAACTTTCTGCGCTTTGATCGTTATCTGGAAGACCACTAGTCCTTTCCGAAGCACATTTCGAGGCGTTCCGTAATCTTTGGACCTTCAGAGTGCTGATGAAACACAGAAATGGCATCGGGATTGAATACAAGAGGCACCATGCGGACTTTTCTCCGTGGGAGTAATGTCTTAAAAGGTGTACGCTTTGATCGATTCCTGGAAGACCAGTGGTAGGTACCGAAGCACATCTGGAGGCATTCTGTAATCTGTGGACCTTTAGAGTGTTGACGAAACACAGAAATTGCATGGGGATTGAATACAACAGGCAGCATGCTGACTTTTCTCCTTGGGAGTAATGTCTCAAACTGTCTACGCTTCGATCTTTCCCTGGAAGACCAGTAGTAATTTCAAAGAACATGTGGAGGCGTTCTGCAATCTGTGGACCTTCACAATGTTGATGAAACACAGAAATGGCATGGGGATTGAATACAACAGGCACCATGCGGACTTTTCTCCGTGGGAGTAATTTCTTAAACGGTCTACGCTTTGAACGATTCCCTGAAGACCAGTAGTAGTTTCCAAAGCACATCTGGAGGCATTCTGTAAGCTGTCGACCTTTAGAGTGTTGATGAAACCCAGAATTTGCATCGGGATTCAATGCAACAGGCACCATGCTGACTTTTCTCCAGGGGAGTAATGTCTCAAAGTGTCTACGCTTTGATCGTTCCCTGGAAGACTAGCAGAAGTTTAGGAAAAACATCTGGAGGCATTCTGTAATCAGTGGACGCTCAGAGTGTTGATGTAACACAGAAATTGCATCGGGATTGAATACAACAGGCACCATGCGGACTTTTCTCCTAGGGAGTAAAGTTTTAAACGGTTTACACTTTGATCGATTTCTGGAAGACCAGTAGTAGTGTCCGAAGCACATCTGGAGGCATTCTGTAATCTGTGGACCTTCAGAGTGTTGATGAAATACAGAAATTGCATCGGGATTGAATACAACAGGCACCATGTGGACCTTTCTCCATGGGTGCAATGTCTCAAACTGTCTATGCTTTGATCGTTCAATGGAAGACCAGTAGTTGTTTCCGTAGCACATGTGGAGGCGTTCTGTAATCTGGGGACCTTCAGAGTGTTGATGAAACAAAGAAAATGCATCGGGATTGAATACAACAGTAACCATGCGGAACTTTCACCATGGGATTATGTCTCAAATTATCTACGCTTTGAGCGATTCCTGGAAGACCAGTAGTAAATTACGAAGCACACCTGGAGGCATTCTGTAATTTGTGGACCTTCAGAGTGTAGATGAAACACTGAAGTGGCCTCGAGATTGAATACAACAGGAACCATGCGGACCTTTCTCCATGGGTGAAATGTCTCAAACTGTCTATGCTTTGATCGTTCCCTGGAAGATCAGTAGTAGTTTCCGAAACACATGTGGAAGCGTTCTGTCATCTTGCTTTCCTTCAGAGTGTTGATGAAACACAGAAATTGCCTCGAGATTGAATACAACAATCACCATGCGGACTATTCTCCACGGGAGTAATGTCTCAAACTGTCTACGCTTTGATCGTTCAATGGACACCAGTAGTAGTTTCCGATGCACGTCTGGAGGCATTCTGTAATCTGTCAACATTCTGAGTGTTGATCAAATACAGAAATTCCATCGGCTTTGAATACAAAAGGCAACATGCAGGCTTTTTCCATGGGAGTAATGTCTCAAACTCTCTACGCTTCGATCGTTCCCTGGAAGACCAGTAGTATTTTCCGAAGTATATCTGTAGGCATTCTGTAATCTGTGGACCTTCAGAGTGTTGATTAAACACAAAAATTGCATCGTTATTGAATAGAAGAGTTACCATGCTGACTTTTCTCCAAGGGAGTAAAGTCTCAAAGTGTCTACGCTTTGATCGTTCCCTGAAGTCCAGTAGTAGTTTCCGAAGCACATCTGGTGGCATTGTGTACTTTGTGGACCTTCAGAGTGCTGATGAAACACAATCATTGCATCGGGATTGAAACAACAGTCACGATGAGGAATTTTCTCAATGGGAGTAATGTCTCAAACTGTCTACGCTTTGATTGATTCTTGGAAGACCAGTAGTAGCTTCCGAAGCACATCTGGAGGAATTGTGTAATTTGTGGACCTTCAGAGAGTTGATGAAGCACAGAAATAGCCGCGAGATTCAATACAACAGGCACCATGCGGACCTTTCTCCATGGGTGTAATGTCTCAAACATTCTACGATTTGATCGATTCCTGGAAGACCAGTAGCAGTTTCCAAAGCACATCTGGAAACATTCTGTAATCTGTGGTCATTCAGAGAGTTGATGAAATACAGAAATTCCATCGGCTTTGAATACAACAGGCACCATGTGGACTTTTCTCCATGGGAGTAATGTCACAAACTGTCTACGCTTTGATCGATCACTGGAAAACCAGTGTAGTTTCTGGAGCAGATCTGGAGAAGTTGTGTAATCTGTGGTCCTTCAGAGTGTTGATGAAACACAGAAATTGCATGGGCATTGAATACGACAGGCACCATGCGGACTTATCCCCTTGGGAGTAATGTCTCAAACTGTCCACGCTTTGATCGTTCCCTGGAAGACCAGTAGTTGTTTCCGAAGCACATCTGGAGGCGTTGTGTAATCTTTGGTCCTTCAGAGTGTTGATCAAACAAAGAAATTGTATCGGGATTTAATTCAACGGCCACCATGCGGACTTTTCTCCATGGGAGTAATGTCTCAAACTGTCTACGCTTTGATCGATTCCTGGAAGACCAGTAATAGCTCCCAAAGCAAATCTGGAGGCATTCCGTAATCTGAGGACCTTCAGAGTGTAGATGAAACACAGAAATTGCGTCGGGATTGAATGCAACAGGCACCATGCGGTGTTTTCTTTATGGGAGTAAAAACTCAAACTGTCTACGCATTGATCGATTCAAGGAAGACCAGTTGCAGTTTCCATAGCACATCTGGAGGCATTCTGTAATCTGTGGACATTCAGAGTGTTGATGAAATACAGAAATTCCATCGGCTTTGAATACAACAGGCACCATGCGGACTTTTCTCCATGGGAGTAATATCTCAAACTGTCTACGCTTTGATCCTTTCCTGGAAGACTAGTGTAGTTTCCGGAGCAGATCTGGAGACGTTGTGAAATCTGTGGTCCTTCAGCGTGTTGATTAATCAGAGAAATTGCATCGTGATTGCATACAACAGGCACCATGCGCACTTTCCTTCTTGAGAGAAGTGTCTCAAACTGTCCACGCTTTGATCGTTATCTGGAAGACCAGTAGTAGTTTCCAAGCATATCTTTAGGCATTCTGTAATCTGTTGACCTTCAGAGTGTCGATGAAACACAGAAATTGCGTCGAGATTGAATACAACAGGCACCATGCGGACTTTTCTCCATGGGATGAATGTCTCAAACTGTCTACGATTTGATCATTACCTGAAGACCACTAGTAGTTTCCGAAGCACATCTGGAGGCATTGTGTAGTCTTTGGTCCTTCCGAGTGTTGATCAGACTGAGAAATGGTATCGGGATTGAATATAGCAGGCGCCATGCATACTTTTCTCCAAGGTTGTAATGTCTCAAACTGTCTACGCTTTGATCGTTCATTGGAAGACCAGTAGTAGTTTCCGAAGCACATGTGGACGAGTTCTGTAATCTGTGGACCTTCAGAGTGTTGATGAACACATAAATTGCATCAGGATTTAAGTCAAGAGGCACCATGAGGAATTTTCTCCATGGGAGTAATGTCCCAAACTGTCTACGTATTGATCGATTCCTGGAAGACCAGTAGTACTTTCCGAAGCACATCTGGCGGCATTCTGTAATCTGTGAACCTTCATAGTGTTGATGAAATTCAGAAATTGCTTCGGGATTGATTACAACGGGCACCATGCGGACTTTTCTTAATGGGAGTAATTTTTCAAACTGTCTAGCTTTGATCGTTCCCAGGAAGATCCGTAGTAGCTTCTGAAGCACATGTGGAGGCGTTGTGTAATTTGTGGACCTTCAGAGTGTTGATGAAACACAGAAATAGCCTCGAGATACGATACAAAAGGCACCATGCAAACTGTTCTCCATGGGGGTGATGTCTCAAACTGTCTACGTTTTGATCGTTACCTGGAAGACCAGTAGCAATTTCCAAAGCACAACTGCAGGCATTCTGTAACTGTGGACATTCATAGTGTTGATGAAATACAAAAATTCTATCGGCTTTAAATACAATAGTCACCATGTCTACTTTTCTCCAAGGGAGTAATGTCTCAAACTGTCTACGCTTTGATCGTTCAATGTAAGACCAGTAGAAGTTTCCGAAGCACATCTGAAGATATTCTGTTACCTGTGGACATTCAGAGTAATGATGAATTACAGAATTTCCAACGGCTTTGAATACAACAGGCACCACGCGGACTTTTCTCCATGGGAGTAATGTCTCAAACTGTCTACGCTTTGATCGTCCAATGGAAGACCAGTGGAAGTTTCCGAAGCACATCTTGGGGCATTCTGTAATTTGTGGACCTTCAGAGTGTTGATGAAACACAGAAATTGCCTCGAGATTGAATACAACAGGCACCATGCGGACTATTCTCAATCGGAGCAATGTCTCATACTGCTTACGACTTGATCGTTCCCTGGAAGACCAGTAGTAGTTTCCAAAGCACATTTGGACGTATTCTGTAACCTGTGGACATTCGGAGTGTTGATGAAATGCAGAATTTCCATCGGCTTTGAATACAACAGGCACCACGCGGACTTTTCTCCATGCGAGTAATGTCTCAGACTGTCTACCCTTTGAGCGTTCCCTGGAAGACCAGTAGTTGTTTCCGTAGCACATGTGGAGGCTTTCTGTAATCTGTGGACTATCAGAGTGTTGATGAAACACAGAAATTGCATGGGAATGAATACAACAGGCACCATGTGGACTTTTCTCCAAGGGAGTAATGTCTAAAACTGTCTACGCTATGATCGTTCAATGGAAGACCAGTAGAAGTTTCCGAAGCACATCTTGGGGCATTCAGTAATCTGTGGACCTTCAGAGAGTTGATGAAAAACAGAAATTGCATGGGGAGTGAATACAAGATACACCATGCGGACTTTTCTCCATGGGAGTAAGTCTCAAACTGTCTACGCTTCGATCGTACCCTGGAAGACCAGTAGTTGTTTCCGTAGCACATGTGGAGGCTTTCTGTAATCTGTGGACTATCAGAGTGTTGATGAAACACAGAAATGGCATCGGGATTGAATAAAACAATCACCGTGCGGAATTTTCTGCATCGGAGTAGTATCTCAAATTGTCTACGCTTTGATCGATTCCTGGAAGAGCAGTAGTAGCTTCCGAACCACATCTGGAGGCATTGTGTAATCTGTGGACCTTCAGAGTGTTGATGAAACACAGAAATACCCTCAAGATTGAATACAACAGGCACCATACGGACTGTTCTCCATGGGGGTAATGTCTCAAACTGTCTACGTTTTGATCGTTCTCTGGAAGACCAGTAGCAGCTTCCAATGCACATCAGGAGGCATTCTGTAATCTGTGGACATTCAGAGTGTTTGATAAATTACAGAAATTACATCGGCTTTGAATACAACAGGCACCACGAGGACTCTTCTCCATTGGAGTAATGTGTCAATCTGTCTACGCTTTCATCGTTAACTGGAAGACCAGTAGATGATTCCGAAACACATCTTGAGGCATTCTGTAATCTGTGGACCTTTAGAGTGTTGATGAAACACAGAAAATGCATTAGAATGGAATACAACAGGCACCATGCGGACTTTTCTCCTTGGGAGTAATGTCTCAAACTGTCAATGTTTGATCGTTATCTGGAAGTCCAGTAGAAGTTTCCGAAGCATATCAGGAGGCATTCTGTAATCTGTGGACCTTCTGAGTGTTAATGAAACCCAGATATTGCATCGGGATTCAATGCAACAGTCACCATGCGGACTTTTCTCCTTGGGAGTAATGTCTCAAACTGTCTACGCTTTGATCGATTCCAGGAAGACCAGTAATAGCTCCGAAAGCACATCTTTAGGCATTCCGTAATCTTTGGGCCTTCAGAGTGTTGATGAAATACAGAAATTGCGTTGGGATAGCATACAACAGGCACTATGCAGACTTGTGTCCATGTGAGTAATGTCTGAAACTGTCTACGATTTGATCGTTCCCTGGAAGACCAGTAGTAGTTTCCGAAGCACATGTGGACGCGTTCTGTAATCTGTGGACCTTCAGAGTGTTGATGAAACACATAAATTGCATCAAGATTTAAGTCAAGAGGCACCATGAGGAATTTACTCCATGGGAGTAATGTCCCAAACTGTATACGTATTGATCGATTCCTGGAAGACCAGTAGTACTTTCCGAAGCACATCTCGAGGCATTCTGTAATCTGTGAACCCTCAGAGTGTTGATGAAATTCAGAAATTGCTTCGGGATTGATTACAACGGGCACCATGCGGACTTATCTCAATGGGAGTAATTTTTCAATCTGTCTACGCTTTGATCGTTCCCTGGAAGACCAGTAGTAGTTTCCGAAGCACATGTGGACGCGTTCTGTAATCTGTGGACGTTCAGAGTGTTGATGAAACAAAGAAATTGCATCGGGATTGAATACAACAGGCACCATGCGGAATTTTCTGCATCTGAGTAGTATCTCAAATTGTCTACGCCTTGATCGATTCCTGGAAGAGCAGTAGTAGCTTCCAAAGCGCATCTGGAGGCGTTGTGTAATTTGTTGACCTTCAGAGTGTTGATGAAAAACAGTAATAGACTCGACATTGAATACAAAAGGCACCATGCGGACTGTTCTCCATGGGGGTGATGTCTCAAACTGTCTACGTTTTGATCGTTCCCTGGAAGACCAGTAGCAATTTCCAAAGCACAATAGCAGGCATTCTGTAACTGTGGAGTGTTGATGAAATACAATAAATTCTATCGGCTTTGAATACAATAGGCACCATGTCGACTTTTCTCCAAGGGAGTAATGTCTCAAACTGTCTACGCTTTGATCGTTCAATGGAAGACCAGTAGAAGTTTCCGAAGCACATCTTGGGGCATTCAGTAATTTGTGGACCTTCAGAGTGTTGATGAAACACAGAAATTGACTCGAGATTGAATACAACAGGCACCATGCGGACTATTCTAGATCGGAGCAATGTCTCAAACTGCTTACGACTTGATCGTTCCCTGTAAGACCAGTAGTAGTTTCCAAAGCACATTTGGAGATATTCTGTAACCTGTGAACATTCGGAGTGTTGATGAAATACAGAATTTCCATCGGCTTTGAACACAACAGGCACCACGCGGACTTTTCTCCATGGGAGTAATGTCTCGGACTGTCTACTCTTTGAGCGTTCCCTGGAAGACCAGTAGTAGTTTCCGAAGCACATCTGGAGGCATACTGTAATCTGTACACATTCAAAGTGTTGATGAAACACAGAAATTGCATGGGATTGAATACAACAGGCACCATGTGGACTTTTCTCCAAGGGAGTAATGTCTCAAACTGTCTACGCTTTGATCGTTCAATGGAAGACCAGTAGAAGTTTCCGAAGCACATCTTGGGGCATTCAGTAATCTGTGGACCTTCAGAGTGTTGATGAAAAACAGAAATTGCATGGGGATTGAATACAAGAGGCACCATGTGGACTTTTCTCCATGGGAGTAAGTCTAAAACGGTCTACGCTTCGATCGTACCCTGGAAGACCAGTAGTTGTTTCCGTAGCACATGTGGAGGCTTTCTGTAATCTGTGGACCTTCAGAGTGTTGATGAAACATAGAAATTGCATCGGGATTGTATACAACAGACACCATGCGGAATTCTCTCCATCGCAGTAATGCCTCAAATTGTCTACGCTTTGATCGATTCCTGCAAGACCAGTAGTAGCTTCCGAAGCACATCTGGAGGCATTGTGTAATTTGTGGACCTTCAGAGTGTTGATGAATCATAGAAATAGAATCGAGATTGAATACAGCAGGCACCATGCGGAATATTGTCCATGGGGGTAAAGTCTCAAACTGTCACCGCTATGATCGTTCCCTGGAAGACCAGTAGCAGTTTCCAAAACATCTTGAGGCTTTCAGTAATTTGTGGACCTTTAGAGTGTTGATGAATCAGAAAAATTGCATGGGGATTGAATACAACAGGCACCATGCGGAATTGTCTCCTTGGGAGTAATGTCTCAAACTGTCTACGCTTTGATCGTTATCTGGAAGACCAGTAGAAGTTTCCCAAGCATATTTGGAGCCATTCTGTAATCTGTGGGCATTCAGAGTGTTGATAAATTACAGAAATTCGATCGGCTTTGAATACAACAGGCACCATGAGGACTTTTCTCCATGGGAGTAATGTCTCAAACTGTCTACGATTTCATCGTTCCCTGGAAGACCAGTAGAAGATTCCGAAGCACATCTTGAGGCATTCGGTAATCTGTGGACTTTTAGAGTGTTGATGAAACACTGTAATTGCATCGGAATTAAATACAACAGGCACCATGCGGACCTTTCTCCTTGGGAGTAATGTCTCAAATTGTCTACGCTTTGATCGTTATCTGGAAGACCAGTAGATGTTTCCGCAGCATATCTGGAGGCATTCTGTAATCTGTGGACCTTCGGAGTGTTGATGAAACCCAGAAATTGCATCGAGATTGAATACAACAGTCACCATGCGCACTTTCCTCCATGGGAGTAATGTCTTAAACAGTCTACGCTTTGATCGTTCCCTGCAAGACCAGTAGCAGTTTCCGATGCACATCTGGGGGCATTCTGTAACCTGTGGATGTTCAGAGTGCTGATGAAACACAAACATTGCATCGGGATTGATTACAACAGGCACCATTCGGACTTGTGTCCATGGGAGTGATGTCTCAAACTGTCTACGCTTTGATCGTTCCCTGGAAGACCAGTAGTAGCTTCCGAATGACATCTGGCGGCGTTGTGTAATCGTTGGTTCTTCAGAATGTTGTTCAAACAAAGAAATTGCATCAGGATTGAATACAACAGGCTCCATGCGGCCTTTTCTCCAAGTGAGTTATGTCTCAAACTGTTACGTTTTGATCGTGCCTTGGAAGACCAGTAGTAGTTTCCGAAGCACATCTGGAGGCTTTGTGTAATATATGGACCTTCAGATTGTTGATGAAACACAGTAATAGCCTCGAGATTGAATACAACAGGCACCATGCGGACATTTCTCCGTTGGAGTACTGTCACAAACTGTCTACGATTTAATCGCTCTGTGGGTTTCCAGTAGTAGTTTCCGAAGCTCATCTGGAGGCATTATGTAACCTGTGGATGTTCAGAGTACTGATGAAACACAAACATTGCATCGGGATTGATTACAGCAGGCACCATTCGGACTTTTCTCCATCGGAGTAATGTCTCAAACTGTCTACGATTTGATCCTTCCCTGGAAGACAAGTAGAAGTTTCCGAAGCACATCTGAAGGCATTTTGTAATCTGTGGACATTCAGAGTGTTGATGAAATATAGAAATTCCATCGGCTTTGAGTACAACAGGCACCATGCGGACTTTTCTCGATGGGAGTAATGTCTCAAATGTCTACTATTTAATCGTTCCCTGGAAGACAAGTAGTAGTTTCCGAAGCACATTTGGAGGCGTTCAGTAAAATGTGGACCTTCAGAGTCTTGATGAAATATCGAAATTGCATCGGTATTGAATACAACAGGCTCCATGCGGACTTTTCTCCATGTTAGTAATGTCTCATTCTATGATTCGATCGTTCTGTGGAAGACCAGTAGTAGTTTCCGAAGAACATTTGGGGGCGTTGTGTTATCTTTGGTCCTTCAGAGTGTTGATGAAACACAGAAATTGCACCAGGATTGAATACAACAGGAACCATGCGGACTTGTGTCAATGGGAGTAATGTCTCAAACTGTCTACGCTTTAATCGTTCCCTGGAAGACCAGTAGTAGTTTCCGAAGAACATCTGGAGGCGTTTTGTAGTATTTGGTCCTACAGAGTGTTGATCAAACAGAGAAATTGCATCGCTAATAAATACAACAGGCACCAGGCGGGCTTTTCTCCAAGGGAGTAATGTCTCAAACTGTCTACGCTTTGATCGATTCCTGGAAGCCCAGTAGTAGTTTCTGAAGCCCATCTGGACCCATTCTGTAATGTGTGGACTATCAGAGTGTATATGAAACACAAATATTGCATCGGTATTGAATACAACAGGCACCATGCAGACTTTTATCCATGGGAGTAGTGTCTCAAATTATCTATGTTTTGATCGTTCCCTGCAAGACCAGTAGTAGATTCCGAAGAACATATGGGGGCGTTGTGTAATCTGTGGACCTTCAGAGTGTTGATGAAACACAGAAATGGCATCGGGATTTAATTCAACTGGCACCATGCGGACTTTTCTCCATGGAAGAAATGTCTCAAACTATCTTCGATTTGATCGTACCCTGGCGGACCAGTAGTAGTTTCCGATGCACATCTGGAGACATTCTGAAATCTGTGGGCTAACTGAGTGTTGATGAAACACAGAAATTGTATCGGGATTGAATAAAACAATCACCGTGCGTAATTTTCTCCATGGGAGTAATGTCCCAATCTGTCCACGTTTCGATCGTTCCCTGGAAGACCAGTAGTAGTTTCCGAAGAACATCTGGAGGGATTCTGTAATTTGTGAGCCTTCATATTGTTGATGAAATTCAGAAATTGCGTCGGGATTGAATACAACGGGCACCATGCGGACTTTTCTCCATGGGAGTAATGTTTCAAACTGTCTACGCTTTGATCTTTCCCTGGAAGACCAGTAGTAGCTTCCGAAGGACATGTGGAGGCGTTCTGTAATCTGTGGACCTTCAGAGTGTTGATGAAACAAAGATATAGCCTCAAGATTGTATACAACAGGCACCTTGCGGACTGTTCTCCATGGGGGTAATGTCTCAAACTGTCTACGTTTTGTTCGTTTCCTGGATGACCAGTAGCAGCATCCAATTCACATCAGGAGGCATTTTGTAATCTGTGGACATTCAGAGAGTTGATAAATTACAGAAATTCCTTCGGCTTTGAATACAACAGGCACCATGAGGACTTTTCTCCATGGGAGTAATGTGTCAAACTGTCTACGCTTATATCGTTCCCTGGAAGACCAGTAGTAGTTTCCGAAGAACATCTGGAGGCATTCTGGAATCTGTGGACTATCAGAGTGTTGATGAAACACAGAAATTGCATCGGAATTGAATGCAACAGGCACCATTCGGACTTTTCTCCACTGGAGTAATGTCTCAAATTATCTACGCTTTGATCGTTCTCTGGAGGACCAGTAGTAGTTTCCGAAGCACATGTGGAGGCATTCTGTAATCTGTGGACTATCAGAGTGTTGATGAAACACAGAAATTGCATCGGGATTGAATACAACAATCACCGTACGGACTTTTCTCCATGGGAGTAATGTCCCAAACTGTCTACGCTTCGATCGTTCCCTGGAAGACCAGTAGAAGTTTCCGAAGCACATCTTGAGGCATCCAGTAATCTGTGGACCTTTAGAGTGTTGATGAAACACAGAAATGGCATTAGGATGGAATACAACTGGCACCATGCGGACTTTTCTCCTTGGGAGTAATGTCTCAAACTGTCTATGCTTTGACCGTTATCTGGAAGTCCATTAGAAGTTTCCGAAGCACATCTGGAGGCATTCTGTAATCTGTGGACATTCAGAGTGTTGATGAAACAAAGATATTGCATCGGGATTGAATTCAACAGACACCGTGCGGAATTTTCTCCATCGGAGTAATGTCTCAAACTGTCTACGATTTGATGGATACCAGGAAGACCAGTAATGGCACCCAAAGCACATCTGGAGGCATTCTGTAATCTGTGGACCTTCAGATTGTTGATGAAACACAGAAATTGCCTCGAGATTGAATACAACAGGCACAATGCGGACTATTCTCCATGGGAGCAATGTCTCAAACTGTCTACGCTTTGATCGTTCAATGGATACCAGTAGTAGTTTCTGAAGCACATCTTGAGGCATTCAGTAATCTGTGGACCTTCAGAGTGTTGATGAAAAACAGAAATTGCATGGGGATTGAATACAATAGGCACCATGCGGACTTTTCTCCATGGGAGTAATATCTCAAACTGTCTACGCTTCGATCGTACCCTGGAAGAGCAGTAGTTGTTTCCGTAGCACATGTGTAGGCGTTCTTTAATCTGTGGACCATTAGAGCGTTGATGAAACACAGAAATTGCATCGGAATTTAATACAACAGTAACCATGCGGACTTTTCTCCATGGGGTAATGTCTCATATTGTCTACGCTTTGATCGTTATCTCGAAGACCAGTAGATGTTTCCGAAGCATATGTGGAGGCATTCTGTAATCTGTGGACCTTCGGAGTGTTGATAAAACCCAGAAATTGCATCGGGATTCAATTCAACAGTCACCATGCGGACTTTTCCCCATGGGAGTAATTTCTCAAACTGTCTACGCTTTTATTGACTCTTGGAAGGCCAGTAATAGCTCCCAAAGCACATCTTGAGGCATTCCGTAATCTGTGGTCCTTCAGAGTGTTGATGCAAAGAAATTGCATCGGGATTGAATACAACAGACACCATGCGGAATTTTCTCCATCGGAGTAATGTCTCCAATTGTCTACGCTTTGAACGATTCCTGGAAGACCAGTAGTTGTTTCCGAAGCACATCTGGAGGCATTCTGGATTCTGTGGACAATTAGAGTGTTGCTGAAACACGGAAATTTCATCGGGATTGAATACAACATTCACCATGCGGACTTTTCTCCATGGGATTAATTCTCAAACAGTCTACACTTTGATCGTTCCCTGGAGTACCAGTAGTAGTTTCCGAAGCACATCTGGAGGAATTCTGTAATCTGTGGACCTTCAGAGTGTTGTTGAAATACCGAAATTGCATCTTCTTTGAATACAACTGGCACCATGCGGTCTTTCCTCCTTGGCAGTAATGTCTCAAACTGTCAATTCTTTGATCGTTCCCTGGAATACCAGTAGTAGTTTCCGAAGCACATCTGGATGCGATCTGTATCCTGTGGACCTTCAATGTGTTGATGAAACACAGAAATTGCATCGGGATTTATTTCAACAGGTACCATGAGGACTTTTCCCATGGGAGTAATGTCTCAAAATGTCTACGCTTCGATCTTACTCTGGGAGACCAGTAGTTGTTTCCGTAGCACATGTTGAGGCGTTCTGTAATCTGTGGACCTTCAGAGTGTTCATAAAACAAAGAAATTGCATCGGGTTTGAATACAACAGGCACCATGCGGATTTTCTCCATGAGAGAAATGTCTCAAACTGTCTACGATTTGATAGTTCCCTGGAAGACCAGTAGCAGTTTCGAAAACACATCTGGAGGCATTCTGTAATCTGTGGACATTCTGAGTGTTGATGAAATACAGAAATTCCATTGGCTTTGTTACAACAGGCACCATGCGGACTTTCCTCCTTGGGAGTAATGTCTCAAACTGTATACGCTTTGATCGATTCCTGGATAACAGGAACAGCTGCCAAACCACATCTCGAGGCATTCCGTAATCTGTGGACCTACAGAGTGTAGAGGAAACACAAAAACTGCATCGGCATTAAATACAAAAAGCACCATGCATACTTTTCTCCATGGGAGTAATATCTCATACTGTCTATGCTTTGATCGTTCCCTGGATTACCAGAAGTAGTTTCCGAAGCACATGTGGAGGCGTTGTGTAATATGTAGACCTTGAGAGTGTTGATGAAACACTGATATTGCATCGGGATTGAATACAAAAGACACCATGCGGAAGTTTCTCCATCGTAGTACTGTCTCAAATTGTCTACGCTTTGATCGATTAATGGAAGAACAGTAGTAGCTTGCAAGGCACATCTCGAGGCAATTTGTAATTTGTGGACCTTCAGAGAGTTGATGAAACACAGAAATTGCCTCGAGATTGAATACAACAGGCACCTTACGAACTTTTCTCCATGGGAGTAATGTCTCAAACTGTCTACGCTTCGATCGTTCCCTGGAAGACCAGTAGTAGTTTCCGAAGCACATCTGGAGGCATTCTGTAATCTATGGACCTTCTGAGTGTTGATGACACACATAAATTGCATCAGGATTCAATTCAAGAGGCACCATGAGGAATTTTCTCCATGGGAGTAATGTCTCAAACTGTCTACGCTTTGATGGATACCTGGAAGACCAGTAATAGCACCCAAAGCACATCTGGAGGCATTCTGTAATCTGTGGACCTTCAGAGTGTTGATGAAACAAAGAAATTGCATCTGGATTGAATACTACAGACACCATGTGGAATTTTCATCATCGGAGTATTGTCTCAAATTGTCTACGCTTTGATCGTTCACCAGAAGACCAGTAGTAGTTTCCCAAGCACATCTGGAGGCATTGTGTAATCTGTGGACTATCAGAGTGTTGAAGAAACAAAGAAATTGCATCGGGATTGAATACAACAGACACCATGCGGAATTTTCTCCATCGGAGTAATGTCTCAAATTGCCTACGCTTTGATCGATTCCTGAAAGATCAGTAGTAGCTTCCGAAGCACATCTGGAGGCATTGTGTAATTTGTGGACCATCAGAGTGTTGATGAAACACAGAAATTGCCTCGAGATTGAATACAACAGGCACCATGCGGACTATTCTCCATAGGAGCAATGTCCCCCAACCGTCTACGCTTTGATCGTTCAATGGAAGACCAGTAGAAGTTTCCGAAGCACATCTGGAGGTATTCTGCAATCTGTGGACATTCAGAGTGTTGATGAAATACAGAAATCCATCGGCTTTGAATACAACAGGCACCACGAGGACTTTTCTCCATGGGACTATGTCTCAGACTGCCTACGCTTTGATCGATTCCTGGAAGACCAGTAGTTGTTTCAGAAGCACATCTGGAGACATTCTGGATTCTGTGGAATATCAGAGTGTTGCTGAAAAACGGAAATTTCATCGGGATTGAATACAACATTCACCATGCGGACATTTCTCCATGGGATTAATTCTCAAACTATCTACGCATAGATCGTTCCGTGGAGTACCAGTAGTAGTTTCCGAAGCACATCGGGAGGCATTCTGTAATCTGTGGACTATCAGAGTGTTGATGAAATACCGAAATTGCATCTTTTTTGAATACAACTGGCACCATGCTATCTTTCCTCCTTGGCAGTAATGTCTCAAACTGTCAACGCTTTGATCGTTCCGTGGAAGACCAGTAGTAGTTTCCGAAGCACATCTGGAGGCGATCTGTAACCTGTGGACCTTCAGTGCGTTGATGAAACACAGAAATTGCAACGGGATTTATTTCAACAGGTAGCATGCGGACTTTTCTCCATGGGAGTAATGTCTCGACTATCTACGTTTTGATCGTCCCCTGGAAGACCAGTAGTAGATTTCGAAGCACAGCTGGAGGCATTCTGTAATGTGTGGACCCTCAGAGTGTTGATGAAACACAGAAATTGCATCGGGATGGAATACAACTGGCACCATGCGGACTTTTTTCCATGGGAGTAATGTTTCAAACTGTCTACGCTTTGATCGATTCCTGGAAGACCGGTAGTGGTTTTCGAAGCACATTTGGAGGCATTCTGTAATCTGTGGACCTTCAGAGTGTTGATGAAACACAGAAATTGCGTAGGGATTGAATGCAACAGGCATTATGCGGACTATTCTCCATGGGAGTAATGTCTCAAACTGTCTACGCTTTGATCGTTCCGTTGAAGACCAGTAGTAGATTCCGAAGATCATATGGAGGCATTCTGTAATCTGTGGACCTTCAGAGTGTTGATGAAACACATAAATAGCGTCGAGATTGAATACAACAGGCACCATGCGGACTTTTTTCCATGGGAGTAATGTTTCAAACTGTCTACGCTTTGATCGTTCCCAGCATGAGCAGTGGAAGTTTCCGAAGCACATCGTGAGGCATTCAGTAACCTGTGGACCCTTTGAGTGTTGATGAAACACAGAAATTGCATCGGGATTGAATACAACAGGCACCATGTGAAATTTTCTCCATTGGAGTAATGACTCAAACTGTCTACGCTTTGAACGTTATCTGGAAGACCAGTAGTAGTACCCGAAGCATATCTGGAGTCATTCTGTAATCTGTGGACCTTCAGAGTGTTGAAGAAACAAAGAAATTGCATCGGGATTGAATACAACAGACACCATGCGGAATTTTCTCCATCGGAGTAATGTCTCAAATTGTCTACGCTTTGATCGATTCCTGGAAGACCAGTAGTTGTTTCAGAGGCACGTCTGGAGACATTCTGGATTCTGTGGAATATCAGGGTGTTGCTGAAACATGGAAATTTCATCGGGATTGAATACAACATTCACCATGCGGACTTTTCTCCATGGGATTAATTCTCAAATTATCTACGCTTCGATCGTTCCGTGGAGTACCAGTATTAGTTTCCGAAGCACATCTGGAGGCATTCTGTAATCTGTGGACTATCAGAGTGTTGATGAAATACCGAAATTGCATCTTTTTTCAATACAACCGGCACAATGCGGCCTTTTCTATTTGGCAGTAATGTCTCAAACTATCTACGCTTTGATCGTTCCGTGGAAGACCAGTAGTATATTCCGAAGCACATCTGGATGCATTCTGTAATCTGTGGACATTCATGGTGTTGATGAAATTCCGAAATTGCATCGGCTTTGAATACAACAGGCACCATGCGGTCTTTCCTCCTTGGCAGTAATGTCTCAAACTGTCAACGCTTTTATCGTTCCGTTGAAGACCAGTAGTAGATACCGAAGATCAAATGGAGGCATTCTGTAATGTGTGGACCTTCAGAGTGTTGATGAAACACATATATAGCGTCGAGATTGAGTACAACAGGAACCATGCGGACTTTTCTCCATGGGAAAAGTCTCAAACTGTCTACGTTTTGATCGATTCCTGGAAGACCAGTAGTAGTTTCCGAAGCACATCTGGAGGCATTCTGGAATCTGGGGACTATCAGAGTGTTTATGAAACACAGAAATTGCATCGGGATTGAATACAACAGGAACCATGCGGACTTTTCTCCATGGGAGTAATGTCTCAAACTATCTACGTTTCGATCGTTCACTGGAAGGCCAGTAGTAGTTTGCGAAGCACATCTGGAGGCATTCTGTAATCTGTGAACCTTCAGAGTGTTGATGAAATACAGAAATTGCGTCTGCAATGTATACAACAGGCACCATGCGGAATATTCTCCATTGGAGTAATGTCTCAAACTGTCTACGCTTTGATCGATCCCTGGAAAACCTGTAATAGCTCCCAAAGCACATCTGGAGGGATTCCTCAATCTGTGGACTTTCAGAGTGTAGATGAAACACAAAAATTGGATCGGCATTGAATACAACAGGCACCATGCGGACTCTTCTCCATGGGAATAATGTCTCAAACTGACTACGCTTCGATTGTTCCCTTCAAGTCCAGTAGTAGTTTCCGAAGCACATCTGGAGGCATTCCGTTACCTGTGGCCCTTCAGAGTGTTGATGAAATACCGAAATTGCATCATCTTTGAATCCAACATTCACCATGCCGCCGTTTCTCCTTGGCAGTAATTTCTCAAACTGTCTACGCTTTGATCGTTCCGTGGAAGACCAGTAGTATATTCCGATGCACATATTGAGGCATTCTGTAATCTGTGGACCATCAGAGTGTTGAGGAAACACAGAAATTACATCGGGATTGAATACAACAGGCACCATGCGTACTTGTGTCCATGGGAGTAATGTCTCAAACTGTCAACGCTTTGATCGTTCCCTGGAAGACCAGTAGTAGTTTCCAAAGAGCATCTGGAGTTGTTGTGTAGTCTTTGGTCATTCAGAGTGTTGATAAAACGTAGAAATTGTATCGCGATTGAATATAACAGGCACCATTAGGACTTTTCTCCAATTGAGTAATGTCTCAAACTGTCTACGCTTTGATCGTTCATTGGAAGACCAGTAGTAGTTTCCGAAGCACATTTGGAGACATTCTGTAATCTGTGAAATTCCGAGTGATGATGAAATACCCAATTTGCGTCGGGATTGAATACAACAGGCACCATGCGGACTTTTCTCCATTGGAGTAAGGTCTCAAACTGTCTACGCTTTGATCGATTCCTGGAACACCTGTAATAGCTCCCAAAGCACATCTGGAGGAATTCCGCAATCTGTGGACCTTCAGAGTGTAGATGAAACACAAAAATTGTATCGGCATTGAATACAACAAACACCATGTGGACTCTTCTCCATGGGAACAATGTCTCAAACTGACTACGCTTCGATCGTTCCCTGGACCACCAGTAGTAGTTTCCGATGCACATCTGGAAGCATTCTGTAATCTGTGGACCTTCAGAGTGTTGATGCAATACCGAAATTGCATCGGCTTTGAATACAACAGGAACCATGCGGTCTTTTCTCCTTGGCAGTAATGTCTCAAACTGTCTACGCTTTGATCGTTATATGGAAGACCAGTAGTAAATTACGAAGCACATCTGGAGGCATTCTGTAATCTGTGAACATTCAGAGTGTTGATAAAACAAAGAAATTGCATCGGGATTGAATACAACAGACACCATGCCTAATTTTCTCCATCGGAGTAATGTCTCAAATTGTCTACGCTTAGATCGTTCCCAGCATGAGCAGTGGAAGTTTCCGAAGCACATCGTGAGGCATTCAGTAACCTGTGGATCTTTAGAGTGTTGATGAAACACAGAAATTGCATCGGGATTGAATACAACAGGCACCATGTGAATTTTTCTCCATTGGAGTAATGACTCAAACTGTCTACGCTTTGAACGTTATCTGGAAGACCAGTAGTAGTACCCGAAGCATATCTGGAGTCATTCTGTAATCTGTGGACCTTCAGAGTGTTGATGAAACCCAGAAATTGCATCGGGATTCATTGCAACAGGCACCTTGCGGACTTTTCTCCATGGGAGTAATGTCTCAAACTGTCTACGATCTGATCGATTTATGGAACCCCAGTAATAGCTCCCAAAGCACCTCTGGGGGCATTCCATAATCTGTGGACCTTCAGAGTTTAGATGAAACACAAGAATTGCATCGGCATTGAATACAATAATCACCATGAGTACTTTTCTCCATGGGAGTAATGTCTCGAAATGTCTACGATTTGATCGTTCCGTGGAAGACCAGTAGTAGTTTCCGAAGCACATCTGGAGGCATTCTGTAATCTGAGGACCATCAGAGTGTTGATGAAACACAGAAATTGCATCGGGATTGAATACAACAGGTACCATGCGGACTTGTGTCCTTGGGAGTAATGTCTCAAACTGTATACGCTTTGATCGTTCCCTGGAAGACGAGTAGTAGTCCCCGAAGAGCATCTGGAGGCGTTGTGTAATCTTTGGTCATTCAGAGTGTTGATCAAACAGAGAAATTGTATCGGGATTGAATATATCAGGCACCATTAGTAATTTTCTCCATGGGAGTAATGTCTCAAACCGTCTACGATTTGATCGTTACCTGGAAGACCAGTAGTAGTTTCCGAAGCAAATTTGGAGGCATCCTGTAATGTGTGGACCATCAGAGTGTTGATGAAATACCGAAATTGCAACGGCTTTGTATACAATACGCACCATGCGGCCTTTTCTCCTTGGCAGTAAAGTCTCAAACTGTCTACGCTTTGATCGTTCCGTGGAAGACCAGTAGTAGTTTCCGAAGCACATATGGAGGCATTCTGTAATCTGTGGATCTTCAGAGTGTTGATGAAACAAAGAAATAACCTCGAGATTGAATACAACAGGCACCATGCGGACTTTTCTCCATGGGAGTAATGTCTCAAACTGTCAACGCTTTGATCGTTCCCTGGAATACCAGCAGTAGTTCCCGAAGCACTTCTGGAGGCATTCTGTAATCTGTAGACCTTCAGAGTGTTGATGAAACACAGATATTGCATCGGGATTGAATACAACAGGCTCCATGCGGACTTTCCTCCATGGGAGTAATGTCTCAAACTGTCTACGCTTTGATCGTTATTTGGAAGACCAGTAGAAGTTTCCGAAAAACATCTTGAGGCATTATGTAATCAGTGGACCTTCAGAGTGTTGATGAAACACAGAAATTGCATCGGGATTGAATAAAACAGGCACCATGTGGAATTTTCTCCATTGGAGTAGTGTCTCAAACTTTCTACGCTTTGATCGTTCCCAGGAAGACCAGTGGTAGTTTCCGAAGCACATCTAGAGGCATTCTGCAACCTGTGGACTATCAGAGTGTTGATGAAACACAGAAATTGCATCGGGATTGAATACAACAGGCACCATGCCGACTTTTCTCCATGGAAGTAATGTCTCAGACTGTCTACGCTTTGATCGTTCCCTGGATGACCAGTATAAGTTTCTGAAGCACATCGTGAGGCATTCAGTAATCTGTGGACCTTTAGAATGTTGATGAAACACAGAAATTGCATGGGGATTGAATACAACAGGCACCATGCGGACTTTTACCCTTGAGAGTAATGTCTCAAACTGTCAACTCTTTGATCGTTATCTGGAAACCAGTAGTAGGACCCGAAGCATATCTGGAGGCATTCTGTGATCTGCGGAACTTCACAGTGTTGTTGAAACACAGAAATTGCATCGTGTTTTAATTCAACAGGCCCCATGCGGACTTTTTTCCATGGGATTAATGTCTCAATCTGTTTACGCTTTGATCGTTCCCTGGAAGACCAGTAGTAGTTTCCGAAGAACATGTGGAAGCGTTCAGTAATCTATAGACATTCAGAGTGTTGATGAAACACAGAAATTGCATCGGGATTGAATACAACAGGCACCATGCGGTCTTTGCTCCATGGGAGTAATGTCTCAAACTGTCTACGCTTTGATCGATTCCTATAAGACCAGTAGTAGTTTACGAAGCACATCTGGAGGCATTCTGTAATCTGTGGACTATCAGCGTGTTGATGAAATATAGAAATTGCATCGGGATTGAATACAACAGGCACCATGCATACTTTTCTCCAAGGGGGTAATGTGTCAATCTGACTACGCTTTGATCGTTCATTGGAAGACCAGTAGTAGTTTCCGAAGCACATGTGGACGCGTTCTGTAATCTATGGACCTTCAGAGTGTTGATGAAACACATAAATTGCATCAGGATTTAATTCAAGAGGCACCATGAGGAATTTTCTCCATGTGAGTAATGTCTCAAACTGTCTACGTTTTGATCGATTCCTGGGAGCCCAGTAGTAGTTTACGAAGCACATCTGGAGCATTCTGGAATCTGTGGACTATCAGAGTGTTGATGAAACACAGAAATTGCATCATGATTGAATACAACAGGCACCATGCGAACTTTCTTCCACGGGAGTAATGTCTCAAACTATCTACGCTTTGATCGTTCTCTGGGGGACAGGTAGTAGTTTCCGAAGCACATCTGGAGGCATTCTGTAATCTGTGGACTATCAGAGTGTTGATGAAACACAGAAATTGCATCGGGATTGAATACAACAATCACCGTGCGGACTTTTCCCCATGGGAGTAATGTCCCAAACTGTCTACGCTTCGATCGTTCCCTGGAAGACCAGTAGTAGTTTCCGAAGCACATCTGGAGGTATTCTGTAATGTGTGACCCTCAGAGTGTTGATGAAACACAGAAATTGCATCGGGATTGTATACAACAGGCACCATTCGGACTTTTCTCAATTGGAGTCATGTCTCAAACTGTTTACGCTTTGATCGATGAATGGAAGACGAATAGAAGTTTCCGAAGCACATCGTCAGGAATTCAGTAACCTGTGGACCTTCAGAGTGTTGATGAAAAACAGAAATTGCATCTGCATTGAATACAACAATCACCAAGCGGACTTTCCTCCATAGGAGTAATGTCTCAAACTGTCTACGCTTCGATCGTTCCCTGGAAGGCCAGTAGTAGTTTCTGAAGCACATGTGGAGTCGTTCTGTAATCTCTGTTCATTCACAGTGTTGACGAAACACAGAAATTGCATCGGGATTTAATTCAACAGGCCCCATGTGGACTTTTCACCATGGGAGTAATGCCTCAAACTGTCTACGATTTGATCGATTCCTGAAAGTCCAGTAGTAGTTTCAGAAGCACATCTGCAGGCATTCTGTAATCTGTGAACCGTCTGAGTGTTGATGAAACACAGAAATTGCGTCGGGATTGTTTACAACAGGCACAATGCGGACTTTTCTAAATGGGAGCAATGTCTCAAACTGTTTACGCTTTGATCGTTCCCTGGAAGACCAGTAGTAGTTTCCGAAGCACATCTGGAGGCATTCAGTAATCTGTGGACCTTTAGAGTGTTGATGAAACACAGAAATTGCATGGGGATTGAATACAACATTCACCTTGCGGGATTTTCTCCTTGGGAATAATGTCTCAAACTGTCTACGCTTTGATCGTTATCTGGGAGACTAGTAGTAGTTTTCGAAGCATATCTGGAGGCATTCTGTAATCTGTGGACCTTCGGAGTGTTGATGAAACCAAGAAATTGCATCGGGATTCAATGCAACAGGCACCATGCGGACTTTACTCCATGGGAGTAATGTCTAAAACTATCTACGCTTTGATCGTTCCCTGGAGCAGAAGTAGTAGTTTCCGATGCACATCTGGAGGCATTCTGTAATCTGTGGACTATCAGAGTGTTGATGAAACATAGAAATAACATCGGGATTGAATACAACAGGCACCAAGCGGACTTTTCTCCATCGGAGTAATGTCTAAAACTATCTACGCTTTGATCGTTCCCTGGAGCACAAGTAGTAGTTTCCGAAGCACATCTGGAGGCATTCTGTAATCTGTGGCCTATCTGAGTGTGGATGAAACACAGAAATTGCATCGGGATAGAATACAACAATCACCAAGCGGACTTTCCTCCATAGGAGTAATGTCTCAAACTGTCTACGCTTCGATCGTTCCCTGGAAGGCCAGTAGTAGTTTCCGAAGCACATGTGGAGTCGTTCTGTAATCTCTGTACATTCACAGTGTTGACGAAACACAGAAATTGCATCGGCATTTAATTCAACAGGCCCCATGCGGACTTTTCACCATGGGAGTAATGCCTCAAACTGTCTACGATTTGATCGATTCCTGAAACAACAGTAGTAGTTTCAGAAGCACATCTGCAGGCATTCTGTAATCTGTGAACCATAAGAGTGTTGATGAAACACAGAAATTGCGTCGGGATCGATTACAACAGCACAATGCAGACTTTTCTAAATGGGAGTAATGTCTAAAACTGTTTACGCCTTGGTCGTGCCCTGGAAGACCATTAGCTGTTTCCGAAGCACATCTGGAGGCATTCTGTAATGTGTGGACCTTCAGAGTGCTGATGAAACAAAGAAAGTTCAACGGGATTGAATACAACAGGCACCATGCGGACTTATCTCCAAGGGAGTAATGTCTCAAACTGTCAACGCTTTGATTGATCCTTGGAAGACCAGTAGTAGTTTCCGAAGCTCAACTAGAGGCATTCTGAAATCTGTGGACCTTCAGAGTGTAGATGAATCACAGTAATTGCATCGGGATGGAATGCAACATGCACCATGAGAAGTTTTCTCCATGGGAGTAATGTCTCAAACTGCCGACGCTTTGATCGAGCCCTGGAAGATCAGTAGTAGTTTCCGAAGCACATGTGGAGGCTTCCAGTAATCAGTGTACCTTCAGACAGTTGAGGAAACACAGAAATTGCATCGGGATTGAATACAACAGGCACCAAGCTGACATATCTCCATGTGAGTAATGTCTCTAACTGTCTACGCTTTGATCGATTACTAGAAGACCAGTAGTAGTATCCGAAGCACATCTGGAGCATTCTGTAATCTGTGAACCTACAGAGTATTGTAGAAACATAGCAATTGCAACGGAATTGAATACAACCGGCACCATGCGGACTTTTCTCCGAGGGAATAATGTCTCAAACTGTCTACGCTTTGATCGATTCCTGGAAGACCAGTAGTAGTTTCCGAAGCACATCTAGAGGCCATCTGTAATCTGTGGACCTTCAGAGTGCTGATGGAAAACAGACATTACATCGGGATTGAATACAACAGACTCCATGCCGACTTTTCTCCATGGGAGTAATGTCTCAACCTGTCTATGCTTTGTTCGTACCCTGGAGGACCAGTAGTAGATTCCGAAGCTCATCTGGAGGCATTCTGTAATCTGTGGACCTTGTTAGTGTTGATGAAACACAAAATTGCATCGGGATTGAATACAACAGGCACCATGCGGACTTTTACCCTTGAGAGTAATGTCTCAAACTGTCAACTCTTTGATCGTTATCTGGAAACCAGTAGTAGGACCCGAAGCATATCTGGAGGCATTCTGTGATCTGCGGAACTTCACAGTGTTGTTGAAACACAGAAATTGCATCGTGTTTTAATTCAACAGGCCCCATGCGGACTTTTTTCCATGGGATTAATTTCTCAATCTGTTTACGCTTTGATCGTTCCCTGGAAGACCAGTAGTAGTTTCCGAAGAACATGTGGAAGCGTTCAGTAATCTATAGACATTCAGAGTGTTGATGAAACACAGAAATTGCATCGGGATTGAATACAACAGGCACCATGCGGTCTTTGCTCCATGGGAGTAATGTCTCAAACTGTCTACGCTTTGATCGATTCCTATAAGACCAGTAGTAGTTTACGAAGCACATCTGGAGGCATTCTGTAATCTGTGGACTATCAGCGTGTTGATGAAACATAGAAATTGCATCGGGATTGAATACAACAGGCACCATGCATACTTTTCTCTAAGGGGTAATGTGTCAATCTGTCTACGCTTTGATCGTTCATTGGAAGACCAGTAGTAGTTTCCGAAGCACATGTGGACGCGTTCTGTAATCTATGGACCTTCAGAGTGTTGATGAGACACATAAATTGCATCAGGATTTAATTCAAGAGGCACCATGTGGAATTTTCTGCATGTGAGTAATGTCTCAAACTGTCTACGTTTTGATCGATTCCTGGGAGACCAGTAGTAGTTTACGAAGCACATCTGGAGCATTCTGGAATCTGTGGACTATCAGAGTGTTGATGAAACACAGAAATTGCATCATGATTGAATACAACAGGCACCATGCGAACTTTCCTCCACGGGAGTAATGTCTCAAACTATCTACGCTTTGATCGTTCTCTGGAGGACAGGTAGTAGTTTCCGAAGCACATCTGGAGGCATTCTGTAATCTGTGGACTATCAGAGTGTTGATGAAACACAGAAATTGCATCGGGATTGAATACAACTATCACCGTGCGGACTTTTCCCCTTGGGAGTAATGTCCCAAACTGTCTACGCTTCGATCGTTCCCTGGAAGACCAGTAGTAGTTTCCGAAGCACATCTGGAGGTATTCTGTAATGTGTGACCCTCAGAGTGTTGATGAAACACAGAAATTGCATCGGGATTGTATACAACAGGCACCATTCGGACTTTTCTCAATTGGAGTCATGTCTCAAACTGTTTACGCTTTGATCGATGAATGGAAGACGAATAGAAGTTTCCGAAGCACATCGTCAGGAATTCAGTAACCTGTGGACCTTCAGAGTGTTGATGAAAAACAGAAATTGCATCTGCATTGAATACAACAATCACCAAGCGAACTTTCCTCCATAGGAGTAATGTCTCAAACTGTCTACGCTTCGATCGTTCCCTGGAAGGCCAGTAGTAGTTTCTGAAGCACATGTGGAGTCGTTCTGTAATCTCTGTTCATTCACAGTGTTGACGAAACACAGAAATTGCATCGGGATTTAATTCAACAGGCCCCATGTGGACTTTTCACCATGGGAGTAATGGCTCAAACTGTCTACGATTTGATCGATTCCTGAAAGTCCAGTAGTAGTTTCAGAAGCACATCTGCAGGCATTCTGTAATCTGTGAACCGTCCGAGTGTTGATGAAACACAGAAATTGCGTCGGGATTGATTACAACAGGTACAATGCGGACTTTTCTAAATGGGAGCAATGTCTCAAACTGTTTACGCTTTGATCGTTCCCTGGAAGACCAGTAGTAATTTCCGAAGCACATCTGGAGGCATTCAGTAATCTGTGGACCTTTAGAGTGTTGATGAAACACAGAAATTGCATGGGGATTGAATACAACATTCACCTTGCGGGATTTTCTCCTTGGGAATAATGTCTCAAACTGTCAACGCTTTGATTGATCCTTGGAAGACCAGTAGTAGTTTCCGAAGCTCAACTAGAGGCATTCTGAAATCTGTGGACCTTCAGAGTGTAGATGAATCACAGTAATTGCATCGGGATGGAATGCAACATGCACCATGAGAAGTTTTCTCCATGGGAAAAAATGTCTCAAACTGCCGACGGTTTGATCGAGCCCTGGAAGATCAGTAGTAGTTTCCGAAGCACATGTGGAGGCTTCCAGTAATCAGTGTACCTTCAGACAGTTGAGGAAACACAGAAATTGCATCGGGATTGAATACAAGAGGCACCAAGCTGACATATCTCCATGGGAGTAATGTCTCAAACGATCTACGCTTTGATCGTTCCCTGGAAGACCAGTAGTAGATTCCGAAGCACATCTGGAGGCATTCTGTAATCTGTGGTCTATCACATTGTTGATGAAACACAGAAATTGCATCGGGATTGAACACAACAGACACCATGCGGAATTTTCTAAATCGGAGCAATGTCTCAAATTGTGTACGCTTTGATCGATTTCTGGAAGACCAGTAGTAGTTTCCGAAGCACATCTGGAGGCATTCTGTAATCTGCGACGAAACACAGAAATTGCATCGGGATTGAATACAACAGGCACCATGCTGACTTATCTCCATGTGAGTAATGTCTATAACTGTCTACGCTTTGATCGATTCCTGGAAAACCAGTAGTAGTATCCGAAGAACATCTGGAGGCATTCTGTACTCTGTGGACTTTCAGAGTGTTGATGGAACACAGAAATTACATCGGGATTGAATACAACAGGCACCATGTGGACTTTTCTCTATGGGAGTAATTTTTAAAACTGTGTATGCTTTGATCGATTCCTGGAAGAACAGTGGTAGCTCCCAAAGCACATCTGGAAGCATTCCGTAAAATGTGGGCCTTCAGAGTGTTGATGAAAAACAAAAATTGCATCGGCATTGAATGCAATAGGCACCATGCAGACTTTTCTCCATGGGAGTAATGTCTCAAACTGTCTACGCTTTGATCGATACTTGGAAGACTAGTAGTAGTTTCTGAAGCACATCTAGAGGCATTCTGTAATCTGTGGACCTTCGGAGTGTAGATGAATCACAGTAATTGCATCGGGATTCAATGCAACAAACACCATGAGGACTTTTCTCCATGGGAGTAATGTCTCAAACTGTCTACGCTTTGATCGTTCCCTGGAAGAGCAGTAGTAAATTTCGAAGCACATCTGGAGGCATTCTGTAATCTGTGGACCTTCATAGTGTTGATGAAACACAGAAATTGCATCGGGATTGAATACAACAGTCACCATGCTGACTTGTGTCCATCGGAGTAATGTCTCAAACTGTCTACGCTTTGATCGATCTGTGGAAGACCAGCAGTAGTTTCCCAAGCACATCTGGAGGCATTCTGTAGTCTGTGGACTATCAGAGTGTTGATGAAACACAGAAATTGCATAGGGATTTAATTCAAGAGGCACCATGCGGACTTTTCTATATGGGAGTAATGTGTCAAACTGTCTACGCTTTGATCGATTCCTGGAAGACCAGTAGTAGCTTCCGAAGCACATCTGGAGGCATTCTGTAAGCTGTGGACCTTCATAGTGTTGATGACATACAGAAATTGCATCGGGATTGAATACAACATGCACCTTGCGGACTTTTCTACATGGGAGTAATGTCTCAAACTGTCTACGCTTTGAATGTTCGATGGTAGACTGGTAATAGTTTCCGAAGCACATCTGGACGCATTCTGTAATCAGTGGACTATCAGAGTGTTGATGAAACACAGAAAATGCAACGGGATTTAATTCAAAAGCCACCATGCTCACTTTTCTCCTTGGGAGTAATTTCTCAAGCTGTCTACGCTTTGATCGTTTTGTGGAAGACCAGTAGTAGTTTCCGAAGCACATCTGGAGGCATTCTGTAATCTGTGGACTATCAGTGTTGATGAAACACAGAAATTGCATAGGGATTTAATGCAACAAGCACCATGAGGACTTTTCTCCATGGGAGTAATGTCTCAAACTATGTACGCTTTGATCGTGCCCTGGAAGACCATTAGCTGTTTCCGAAGCACATGTGGAGGCTTTCAGTAATCTGTGTACCTTCAGACAGTTGAGGAAACACAGAAATTGCATCGGGATTGAATACAACAGGCACCATGCTGACTTATCTCCATGTGAGTAATCTCTCTATTTGTCTACGCTTTGATCGTTTCCTGGAAGACCAGTAGTAGTATCCGAAGCACATCTGGGGCTTTCTGTAATCTGTGAACCTACAGAGTATTGTAGAAACATAAAAATTCCACGGGATTGAATACAACCGGCACCATGCGGACTTTTCTCCGAGGGAATAATGTCTCAAGGCGTCTACGCTTTGAACGTCCGATGGAAGAACGGTATTAGTTTCCGAAGCACATCTGGAGGTATTCTGTTATCTGTGGACCATCAGAGTGTTGATGAAACACAGAAATTGCATCGTGATGGAATACAACAGGCACCATGCGGACATTTCTGCAAGGGAGTAACGTCTCATACTGTCTACGCTTTGATCGTTCTCTGGAAGACCAGTAAAAGTTTTCGAAGCACATCTGGAGGCATTCTGTGATCGGTGGACCCTCAGAGTGTTGATGAAACACAAATATTGCATCGTCATTGTATACAACAATCACTATGTGGACTTTTCTCCATGGGAGTAATGTCTCAAAGTGTCTACGCTTCAATCGTTCCCTGGAAGACCAGTACTAGTTTCCGAAGCACATGTGGAGATGTTATGTAATCTGTGGACCATCTGAGTGTTGATGAACCACAGTAATTGCATCGGGATTTAATTCAACAGGCACCATGCGGACTTATCTCCATGGGTGTAATGTCTCAAACTGTCTACGCTTTGATCGATTCTTGGAAAACCAGTAGTAGTTTCCGAAGCACATCTGGAGGCATTCTGTAATCTGTGGACAATCAGAGTGTGTGTGAAACACAGAAATTGCATCGGCATTCAATACAATAGGCACCATGCTTCCTTTTCTCCATGGGAGTAATGTCTCGAACTGTCTATGCTTTGATCGATTCTTATAAGACCAGTAGTAGTTTCTGAAGCACATCTATAGGCATTGTGTAATTTGTGGAACTTCAGAGTGATGATGAAACACAGAAATTACAGCGGTATTGAATACAACAGTCACCATGGGCACTTTTCTCCATGGGAATAATTTCTCACACTGTCTACGCATTGATCGTCCCCTGGAAGACCAGTAGTAGTTTACAAAGCACATCTGGTGGCATTCTGTAATCCCTGGACCTTAAGAGTGTTGGTGAAACACAAAAATTGCATCGGCATTGAATACAATAGACACCATGCTCACTTTTCTCCATGGGAGTAATGTCTCAAACTGTCTACGCTTTGTCGATTCCTGGAAGACCAGTAGTAGCTCCCAAAGAACAGCTGGAGTCATTCTGTAATGTGTTGAGCTTCAAAGTGTTGATGAAACACAGACATTGCATAGGCATTAAATACAATTGGCACCATGCTCCCTTTTCCATGGGAGTAACGTAACGAACTGTCTACGCTTTGATCGATTTTTAGAAGAACAGTAGTAGTTTCTGAAGCCTTCTGGAGGCATTGTGTAACTTGTGGACCTTCAGATTGTTGATGAAACACAGAAATTGCAGCGAGATTGAACACAACAGTCACCATGCGGACTCTTCCCCATGGGAATAATGTCTCAAACTGTCTTCGCTTTGATCGTTTCGTTTAAGACCAGTAGTAGCTTCCGAAGGACATCAGGAGGCATTCTGTAATCTGTGGACCTTCAGAGTGTTGATGAAAAACAGAAATTGCGTCGGCTTTCAATACAACAGGCACCAAGAGGACTTTTCTCCATGGGAGCAATGTCTCACACTACTTCGCTTTGATCGATTCTTGGAAGACCAGTAGTGTTTTCCGAAGCACATCTGGAGGCATTCTGTAATCTGTGGATCTTCAGAGTGTTGATGAAAAACAGAAATTGCATCGGCTTTCAATACAACAGGCACCTTTAGGACATTTCTCCATGGGAGCAATGTCTCAAACTGTCTACGCTATGATCGATTCTTGGAAGACCAGTAGTAGTTTCCGAAGCTCATGTGGAGGCATTCTGTAATCTGTGGACGTTCAGAGTGTAGAGGAAAAACAGAAATTGCATCGGCTTTCAATACAACACTCACCATGAGGACTTTTCTCCATGGGAGCAATGTCTCAAACCGTCTACGCTTTGATCGTCCCCTGGTAGACCAGTAGTAGTTTCCGAAGCACATCTTGACTCATTCTGTAATCTGTAGACTTTCAGAGTGTTGATGAAATACAAAAATTGCATCGGCATTGAATACAATGGACACCATGCTTCCTTTTCTCCATGAAAGTAATGTCTCAAACTTTCTACGCTTTGATTGATTCTTAGAGGACCAATAGTAGTTTCTGAAGCACATCTGGAGGCATTCTGTAATCTGTGGACCTTCATAGTGTTGATGAAAAACAGAAATTGCATCGGCTTTCAATACAACAGACACCATGATCACTTTTCTCCAAGGGAGCAATATCTAACACTGTCTACCGCTTTTATCGTTCCCTGGAAGACCAGTAGTAGTTTCCGAAGCCCATCTGGAGGCATTCTGTAATCTGTGGACTATCAGAATTTTGATGAAGCACAGAAACTGCATCGGCATTGAATACAACAATCACCATGTGGACATTTCTCCATGGGAGTAATGTCTCAAAGTGTCTACGCTTCAATCGTTCCCTGGAAGACCAGTAGTAGTTTCCGAATCACATGTGGAGGCGTTCTGTAATCTGTGGACCTTCTGAGTGTTGATGAACCACAGTAATTGAATCGGGATCTAATTCAACAGGCACCAATCGGACTTATCTCCATGTGTGTAGTGTCTCAAACTGTTTACGCTGTGATCGATTCTTGGAAAACCAGCAGTAGTTTCGGAAACAAGTCTGGAGGCATTCTGTAATCTGTGGACTTTTCAGAGTGTTGATGAAATACAGAAATTGTGTCGGAATTGAATACAACATGCACCATGCGGACTTTTCTCAATGGCAGTAATGTCTCGAACTGTCTACGCTTTGATCGATTCTTGGAAGACCAGTAGTAGTTTCCGAAGCACATCTTGAAGCATTCTGTTATTTGTGGACCTTCAGAGTGTTGATGAAACACAGAAATTGCAGCGAGATTGATCACAACAGTCACCATAAGGACTTTTCCCCATGGGAATAATGACTCACACTATCTACGCTTTGATCGTCCCCTGCAAGACCAGTAGTAGTTTCCGAAGCACATCTGGAGGCATCCTGTAATCTGTGGACCTTCTGAGTGTTGATGAAACACAAAAATTGCATCGGCATTGAATACAATTGGCACCATGCTTCCTTTTCTCCCTGGGAGTTATGTCTCACACTGTCTACGCTTTGATCGTCCCCTGGAAGGCCAGTAGTAGTTTCATAGCACATCTGGAGGCATTCTGTAATCTGTGGACCTTCAGAGTGTTGATGTAACACAAAAATTGCATCGGCGTGGAATACAATAGGCAACAAGCAGACTTTTATCCATAGGAGTAATGTCTCAAACTTTCTACGCTTTGATCGTTCCCTGGAAGACCTGTAGTAGTTTCCAAAGCACATCTGGAGGCATTCTGTAGTCTGTGGTCCTTCATAGTGTTGATGAAAAACAGAAATTGCATCGGCTTTCAATACAACAGGCATCATGAGGACTTTTCTCCATTAGAGCAATATCTCACACTGTGAACGCTTTGATTGTTCCCTGGAAGACCAGTAGTAGTTTCCAAAGCACATCTGGAGGCATTCTGTAGTCTGTGGACTATTTTAGTTTTGATGAAACACAGAAATTGCCTCGGCAATGAATACAACAATCACCATACGGACTTTTCTCCATGGGGGTAATATCTAAAAGTGTCTACGCATCAATCGTTCGCTGGAAGTCCAGTAGTAGTTTCCGAAGCATATCTTGAGGCATTCTGTTATCTGTGGACCTTCTGAGTGTTGATGAAACACAGTAATTGCATCATGATTTAATTAAACAGGTACTATTCGCACTTTTCTCCATGGGTGTAAAGTCTCAAACTGTCTACGCTTTGATCGATTCTTGGAAGACCAGTAGTAGTTTCCGAAGCACATCTGGAGGCATTCTGTAATCTGTGGACTATTAGAGTGTTGATGAAACACAGAAATTGCATCGGGATTTAATTCAACAGGCACCATGCGGACTTTTCTCCATGGGAGTAATGTCTCAAACTGTCTACGCTTTGATCGATTCTTAGAAGACCAGTAGTAGTTTCTGAAGCACATCTGGAGGCATTGTGTAATTTGTGGACCTTCAGAGTGTTGATGAAAAACAGAAATTGCATCAGCTTTCAATACAACAAGCACCATGAGGACTTTTCTCCATGGGAGCAATGTCTCACACTGTCTACGATTCGATCGTTCCCTGCAAGACCAGTAGTCGTTTCCGAAGCACATCTACAGGCATTCTGTAATCTGTGTACCCTCAGAGTGTTGATGAAACACAAAAATATCATCAGCATTGAATACAATAGGCACCATGCGGACTTTTCTTCATGGGAGTAATGTCTCAAACTATCTACGCATTGATCGTTCCCTGGAAGACCAGTAGTAGTTTCCGAAGCGTATCTGGAAGCATTCTGTAATCTGTCGACTATCAGAGTGTTGATGAAACACAAAAATTGCATCGGCATTGAATACAACAATCACCATACGGACTTTTCTCCATGAGAGTAATGTCTCAAAGTGTCTACGCTTCGATCGTTCCCTGGAAGACCAGTAGTAGTTTAACAAGCACATGTGGAGGCGTTCTGTAATCTATGGAACTTCTGAGTGTTGATGAAACACAGAAATTGCATCGGCATTGAATACAACAATCACCATACGGACTTTTCTCCATGAGAGTAATGTCTCAAAGTGTCTACGCTTCGATCGTTCCCTGGAAGACCAGTAGTAGTTTAACTAGCACATCTGGAGGCATTCTGTAATCTGTGGACTATCAGAGTGTTGATGAAACACAGAAATTGCATCGGGATTTAATTCAACAGGCACCATGCGGACTTTTCTCCATGGGAGTAATGTCTCAAACTTTCTACGCTTTGATCGATTCTTAGAAGACCAGTAGTAGTTTCTGAAGCACATCTGGAGGCATTGTGTAATTTGTGGACCTTCAGAGTGATGATGAAACATAGAAATTGCAGCGATATTGAACACAACAGTCACCATGCGGACTTTTCTCCATGGGAATAATGTCTCATACTGTCGACGCTTTGATCGATTCTTGGAAGACCAGTAGTAGTTTCCGAAGCACATCTGGGGGCATTCTGTGATCAGTGGACCTTCAGAGTGTTGATGAAGCACAGAAACTGCATCGGCATTGAATACAACAATCACCATGCGGACATTTCTCCATGGGAGTAATGTCTCAAACTGTCTACGCTTTGATCGATTCTTGGAAGACCAGTAGTAGCTTCCGAAGCACATCTTGAGGCATTCTGTTATTTGTGGACCTTCAGAGTGTTGATGTAACACAAAAATTGCATCGGCATTGAATACAATTGGCACCATGCTTCCTTTTCTCCCTGGGAGTTATGTCTCACACTGTCTACGCTTTGATCGTCCCCTGGAAGGCCAGTAGTAGTTTCATAGCACATATGGAGGCATTCTGTAATCTGTGGACCTTCAGAGTGTTGATGTAACACAAAAATTGCATCGGCGTGGAATACAATAGGCACCATGCAGACTTTTATCCGTAGGAGTAATGTCTCAAACTTTCTACGCTTTGATCGTTCCCTGGAAGACCTGTAGTAGTTTCCAAAGCACATCTGGAGGCATTCTGTAGTCTGTGGTCCTTCATAGTGTTGATGAAAAACAGAAATTGCATCGGCTTTCAATACAACAGGCATCATGAGGACTTTTCTCCATTAGAGCAATATCTCACACTGTGAAGGCTTTGATTGTTCCCTGGAAGACCAGTAGTAGTTTCCAAAGCACATCTGGAGGCATTCTGTAGTCTGTGGACTATTTTAGTTTTGATGAAACACAGAAATTGCCTCGGCATTGAATACAACAATCACCATACGGACTTTTCTCCATGGGGGTAATGTCTCAAAGTGTCTACGCATCAATCGTTCGCTGGAAGTCCAGTAGTAGTTTCCGAAGCATATCTTGAGGCATTCTGTTATCTGTGGACCTTCTGAGTGTTGATGAAACACAGTAATTGCATCATGATTTAATTAAACAGGTACTATTCGTACTTTTCTCCATGGGTGTAAAGTCTCAAACTGTTTACGCTTTGATCGATTCTTGGAAGACCAGTAGTAGTTTCCGAAGCACATCTGGAGGCATTCTGTAATCTGTGGACCTTCAGAGTGTTGATGAAATACAGAAAATGCGTCGGTATTGAATACAACATGCACCATGCTTCCTTTATTCCATCGTAGTAATGTCTCAAACTGTCTACGCTTTGATCGATTCTTAGAAGACCAGTAGTAGTTTCTTTAGCACATCTGGAGGCATTGCGTAATTTGTGGAAATTCAGAGTGATGATGAAACACAGAAATTGCAGCGAGATTGAACACAACAGTCACCATGCGGACTTTTCTCCATGGCAATAACGTCTCTCACTGTCTACGCTTTGATCGTCCCTGGAAGACCAGTAGTAGTTTCCGAAGCACATCTGGAGGCATTCTGTAATCTGTGGACTATCAGAGTGTTGATGAAACACAGAAATTGCATCGGGATTTAATTCAACAGGCACCATGCGGACTTTTCTCCATGGGAGTAATGTCTCAAACTGTCTACGCTTTGATCGATTCTTAGAAGACCAGTAGTAGTTTCTGAAGCACATCTGGAGGCATTGTGTATTTTGTGGACCTTCAGAGTGTTGATGAAAAACAGAAATTGCATCAGCTTTCAATACAACAAGCACCATGAGGACTTTTCTCCATGGGAGCAATGTCTCACACTGTCTACGATTCGATCGTTCCCTGGAAGACCAGTAGTAGTTTCCGAAGCACATCTACAGGCATTCTGTAATCTGTGTACCCTCAGAGTGTTGATGAAACACAAAAATATCATCGGCATTGAATACAATAGGCACCATGCGGACTTTTCTTCATGGGAGTAATGTCTCAAACTATCTACACATTGATCGATCCCTGGAAGACCAGTAGTAGTTTCCGAAGCATATCTGGAAGCATTCTGTAATCTGTCGACTATCAGAGTGTTGATGAAACACAGAAATTGCATCGGCATTGAATACAACAATCACCATACGGACTTTTCTCCATGAGAGTAATGTCTCAAAGTGTCTACGCTTCGATCGTTCCCTGGAAGACCAGTAGTAGTTTAACAAGCACATGTGGAGGCGTTCTGTAATCTATGGACCTTCTGAGTGTTGATGAACCACAGTAATTGCATCGGGATTTAATTCATCAGGCACGAAGCGAACTTATCTCCATGTGTGTAGGGTCTAAAACTGTCTACGCTGTGATCGATTCTTGGAAAACCAGCAGTAGTTTCGGAAGCAAGTCTGGAGGCATTCTGTAATATGTGGAATTTTCAGAGTGTTGATGAAATACAGAAATTGCGTCGGGATTGAATACAACATGCACCAAGCTTCCTTTACTCCATGGGATTAATGTCTCAAACTGTCTACGCTTTGATCGATTCTTAGAAGACCAGTAGTAGTTTCATAAGCACATCTGGAGGCATTGCGTAATTTGTGGAAATTCAGAGTGATGATGAAACACAGAAATTGCAGCGAGATTGAACACAACAGTCACCATGCGGACTTTTCACCATGGCAATAACGTCTCTCACTGTCTACGCTTAGATCGTCCCTGGAAGACCAGTAGTAGTTTCCGAAGCACATCTGGAGGCATTCTGTAATCTGTGGACCTTCAGAGTGTTGATGAAACACAAAAATTGCATCGGCATTGAATACAATAGGCTCCATGCTTCCTTTTCTCCATGGGAGTAATGTCTCAAACTGTCAACGCTTTGATCGATTCTTAGAAGACCAGTGGTAGTTTCTGAAGGACATCTGGAGGCATTGTGTAATTTGTGGACCTTCAGAGTGATGATGAAACACAGAATTTGCAGCGAGATTGAACACAACAGTCACCACGCGGACTTTTCTCCATGGGAATTATGTATCACACTGTCGACGATTTGATTGTCCCCTGGAAGATCAGTAGTAGTTTTCGAAGCACATCTGGAGGCATTCTGTAATCTTTGGACCTCCAGAGTGCTGATGAAATACAAAAATTGCATCGGCATTGAATACAATAGGCACAATTCAGACTTTTCTCCATGGGAGTAATGTCTCAAACTGTCTACGCTTTGATTGATACTTGGAAGACCAGTAGTAGTATCCGAAGCACATCTAGGGGCATTGTGCAAGTTGTGGACATTCCGAGTGTTGATGAAACACACAAATTGAAACGAGATTGAATACAACAGGCACCATGCGGACTTTTCTCCATGGGAGTAATGTTTCAAACTATCTACGCTTTGATCGTTCCCTGGAAGACCAGTAGTAGTTTCCGAAGCACATCTGGAGGCATTCTGAAATCTGTGGATTATCAGAGTTTTGATGAAACACAGAAATTGCATCGGGATTGAATACAACAGGTACCATGCGGACTTTTCTATATGGGAATAATGTCTCAAACTGTCTACGTTTTGATCGATTCCTGGAAGAACAGAAGTAGCTCCCAAAGCTCAACTGGAGTAATTCCGTAATCTGTGGACCTTCAGAGTTTGATGAACCACAAAAATTGTAGCGGCATTGAATACAATAGGTACCATGGTTACTTTTCTCAATGGGAGTAATGACTCAAACTGTTTACGCTTTGATCGATTCTTAGGCGACCAGTAGTAGCTTCTAAAGCACTTCAGGAGGCACTCTGTTATCTGTGGACCTTCAGAGTGTTGATGAAAAACTGATATTGCGTCAGCTTTCAATACAACAAGCACCATGAGGACTATTCTCCATGGGAGCAATGTCTCACACTGTCTACGCTTTGATCGTTTCCTGGAAGACCAGTAGTAGTTTAACAAGCACATGTGGAGGCGTTCTGTAATCTGTGGTCCTTCTGGGTGTTGATGAAACACAGAAATTGCATCTGGATTTAATTCAACAGGCACCATGCTGACTTTTCTCCATGAGAGCAATGTCTCAAACTGTCTACGCTTTGATCGTTCCCTGGAAGACCAGTAGTAGTTTCCCAAGCACATCTGAAGGCATTTTGTAATCTGTTGTCCTTCAGAGTGTTGATGAAAAACAGAAATTGCATCGGCTTTCAATACAAAAGGCACCATGAGGACTTTTCTCCATGGGAGTAATATCTCACACTGTCTACCCCTTTTATCGTTCCCTTTAAGACCATTAGTAGTTTCCGAAGCCCATCTGGAGGCATTCTGTGGTCTGTGGACTATCAGAATTTTCATGAAACACAGAAATTGCATCGGCATTGAATACAACAATCACCATTCGGATATTTCTCCATGGGAGTATTGTCACAAAGTGTCTACGCTTCAATCGTTCCCTGGAAGACCAGTAGTAGTTTCCGAAGCACATGTGGAGGCGTTCTGTAATCTGTGGATCTTCTGAGTGTTGATGAACCACAGTAATTGCATCGGGATTTAATTCAACAGGCACCAAGCGGACTTATCTTCATGTGTGTTCTGTCTCAAACTGTCTACGCTCTGATCGATTCTTTGAAAACCAGCAGTAGTTTCGGAAGCATGTCTGTAGGCATTCTGTAATCTGTGGACTTATCAGAGTGTTGATGAAATACAGAAATTGCATCGGGATTCAATACAACAGGCACCATGCGGACTTTTCACCAATGGAGTAATGTCTCAAACTGTCTACGCTTTGATCGATTCCTGGAAGTTGAGTAGTAGCTCCCAGAGAACAGCTGGAGTCATTTTGTAATGTGTGTAGCTTCAGAGTGTTGATGAAACACAGAAATTGCATCGGCATTGAATACAATAGGCACCATGCTTCCTTTTCTCCATTAGAGTAATGTCTCGAACTGTCTACGCTTTGATGGATTCATGGAAGACCTGTAGTAGATTCCGAAGCACATCTTGAGGCATTCTGTTATCTGTGGACCTTCAGAGTCTTGATGAAACACAGAAATTGCAGCGAGATTGAACACAACAGTCACCATGCGTACTTTTCTCCATGGGAAAAATCTCTCACACTGTCTACGCTTTGATCGCCCCTGGAAGACCAGTAGTAGTTTCCGAAGCACATCTGGAGGCATTCTGTAATCTGTGGACCTTCAGAGTGTTGATGAAACACAAAAATTGCATCAGCATTGAATACAACAGTCACCATGCGGACTTTTCTCCATGGGAGTAATGTCTCAAACTGTCTACGCTTTGATCGATTCTTGGAAGACCACTAGTATTTTCCAAAGCACATCCAGAGGTATTGTGTAATTTGTGTACCTTCAGAGTGATGAAGAAACACAGAAATTGCAGCGAGATTGAACACAACAGTCACCATGTAGACTTTTCTCCATGGGAATAATGGCTCAAAATGTCTACGCTTTGATCGATTCTTAGAAGACCAGTAATAGTTTCTGAAGCACATCTGGAGGCATTGTGTAAATAGTGGACCTTCAGAGTGTGGATGAAACACAGAAATAGCATCGGCATTGAATACAACAGTGACCATGCGGACTTTTCCCCATGGGAGTATTATCTCAAAGTGTCTACGCTTAAATCGTTCCCTGGAAGACCAGTAGTAGTTTCCGAAGCACATCTGGAGGCATTCTGAAATCTGTGGATTATCAGAGTTTTGATGAAACACAGAAATTGCATCGGGATTGAATACAACAGGTACCATGCGGACTTTTCTATATGGGAATAATGTCTCAAACTGTCTACGTTTTGATCGATTCCTGGAAGAACAGAAGTAGCTCCCAAAGCTCAACTGGAGTAATTCCGTAATCTGTGGACCTTTAGAGATTGATGAACCACAAAAATTGTAGCGGCACTGAATACAATAGGTACCATGGTTACTTTTCTCAATGGGAGTAATGTCTCAAACTGTTTACGCTTTGATCGATTCTTAGACGACCAGTAGTAGTTTCTAAAGCACTTCAGGAGGCACTCTGTTATCTGTGGACCTTCAGAGTGTTGATGGAAAACAGATATTGCGTCAACTTTCAATACAACAAGCACCATGAGGACTATTCTCCATGGGAGCAATGTCTCACACTGTCTACGCTTAGATCGCCCCTGGAAGACCAGTAGTAGTTTCCGAAGCACATCTGGAGGCATTCTGTAATCTGTGGACCTTCAGAGTGATGAAGAAACACAGAAATTGCAGCGAGATTGAACACAACAGTCACCATGTAGACTTTTCTCCATGGGAATAATGGCTCAAAATGTCTACGCTTTGATCGATTCTTAGAAGACCAGTAGTAGTTTCTGAAGCACATCTGGAGGCATTGTGTAAATAGTGGACCTTCAGAGTGTTGATGAAACACAGAAATAGCATCGGCATTGAATACAACAGTGACCATGCGGACTTTTCTCCATGGGAGTATTATCTCAAAGTGTCTACGCTTAAATCGTTCCCTGGAAGACCAGTAGTAGTTTCCGAAGCACATGTGGAGGCATTCTGTTATCTGTTGACATTCAGAGTGTTCATGAAACACAAAAATTGCATCGGCATTGAATACAATAGGCACCATGCTGACTGTTCTCCATGGGAGTAATGTCTCAAACTGTCTACGCTTTGATCGATTCTTGGAAGACCAGTAGTAGTTTCCGAAGCACATCTAGAGGTATTGTGTAATTTGTGAACCTACAGAGTCATGACGAAAAACAGAAATTGCAGCGAGATTGAACACAACAGTCACCATGCGGACTTTTCTAAATTAGAATAATGTCTCACACTGTCTACGCTTTGATCGTCCCCTGGAAGACGAGTAGTAGTTTCAGAAGCACATCTGCAGGTATTCTGTTATCTGTGGACCATCGGAGTCTTGATGAAACACAGTAATTGCAACATGATTTAATTAAACAGTCAGTATGTGGACATTTCTCCATTGGTGTAATGTCTCAAACTGTCTACGTTTTGATCGATTCTTGGAAGACCAGTAGTAGTTTCCGAAGCACATCCGGAGGCTTTCTGTAATCTGTTGACTATCAGAGTGTTGATGAAACACAGATATTGCATCGGTATTGAATACAACAGGCACCATGCGGACTTTCCTCCATGGGAGTAATGTCTCAAACTGTCTACGCTGTGACCGATACTTGGAAGACCTGTAGTACTTTCCAAAGCACATCTGGAGGCTTTGTGTAAGTTGTGGACCTTCAGAGTGATGATGAAACACAGAAATTGCAGCGAGATTGAACACAACAGGCACCATGCGGACTTTTCTCCATGGCAATAGTGTCTCTCACTGTCTACGCTTTGATCGTCCCCTGGAAGACCAGTAGTAGTTTCCGAAGCTCATCTTGAGGCATTCTGTAATCTCTGGACCTTCAGAGTGTTGATGAAACAGAAACATTGCATCTGCATTGAATACAATAGGCACCATGCAGACTTTTCTCCATGGGAGTAATGTCTCAAACTATATACGCTTTGATCGATTCTTAGAAGACCAGTAGTAGTTTCTGAAGCACATCTGGAGGCATTGTGTAATTTGTGGACCTTCAGAGTGATGATGAAACACAGAAATTGCAGCGAGATTGAACACAACAGTCACCATGCGGACTTTTCTCCATGGGAGTAATGTCTCAAACTGTCTACGCTTTGATCGTTTCTTAGAAGACCAGTAGTAGTTTCTGAAGCACATCTGGTGGCATTGTGTAATTTGTGTACCTTCAGAGTGATGATGAAACACAGAAATTGCAGCGAGATTGAACACAACAGTCACCACGCGGACTTTTCTCCATGGGAATAATGTCTCACACTGTCAACGCTTTGATCGTCCCCTGGAAGACCAGTAGTAGTTTCCGAAGCACATCTGGAGCATTCTGTAGTGTGTGGACCTCCAGAGTGTCGATGAAACACAAAAATTGCATCGGCATTGAATACAATAGGCACTATACAGACTTTTCTCCATGGGAGTAATGTCTCAAACTGTCTACGCTTTTATCGATTCTTAGAAGACCAGTAGTAATTTCTGAAGCACATCTGGAGGCATTGTGTAATTTGTGGACCTTCAGAGTGATGATGAAACACAGAAATTGCAGCGAGATTGAACACAACATTCACCATGCGGACATTTCTCCATGGGAATAATGTCTCACACTGTCTACGATTAGATCGTCCCTGGAAGACAAGTAGTAGTTTCCGAAGCACATCTGGAGGCATTCTGTAATCTGTGGACCTTCAGAGTGTTGATGAAACACAAAAATTGCATCTGCATTGAATACAATAGGCACCATGCAGACCTTTCTCCATGGGAGTAATGTCTCAAACTGTCTACGCTTAGATCGATTCTTAGAAGACCAGTAGTAATTTCTGAAGCACATCAGGAGGCATTGTGTAATTTGTGGACCTTCAGAGTGATGATGAAACACAAAAATTGCAGCGAGATTGAACACAACATTCACCATGTATCACACTGTGTACGATTTGATCGTCCCCTGGAAGACCAGTGGTAGGTTCCGAAGCACATCTGGAGAAATTCTGTAATCTGTGGACCTTTAGAGTGTAGATGAGACACAAAAATTGCATCTGCATTGAATACCATAAGCACCATGCAGACTTTTCTCCATGGGAGTAATGTCTCAAAGTGTCTACGCTTAAATCGTTCCCTGGAAGACCAGTAGTAGTTTCCGAAGCTCATCTTGAGGCATTTGTAATCTCTGGACCTTCAGAGTGTTGATGAAACAGAAACATTGCATCTGCATTGAATACAATAGGCACCATGCAGACTTTTCTCCATGGGAGTAATGTCTCAAACTATATACGCTTTGATCGATTCTTAGAAGACCAGTAGTTGTTTCTGAAGCACATCTGCAGGCATTGTGTAATTTATGGACCTTCAGAGTGATGATGAAACACAGAAATTGCAGCGAGATTGAACACAACAGTCACCATGCGGACTTTTCTCCATGGGAATAATGTGACACATTGTCAACGCTTTGATCGTCCCCTGGAAGACCAGTAGTAGTTTCCGAAGCACACCTGGAGGCAATCTGTAATCTGTGGACCTTCAGAGTGTTGATGAAACACAAAAATTGCACCGGCATTGAATACAATAGGCACCATGCTTCCTTTTCTCCATGGGAGTAATGTCTCAAACTGTCTACGCTTTGACCGATTCTTAGAAGACCAGTAGTAATTTCTGAAGCACATCTGGAGGCATTGTGTAATTTGTGGACCTTCAGAGTGATGATGAAACACAAAAATTGCAGCGAGATTGAACACAACATTCACCATGTATCACACTGTCTACGATTTGATCGTCCCCTGGAAGACCAGTAGTAGTTTCCGAAGCACATCTGGAGGCATTCTGTAACTGTGGACCTTCAGAGTGTTGATGAGACACAAAAATTGCATCGGCATTGAATACAATAAGCACCATGCAGACTTTTCTCCATGCGAGTAATGTCTCAAACTGTCAACGCTTTGATCGATTCTTAGAAGACCAGTAGTAGTTTCTGAAGCACATCTGGAGGCATTGTGTAATTTGTGGACCTTCAGAGTGATAATGAAACACAAAAATTGCAGCGAGATTGAACACAACATTCACCATGTATCACACTGTCTACGATTTGATCGTCCCCTGGAAGACCAGTAGTAGTTTCCGAAGCACATCTGGAGGCATTCTGTAACTGTGGACCTTCAGAGTGTTGATGAGACACAAAAATTGCATCGGCATTGAATACAATAAGCACCATGCAGACTTTTCTCCATGGGAGTAATGTCTCAAACTGTCAACGCTTTGATCGATTCTTAGAAGACCAGTAGTAGTTTCTGAAGCACATCTGGAGGCATTGTGTAATTTGTGGTCCTTCAGAGTCATGATGAAACACAGAAATTGCAGCGAGATTGAACACAACATTCACCATGCGGACATTTCTCCATGGGAATAATGTCTCAAACTGTCTACGCTTTGATCGTTCCCTGGAAGACCACTATTAGTTTCCGAAGCACACCTGGAGGCATTCTGTATCTGTGTACCATCAGAGTGTTGATGAAACACAAAAACTGCATCGGCATAGAATACAATAGGCACCATGCATCCATTTCTCCATGGGAGTAATGTCTCAAACTGTCTACGCTTTGATCGATACTCGGAAGACCAGTAGTAGTATCCGAAACGCATCTAGAGGCATTGTGTAATTTGTGGACATTCAGAGTCTTGATGAAACACACAAATTGAATCGAGATTGAATACAACAGGCACCATGCGGACTTTTCTCCATGGGAGTAACGGCTCAAACTGTCTACGCTTTGATCGATTCTTAGAAGACCAGTAGTAGTTTCTGAAGCACATCTGGAGGCATTGTGTAAATTGTGAACCTTCAGAGTGTTGATGAAACAAAGAAATTGCAGCGAGATTGAACACAACAGTCACCATGCGGACTTCTCTCCATGGAACTAATGTCTCAAGTTGTTTTAGATTTGATCGTTCCCTGGAAGACCAGTAGTAGCTTCCGAAGCACATCTGGAGGCATTCTGTAATCTGTGGACATTCAGAGTGTTGATGAAACACAAAAATTGCATCATCACTGGCAACAAATGGCACCATGCGGACTTTTCTCCATTGGAGAAATGTCTCAAATTATCTACGATTTGATAGATTCTTAGAAGACCAGTAGTAATTTCTAAAGCACATCTGGAGGCATTGTGTAATTTGTGGACCTTCGGAGTGATGATGAAACACAGAAAATGTAGCGAGATTGAACACAACAGTCACCATGCGGACTTTTCTCCATGGGAATAATGTCTCACACTGTCTACGCTTTGATCGTCCCCTGGAAGACCAGTAGTAGTTTCCGAAGCACATATAGAGGCATTCTGTAATCTGTGGACCTTCAGAGTGTTGATGAAACACAAAAATTGCATCGGCATTGAATACAATAGGCACCATGCTTCCTTTTCTCCATGGGAGTAATGTCTCAAACTGTCTACGCCTTGATCGATTCATAGATGACCAGTAGTAGTTTCTGAAGCACATCTGGAGGCATTGTGTAATTTGTGGACCTTGTGAGTGATGATGAAACACAGAAATTTCAGCGACATTGAACAAAACAGTCACCATGCGGACTTTTCTCCATGGGAATAATGTCTCACACTGTCTACGCTCTGATCGTCCCCTGGAAGACCAGTAGTAGTTTCCGAAGCACATCTGGAGGCATTCTGTAATCTGTGGACCTTCAGAGTGTTGATGAAACCCAATAATTGCATCGGCATTGAATATTATAGCCACCATGCATTCTTGTCTCCATGGGAGTAATGTCTCAAACTATCTACGCTTTGATCGATAATTGGAAGACCAGTAGTAGTACCCGAAGCACATCTAGAGGCATTGTGTAATTTGTGGACATTCAGAGTGTTGATGAAACACAGAAATTGCATCGAGATTGAATACAACAGGCTCCATGCGGCCTTTTCTCCATGGGAGTAATGGCTCAAACTGTCTTCGCTTTGATCGTTCCCTGGAAGACCAGAAGTAGTTTCCAAAGCACATCTGGAGACATTCTGTAAGCTGTGGACCTTCAGAGTGTTGATGAAACACAAATATTGCATCGGATTTCAATACAACAGACACCATGAGGACTTTTCTCCATGGGAGCAATATCTCACACTGTCTACGCTTTGATCGTTCCTTGTAGACCAGCAGTAGTTTCCGAAGCACATCTGGAGGCATTCTGTAACCTGTTGACCTTCAGAGTGTTGATGAAACACAAAAATTGCATCGGCATTGACTAATATAGGCACCATGTGGACTTTTCTCCATATGAGTAAAGTCTCAAACTATCTACGCTTTGATCGATAATTGGAAGACCAGTAGTAATACCCAAAGCACATCTAGAGGCATTGTGTAATTTGTGGACCTTCAGAGTGCTGATGAAACACAAAAATTGCATCGGCATTGACTAATATAGGCACCATGTGGACTTTTCTCCATGGGAGTAATGTCTCAAACTATCTACGCTTTGATCGTTCCTTGGAAGATCAGTAGTATTTTAGGACGCACATCTGGAGGCATTCTGTAATCTGTGGACTATCAGAGTTTTGATGAAACAAAGAAGTTGCGTCGGGATTGAATACAACGTGCACTATGCTTCCTTTTCTCCATGGGAGTAATGTCTCAAACTGTCTACTCTTTGATCGATGATTGGAAGACCAGTAGTAGTACCCGAAGCACATCTAGAGGCATTGTGTAATTTGTGGACCTTCAGAGTGCTGATGAAACACAAAAATTGCATCGGCATTGACTACAATAGGCACTATGCGGACTTTTCACCATGGGATCAATATCTCACACTGTCTACGCTTTGATCGTTCCCTGGAAGACCAGTAGTAGTTTCCGAAGCACATCTGGAGGCATTCTGTAATCTGTGGACCTTCAGGGTGCTGATGAAACACCCAAAATTGCATCGGCATTGACTACTATAGTCTCCATGCGGACTTTTCTCAATGGGTGTATTGTCTCAAACTGTCTACGATATGATCGGTTCTTGGATGTCCAGTAGTAGTTTCCGAAGCACATCTGAAGGCATTTTGTAATTTGTGGACATTCAGAGTGTTGATGAAATACAGAAAATCCGTCGGGATTGAATACAACATGCACAATGCTTCCATTTCTCCATGGGAGTAATGTCTCAAACTGTCTACGCTTTGATCGATCCTTAGAAGACCAGTAGTTGTTTCTGAGGCACATCTGGAGGCATTGTGTAATTTCTGCACCATCAGAGTGAAGATGAAACACAGAAATTTCAGCGAGATTGAACACAACATTCACTATGCGGACTTTTCTCCATGGGAATAATGTCTTACACTGTCTACGCTTTGATCGTAGCCTGGAAGACCAGTAGTAGTTTCCGAAGTACATCTGGAGGCATTCTGTAATCTGTGGACCTTCAGAGTGTTGATGAAACACAAAAATTGCATCGGCTTTCAATACAACAGGCACCATGAGGACTTTTCTCCATGGGAGCAATATCTCACACTGTCTACGCTTTGATCGTTCCCTGGAAGACCAGAAGTAGTTTCCGAAGCACATCTGGAGGCATTCTGTAATCTGTTGACCTTCAGAGTGTTGATGAAACACAACAAGTGCATCGGCATTGACTACTATAGGCACTATGCGGACTTTTCAAAATGGGATCAATATCTCACACTGTCTACGCTTTGATCGTTCCCTGGAAGACCAGTAGTAGTTTCCGGATCACATCTGGAGGCAATCTGTAATCTGTGGACCTTCAGAGTGCTGATGAAAAACAAAAATAGCATCGGCATTGACTACAATAGTCACCATGCGGACTTTTCTCCATGGATGTAATGTCCCAAACTGTCTACGGTTTGATCGATTCTTGGATGTCCAGTAGTAGTTTCCGAAGCACGTCTGGAGGCATTCTGTATTTTGTGGACCTTCAGAGTGTTGATGAAATACAGAAATTGCATCAGGATGAATACAACATGCACCATGCTTCCTTTTCTCCATGGGAGTAATGTCTCAAACTATCTACGCTTTGATCGTACCTTGGAAGACCAGTAGTATTTTTCTAAGCACATCTGGAGGCAATCTGTAATCTGTGGACCTTCAGAGTGCTGATGAAACACAAAAATAGCATCGGCATTGACTACAATAGGCACCATGCTTCCTTTTCTCCATGGGAGTAATGTCTCAAACTGTCTACGCCTTGATCGATTCATAGAAGACCAGTAGTAGTTTCTGAAGCACATCTGGAGGCATTCTGTAATTTGTGGACCTTGTGAGTGATGATGAAACACAGAAATTGCAGCGAGATTGAACAAAACAGTCACCATGCGGACTTTTCTCCATGGGAATAATGTCTCACACTGTCTACGCTCTGATCGTCCCCTGGAAGACCAGTAGTAGTTTCCGAAGCACATCTGGAGGCATTCTGTAATCTGTGGACCTTCAGAGTGTTAATGAAACACAATAATTGCATCGGCATTGAATATTATAGCCACCATGCATTCTTTCCTCCATGGGAGTAATGTCTCAAACTATCTACGCTTTGATCGATAATTGGAAGACCAGTAGTAGTACCCAAAGCACATCTAGAGGCATTGTGTAATTTGTGGACATTCAGAGTGTTGATGAAACACAGAAATTGCATCGAGATTGAATACAACAGGCTCCATGCGGCCTTTTCTCCATGGGAGTAATGGCTCAAACTGTCTTCGCTTTGATCGTTCCCTGGAAGACCAGCAGTAGTTTCCAAAGCACATCTGAGGACATTCTGTAAGCTGTGGACCTTCAGAGTGTTGATGAAACACAAATATTGCATCGGATTTCAATACAACAGGCACCATAAGGACTTTTCTCCATGGGAGCAATATCTCACACTGTCTACGCTTTGATCGTTCCTGGTAGACCAGTAGTAGTTTCCGAAGCACATCTGGAGGCATTCTGTAATCTGTTGACCTTCAGAGTGTTGATGAAACACATAAATTGCATCGGCATTGACTAATATAGGCACCATGTGGACTTTTCTCCATGGGAGTAATGTCTCAAACTATCTACGCTTTGATCGTTCCTTGGAAGATCAGTAGTATTTTCCGAAGCACATCTGGAGGCATTCTGTAATCTGTGGACTATCAGAATTTTGATGAAACAAAGAAGTTGCGTCGGGATTGAATACAACATGCACCATGCTTCCTTTTCTCCATGGGAGTAATGTCTCAAACTGTCTACGCTTTGATCGATTCTTAGAAGACCAGTAGTAGTTTCTGAAGCACATGTGGAGGCATTCTGTAATCTGTGGACCTTCAGAGTGTTGATGAAACACAAAAATTGCATCGGCATTGACTACAATAGGCACTATGCGGACTTTTCACCATGGGATCAATATCTCACACTGTCTACGCTTTGATCGTTCCCTGGAAGCCCAGTAGTAGTGTCCGAAGCACATCTGGAGGCATTCTGTAATATGTGGACCTTCAGAGTGCTGATGAAACACAAAAACTGCATCGGCATTGACTACAATAGTCACCATGCGGACTTTTCTCCATGGGTGTAATGTCTCAAACTGTCTACACTTTGATCGATTCTTGGATGTCCAGTAGTAGTTTCCGAAGCACATCTAGAAGCATTCTGTAATCTGTGGACCTTCAGAGTGTTGATGAAACACAAAAATTGAATCGGATTTCAATACAACAGGCACCATGAGGACTTTTTTCCATGGGAGCAATATCTCACACTGTCTACGCTTTGATCGTTCCCTGGAAGACCAGTAGTAGTTTCCGAAGCACATCTGGAGGCATTCTGTAATCTGTGGACCTTCAGAGTGCTGATGAAACACAAAAACTGCATCGGCATTGACTAAAATAGTCACCATGCGGACTTTTCTCCATGGGTGTAATGTCTCAAACTGTCTACGCTTTGATCGATTCTTGGATGTCCAGCAGTATTTTCCGAAGCATATCTGGAGGCATTCTGTAATCTGTGGACCTTCAGAGTGTTGATGAAACAAAAAAATTGCATCGGCTTTCAATACAACAGGCACCATGAGGACTTTTCTCCATGGGAGCAATATCTCACACTGTCTACGGTTTGATCGTTCCCTGGAAGACCAGTAGTAGTTTCCGAAGCACATCTGGCGGCATTCTGTAATCTGTGGACCTTCAGAGTGTTGATGAAACACAAAAATTGCATCGGCTTTCAATACAGCAGGCACCATGAGGACTTTTCTCCATGGGAGCAATATCTCACACTGTCTACGCTTTGATCGTTCCTTGGAAGTTCAGTAGTATTTTCCGAAGCACATCTGGAGGCATTCTGTAGTCTGTGGAATATCAGAGTTTTGATGAAACACATAAATGGCGTCGGGATTGAATACAACATGCACCATGCTTCCTTTTCTCCATGGGAGTAATGTCTCAAACTGTCTACGCTTTGATCGATTCTTAGAAGACCAGTTGTAGTTTCTGAAGCACATCTGGAGGCATTGTGGAATTTGTGGACCTTCAGAGTGATGATGAAACACAGAAATTGCAGCGAGATTGAACACAACATTCACCATGCGGACTTTTCTAAATGGAATAATGTCTCACACTGTCTACCATTTTATCGTCCACTGGAAGACCAGTAGTAGTTTCCGAAGCACATCTGGAGGCATTCTGTAATCTGTGGACCTTCAAAGTGTTGATGAAGCACAAAAATTCCATCGGTATTGAGTACAATAGGCACCATGCCGACTTTTCTCCATGGGAGTAATGTCTCAAACTGTCTACGCTTTGATCGATGATTGGAAGACCAGTAGTAGTACCCGAAGCACATCTAGAGGCATTGTGTAATTTGTGGACCTTCAGAGTTCTGATGAAACCCAAAAATTGCATCGGCATTGACTACAATAGGCACTATGCGGACTTTTCACCATGGGATCAATATCTCACACTGTCTACGCTTTGATCGTTCCCTGGAAGACCAGTAGTAGTTTCCGAAGCACATCTGGAGGCATTCTGTAATCTGTGGACCTTCAGGGTGCTGATGAAACACCCAAAATTGCATCGGCATTGACTACAATAGTCTCCATGCTGACTTTTCTCAATGGGTGTATTGTCTCAAACTGTCTACGATTTGATCGATTCTTGGATGTCCAGTAGTAGTTTCCGAAGCACATCTGAAGGCATTTTGTAATTTGTGGACATTCAGAGTGTTGATGAAATACAGAAAATCCGTCGGGATTGAATACAACATGCACCATGCTTCCATTTCTCCATGGGAGTAATGTCTCAAACTATCTACGCTTTGATCGTACCTTGGAAGACCAGTAGTATTTTTCTAAGCACATCTGGAGGCAATCTGTAATCTGTGGACCTTCAGAGTGCTGATGAAACACAAAAATAGCATCGGCATTGACTACAATAGGCACCATGCTTCCTTTTCTCCATGGGAGTAATGTCTCAAACTGTCTACGCCTTGATCGATTCATAGAAGACCAGTAGTAGTTTCTGAAGCACATCTGGAGGCATTCTGTAATTTGTGGACCTTGTGAGTGATGATGAAACACAGAAATTGCAGCGAGATTGAACAAAACAGTCACCATGCGGACTTTTCTCCATGGGAATAATGTCTCACACTGTCTACCCTCTGATCGTCCCCTGGAAGACCAGTAGTAGTTTCCGAAGCACATCTGGAGGCATTCTGTAATCTGTGGACCTTCAGAGTGTTAATGAAACACAATAATTGCATCGGCATTGAATATTATAGCCACCATGCATTCCTTCCTCCATGGGAGTAATGTCTCAAACTATCTACGCTTTGATCGATAATTGGAAGACCAGTAGTAGTACCCAAAGCACATCTAGAGGCATTGTGTAATTTGTGGACATTCAGAGTGTTGATGAAACACAGAAATTGCATCGAGATTGAATACAACAGGCTCCATGCGGCCTTTTCTCCATGGGAGTAATGGCTCAAACTGTCTTCGCTTTGATCGTTCCCTGGAAGACCAGCAGTAGTTTCCAAAGCACATCTGAGGACATTCTGTAAGCTGTGGACCTTCAGAGTGTTGATGAAACACAAATATTGCATCGGATTTCAATACAACAGACACCATGAGGACTTTTCTCCATGGGAGCAATATCTCACACTGTCTACGCTTTGATCGTTCCTTGTAGACCAGCAGTAGTTTCCGAAGCACATCTGGAGGCATTCTGTAACCTGTTGACCTTCAGAGTGTTGATGAAACACAAAAATTGCATCGGCATTGACTAATATAGGCACCATGTGGACTTTTCTCCATATGAGTAAAGTCTCAAACTATCTACGCTTTGATCGATAATTGGAAGACCAGTAGTAATACCCAAAGCACATCTAGAGGCATTGTGTAATTTGTGGACCTTCAGAGTGCTGATGAAACACAAAAATTGCATCGGCATTGACTAATATAGGCACCATGTGGACTTTTCTCCATGGGAGTAATGTCTCAAACTATCTACGCTTTGATCGTTCCTTGGAAGATCAGTAGTATTTTAGGACGCACATCTGGAGGCATTCTGTAATCTGTGGACTATCAGAGTTTTGATGAAACAAAGAAGTTGCGTCGGGATTGAATACAACGTGCACTATGCTTCCTTTTCTCCATGGGAGTAATGTCTCAAACTGTCTACTCTTTGATCGATGATTGGAAGACCAGTAGTAGTACCCGAAGCACATCTAGAGGCATTGTGTAATTTGTGGACCTTCAGAGTGCTGATGAAACACAAAAATTGCATCGGCATTGACTACAATAGGCACTATGCGGACTTTTCACCATGGGATCAATATCTCACACTGTCTACGCTTTGATCGTTCCCTGGAAGACCAGTAGTAGTTTCCGAAGCACATCTGGAGGCATTCTGTAATCTGTGGACCTTCAGGGTGCTGATGAAACACCCAAAATTGCATCGGCATTGACTACTATAGTCTCCATGCGGACTTTTCTCAATGGGTGTATTGTCTCAAACTGTCTACGATATGATCGGTTCTTGGATGTCCAGTAGTAGTTTCCGAAGCACATCTGAAGGCATTTTGTAATTTGTGGACATTCAGAGTGTTGATGAAATACAGAAAATCCGTCGGGATTGAATACAACATGCACAATGCTTCCATTTCTCCATGGGAGTAATGTCTCAAACTGTCTACGCTTTGATCGATCCTTAGAAGACCAGTAGTTGTTTCTGAGGCACATCTGGAGGCATTGTGTAATTTCTGCACCATCAGAGTGAAGATGAAACACAGAAATTTCAGCGAGATTGAACACAACATTCACTATGCGGACTTTTCTCCATGGGAATAATGTCTTACACTGTCTACGCTTTGATCGTAGCCTGGAAGACCAGTAGTAGTTTCCGAAGTACATCTGGAGGCATTCTGTAATCTGTGGACCTTCAGAGTGTTGATGAAACACAAAAATTGCATCGGCTTTCAATACAACAGGCACCATGAGGACTTTTCTCCATGGGAGCAATATCTCACACTGTCTACGCTTTGATCGTTCCCTGGAAGACCAGAAGTAGTTTCCGAAGCACATCTGGAGGCATTCTGTAATCTGTTGACCTTCAGAGTGTTGATGAAACACAACAAGTGCATCGGCATTGACTACTATAGGCACTATGCGGACTTTTCAAAATGGGATCAATATCTCACACTGTCTACGCTTTGATCGTTCCCTGGAAGACCAGTAGTAGTTTCCGGATCACATCTGGAGGCAATCTGTAATCTGTGGACCTTCAGAGTGCTGATGAAAAACAAAAATAGCATCGGCATTGACTACAATAGTCACCATGCGGACTTTTCTCCATGGATGTAATGTCTCAAACTGTCTACGGTTTGATCGATTCTTGGATGTCCAGTAGTAGTTTCCGAAGCACGTCTGGAGGCATTCTGTATTTTGTGGACCTTCAGAGTGTTGATGAAATACAGAAATTGCATCAGGATGAATACAACATGCACCATGCTTCCTTTTCTCCATGGGAGTAATGTCTCAAACTATCTACGCTTTGATCGTACCTTGGAAGACCAGTAGTATTTTTCTAAGCACATCTGGAGGCAATCTGTAATCTGTGGACCTTCAGAGTGCTGATGAAACACAAAAATAGCATCGGCATTGACTACAATAGGCACCATGCTTCCTTTTCTCCATGGGAGTAATGTCTCAAACTGTCTACGCCTTGATCGATTCATAGAAGACCAGTAGTAGTTTCTGAAGCACATCTGGAGGCATTCTGTAATTTGTGGACCTTGTGAGTGATGATGAAACACAGAAATTGCAGCGAGATTGAACAAAACAGTCACCATGCGGACTTTTCTCCATGGGAATAATGTCTCACACTGTCTACGCTCTGATCGTCCCCTGGAAGACCAGTAGTAGTTTCCGAAGCACATCTGGAGGCATTCTGTAATCTGTGGACCTTCAGAGTGTTAATGAAACACAATAATTGCATCGGCATTGAATATTATAGCCACCATGCATTCTTTCCTCCATGGGAGTAATGTCTCAAACTATCTACGCTTTGATCGATAATTGGAAGACCAGTAGTAGTACCCAAAGCACATCTAGAGGCATTGTGTAATTTGTGGACATTCAGAGTGTTGATGAAACACAGAAATTGCATCGAGATTGAATACAACAGGCTCCATGCGGCCTTTTCTCCATGGGACTAATGGCTCAAACTGTCTTCGCTTTGATCGTTCCCTGGAAGACCAGCAGTAGTTTCCAAAGCACATCTGAGGACATTCTGTAAGCTGTGGACCTTCAGAGTGTTGATGAAACACAAATATTGCATCGGATTTCAATACAACAGGCACCATAAGGACTTTTCTCCATGGGAGCAATATCTCACACTGTCTACGCTTTGATCGTTCCTGGTAGACCAGTAGTAGTTTCCGAAGCACATCTGGAGGCATTCTGTAATCTGTTGACCTTCAGAGTGTTGATGAAACACATAAATTGCATCGGCATTGACTAATATAGGCACCATGTGGACTTTTCTCCATGGGAGTAATGTCTCAAACTATCTACGCTTTGATCGTTCCTTGGAAGATCAGTAGTATTTTCCGAAGCACATCTGGAGGCATTCTGTAATCTGTGGACTATCAGAATTTTGATGAAACAAAGAAGTTGCGTCGGGATTGAATACAACATGCACCATGCTTCCTTTTCTCCATGGGAGTAATGTCTCAAACTGTCTACGCTTTGATCGATTCTTAGAAGACCAGTAGTAGTTTCTGAAGCACATGTGGAGGCATTCTGTAATCTGTGGACCTTCAGAGTGTTGATGAAACACAAAAATTGCATCGGCATTGACTACAATAGGCACTATGCGGACTTTTCACCATGGGATCAATATCTCACACTGTCTACGCTTTGATCGTTCCCTGGAAGCCCAGTAGTAGTGTCCGAAGCACATCTGGAGGCATTCTGTAATATGTGGACCTTCAGAGTGCTGATGAAACACAAAAACTGCATCGGCATTGACTACAATAGTCACCATGCGGACTTTTCTCCATGGGTGTAATGTCTCAAACTGTCTACACTTTGATCGATTCTTGGATGTCCAGTAGTAGTTTCCGAAGCACATCTAGAAGCATTCTGTAATCTGTGGACCTTCAGAGTGTTGATGAAACACAAAAATTGAATCGGATTTCAATACAACAGGCACCATGAGGACTTTTTTCCATGGGAGCAATATCTCACACTGTCTACGCTTTGATCGTTCCCTGGAAGACCAGTAGTAGTTTCCGAAGCACATCTGGAGGCATTCTGTAATCTGTGGACCTTCAGAGTGCTGATGAAACACAAAAACTGCATCGGCATTGACTAAAATAGTCACCATGCGGACTTTTCTCCATGGGTGTAATGTCTCAAACTGTCTACGCTTTGATCGATTCTTGGATGTCCAGCAGTATTTTCCGAAGCATATCTGGAGGCATTCTGTAATCTGTGGACCTTCAGAGTGTTGATGAAACAAAAAAATTGCATCGGCTTTCAATACAACAGGCACCATGAGGACTTTTCTCCATGGGAGCAATATCTCACACTGTCTACGGTTTGATCGTTCCCTGGAAGACCAGTAGTAGTTTCCGAAGCACATCTGGCGGCATTCTGTAATCTGTGGACCTTCAGAGTGTTGATGAAACACAAAAATTGCATCGGCTTTCAATACAGCAGGCACCATGAGGACTTTTCTCCATGGGAGCAATATCTCACACTGTCTACGCTTTGATCGTTCCTTGGAAGTTCAGTAGTATTTTCCGAAGCACATCTGGAGGCATTCTGTAGTCTGTGGAATATCAGAGTTTTGATGAAACACATAAATGGCGTCGGGATTGAATACAACATGCACCATGCTTCCTTTTCTCCATGGGAGTAATGTCTCAAACTGTCTACGCTTTGATCGATTCTTAGAAGACCAGTTGTAGTTTCTGAAGCACATCTGGAGGCATTGTGGAATTTGTGGACCTTCAGAGTGATGATGAAACACAGAAATTGCAGCGAGATTGAACACAACATTCACCATGCGGACTTTTCTAAATGGAATAATGTCTCACACTGTCTACCATTTTATCGTCCACTGGAAGACCAGTAGTAGTTTCCGAAGCACATCTGGAGGCATTCTGTAATCTGTGGACCTTCAAAGTGTTGATGAAGCACAAAAATTCCATCGGTATTGAGTACAATAGGCACCATGCCGACTTTTCTCCATGGGAGTAATGTCTCAAACTGTCTACGCTTTGATCGATGATTGGAAGACCAGTAGTAGTACCCGAAGCACATCTAGAGGCATTGTGTAATTTGTGGACCTTCAGAGTTCTGATGAAACCCAAAAATTGCATCGGCATTGACTACAATAGGCACTATGCGGACTTTTCACCATGGGATCAATATCTCACACTGTCTACGCTTTGATCGTTCCCTGGAAGACCAGTAGTAGTTTCCGAAGCACATCTGGAGGCATTCTGTAATCTGTGGACCTTCAGGGTGCTGATGAAACACCCAAAATTGCATCGGCATTGACTACAATAGTCTCCATGCTGACTTTTCTCAATGGGTGTATTGTCTCAAACTGTCTACGATTTGATCGATTCTTGGATGTCCAGTAGTAGTTTCCGAAGCACATCTGAAGGCATTTTGTAATTTGTGGACATTCAGAGTGTTGATGAAATACAGAAAATCCGTCGGGATTGAATACAACATGCACCATGCTTCCATTTCTCCATGGGAGTAATGTCTCAAACTATCTACGCTTTGATCGTACCTTGGAAGACCAGTAGTATTTTTCTAAGCACATCTGGAGGCAATCTGTAATCTGTGGACCTTCAGAGTGCTGATGAAACACAAAAATAGCATCGGCATTGACTACAATAGGCACCATGCTTCCTTTTCTCCATGGGAGTAATGTCTCAAACTGTCTACGCCTTGATCGATTCATAGAAGACCAGTAGTAGTTTCTGAAGCACATCTGGAGGCATTCTGTAATTTGTGGACCTTGTGAGTGATGATGAAACACAGAAATTGCAGCGAGATTGAACAAAACAGTCACCATGCGGACTTTTCTCCATGGGAATAATGTCTCACACTGTCTACGCTCTGATCGTCCCCTGGAAGACCAGTAGTAGTTTCCGAAGCACATCTGGAGGCATTCTGTAATCTGTGGACCTTCAGAGTGTTAATGAAACACAATAATTGCATCGGCATTGAATATTATAGCCACCATGCATTCTTTCCTCCATGGGAGTAATGTCTCAAACTATCTACGCTTTGATCGATAATTGGAAGACCAGTAGTAGTACCCAAAGCACATCTAGAGGCATTGTGTAATTTGTGGACATTCAGAGTGTTGATGAAACACAGAAATTGCATCGAGATTGAATACAACAGGCTCCATGCGGCCTTTTCTCCATGGGAGTAATGGCTCAAACTGTCTTCGCTTTGATCGTTCCCTGGAAGACCAGCAGTAGTTTCCAAAGCACATCTGAGGACATTCTGTAAGCTGTGGACCTTCAGAGTGTTGATGAAACACAAATATTGCATCGGATTTCAATACAACAGGCACCATAAGGACTTTTCTCCATGGGAGCAATATCTCACACTGTCTACGCTTTGATCGTTCCTGGTAGACCAGTAGTAGTTTCCGAAGCACATCTGGAGGCATTCTGTAATCTGTTGACCTTCAGAGTGTTGATGAAACACATAAATTGCATCGGCATTGACTAATATAGGCACCATGTGGACTTTTCTCCATGGGAGTAATGTCTCAAACTATCTACGCTTTGATCGTTCCTTGGAAGATCAGTAGTATTTTCCGAAGCACATCTGGAGGCATTCTGTAATCTGTGGACTATCAGAATTTTGATGAAACAAAGAAGTTGCGTCGGGATTGAATACAACATGCACCATGCTTCCTTTTCTCCATGGGAGTAATGTCTCAAACTGTCTACGCTTTGATCGATTCTTAGAAGACCAGTAGTAGTTTCTGAAGCACATGTGGAGGCATTCTGTAATCTGTGGACCTTCAGAGTGTTGATGAAACACAAAAATTGCATCGGCATTGACTACAATAGGCACTATGCGGACTTTTCACCATGGGATCAATATCTCACACTGTCTACGCTTTGATCGTTCCCTGGAAGCCCAGTAGTAGTGTCCGAAGCACATCTGGAGGCATTCTGTAATATGTGGACCTTCAGAGTGCTGATGAAACACAAAAACTGCATCGGCATTGACTACAATAGTCACCATGCGGACTTTTCTCCATGGGTGTAATGTCTCAAACTGTCTACACTTTGATCGATTCTTGGATGTCCAGTAGTAGTTTCCGAAGCACATCTAGAGGCATTCTGTAATCTGTGGACCTTCAGAGTGTTGATGAAACACAAAAATTGAATCGGATTTCAATACAACAGGCACCATGAGGACTTTTTTCCATGGGAGCAATATCTCACACTGTCTACGCTTTGATCGTTCCCTGGAAGACCAGTAGTAGTTTCCGAAGCACATCTGGAGGCATTCTGTAATCTGTGGACCTTCAGAGTGCTGATGAAACACAAAAACTGCATCGGCATTGACTAAAATAGTCACCATGCGGACTTTTCTCCATGGGTGTAATGTCTCAAACTGTCTACGCTTTGATCGATTCTTGGATGTCCAGCAGTATTTTCCGAAGCATATCTGGAGGCATTCTGTAATCTGTGGACCTTCAGAGTGTTGATGAAACAGAAAAATTGCATCGGCTTTCAATACAACAGGCACCATGAGGACTTTTCTCCATGGGAGCAATATCTCACACTGTCTACGCTTTGATCGTTCCCTGGAAGACCAGTAGTAGTTTCCGAAGCACATCTGGCGGCATTCTGTAATCTGTGGACCTTCAGAGTGTTGATGAAACACAAAAATTGCATCGGCTTTCAATACAGCAGGCACCATGAGGACTTTTCTCCATGGGAGCAATATCTCACACTGTCTACGCTTTGATCGTTCCTTGGAAGTTCAGTAGTATTTTCCGAAGCACATCTGGAGGCATTCTGTAGTCTGTGGAATATCAGAGTTTTGATGAAACACATAAATGGCGTCGGGATTGAATACAACATGCACCATGCTTCCTTTTCTCCATGGGAGTAATGTCTCAAACTGTCTACGCTTTGATCGATTCTTAGAAGACCAGTTGTAGTTTCTGAAGCACATCTGGAGGCATTGTGGAATTTGTGGACCTTCAGAGTGATGATGAAACACAGAAATTGCAGCGAGATTGAACACAACATTCACCATGCGGACTTTTCTAAATGGAATAATGTCTCACACTGTCTACCATTTTATCGTCCACTGGAAGACCAGTAGTAGTTTCCGAAGCACATCTGGAGGCATTCTGTAATCTGTGGACCTTCAAAGTGTTGATGAAGCACAAAAATTCCATCGGTATTGAGTACAATAGGCACCATGCCGACTTTTCTCCATGGGAGTAATGTCTCAAACTGTCTACGCTTTGATCGATGATTGGAAGACCAGTAGTAGTACCCGAAGCACATCTAGAGGCATTGTGTAATTTGTGGACCTTCAGAGTTCTGATGAAACCCAAAAATTGCATCGGCATTGACTACAATAGGCACTATGCGGACTTTTCACCATGGGATCAATATCTCACACTGTCTACGCTTTGATCGTTCCCTGGAAGACCAGTAGTAGTTTCCGAAGCACATCTGGAGGCATTCTGTAATCTGTGGACCTTCAGGGTGCTGATGAAACACCCAAAATTGCATCGGCATTGACTACAATAGTCTCCATGCTGACTTTTCTCAATGGGTGTATTGTCTCAAACTGTCTACGATTTGATCGATTCTTGGATGTCCAGTAGTAGTTTCCGAAGCACATCTGAAGGCATTTTGTAATTTGTGGACATTCAGAGTGTTGATGAAATACAGAAAATCCGTCGGGATTGAATACAACATGCACCATGCTTCCATTTCTCCATGGGAGTAATGTCTCAAACTATCTACGCTTTGATCGTACCTTGGAAGACCAGTAGTATTTTTCTAAGCACATCTGGAGGCAATCTGTAATCTGTGGACCTTCAGAGTGCTGATGAAACACAAAAATAGCATCGGCATTGACTACAATAGGCACCATGCTTCCTTTTCTCCATGGGAGTAATGTCTCAAACTGTCTACGCCTTGATCGATTCATAGAAGACCAGTAGTAGTTTCTGAAGCACATCTGGAGGCATTCTGTAATTTGTGGACCTTGTGAGTGATGATGAAACACAGAAATTGCAGCGAGATTGAACAAAACAGTCACCATGCGGACTTTTCTCCATGGGAATAATGTCTCACACTGTCTACGCTCTGATCGTCCCCTGGAAGACCAGTAGTAGTTTCCGAAGCACATCTGGAGGCATTCTGTAATCTGTGGACCTTCAGAGTGTTAATGAAACACAATAATTGCATCGGCATTGAATATTATAGCCACCATGCATTCTTTCCTCCATGGGAGTAATGTCTCAAACTATCTACGCTTTGATCGATAATTGGAAGACCAGTAGTAGTACCCAAAGCACATCTAGAGGCATTGTGTAATTTGTGGACATTCAGAGTGTTGATGAAACACAGAAATTGCATCGAGATTGAATACAACAGGCTCCATGCGGCCTTTTCTCCATGGGAGTAATGGCTCAAACTGTCTTCGCTTTGATCGTTCCCTGGAAGACCAGCAGTAGTTTCCAAAGCACATCTGAGGACATTCTGTAAGCTGTGGACCTTCAGAGTGTTGATGAAACACAAATATTGCATCGGATTTCAATACAACAGGCACCATAAGGACTTTTCTCCATGGGAGCAATATCTCACACTGTCTACGCTTTGATCGTTCCTGGTAGACCAGTAGTAGTTTCCGAAGCACATCTGGAGGCATTCTGTAATCTGTTGACCTTCAGAGTGTTGATGAAACACATAAATTGCATCGGCATTGACTAATATAGGCACCATGTGGACTTTTCTCCATGGGAGTAATGTCTCAAACTATCTACGCTTTGATCGTTCCTTGGAAGATCAGTAGTATTTTCCGAAGCACATCTGGAGGCATTCTGTAATCTGTGGACTATCAGAATTTTGATGAAACAAAGAAGTTGCGTCGGGATTGAATACAACATGCACCATGCTTCCTTTTCTCCATGGGAGTAATGTCTCAAACTGTCTACGCTTTGATCGATTCTTAGAAGACCAGTAGTAGTTTCTGAAGCACATGTGGAGGCATTCTGTAATCTGTGGACCTTCAGAGTGTTGATGAAACACAAAAATTGCATCGGCATTGACTACAATAGGCACTATGCGGACTTTTCACCATGGGATCAATATCTCACACTGTCTACGCTTTGATCGTTCCCTGGAAGCCCAGTAGTAGTGTCCGAAGCACATCTGGAGGCATTCTGTAATATGTGGACCTTCAGAGTGCTGATGAAACACAAAAACTGCATCGGCATTGACTACAATAGTCACCATGCGGACTTTTCTCCATGGGTGTAATGTCTCAAACTGTCTACACTTTGATCGATTCTTGGATGTCCAGTAGTAGTTTCCGAAGCACATCTAGAGGCATTCTGTAATCTGTGGACCTTCAGAGTGTTGATGAAACACAAAAATTGAATCGGATTTCAATACAACAGGCACCATGAGGACTTTTTTCCATGGGAGCAATATCTCACACTGTCTACGCTTTGATCGTTCCCTGGAAGACCAGTAGTAGTTTCCGAAGCACATCTGGAGGCATTCTGTAATCTGTGGACCTTCAGAGTGCTGATGAAACACAAAAACTGCATCGGCATTGACTAAAATAGTCACCATGCGGACTTTTCTCCATGGGTGTAATGTCTCAAACTGTCTACGCTTTGATCGATTCTTGGATGTCCAGCAGTATTTTCCGAAGCATATCTGGAGGCATTCTGTAATCTGTGGACCTTCAGAGTGTTGATGAAACAGAAAAATTGCATCGGCTTTCAATACAACAGGCACCATGAGGACTTTTCTCCATGGGAGCAATATCTCACACTGTCTACGCTTTGATCGTTCCCTGGAAGACCAGTAGTAGTTTCCGAAGCACATCTGGCGGCATTCTGTAATCTGTGGACCTTCAGAGTGTTGATGAAACACAAAAATTGCATCGGCTTTCAATACAGCAGGCACCATGAGGACTTTTCTCCATGGGAGCAATATCTCACACTGTCTACGCTTTGATCGTTCCTTGGAAGTTCAGTAGTATTTTCCGAAGCACATCTGGAGGCATTCTGTAGTCTGTGGAATATCAGAGTTTTGATGAAACACATAAATGGCGTCGGGATTGAATACAACATGCACCATGCTTCCTTTTCTCCATGGGAGTAATGTCTCAAACTGTCTACGCTTTGATCGATTCTTAGAAGACCAGTTGTAGTTTCTGAAGCACATCTGGAGGCATTGTGGAATTTGTGGACCTTCAGAGTGATGATGAAACACAGAAATTGCAGCGAGATTGAACACAACAGTCACCATGCGGACTTTTCTAAATGGAATAATGTCTCACACTGTCTACCATTTTATCGTCCACTGGAAGACCAGTAGTAGTTTCCGAAGCACATCTGGAGGCATTCTGTAATCTGTGGACCTTCAAAGTGTTGATGAAGCACAAAAATTCCATCGGTATTGAGTACAATAGGCACCATGCCGACTTTTCTCCATGGGAGTAATGTCTCAAACTGTCTACGCTTTGATCGATGATTGGAAGACCAGTAGTAGTACCCGAAGCACATCTAGAGGCATTGTGTAATTTGTGGACCTTCAGAGTTCTGATGAAACCCAAAAATTGCATCGGCATTGACTACAATAGGCACTATGCGGACTTTTCACCATGGGATCAATATCTCACACTGTCTACGCTTTGATCGTTCCCTGGAAGACCAGTAGTAGTTTCCGAAGCACATCTGGAGGCATTCTGTAATCTGTGGACCTTCAGGGTGCTGATGAAACACCCAAAATTGCATCGGCATTGACTACAATAGTCTCCATGCTGACTTTTCTCAATGGGTGTATTGTCTCAAACTGTCTACGATTTGATCGATTCTTGGATGTCCAGTAGTAGTTTCCGAAGCACATCTGAAGGCATTTTGTAATTTGTGGACATTCAGAGTGTTGATGAAATACAGAAAATCCGTCGGGATTGAATACAACATGCACCATGCTTCCATTTCTCCATGGGAGTAATGTCTCAAACTGTCTACGCTTTGATCGATCCTTAGAAGACCAGTAGTTGTTTCTGAGGCACATCTGGAGGCATTGTGTAATTTGTGGACCATCAGAGTGAAGATGGAACACAGAAATTTCAGCGAGATTGAACACAACATTCACTATGCGGACTTTTCTCCATGGGAATAATGTCTTACACTGTCTACGCTTTGATAGTCCCCTGGAAGACCAGTAGTAGTTTCCGAAGTACATCTGGAGGCATTCTGTAATCTGTGGACCTTCAGAGTGTTGATGAAACATAAAAATTGCATCGGCTTTCAATACAACAGGTACCATGAGGACTTTTCTCCATGGGAGCAATATCTCACACTGTCTACGCTTTGATCGTTCCCTGGAAGACCAGAAGTAGTTTCCGAAGCACATCTGGAGGCATTCTGTAATCTGTGGACCTTCAGAGTGCTGATGAAACACAGAAATTGCATCGGGATTGAAAAACAACAGTCACCATCCGCACTCTCCTCCATGGGAGTAATGTCTGAAAAAGTCTACGCTTTGATCGTTCCCAGGAAGACAACTAGTATTTTCCGATACACATCTGGAGGCATTCTGTAATTTGTGGACTATCAGACTGTCGATGAAACGTAGAAAATGCATCGGGATTGAATACATACAACAGTCACCATGCGCACTTTCCTCCATGGGAGTAATGTCTCAAACAGTCTAAGCTTTGATCGTTCCGTGGAAGACCAGTAGTAGCTTCCGATGCACATCTGGTGGCATTCTGTAATCTGTGGACTATCAGAGTGTTGATGAAACACAGAAATTGCATCGGGATTGAATACAACAGTCACCATGCGCACTTTCCTCCACGGGAGTAATGTCTCAAACAGTATACTCTTTGATCGTTCCCTCGAAGAACAGTAGTAGCTTCCGATGCGCATCTGGAGGCATTCTGTAATCTGTGGACTATCAGAATGTTGGTGAAACTCAGAAATTGCATCGGGATTGAATACAACAGTCACCTTACGCACTTTCCTCCATGGGAGTAATGTCTCAAAGAGTCTACGCTTTGATCGTTCCCTGGAAGACCAGTAGTAGTTTCCGATGCACATCTGGAGACATTCTGCAATCTGTGGACTATCAGAGTGTTGATGAAACACAGAAAATGCATCGGGATTCAATATAACAGTCACCATGCGAACTTTCCTCCATGGGAGTAGTGTCTCATACAGTCTACGCTTTGATCGTCACCTGGAAGACCAGAAGAAGTTTCCGATGCACATCTGGAAGCATTCTGAAATCTGTTGGCTAACTGAGTGTTGATGAAACACAGAAATTGAATCTTGTTTGAATACAACAGTCACCAAGCGCACTTTCCTCCATGGGAGTAATGTCTGAAACAGTATACGCTTTGATCGTTCCCTGGAAGACCAGTAGTAGTTTCCGATGCACATCTGAAGGCATTCTGTAATCTGTGGACTATCAGAGTGTTGATGAAACACCGAAATTGCATCGGGATTGAATACAACAGTCACCATGCGCACTTTCCTCCATGGGAGTAATGTCTCAAACAGTCTACGCTTTGATCGTTCCCTGGAAGACCAGTAGTAGTTTCCGATGCACATCTGGAGACATTCTGTAATCTGTGGACTATCAGAGTGTTGATGAAACACAGAAATTGCATCGGGATTCAATACAACAGTCACCATGCGAACTTTCCTCCATGGGATTAGTGTCTCATACAGTCTACGCTTTGATCGTTACCTGGAAGACCAGAAGTAGTTTCCGATGCACATCTGGAGACATTCTGAAATCTGTGGGCTAACTGAGTGTTGATGAAACACAGAAATTGCATCCGGATTGAATACAACAGTCACCATGAGCACTTACCTAGACGGGGGGTATGTCTCAAACAGTCTACGCTTTGATCGTTCCCTGGAAGTCCAGTAGTAGTTTCCGATGCACATCTGAAGGCATTCTGTAATCTGTGTTCTATCAGAGTGTTGATGAATCACAGAAATTGCATCGGGTTCAATACAACAGTCACCATGCGAACTTTCCTCCATGGGAGTAGTGTCTCATACAGTCTACGCTTTGATCGTTACCTGGAAGACCAGTAGTAGTTTCCAATGCACATCTGAAGGCATTCTGTAATCTGTGGACTCTCAGAGTGTTGATGAAACACAGAAATTGCATCGGGATTGAATACAACAGTCACCATGCGCACTTTCCTCCACGGGTATATTTCTCAAACAGTCTAAGCTTTGATCGTTCCCTGGAAGACCAGTAGTAGTTTCCGATGCACATCTGGATTCATTCTGTAATCTGTTAACTATCAGAGTGTTGATAAAACACCGAAAATGCATCGGAATTGATTACAACAGTCACCAGGCGCACTTTCCTCCATGGTAGTAATGTCTCAAACAGTCTAAGCTTTGATCGTTCCCTGGAAGACCAGTAGTAGTTTCCAATGCACATCTGGAGGCACTCTGTAATCTGTGGACTATCAGACTGTTGATGAAACACAGAAATTGCATCGGGATTGAAAAACAACAGTCACCATCCGCACTCTCCTCCATGGGAGTAATGTCTGAAAAAGTCTACGCTTTGATCGTTCCCAGGAAGACAACTAGTAGTTTCCGATACACATCTGGAGACAGTCTGTAATCTGTGGACTATCAGACTGTCGATGAAACGCAGAAAATGCATCGGGATTGAATACAACAGTCACCATGCGCACTTTCCTCCATGGGAGTAATGTCTCACAGAGTTTACGCTTTGATAGTTCCCTGGAAGACCACTAGTAGTTTCCGATGCACATCTGGAGGCATTCTGTAATCTGTGGACTATCAGATTGTTGGTGAAACACAGAAATTGCATCCGGATTGAATACAACAGTCACCATGAGCACTTACCTAGACGGGAGGTATGTCTCAAACAGTCTACGCTTTGATCGTTCCGTGGAAGACCAGTAGTAGATTCCGATGCACATCTGGTGGCATTCTGTAATCTGTGGACTATCAGAGTGTTGATGAAACACAGAAATTGCATCGGGATTGAATACAACAGTCACCATGCGCACTTTCCTCCACGGGAGTAATGTCTCAAACAGTATACTCTTTGATCGTTCCCTCGAAGAACAGTAGTAGTTTCCGATGCGCATCTGGAGGCATTCTGTAATCTGTGGACTATCAGAATGTTGATGAAACACAGAAATTGCATCGGGATTGAATACAACAGTCACCTTACGCACTTTCCTCCATGGGAGTAATGTCTCAAAGAGTCTACGCTTTGATCGTTCCCTGGAAGACCAGTAGTAGTTTCCGATGCACATCTGGAGACATTCTGCAATCTGTGGACTATCAGAGTGTTGATGAAACACAGAAAATGCATCGGGATTCAATACAACAGTCACCATGCGAACTTTCCTCCATGGGAGTAGTGTCTCATACAGTCTACGCTTTGATAGTCACCTGGAAGACCAGAAGTAGTTTCCGATGCACATCTGGAAGCATTCTGATATCTGTGGGCTAACTGAGTGTTGATGAAACACAGAAATTGCATCTTGTTTGAATACAACAGTCACCAAGCGCACTTTCCTCCATGGGAGTAATGTCTGAAACAGTATACGCTTTGATCGTTCCCTGGAAGACCAGTAGTAGTTTCCGATGCACATCTGAAGGCATTCTGTAATCTGTGGACTATCAGAGTGTTGATGAAACACCGAAATTGCATCGGGATTGAATACAACAGTCACCATGCGCACTTTCCTCCATGGGAGTAATGTCTCAAACAGTCTACGCTTTGATCGTTCCCTGGAAGACCAGTAGTAGTTTCCGATGCACATCTGGAGACATTCTGTAATCTGTGGACTATCAGAGTGTTGATGAAACACAGATATTGCATCGGGATTCAATACAACAGTCACCATGCGAACTTTCCTCCATGGGAGTAGTGTCTCATACAGTCTACGCTTTGATCGTTACCTGGAAGACCAGATGTAGTTTCCGATGCACATCTGGAGACATTCTGAAATCTGTGGGCTAACTGAGTGTTGATGAAACACAGAAATTGCATCTTGTTTGAATACAACAGTCACCAAGCGCACGTTCCTCCTTGGGAGTAATGTCTGAAACAGTATACGCTTTGATCGTTCCCTGGAAGACCAGTAGTAGTTTCCGATGCACATCTGGAGGCATTCTGTAATCTGTGGACTATCACAGTGTTGATGAAACACCGAAATAGCATCGGGATTGAATACAACAGTCACCATCCGCACTCTCCTCCATGGGAGTAATGTCTCAAATATTCTACGCTTTGATCGTTCCCCGGAAGACCGGTAGTAGTTTCCGATGCACATCTGGTGGCATTCTGCAATCTGTGGACTATCAGAGTGTTGATGAAACTCCGAAATTGCATCGGGATTGAATACAACAGTCACCATGTGCACTTTCCACCACAGGAGTAATGTCTCAAACAGTATACTCTTTGATCGTTCCCTCGAAGTCCAGTAGTAGTTTCCGATGCACATCTGGAGGCATTCTGTAATCTGTGGACTATCAGAGTGTTGATGAAACACAGAAATTGCATCGGGATAGAATACTACAGTCACCATGCGCACTTTTCTCCACGCCAGTAATGTCTCAAACGGTCTACGCTTTGATGGTTCCCTGGAAGACCAGTAGTAGTTTCCGATGCACATCTGGTGGCGTTCTGTAATCTGTGGACTATCAGAGTGTTGATGAAACACAGACATTGCATCGGGATTGAATACCACAGTCACCATCCGCACTCTCCTCCATGGGAGTAATGTCTCAAAGAGTCTACGCTTTGATCGTTCCCTGGAAGACCGGTAGTAGTTTCTGATGCACATCTGGTGGCATTCTGCAATCTGTGGACTATCAGAGTGTTGATGAAACTCAGAAATTGCATCGGGATTGAATACAACAGTCACCATGCGCACTTTCCTCTACGGGACTAATGTCTCAAACAGTATACTCTTTGATCGTTCCCTCGAAGATCAGTAGTAGTTTCCGATGCGCATCTGGAGGCATTCTGTAATCTGTGTTCTATCAGAGTGTTGATGAAACACAGAAATTGCATCGGGATTCAATACAACAGTCACCATGCGAACTTTCCTCCATGGGAGTAGCGTCTCATACAGTCTACGCTTTGATCCTTACCTGGAAGACCAGTAGTAGTTTAAAATGCACATCTGAAGGCATTCTGTAATCTGTGGACTATCAGAGTGTTGATAAAAAATAGAAATTGCATCGGGATTGAATACAACAGTCACCATGCGCACTTTCCTCCACGGGTATATTTCTCAAACAGTCTAAGCTTTGATCGTTCCCTGGAAGACCAGTAGTAGTTTCCGATGCACATCTGGAGGCATTCTGTAATCTGTTTACTATCAGAGTGTTGATAAAACACCGAAAATGCATCGGGATTGATTACAACAGTCACCATGCGCACTTTCCTCCACGGCAGTAATGTCTCAAACAGTCTCAGCTTTGATCGTTCCCTGGAAGACCGGTAGTAGTTTCCGATGCACATCTGGAGGCACTCTGTAATCTGTGGTCTATCAGACTGTTGATGAAACAGAAATTGCATCGGGATTGAAAAACAACAGTCACCATCCGCACTCTCCTCCATGGGAGTAATGTCTGAAAAAGTCTACGCTTTGATCGTTCCCAGGAACACAACTCGTAGTTTCCGATACACATCTGGAGGCATTCTGTAATCTGTGGACTATCAGACTGTCGATGAAACGCAGAAAATGCATCGGGATTGAATACAACAGTCACCATGAGCACTTACCTAGACGGGAGGTATGTCTCAAACAGTCTACGCTTTGATCGTTCCGTGGAAGACCAGTAGTAGCTTCCGATGCACATCTGGTGGCATTCTGTAATCTGTGGACTATCAGAGTGTTGATGAAACACAGAAATTGCATCGGGATTGAATACAACAGTCACCATGCGCACTTTCCTCCACGGGAGTAATGTCTCAAACACTATACTCTTTGATCGTTCCCTCGAAGAACTGTAGTAGTTTCCGATGCGCATCTGGAGGCATTCTGTAATCTGTGGACTATCAGAATGTTGATGAAACACAGAAATTGCATCGGGATTGAATACAACAGTCACCTTAAGCACTTTCCTCCATGGGAGTAATGTCTCAAAGAGTCTACGCTTTGATCGTTCCCTGGAAGACCAGTAGTAGTTTCCGACGCACATCTGGAGACATTCTGCAATCTGTGGACTATCAGAGTGTTGATGAAACACAGAAAATGCATCGGGATTCAATACAACAGTCACCATGCGAACTTTCCTCCATGGGAGTAGTGTCTCATACAGTCTACGCTTTGATCGTTACCTAGAAGACCAGAAGTAGTTTCCGATGCACATCTGGAAGCATTCTGAAATCTGTCGGCTAACTGAGTGTTGATGAAACACAGAAAATTGCATCTCTTTTGAATACAACAGTCACCAAGCGCACTTTCCTCCATGGGAGTAATGTCTGAAACAGTATACGCTTTGATCTTTCCCTGGAAGACCAGTAGTAGTTTCCGATGCACATCTGGAGACATTCTGTAATCTGTGGACTATCAGAGTGTTGATGAAACACAGAAATTGCATCGGGATTCAATACAACAGTCACCATGCGAACTTTCTTCCATGGGAGTAGTGTCCCATACAGTCTACGTTTTGATCGTTCCCTGGAAGACCAGTAGTAGTTTCCGATGCACATCTGAAGGCATTCTGTAATCTGTGGACTATCAGAGTGTTGATGAAACACAGAAATTGCATCGGGATTGAATACAACAGTCGCCATCCGCACTCTCCTCCATGGGAGTAATGTCTCAAACAGTCTACGCTTTGATCGTTCCCAGGAAGACAACTATTAGTTTCCGATACACATCTGGAGGCATTCTGTAATCTGTGGACTATCAGAGTGTTGATGAAACACAGAAATTGCATCCGGATTGAATACAACAGTCACCATGAGCACTTACCTAGACGGGGGGTATGTCTCAAACAGTCTACGCTTTGATCGTTCCGTGGAAGACCAGTAGTAGCTTCCGATGCACATCTGGTGGCATTCTGTAATCTGTGGACTATCAGAGTGTTGATGAAACACAGAAATTGCATCGGGATTGAATACAACATCCACCATGCGCACTTTCCTCCACGGAAGTAATGTCTCAAACAGTATACTCTTTGATCGTTCCCTCGAAGAACTGTAGTAGTTTCCGATGCGCATCTGGAGGCATTCTGTAATCTGTGGACAATCAGAATGTTGATGAAACACAGAAATTGCATCGGGATTGAATACAACAGTCACCTTACGCACTTTCCTCCATGGGAGTAATGTCTCAAACAGTCTACGCTTTGATCGTTCCCTGGAAGACCAGTAGTAGTTTCCGATGCACATCTGGAGACATTCTGCAATCTGTGGACTATCAGAGTGTTGATGAAACACAGAAAATGCATCGGGATTCAATACAACAGTCACCATGCGAACTTTCCTCCATTGGAGTAGTGTCTCATACAGTCTACGCTTTGATCGTTACCTGGAAGACCAGAAGTAGTTTCCGATGCACATCTGGAAGCATTCTGAAATCTGTGGGCTAACTGAGTGTTGATGAAACACAGAAATTGCATCTTGTTTGAATACAACAGTCACCAAGCGCACTTTCCTCCATGGGAGTAATGTCTGAAACAGTATACGCTTTGATCGTTCCCTGGAAGACCAGTAGTAGTTTCCGATGCACATCTGAAGGCATTCTGTAATCTGTGGACTATCAGAGTGTTGATGAAACACAGAAATTGCATCGGGATTGAATACAACAGTCACCATGTGCACTTTCCTCCATGGGAGTAATGTCTCAAACAGTCTACGCTTTGATCATTCCCTGGAAGGCCAGTAGTAGTTTCCGATGCACATCTGGAGTGTTGTCTGTAATCAGTGGACTATCAGAGTGTTGATGAAACACAGAAATTGCGTCGGGATTCAATACAACAGTCAGCATGCGAACTTTCTTCCATGGGATTAGTGTCTCATAAAGTCTACGTTTTGATCGTTACCTGGAAGACCAGTAGCAGTTTCCAATGCACATCTGAAGGCATTCTGTAATCTGTGGACTATCAGAGTGTTGATGAAACACAGAAATTGCATCGGGATTGAATACAACAGTCACCATGCGCACTTTCCTCCACGGGGGTATTTCTCAAACAGTCTAAGCTTTGATCGTTCCCTGGAAGACCACTAGTAGTTTCCGATGCACATCTGGAGGCATTCTGTAATCTGTGGACTATCAGAGTGTTGATGAAACACAGAAATTGCATCGGGATTGAATACTACAGTCACCATGCGAACTTTTCTCCACGGCAGTAATGTCTCAAACTGTCTACGCTTTGATCGTTCCCTGTAAGACCAGTAGTAGTTTCCGATGCACATCTGGAGACATTCTGCAATCTGTGGACTATCAGAGTGTTGATGAAACACAGAAAATGCATCGGGATTGAATACTACAGTCACCATGCGCACTTTTCTCCACGGCAGTAATGTCTCAAACTGTCTACGCTTTGATCGTTCCCTGGAAGACCAGTAGTAGTTTCCGATGCACATCTGGTGGCATTCTGTAATCTGTGGACTATCACAGTGTTGATGAAACACAGAAATTGCATTTGCATTGAATACAACAGTCACCATCCGCACTCTCCTTAATGGGAGTAATGTCTCAAACAGTCAACGCTTTGATCGTCCCCTGGAAGACCGGTAGTAGTTTCCGATGCACATCTGGAGGCATTTTGTAATCTGTGGCCCTTCAAAGTGTTGATGAAACACAGAAATTGCATCGGGATTGAATACAACAGTCACCATGCGCACTTTCCTCCATGGGAGTAACGTCTCAAACAGTCTAAGCTTTGATCGTTCCCTGGAAGACCAGTAGTAGTTTCCGATGCACATCTGGAGGCACTCTGTAATCTGTGGACTATCAGACTGTTGATGAAACACAGAAATTGCATCGGGATTGAATAACAACAGTCACCATCCGCACTCTCCTCCATGGGAGTAATGTCTGAAAAAGTCTACGCTTTGATCGTTCCCAGGAAGACAACTAGTAGTTTCCGATACACATCTGGAGACAGTCTGTAATCTGTGGACTATCAGACTGTCGATGAAACGCAGAAAATGCATCGGGATTGAATACAACAGTCACCATGCGAACTTTCCTCCATGGGAGTAGTGTCTCATACAGTCTACGCTTTGATCGTCACCTGGAAGACCAGAAGTAGTTTCCGATGCACATCTGGAAGCATTCTGATATCTGTGGGCTAACTGAGTGTTGATGAAACACAGAAATTGCATCTTGTTTGAATACAACAGTCACCAAGCGCACTTTCCTCCATGGGAGTAATGTCTGAAACAGTATACGCTTTGATCGTTCCCTGGAAGACCAGTAGTAGTTTCCGATGCACATCTGAAGGCATTCTGTAATCTGTGGACTATCAGAGTGTTGATGAAACACCGAAATTGCATCGGGATTGAATACAACAGTCACCATGCGCACTTTCCTCCATGGGAGTAATGTCTCAAACAGTCTACGCTTTGATCGTTCCCTGGAAGACCAGTAGTAGTTTCCGATGCGCATCTGGAGACATTCTGTAGTCTGTGGACTATCAGAGTGTTGATGAAACACAGATATTGCATCGGGATTCAATACAACAGTCACCATGCGAACTTTCCTCCATGGGAGTAGTGTCTCATACAGTCTACGCTTTGATCGTTACCTGGAAGACCAGATGTAGTTTCCGATGCACATCTGGAGACATTCTGAAATCTGTGGGCTAACTGAGTGTTGATGAAACACAGAAATTGCATCTTGTTTGAATACAACAGTCACCAAGCGCACGTTCCTCCTTGGGAGTAATGTCTGAAACAGTATACGCTTTGATCGTTCCCTGGAAGACCAGTAGTAGTTTCCGATGCACATCTGGAGGCATTCTGTAATCTGTGGACTATCACAGTGTTGATGAAACACCGAAATAGCATCGGGATTGTATACAACAGTCACCATCCGCACTCTCCTCCATGGGAGTAATGTCTCAAATATTCTACGCTTTGATCGTTCCATGGAAGACCGGTAGTAGTTTCCGATGCACATCTGGTGGCATTCTGCAATCTGTGGACTACCAGAGTGTTGATGAAACTCCGAAATTGCATCGGGATTGAATACAACAGTCACCATGTGCACTTTCCACCACAGGAGTAATGTCTCAAACAGTATACTCTTTGATCGTTCCCTCGAAGTCCAGTAGTAGTTTCCGATGCACATCTGGAGGCATTCTGTAATCTGTGGACTATCAGAATGTTGATGAAACACAGAAATTGCATCGGGATTGAATACAACAGTCACCTTACGCAATTTCCTCCGTAGGAGTAAAGTTTCAATGAGTCTACGCTTTGATCGTTCCCTGGAAGACCAGTAGTAGTTTCCGATGCTCATCTGGAGGCATTCTGTAATCTGTGGACTATCAGAGTGTTGATGAAACACAGAAATTGCATCGGGATAGAATACTACAGTCACCATGCGCACTTTTCTCCACGGCAGTAATGTCTCAAACGGTCTACGCTTTGATGGTTCCCTGGAAGACCAGTAGTAGTTTCCGATGCACATCTGGAGGCATTCTGTAATCTGTTTACTATCAGAGTGTTGATAAAACACCGAAAATGCATCGGGATTGATTACAACAGTCACCATGCGCACTTTCCTCTACGGGACTAATGTCTCAAACAGTATACTCTTTGATCGTTCCCTCGAAGATCAGTAGTAGTTTCCCATGCGCATCTGGAGGCATTCTGTAATCTGTGTTCTATCAGAGTGTTGATGAAACACAGAAATTGCATCGGGATTCAATACAACAGTCACCATGCGAACTTTCCTCCATGGGAGTAGCGTCTCATACAGTCTACGCTTTGATCGTTACCTGGAAGACCAGTAGTAGTTTAAAATGCACATCTGAAGGCATTCTGTAATCTGTGGACTATCAGAGTGTTGATAAAAAATAGAAATTGCATCGGGATTGAATACAACAGTCACCATGCGCACTTTCCTCCACGGGTATATTTCTCAAACAGTCTAAGCTTTGATCGTTCCCTGGAAGACCAGTAGTAGTTTCCGATGCACATCTGGAGGCATTCTGTAATCTGTTTACTATCAGAGTGTTGATAAAACACCGAAAATGCATCGGGATTGATTACAACAGTCACCATGCGCACTTTCCTCCACGGCAGTAATGTCTCAAACAGTCTCAGCTTTGATCGTTCCCTGGAAGACCGGTAGTAGTTTCCGATGCACATCTGGAGGCACTCTGTAATCTGTGGTCTATCAGACTGTTGATGAAACACAGAAATTGCATCGGGATTGAAAAACAACAGTCACCATCCGCACTCTCCTCCATGGGAGTAATGTCTGAAAAAGTCTACGCTTTGATCGTTCCCAGGAACACAACTCGTAGTTTCCGATACACATCTGGAGGCATTCTGTAATCTGTGGACTATCAGACTGTCGATGAAACGCAGAAAATGTATCGGGATTGAATACAACAGTCACCATGAGCACTTACCTAGACGGGAGGTATGTCTCAAACAGTCTACGCTTTGATCGTTCCGTGGAAGACCAGTAGTAGCTTCCGATGCACATCTGGTGGCATTCTGTAATCTGTGGACTATCAGAGTGTTGATGAAACACAGAAATTGCATCGGGATTGAATACAACAGTCACCATGCGCACTTTCCTCCACGGGAGTAATGTCTCAAACACTATACTCTTTGATCGTTCCCTCGAAGAACTGTAGTAGTTTCCGATGCGCATCTGGAGGCATTCTGTAATCTGTGGACTATCAGAATGTTGATGAAACACAGAAATTGCATCGGGATTGAATACAACAGTCACCTTAAGCACTTTCCTCCATGGGAGTAATGTCTCAAAGAGTCTACGCTTTGATCGTTCCCTGGAAGACCAGTAGTAGTTTCCGACGCACATCTGGAGACATTCTGCAATCTGTGGACTATCAGAGTGTTGATGAAACACAGAAAATGCATCGGGATTCAATACAACAGTCACCATGCGAACTTTCCTCCATGGGAGTAGTGTCTCATACAGTCTACGCTTTGATCGTTACCTAGAAGACCAGAAGTAGTTTCCGATGCACATCTGGAAGCATTCTGAAATCTGTGGGCTAACTGAGTGTTGATGAAACACAGAAAATTGCATCTCTTTTGAATACAACAGTCACCAAGCGCACTTTCCTCCATGGGAGTAATGTCTGAAACAGTATACGCTTTGATCGTTCCCTGGAAGACCAGTAGTAGTTTCCGATGCACATCTGGAGACATTCTGTAATCTGTGGACTATCAGAGTGTTGATGAAACACAGAAATTGCATCGGGATTCAATACAACAGTCACCATGCGAACTTTCTTCCATGGGAGTAGTGTCCCATACAGTCTACGTTTTGATCGTTCCCTGGAAGACCAGTAGTAGTTTCCGATGCACATCTGAAGGCATTCTGTAATCTGTGGACTATCAGAGTGTTGATGAAACACAGAAATTGCATCGGGATTGAATACAACAGTCGCCATCCGCACTCTCCTCCATGGGAGTAATGTCTCAAACAGTCTACGCTTTGATCGTTCCCAGGAAGACAACTATTAGTTTCCGATACACATCTGGAGGCATTCTGTAATCTGTGGACTATCAGAGTGTTGATGAAACACAGAAATTGCATCCGGATTGAATACAACAGTCACCATGAGCACTTACCTAGACGGGGGGTATGTCTCAAACAGTCTACGCTTTGATCATTCCGTGGAAGACCAGTAGTAGCTTCCGATGCACATCTGGTGGCATTCTGTAATCTGTGGACTATCAGAGTGTTGATGAAACACAGAAATTGCATCGGGATTGAATACAACATCCACCATGCGCACTTTCCTCCACGGAAGTAATGTCTCAAACAGTATACTCTTTGATCGTTCCCTCGAAGAACTGTAGTAGTTTCCGATGCGCATCTGGAGGCATTCTGTAATCTGTGGACAATCAGAATGTTGATGAAACACAGAAATTGCATCGGGATTGAATACAACAGTCACCTTACGCACTTTCCTCCATGGGAGTAATGTCTCAAACAGTCTACGCTTTGATCGTTCCCTGGAAGACCAGTAGTAGTTTCCGATGCACATCTGGAGACATTCTGCAATCTGTGGACTATCAGAGTGTTGATGAAACACAGAAAATGCATCGGGATTCAATACAACAGTCACCATGCGAACTTTCCTCCATGGGAGTAGTGTCTCATACAGTCTACGCTTTGATCGTTACCTGGAAGACCAGAAGTAGTTTCCGATGCACATCTGGAAGCATTCTGAAATCTGTGGGCTAACTGAGTGTTGTTGAAACACAGAAATTGCATCTTGTTTGAATACAACAGTCACCAAGCGCACTTTCCTCCATGGGAGTATTGTCTGAAACAGCATACGCTTTGATCGTTCCCTGGAAGACCAGTAGTAGTTTCCGATGCACATCTGAAGGCATTCTGTAATCTGTGGACTATCAGAGTGTTGATGAAACACAGAAATTGCATCGGGATTGAATACAACAGTCACCATGCGAACTTTTCTCCACGGCAGTAATGTCTCAAACTGTCTACGCTTTGATCGTCCCCTGGAAGACCGGTAGTAGTTTCCGATGCACATCTGGAGGCATTTTGTAATCTGTGGCCCTTCAAAGTGTTGATGAAACACAGAAATTGCATCGGGATTGAATACAACAGTCACCAAGCGCAGTTCCCTCCATGGGAGTAATGTCTCAAACAGTTTACGCATTGATCGTTCCCTGGGAGACCAGTAGTAGTTTCCGATGAACATCTGGTGGCATTCTGTAATGTGTGGACTATCAGAGTGTTGTTGAAACACATAAATAGCATCGGGATTGTATACAACAGACACCATGCGCTTTTTCTCCATGGGAGTAATGTATCAAACAGTCTACGCTTTGATCGTTCCCTGGAAGACCAGTAGTAGTTTCCGATGCACATCTGAAGGCATTCTGTAATCTGTGGACTATCAGAGTGTTGATGAAACACAGAAATTGCATCGGGATTGAATACAACAGTCACCATGCGAACTTTTCTCCACGGCAGTAATGTCTCAAACTGTCTACGCTTTGATCGTCCCCTGGAAGACCGGTAGTAGTTTCCGATGCACATCTGGAGGCATTTTGTAATCTGTGGCCCTTGAAAGTGTTGATGAAACACAGAAATTGCATCGGGATTGAATACAACAGTCACCAAGCGCAGTTCCCTCCATGGGAGTAATGTCTCAAACAGTTTACGCATTGATCGTTCCCTGGGAGACCAGTAGTAGTTTCCGATGAACATCTGGTGGCATTCTGTAATGTGTGGACTATCAGAGTGTTGTTGAAACACATAAATAGCATCGGTATTGTATACAACAGACACCATGCGCTTTTTCTCCATGGGAGTAATGTATCAAACAGTCTACGCTTTGATCGTTTCCTGGAAGACCAGTAGTAGATTCCGATGCACATCTGGAGGCTTTCTGTAATCCGTAGACCATCAAAGTGTTGACGAAACACAGAAATTGCGTCGGGATTGAATACAACAGTCACCTTGCGCACTGTCCTCCATGGGAATAATGTCTGCAACAATCTACGATTTGATCGTTCCCTGGAAGACCAGTAGTAGTTTCCGATGAACATCTGGAGGCATTCTGTAATCTGTGGACTGTCAGAATGTTGTTGAAACACAGAAATTGCATCAGGATTGAATACAACAGTCACCATGCGCACTTTCCTCCATGGGAGTAATGTCTCAAACAGTCTACGCTTTGATCGATTCCCAGAAGACCAGTAGTAGTTTCCGATGCACATCTGGAGGCATTCTGTAATCTGTGGACCTTCAAAGTGTTGATGAAACAATGAAATTGCATCGGGATTGAATACAACAGTCACCATGCGCTTTTTCCTCCATGGGAGTAATGTCTCAAACAGTCTACGCTTTGATCGTCTCCTGGAAGACCAGTAGTAGTTTCCGATGGACATCTGGAGGCATTCGGTAATCAGTGGACTATCAGTGTGTTGTTGAAACACAGAAATTGCATCGGGATTGAATACAACAGTCACCATGCGCACTTTTCTCCATGGGAGTAATTTCTCAAACAGTCTACGTTTTGATCGTTTCCTGGAGGACCAGTAGTAGCTTCCGATGCACATCTGGAGGCATTCTGTACTCTGTGGACCTTCAAAGTGTTGATGAAACTCACAAATTGCATCGGGATTGAATACAACAGTCACCATGCGCACTTTCCTCCATGGGAGTAATGTCTCAAACACTCTACGCTTTGATTGTTCCCAGGAAGACAAATAGTAGTTTCCGATGCACATCTGGAGGCATTCTGTAATCTGTGGACTATCACAGTGTTGATTAAACACAGAAATTGCATCGGGATTGAATACAACAGTCACCATGCGCACTTTCCTCCATGGGAGTAATGTTTCAAACAGTTTACGGTTTGATCGTTTCCTGGAAGACCAGTAGTAGTTTCCGATGCACATCTGGAGGCATTCTGTAATCTGTGGACCTTCAAAGTTTTGATGAAACACAGAAATTGCAACGGGATTATAAATAACAGTCACTATGCGCACTTTCCTCCATGGGAGTAATGTCTCAAACAGTCTACGCTTTGATCGTTCCCTGGAAGACCAGTAGTAGTTTCCGATGCACATCTGGAGGCATTCTGTAATCTGTGGACTATCAGAGTGTTGATGAAACACAGAAATTGCATCGGGATTGAATACAACAGTCACCATGAGCAGTTACCTAGACGGGAGGTATGTCTCAAACAGTCTACGCTTTGATCGTTCCCTGGAAGACCAGTAGTAGCTTCCGATGCACATCTGGTGGCATTCTGTAATCTGTGGACCTTCAAAGTGTTGATGAAACATAGAAATTGCATCGGGATTGAATACAACAGTCACCATGCCCACTTCCCTCCATGGGAGTAATGTCTCAAACAGTCTACGATTTGATCGATTCCCAGAAGACCAGTAGTAGTTTCCGATGCACATCTGGAGGCATTCTGTAATCTGTGGACCTTCAAAGTGTTGATGAAACAATGAAATTGCTTAGGGATTGAATACAACAGTCACCATGCGCTTTTTCCTCCATGGGAGTAATGTCTCAAACAGTCTACGCTTTGATCGTCTCCTCGAACACCAGTAGTAGTTTCCGATGGACATCTGGATGCTTTCTGTAATCTGTGGACCTTCAAAGTGTTCATAAATCACAGAAATTGCATCGGGATTGAATACAACAGTCACCATGCGCACTGTCCTCCATGGGAGTAATGTCTCAAACAATCTACGATTTGATCGTTCCCTGGAAGAACAGTAGTAGTTTCCGATGCACATCTGGAGGCATTCGGTAATCAGTGGACTATCAGTGTGTTGTTGAAACACAGAAATTGCATCGGGATTGAATACAACAGTCACCATGCGCACTTTTCTCCATGGGAGTAATTTCTCAAACAGTCTACGTTTTGATCGTTTCCTGGAGGACCAGAAGTAGCTTCCGATGCACATCTGGAGGCATTCTGTACTCTGTGGACCTTCAAAGTGTTGATGAAACTCACAAATTGCATCGGGATTGAATACAACAGTCACCATGCGCACTTTCCTCCATGGGAGTAATGTCTCAAACACTCTACGCTTTGATTGTTCCCAGGAAGACAAATAGTAGTTTCCGATGCACATCTGGAGGCATTCTGTAATCTGTGGACTATCACAGTGTTGATTAAACACAGAAATTGCATCGGGATTGAATACAACAGTCACCATGCGCACTTTCCTCCATGGGAGTAATGTTTCAAACAGTTTACGGTTTGATCGTTTCCTGGAAGACCAGTAGTAGTTTCCGATGCACATCTGGAGGCATTCTGTAATCTGTGGACCTTCAAAGTTTTGATGAAACACAGAAATTGCAACGGGATTATAAATAACAGTCACTATGCGCACTTTCCTCCATGGGAGTAATGTCTCAAACAGTCAACGCTTTGATCGTCCCCTGGAAGACCGGTAGTAGTTTCCGATGCACATCTGGAGGCATTCTGTAATCCGTAGACCATCAAAGTGTTGACGAAACACAGAAATTGCATCGGGATTGAATACAAGAGTCACCATGCGCACTTTCCTCCATGGGAGTAATGTCTCAAACAGTCTACGATTTGATCGTTCCCTGGAAGACCAGTAGTAGTTTCCGATGGACATCTCGATGCCTTCTGTAATCTGTGGACCTTCAAAGTATTGATGAAACACAGAAATTGCTTCGGGATTGAATGCAACAGTCACCATGCGCACTGTCCTCCATGGGAATAATGTCTCAAACAATCTACGATTCCATCGTTCCCTGGAAGACCAGTAGTAGTTTCCGATGCACATCTGGAGGCATTCTGTAATCTGTGGACTGTCAGAATGTTGTTGAAACACAGAAATTGCATCAGGATTGAATACAACATTCACCATGCGCACTTTCCTCCATGGGAGTAATGTCTCAAACAGTCTACGCTTTGATCGATTCCCAGAAGACCAGTAGTAGTTTCCGATGCACATCTGGAGGCATTCTGTAATCTGTGGGCCTTCAATGTGTTGATGAAACACTGAAATTGCATCGGGATTCAATACAACAGTCACCATGCGCACTTTCCTCCATGGGAGTAATGTCTCAAACAGTCTACGCTTTGATCGTCTCCTGGAAGACCAGTAGTAGTTTCCGATGGACATCTGGATGCTTTCTGTAATCTGTGGACCTTCAAAGTGTTGATAAAACACAGAAATTGCATCGGGATTGAATACAACAGTCACCATGCGCACTGTCCTCCATGGGAGTAATGTCTCAAACAATCTACGATTTGATCGTTCCCTGGAAGAACAGTAGTAGTTTCCGATGCACATCTGGAGGCATTCGGCAATCAGTGGACCATCAGAGTGTTGTTGAAACACAGAAATTGCATCGGGATTGAATACAACAGTCACCATGCGCACTTTTCTCCATGTGAGTAATGTCTGAAACAGTTTACGTTTTGATCGTTCCCTGGAAGACCAGTAGTAGTTACCGATGCAAACCTTAAGGGCACTCTGTAATGTGTGGACTATCAGAGTGTTGATGAAACACAGAAATTACCTCGGGACTGAAAACAACAGACATGATGCGCACTTTGCTCCAATGGAGTAATGTCTCAAACAGTCTACGCTTTGATCGTTTCCTGGAAGACCAGTAGTAGTTTCCGATGCACATCTGGAGGCATTCTGTAATCTGTGGACCTTCAAAGTTTTGATGAAACACAGAAATTGCAACGGGATTATAAATAACAGTCACTATGCGCACTTTCCTCCATGGGAGTAATGTCTCAAACAGTCTACGCTTTGATCGTTCCTGGAAGACCAGCAGTAGTTTCCGATGCACATCTGGAAGCATTCTGTAATCTGTGGACTATCAGAGTGTTGATGAAACACAGAATTTGCATCGGGATTGAATACAACAGCCAACATGCGCACTTTCCTCCATGGGTGTAATGGTTCAAACAGTCTACGTTTTGATCGTTCCCTGGAAGACCAGTAGTAGTTTCCGATGCACATCTGGAGACATTCCGTAATCTGTGGACGTTCAAAGTGTTGATGAAACACAGAAATTGCATCTTGATTGAATACAACAGTCACTATCCGCTCTTTCCTCCACGGGAGTAATGTCTCAAACAGTCTACGCTTTGATCGTTTCCTGGAAGACAAGTAGTAGTTTCCGATGCACATCTCGAAGCATTCTGTAATCTGTGGACTATCAGAGTGTTGTTGAAACACAGAAATTGCATCGGGATTGAATACAACAGTCACTATGCCCAGTTTCCTCTATATGAGAAATGTCTCAAACAGTTTACCATTTGATCATTCACTGGAAGACCAGTAGTAGTTTCCGATGCACATCTGGAGGCATTCTGTAATCTTTGGACCTTCAAAGAGTTGATGAAACTCAGAAATTGCCTCGGGATTAAATACAACAGTCATCATGCGCACTTTCCTCCATGGCAGCAATGTCTCAAACAGTCCACGGTTTGATCGTTTCCTGGAAGACCAGTAGTAGTCTCCGATGCATATCTGGATGCACTCTGTAATCTGTGAACCTTCAAAGTGTTGATGAAACGCTGAAATTGCATCGGGATTGAATACAACAGTCACCATGCGCACTTTCCTCCATGGGAGTAATGTCTCAAACAGTCTACGCTTTCATCGTTCCCTGGAAGACCAGTAGTAGTTTCCGATGCACATCGGAGGCATTCTGTAATGTGTGGACTATCAGAGTGTTGATGAAACACAGAAATTGCATCGGGATTGAATACAACAGTCACCACGCGCACTTTCCTCCATGGGAGTAATGTCTCAACAGTCTACGCTTTGATCGTTCCCTGGAAGACCAGTAGTAGTTTCCGATGCACATCTGGAAGCATTCTGTAATCTGTGGACTATCAGAGTGTTGATGAAACACAGAAATTGCATCGGGATTGAACACAACAGTCACCATGCGCACTTTTCTCCATGGGAGTAATGTCTCAAACACTCTACGCTTTGATTGTTCCCTGGAAGACCAATAGTAGTTTCCGATGCACATCTGGAGGCATTTTGTAATCTGAGGACTATCAGAGTGTTGATGAAACACAGAAATTGCATCGGGATTGAATACAACAGTCACCATGCGCATTTTCCTTCATGGGAGTAATTTCTCAAACAGTCTACATTTTGATCGTTTCCTGGAGGACCAGTAGTAGTTTCCGATGCACATCTGGAGGCATTCTGTAATCTGTGGACCTTCAAAGTGTTGATGAAACACAGAAATTGCATCGGGATTGAATACAACAGTCACCATGCGCACTTTCCTCCATGGGAGTAATGTCTCAAACACTCTACGCTTTGATTGTTCCCTGGAAGACCAATAGTAGTTTCCGATGCACATCTGGAGGCATTCTGTAATCTGTGGACTATCAGAGTGTTGATGAAACACAGAATTTGCATCGGGATTGAATACAACAGCCAACATGCGCACTTACCTCCATGGGTGTAATGGTTCAAACAGTCTACGTTTTGATCGTTCCCTGCAAGACCAGTAGTAGTTTCCGATTCACATCTGGAGACATTCTGTAATCTGTGGACCTTCAAAGTGTTGATGAAACACAGAAATTGCATCGGTATTAAATACAACAGTCACCATAAGCTCTTTCCTCCATGGGAGTAATGTCTCAAACAGTCTACGCTTTGATCGTTATCTGCAAGTCCAGTAGTAGTTTCTGATGCACATGTGGAGGGTTTCTGTAATCAGTGGACATTCAAAGTGTTGATGAAACACAGAAATTGCCGCGGAATTGAATACAACAGTCACCATGCGCACTTTCCTCCATGGGAGTAATGTCTCAAACAGTCTACGCTTTCATCGTTTCCTGGAGGACCAGTAGTAGTTTCCGATGCTAATCTGGAGGCTTTCTGTAATCTGTGGACCTTCGAAGTGTCGATGAAACACAGAAATTGCGTCGGGATTGAATACAACAGTCACCATGCGCACTTTCCTCCATAAGAGTAATGTCTCAAACAGTCTACGATTTGATCGTTCCCTGCAAGACCAGTAGCAGTTTCCGATGCACATCTGGGGGCATTCTGTAGTGTGTGGACCATCAGAGTGTTGATGAAACACAGAAATTGCATTGGGATTGATGACAACAGTCACCATGCGTACTTTCCTCCATGGGAGTAATGTCTCAAACAGTCTACGCTTTGATCGTTCCCTGCAAGGCCAGTAGTAGTTTCCGATGCAGATCTGGAGGCATTCTGTAATCTGTGGACCTTCAAAAGGTTGATGAAACTCAGAAATAGCCGCGGGATTGAATACAACAGTCACCATGCCCACTTTCCTCCATGGGAGTAATGTCTCAAACAGTCTACGCTTTGATCGATTCCTGTAGGACCAGTAGTAGTTTCCGATGCACATCTGGAGGCATTTTGTAATCTGTGGACCTTCAAAGTGTTAATGAAACACAGAAATTGCATCGGGATTGAATACAACAGTCACCATGCGCAGTTTCCTCCATGGGAGTAACGTCTCAAACAGTCTACGATTTGATCGTTTCGTGGAAGGCCAGTAGTAGATTCCGATGCACATCTTGAGGAATTCTGTAATCTGTGGACCTTCAAAGTGTTGATGAAACATAGAAATTGCATAGGGATTGAATACAACAGTCACCATGCCCACTTCCCTCCGTGGGAGTAAAGTCTCAAACAGTCTACGGTTTGATCGTTTCCTGGAAGACCAGTAGTAGTTTCCGATGCACATCTGGAGGCATTCTGTATTCTGTGGACCTTCAAAGTTTTGATGAAACACAGAAATTGCATCGGGATTGAATATTACAGTCACCATGCGAACTTTCCTCCATTGGAGTAATGTCTCAAACTGTCTACGTTTTGATCGCTCCCTGCAAGGCCAGTAGTAGTTTCCGATGCAGATCTGGAGGAATTCTGCAATCTGTGGACCTTCTGAGTGTTGATGAAACATAGAAATTGCATCGGGATTGAATATAACAGTCACCATGCCCACTTTCCTCCATGGGAGTAATGTCTCAAACAGTCTACGCTTTGATCGATTCCTGTAGGACCAGTAGTAGTTTCCGATGCACATCTGGAGGAATTCTGCAATCTGTGGACCTTCTGAGTGTTGATGAAACATAGAAATTGCATCGGGATTGAATACAACAGTCATCATGAGCACTTTCCTCCATGGGAGCAATGTCTCAAACAGTCTACGGTATGATCTCTTCCTGGAAGACCAGTAGTAGTTTCCGATGCACATCTGGAGGCATTCTGTAATCTGTGGACCTTCAAAGTTTTGATGAAACACAGAAATTGCATCGGGATTGAATATAAAAGTCACCATGCGCACTTTCCTCCATTTGAGTAATGTGTCAAACAGTCTACGCTTTGATCGTTCAGTGGAAGACCAGTAGTAGTTTCCGATGCACATCTGGAGGCATTCTGTATTCTGTGGACCTTCAAAGTTTTGATGAAACACAGAAATTTCATCGGGATTGAATATAACAGTCACCATGCCCACTTTCCTCCATGGGAGTAATGTCTCAAACAGTCTACGCTTTGATCGATTCCTGTAGGACCAGTAGTAGTTTCCGATGCACATCTGGAGGAATTCTGCAATCTGTGGACCTTCTGAGTGTTGATGAAACATAGAAATTGCATCGGGATTGAATACAACAGTCATCATGAGCACTTTCCTCCATGGGAGCAATGTCTCAAACAGTCTACGGTATGATCTCTTCCTGGAAGACCAGTAGTAGTTTCCGATGCACATCTGGAGGCATTCTGTAATCTGTGGACCTTCAAAGTTTTGATGAAACACAGAAATTGCATCGGGATTGAATATAAAAGTCACCATGCGCACTTTCCTCCATTTGAGTAATGTGTCAAACAGTCTACGCTTTGATCGTTCAGTGGAAGACCAGTAGTAGTTTCCGATGCACATCTGGATGCATTCTGTAATCTGTGGACTATCAGAGTGTTGTTGAAATACAGAAATTGCATCGGGATTGAATACAACAGTCACCATGCGCACTTTCCTCCATGGGAGAAATGTCTCGAACAGTTTACGCTTTGATCGTTCCCTGAAAGATCAGTAGTAGTTTCCGGTGCACATCTGGGGGCATTCTGTAATCTGTGGACTATCAGAGTGTTGATGAAACACAGAAATTGCATCGGGATTGAATACAACAGCCAACATGCGCACTTTCCTCCATTGGTGTAATGGTTCAAACAGTCTACGATTTAATCGTTGCCTGGAAGACCAGTAGTAGTTTCCGATGCACATCTGGAGACATTCAGTAATCTGTGGACCTTCAAAGTGTTGATGAAACACAGAAATTAAATCGGGATTGATTACAACAGTCACCATGCGCACTTTCCTCTATGGGAGTAATGTCTCAAACAGTCTACGCTTTGATCGTTTCCTGGAGGACCAGTAGTAGTTTCGATGCACATCTGGAGGCATTCTGTAATCTGTGGACCTTCAAGGAGTTGATGAAACTCAGAAATTGCAACGGGATTGAATACAACAGTCACCATGCGCACTTTGCTCCATGGCAGTAATGTCTTAAACAGTCTACGCTTTGATCGTTCCCTGCAAGACCAGTAGCAGTTTCCGATGCACATCTGGGGGCATTCTGTAATGTGTGGACCATCAGAGTGTTGATGAAACACAGAAATTGCATTGGGATTGATGACAACAGTCACCATGCGTACTTTCCTCCATGGGAGTAATGTCTCAAACAGTCTACGCTTTGATCGTTCCCTGCAAAGCCTGTAGTAGTTTCCGATGTAGATCTGGAGGCATTCTGTAATCTGTGGACCTTCAAAAGATTGATGAAACTCAGAAATAGCCGCGGGATTGAATACAACAGTCACCATGCCCACTTTCCTCCATGGGAGTAATGTCTCAAACAGTCTACGCTTTGATCGATTCCTGTAGGACCAGTAGTAGTTTCCGATGCACATCTGGAGGCATTTTGTAATCTGTGGCCCTTCAAAGTGTTAATGAAACACAGAAATTGCATCGGGATTGAATACAACAGTCACCATGCGCACTTTCCTCCATGGGAGTAACGACTCAAACAGTCTACGATTTGATCGTTTCGTGGAAGGCCAGTAGTAGATTCCGATGCACATCTTGAGGAATTCTGTAATCTGTGGACCTTCAAAGTGATGATGAAACATAGAAATTGCATCGGGATTGAATACAACAGTCACCATGCCCACTTCCTTCCATGGGAGTAATGTCTCAAACAGTCTACGCTTTGATCGATTCCTGTAGGACCAGTAGTAGTTTCCGATGCACATCTGGAGGAATTCTGCAATCTGTGGACCTTCAGTGTGTTGATGAAACATAGAAATTGCATCGTTATTGAATACAACAGTCATCATGAGCACTTTCCTCCATGGGAGCAATGTCTCAAACAGTCTACGGTATGATCTTTTCCTGGAAGACCAGTAGTAGTTTCCGATGCACATCTGGAGGCATTCTGTAATCTGTGGACCTTCAAAATTTGATGAAACACAGAAATTGCATCGGGATTGAATATAAAAGTCACCATGCGCACTTTCCTCCATTTGAGTAATGTGTCAAACAGTCTACGCTTTGATCGTTCAGTGGAAGACCAGTAGTAGTTTCCGATGCACATCTGGATGCATTCTGTAATCTGTGGACTATCAGAGTGTTGTTGAAATACAGAAATTGCATCGGGATTGAATACAACAGTCACCATGCGCACTTTCCTCCATGGGAGAAATGTCTCGAACAGTTTACGCTTTGATCGTTCCCTGGACGACCAGTAGTAGTTTCCGATGCACATCTAGGGGCATTCTGTAATCTGTGGACTATCAGAGTGTTGATGAAACACAGAAATTGCATCGGGATTGAATACAACAGCCAACATGTGCACTTTCCTCCATGGGTGTAATGGTTCAAACAGTCTACGATTTAATCGTTCCCTGGAAGACCAGTAGTAGTTTCCGATGCACATCTGGAGACATTCAGTAATCTGTGGACCTTCAAAGTGTTGATGAAACACAGAAATTAAATCGGGATTGATTACAACAGTCACCATGCGCACTTTCCTCCATGGGAGTAATGTCTCAAACAGTCTACGCTTTGATCGTTTCCTGGAGGACCAGTAGTAGTTTCGATGCACATCTGGAGGCATTCTGTAATCTGTGGACCTTCGAAGTGTCGATGAAACACAGTAATTGCGTCGGGATTGAATACAACAGTCACCATGCGCACTTTCCTCCATGGGAGTAACGTCTCAAACAGTCTACGATTTGATCGTTTCGTGGAAGGCCAGTAGTAGATTCCGATGCACATCTGGAGGATTTCTGTAATCTGTGGACCTTCAAAGTGTTGATGAAATATAGAAATTGCATCGGGATTGAATACAACAGTCGCCATGCCCACTTCCCTAGATGGGAGTAAAGTCTCAAACAGTCTACGGTTTGATCGTTTCCTGGAAGACAAATAGTAGTTTCCGATGCACATCTGGAGTCATTCTGTAAACTGTGGACCTTCAAAGTTTTGATGAAACACAGAAATTGCATCGGGATTGAATATGACAGTCACCATGCGCACTTTCCTCCATTGGAGTAATGTCTCAAACAGTCTACGCTTTGATCGTTCAGTGGAAGACCAGTAGTAGTTTCCGATGCACATCTGGATGCATTCTGTAATCTGTGGACTATCAGAGTGTTGTTGAAACACAGAAATTGCATCAGGATTGAATACAACAGTCACCATGCGTACTTTCCTCCATTTGAGTAATGTCTCAAACAGTCTACGCTTTGATCGTTCCCTGAAAGTCGAGTAGTAGTTTCCGATGCAGATCTGGAGGCATTCTGTAATCTGTGGACCTTCAAAAGGTTGATGAAACTCAGAAATTTCCGCAAGATTGAATACAACATTCACCATGCCCACTTTCCTTCATGGGAGTAATGTCCCAAACAGTCTACGCTCTGATCGATTCCTGTAGGACCAGTAGTAGTTTCCGATGCACATCTGGAGGATTTCTGTAATCTGTGGACCTTCAAAGTGTTGATGAAACATAGAAATAGCATCGGGATTGAATACAACAGTCATCATGCGCACTTTTCTCCATGGGAGCAATGTCTCAAACAGTCTACGGTTTGATCTTTTCCTGCAAGACCAGTAGTAGTTTCCGATGCACATCTGGAGGCATTCTGTAATCTGTGGACCTTCAAAGTCTTGATAAAACACAGAAATTGCATCGGGATAGAATATAACAGTCACCATGCGCACTTTCCTCCATTGGAGTAATGTCTCAAACAGTCTACGCTTTGATCGTTCAGTGGAAGACCAGTAGTAGTTTCCGATGCACATCTTGATGCATGCTGTAATCTGTGGACTATCAGAGTGTTGTTGAAACACAGAAATTGCATCGGGATTGAATACAACAGTCACCATGGGCACTTTCCTCCATGGGAGAAATGTCTCGAACAGTTTACGCTTTGATCTTTCCCTGGAAGACCAGTAGTAGTTTCCGATGCACATCTGGAGGCATTCTGTAATCTTTGGACTATCAGAGTGTTGATGAAACACAGAAATTGCATCGTGATTGAATACAACAGCCAACATGCGCACTTTCCTCAATGGGTGTAATGGTTAAAACAGTCTACAATTTGATCGTTCCCTGGAAGACCAGTAGTAGTTTCCGATGCACATCTGGAGGAATTCTGTAATCTGTGAACCTTCAAAGTGTTGATGAAACACAGAAATTAAATCGGGATTGAATACAACAGTCACCATGCGCACTTTCCTAAACCGGAGTAATGTCTCAAACAGTCTACGCTTTAATCGATTCCTGTAGGACCAGTAGTAGTTTCCGATGCACATCTGGAGGAGTTCTGTAATCTGTGGACTTTCAAAGTGTTGATGAAACACAGCAAATGCATCGGGATTGAATACAACAGTCACCATGCGCACTTTCCTCCATGGGAGTAATGTCTCAAACAGTCTATGCTTTGATCGTTCCCTTGAAGACCAGTAGTAGTTTCCGATGCACACCTTGGGGGCATTCTGTAATGTGTGGACTATCAGAGTGTTGATGAAACACAGAAATAGCATCAGTATTGAATACAACAGTCACCATAAGCTCTTTCCTCCATGGGAGTAATGTCTCAAAAAGTCTACGCTTTGATCGTTATCTGCAAGTCCAGTAGTAGTTTCTGATGCACATTTGGAGGGTTTCTGTAATCAGTGGACCTTCAAAGTGTTGATGAAAGACAGAAATTGCCGCGGAATTGAATACAACAGTCACCATGCGCACCTTTCTCCATGGGAGTAATGTCTCAAAGAGTCTACGCTTTGATCGTTTCCCGGAGGACCAGTAGTAGTTTCCGATGCACATCTGGAGGCATTCTGTTATCTGTGGACCTTCGAAGTGTCGATGAAACATAGAAATTGCATCGGGATTGAATACAACAGTCACCATTCCCACTTCCCTCCATGGGAGTAAAGTCTCAAACAGTCTACGTTTTTAACATTTCCTGCAAGGCCAGTAGTAGTTTACCATGCACATCTGGAGGCATTCTGTAATATGTGGACCTTCAAAGTGTTGATGAAACACAGAAATTGCCGCGCGATTGAATACAACAGTCACCATGCGCACTTTCCTCCATGGGAGTAATGTCTCAAACAGTCTACGGTTTGATCGATTCCTGTAGGATCAGTAGGAGTTTCCGATGCACATCTGGAGGCATTCTGTAGTCTGTGGACCTTCTACGTTTTGATGAAACACAGAAATTGCATCGGGATTGAATATAACAGTCACCATGCGCACTTTCCTCCGTTGGACTAATGTCTCAAACAGTCTACGCTTTGATCGTTCAGTGGAAGACCAGTAGTAGTTTCCGATGCACATCTGAATGCATTCTGTAATCTGTGGACTATCGGAGTGTTGATGAAACACAGAAATTGCATCGGCATTGATTACAACAGACAACATGCGCACTTTCCTCCATGGGTGTAATGGTTCAAACAGTCTACAACTTGATCGTTCCCTGGAAGACCAGTAGTAGTTTCCGATGCACATCTGCAGACATTGAGTAAACTGTGGACCTTCAAAGAGTTGATGAAACACAGAAATTGCATCGGGATTGAATACAACAGTCACCATGCGCACTTTCCTCCATGAGAGTAATGTCTCAAACAGTCTACGCTTTGATCAATACCTACAAGACCAGTAGTAGTTTCCGATGCACATCTGGAGGAATTCTGTAATCTGTGGACTTTCAAAGTGTAGATGAAACACAGCAATTGCATCGGGATTGAATACAACAGCCAACATGCGCACTTTCCTCCGTGGGTGTAATGGTTCAAACAGTCTACAATTTGATCGTTCCCTGGAAGACCAGTAGTAGTTTCCGATGCACATCTGGAGACATTCAGTAATCTGTGGACCATCAAAGTGTTGATGAAACACATAAATTGCATCGGGATTAAATACAACAGTCACCATGCGCACTTTCCTCCATGGGAGTAATGTCTCAAACAGTCTACGCTTTGATTGTTCCCTGGAAGACCAGTAGTAGTTTCCGAAGCACATCTGGAGGCATTCTGTAATCTGTGGACTATCAGAGTGTTGATGAAACACAGAAATTGCATCGGGATTGAATACAACAGTCACCATGCCCACTTCCCTCCTTGGGAGTAAAGTCTCAAAGAGTCTCCGTTTTGATCGTATCCTGCAAGGCCAGTAGTAGTTTACCATGCACATCTGGAGGCGTTCTGTAATCTGTGGACCTTCAAAGTGTTGATGAAACACAGATATTGCATCGGTATTGAATACAACAGTCACCATGCGCACTTTCCTCCATGGGAGTAATGTCTCAAACAGTCTACGCTTTAATCGATTCCTTAGGACCAGTAGTAGTTTCCGATGCACATCTGGAGGAATTCTGTAATCTGTGGACTTTCAAAGTGTTGATGAAACACAGCAGTTGCATCGGGATTGAATGCTACAGTCACCATCCGCACTTTCCTCCATGGGAGTAATGTCTCAAACAGTTTACGCTTTGATCGTTCCCTTGAAGACCAGTAGTAGTTTCGGATGCACACCTTGGGGGCATTTTGTAATGTGTGGACTATCAGAGTGTTGATGAAACACAGAAAATGCTTCGGTATTGAATTCAACAGTCACCATAAGCTCTTTCCTCCATGGGAGTAATGTCTCAAACAGTCTACGCTTTGATCGTTATCTGCAAGACCAGTAGTAGTTTCTGATGCTTATGTGGAGAGATTCTGTAATCAGTGGACCTTCAAAGTGTTGATGAAACACAGAAATTGCCGCGGAATTCAATACAACAGTCACCATGCGCACTTTCCTCCATGGGAGTAATGTCACAAACAGTCTACGCTTTGATCGTTTCCTGGAGGACCAGTTGTAGTTTTCGATGCACATCTTTAGGCATTCTGTAATCTGTGGACCTTCGAAGTGTCGATGAGTCACAGAAATTCCATCGGGATTGAATACAACAGTCACCATGCGCAGTTCCCTCCATGAGAATATTGTCTAAAACAGTCTAATCTTTGATCGTTCCCTGGAAAACCAATAGTAGTTTCCGATGCACATCTGGTATCATTCTGTTATCTATGGACTATCAGAGTATTGGTGAAAGACAGAAATTGCATCGGGATTGAATACAACAGTCACCATGCGCACTTTCCTCCATGGGAGTAATGTCTCAAACAGTCTACGCTTTGATCGTTCCCTCCAAGACCAGTAGCAGTTTCCGATGCACAGCTGGGGGCATTCTGTAATGTGTGGACCATCAGAGTGTTGATGAAACACAGAAATTGCATTGGGATTGATGACAACAGTCACCATGCGTACTTTCCTCCATGGGAGTAATGTCTCAAACAGTCTACGCTTTGATCGTTCCCTCCAAGACCAGTAGCAGTTTCCGTTGCACATCTGGATGCATTCTGTAATCTGTGGCTCTTCAAAGTGTTGATGAAACACAGAAATTGCATCGGGATTTAATACAACAGTCACCATGCGAACTTACCTCCCTGGGAGTAATGTCTCAAACAGTCTACGCTTTGATCGTTTCCTGGAAGAAAAGTAGTAGTTTCCGATGCACATCTGGGGGCATTCTGTAATGTCTGGACTATCAGAGTGTTGATGAAACACAGAAATTGCATCGGGATTGAATACAACAGACACCATGCGCACTTTCCTCCATGGGAGTAATGTCTCAAACAGTCTACGCTTTGATTGTTCCCTGCAAGACCAGTAGGAGTTTCAGATGCACATCTGAAGGCATTCTGTAATCTGTGCACCTTAAATGTGTTGATGAAACACAGAAATTGCCTCGGGATTGAATACAACAGTCATCATGCGCACTTTCCTCCATGGGAGTAATGTCTCAAACAGTCTACATTTTGATCGTTCCTGGAAGACCAGTAGTAGTTTCCGATGCACACCTGTTGTCATTCTGTAATCTGTGGACTATCAGAGTGTTGTTGAAACACAGAAATTGCATCGGGATTGAATACAACAGTCACCATGCGCACTTTCCTCCATGGGAGTTATTTCTCAAACAGTCTACGTTTTGATCGTTTCCTGGAGGACCAGTAGTAGTTTCCGATGCACATCTGGAGGCATTCTGTAATCTGTGGACCTTCAAAGAGTTGATGAAACACAGAAATTGCATCGGGATTGAATATAAAAGTCACCATGCGCACTTTCCTCCATTTGAGTAATGTCTCAAACTGTCTACGTTTTGATCGTTCCCTGCAAGGCCAGTAGTAGTTTCCGATGCAGATCTGGAGGCATTCTGTAATCTGTGGACCTTCAAAAGGTTGATGAAACTCAGAAATTGCCGCGGGATTGAATACAACAGTCACCATGCCCACTTTCCTCCATGGGAGTAATGTCTCAAACAGTCTACGCTTTGATCGATTCCTGTAGGACCAGTAGTAGTTTCCGATGCACATCTGGAGGAATTCTGCAATCTGTGGACCTTCAGTGTGTTGATGAAACATAGAAATTGCATCGTTATTGAATACAACAGTCATCATGAGCACTTTCCTCCATGGGAGCAATGTCTCAAACAGTGTACGCTTTGATCGTTTCCTGGAGGACCAGTAGTAGTTTCGATGCACATCTGGAGGCATTCTGTAATCTGTGGACCTTCGAAGTGTTGATGAAACACAGAAATTAAATCGGGATTGATTACAACAGTCACCATGCGCACTTTCCTCCATGGGAGTAATGTCTCAAACAGTGTACGCTTTGATCGTTTCCTGGAGGACCAGTAGTAGTTTCGATGCACATCTGGAGGCATTCTGTAATCTGTGGACCTTCGAAGTGTCGATGAAACACAGTAATTGCGTCGGGATTGAATACAACAGTCACCATGCGCACTTTCCTCCACGGGAGTAACGTCTCAAACAGTCTACGATTTGATCGTTTCGTGGAAGGCCAGTAGTAGATTCCGATGCACATCTGGAGGAATTCTGTAATCTGTGGACCTTCAAAGTGTTGATGAAATATGGAAATTGCATCGGGATTGAATACAACAGTCACCATGCCCACTTCCCTAGATGGGAGTAAAGTCTCAAACAGTCTACGGTTTGATCGTTTCCTGGAAGACAAATAGTAGTTTCCGATGCACATCTGGAGTCATTCTGTAAACTGTGGACCTTCAAAGTTTTGATGAAACACAGAAATTGCATCGGGATTGAATATGACAATCACCATGCGCACTTTCCTCCATTGGAGTAATGTCTCAAACAGTCTACGCTTTGATCGTTCAGTGGAAGACCAGTAGTAGTTTCCGATGCACATCTGGAGGCATTCTGTAATCTGTGGACTATCAGAGTGTTGTTGAAACACAGAAATTGCATCAGGATTGAATGCAACAGTCACCATGCGTACTTTCCTCCATTTGAGTAATGTCTCAAACAGTCTACGCTTTGATCGTTCCCTGCAAGTCGAGTAGTAGTTTCCGATGCAGATCTGGAGGCATTCTGTAATCTGTGGACCTTCAAAAGGTTGATGAAACTCAGAAATTGCCGCAAGATTGAATACAACATTCACCATGCCCACTTTCCTTCATGGGAGTAATGTCTCAAACAGTCTACGCTCTGATCGATTCCTGTAGGACCAGTAGTAGTTTCCAATGCACATCTGGAGGATTTCTGTAATCTGTGGACCTTCAAAGTGCTGATGAAACATAGAGATAGCATCGGGATTGAATACAACAGTCATCATGCGCACTTTTCTCCATGGGAGCAATGTCTCAAACAGTCTACGGTTTGATCTTTTCCTGCAAGACCAGTAGTAGTTTCCGATGCACATCTGGAGGCATTCTGTAATCTGTGGACCTTCAAAGTCTTGATAAAACACAGAAATTGCATCGGGATAGAATATAACAGTCACCATGCGCACTTTCCTCCATTGGAGTAATGTCTCAAACAGTCTACGCTTTGATCGTTCAGTGGAAGACCAGTAGTAGTTTCCGATGCACATCTTGATGCATGCTGTAATCTGTGGACTATCAGAGTGTTGTTGAAACACAGAAATTGCATCGGGATTGAATACAACAGTCACCATGGGCACTTTCCTCCATGGGAGAAATGTCTCGAACAGTTTACGCTTTGATCTTTCCCTGGAAGACCAGTAGTAGTTTCCGATGCACATCTGGAGGCATTCTGTAATCTTTGGACTATCAGAGTGTTGATGAAACACAGAAATTGCATCGTGATTGAATACAACTGCCAACATGCGCACTTTCCTCAATGGGTGTAATGGTTAAAACAGTCTACAATTTGATCGTTCCCTGGAAGACCAGTAGTAGTTTCCGATGCACATCTGGAGGAATTCTGTAATCTGTGGACCTTCAAAGTGTTGATGAAACACAGAAATTAAATCGGGATTGAATACAACAGTCACCATGCGCACTTTCCTCCACCGGAGTAATGTCTCAAACAGTCTACGCTTTAATCGATTCCTGTAGGACCAGTAGTAGTTTCCGATGCACATCTGGAGGAGTTCTGTAATCTATGGACTTTCAAAGTGTTGATGAAACACAGCAAATGCATCGGGATTGAATACAACAGTCACCATGCGCACTTTCCTCCATGGGAGTAATGTCTCAAACAGTCTATGCTTTGATCGTTCCCTTGAAGACCAGTAGTAGTTTCCGATGCACACCTTGGGGGCATTCTGTAATGTGTGGACTATCAGAGTGTTGATGAAACACAGAAATTGCATCAGTATTGAATACAACAGTCACCATAAGCTCTTTCCTCCATGGGAGTAATGTCTCAAAAAGTCTACGCTTTGATCGTTATCTGCAAGTCCAGTAGTAGTTTCTGATGCACATTTGGAGGGTTTCTGTAATCAGTGGACCTTCTAAGTGTTGATGAAACACAGAAATTGCCGCGGAATTGAATACAACAGTCACCATGCGCACTTTTCTCCATGGGAGTAATGTCTCAAAGAGTCTACGCTTTGATCGTTTCCCGGAGGACCAGTAGTAGTTTCCGATGCACATCTGGAGGCATTCTGTTATCTGTGGACCTTCGAAGTGTCGATGAAACATAGAAATTGCATCGGGATTGAATACAACAGTCACCATGCCCACTTCCCTCCATGGGAGTAAAGTCTCAAACAGTCTACGTTTTTAACGTTTCCTGCAAGGCCAGTAGTAGTTTACCATGCACATCTGGAGGCATTCTGTAATATGTGGACCTTCAAAGTGTTGATGAAACACAGAAATTGCCGCGCGATTGAATACAACAGTCACCATGCGCACTTTCCTCCATGGGAGTAATGTCTCAAACAGTCTACGGTTTGATCGATTCCTGTAGGATCAGTAGGAGTTTCCGATGCACATCTGGAGGCATTCTGTAATCTGTGGACCTTCTACGTTTTGATGAAACACAGAAATTGCATCGGGATTGAATATAACAGTCACCATGCGCACTTTCCTCCATTGGAGTAATGTCTCAAAGAGTCTACGCTTTGATCGTTCAGTGGAAGACCAGTAGTAGTTTCCGATGCACATCTGAATGCATTCTGTAATCTGTGGACTATCAGAGTGTTGATGAAACACAGAAATTGCATCGGCATTGATTACAACAGACAACATGCGCACTTTCCTCCATGGGTGTAATGGTTCAAACAGTCTACAACTTGATCGTTCCCTGGAAGACCAGTAGTAGTTTCCGATGCACATCTGCAGACATTGAGTAAACTGTGGACATTCAAAGAGTTGATGAAACACAGAAATTGCAACGGGATTGAATACAACAGCAACCATGCGCACTTTCCTCCATGAGAGTAATGTCTCAAACAGTCTACGCTTTGATCAATACCTACAAGACCAGTAGTAGTTTCCGATGCACATCTGGAGGAATTCTGTAATCTGTGGACTTTCAAAGTGTAGATGAAACACAGCAATTGCATCGGGATTGAATACAACAGCCAACATGCGCACTTTCCTCCGTGGGTGTAATGGTTCAAACAGTCTACAATTTGATCGTTCCCTGGAAGACCAGTAGTAGTTTCCGATGCACATCTGGAGACATTCAGTAATCTGTGGACCATCAAAGTGTTGATGAAACACATAAATTGCATCGGGATTAAATACAACAGTCACCATGCGCACTTTCCTCCATGGGAGTAATGTCTCAAACAGTCTACGCTTTGATTGTTCCCTGGAAGACCAGTAGTAGTTTCCGATGCACATCTGGAGGCATTCTGTAATCTGTGGACTATCAGAGTGTTGATGAAACACAGAAATTGCATCGGGATTGAATACAACTGTCACCATGCGCACTTTGCTCCACGGGAGTAATGTCTCAAAGAGTTTACGCTTTGATCGTTCCCTTGACGACCAGTAGTAGTTTCCGATGCACATCTGGAGGCATTCTGTAATGTGTGGACTATCAGAGTGTTGATGAAACACAGAAATTGCATCGGGATTGAATACAACAGTCACCATGCCCACTTCCCCCCTTGGGAGTAAAGTCTCAAAGAGTCTACGTTTTGATCGTATCCTGCAAGGCCAGTAGTAGTTTACCATGCACATCTGGAGGCGTTCTGTAATCTGTGGACCTTCAAAGTGTTGATGAAACACAGATATTGCATCGGTATTGAATACAACAGTCACCATGCGCACTTTCCTCCATGGGAGTAATGTCTCAAACAGTCTACGCTTTAATCGATTCCTTAGGACCAGAAGTAGTTTCCGATGCACATCTGGAGGAATTCTGTAATCTGTGGACTTTCAAAGTGTTGATGAAACACAGCAGTTGCATCGGGATTGAATGCTACAGTCACCATCCGCACTTTCCTCCATGGGAGTAATGTCTCAAACAGTTTACGCTTTGATCGTTCCCTTGAAGACCAGTAGTAGTTTCGGATGCACACCTTGGGGGCATTTTGTAATGTGTGGACTATCAGAGTGTTGATGAAACACAGAAAATGCTTCGGTATTGAATACAACAGTCACCATAAGCTCTTTCCTCCATGGGAGAAATGTCTCAAACAGTCTACGCTTTGATCGTTATCTGCAAGACCAGTAGTAGTTTCTGATGCACATGTGGAGAGATTCTGTAATCAGTGGACCTTCAAAGTGTTGATGAAACACAGAATTTGCCGCGGAATTGAATACAACAGTCACCATGCGCACTTTCCTCCATGGCAGTAATGTCACAAAGAGTCTACGATTTGATCGTTTCCTGGAGGACCAGTTGTAGTTTTCGATGCACATCTTTAGGCATTCTGTAATCTGTGGACCTTCGAAGTGTCGATGAGTCACAGAAATTCCATCGGGATTGAATACAACAGTCACCATGCGCAGTTTCCTCCATGAGAATATTGTCTAAAACAGTCTAATCTTTGATCGTTCCCTGGAAAACCAATAGTAGTTTCCGATGCACATCTGGTATCATTCTGTTATCTATGGACTATCAGAGTATTGGTGAAAGACAGAAATTGCATCGGGATTGAATACAACAGTCACCATGCGCACTTTCCTCCATGGGAGTAATGTCTCAAACAGTCTACGCTTTGATCGTTCCCTCCAAGACCAGTAGCAGTTTCCGATGCACAGCTGGGGGCATTCTGTAATGTGTGGACCATCAGAGTGTTGATGAAACACAGAAATTGCATTGGGATTGATGACAACAGTCACCATGCGTACTTTCCTCCATGGGAGTAATGTCTCAAACAGTCTACGCTTTGATCGTTCCCTCCAAGACCAGTAGCAGTTTCCGTTGCACATCTGGATGCATTCTGTAATCTGTGGCTCTTCAAAGTGTTGATGAAGCACAGAAATTGCATCGGGATTTAATACAACAGTCACCATGCGAACTTACCTCCCTGGGAGTAATGTCTCAAACAGTCTACGCTTTGATCGTTTCCTGGAAGACCAGTAGTAGTTTCCGATGCACATCTGGGGGCATTCTGTAATGTCTGGACTATCAGAGTGTTGATGAAACACAGAAATTGCATCGGGATTGAATACAACAGACACCATGCGCACTTTCCTCCATGGGAGTAATGTCTCAAACAGTCTACGCTTTGATTGTTCCCTGCAAGACCAGTAGGAGTTTCAGATGCACATCTGAAGGCATTCTGTAATCTGTGCACCTTAAATGTGTTGATGAAACACAGAAATTGCCTCGGGATTGAATACAACAGTCATCATGCGCACTTTCCTCCATGGGAGTAATGTCTCAAACAGTCTACATTTTGATCGTTCCTGGAAGACCAGTAGTAGTTTCCGATGCACACCTGTTGTCATTCTGTAATCTGTGGACTATCAGAGTGTTGTTGAAACACAGAAATTGCATCGGGATTGAATACAACAGTCACCATGCGCACTTTCCTCCATGGGAGTTATTTCTCAAACAGTCTACGTTTTGATCGTTTCCTGGAGGACCAGTAGTAGTTTCCGATGCACATCTGGAGGTATTCTGTAATCTGTGGACCTTCAAAGAGTTGATGAAACACAGAAATTGCATCGGGATTGAATACAACAGTCACCATGCACACTTTCCTCCATGGGAGTAATGTCTCAAACAGTTTACGCTTTGATCGTTCCCTGGAAAACCAGTAGTAGTTTCCGATGCACATCTGGGGGCATTCGGTAATCTGTGGACTATCAGAGTGTTGATGAAACAGAGAAATTGCATCGGTATTGAATACAACAGTCACCATGGGCACGCTCCACCACGGGAGTAATGTCTCAAAGAGTCTACGATTTGATCGTTCCCTGCAAAACCAGTGGTAGTTTTCAATGCAAATCTGGAGGCATTCTATAATCTGTAGACCTTCAAAGTGTTGATGAAACACAGAAATTGCCTCGGGATTGAATACAACAGTCATCATGCGCACTTTCCTCCATGGGAGTAATGTCTCAAACAGTCTACATTTTGATCGTTCCTGGAAGACCAGTAGTAGTTTCCGATGCACACCTGTTGTCATTCTGTAATCTGTGGACTATCAGAGTGTTGTTGAAACACAGAAATTGCATCGGGATTGAATACAACAGTCACCATGCGCACTTTCCTCCATGGGAGTTATTTCTCAAACAGTCTACGTTTTGATCGTTTCCTGGAGGACCAGTAATAGTTTCCGATGCACATCTGGAAGCATTTTGAAATCTGTGGACTATCAGAGTGTTGTTGAAACACAGAAATTGCATCGGGATTGAATACAACAGTCACCATGCGCACTTTCCTCCATGGGAGTAATGTCTCAAACAGTCTACGCTTTGATCGTTCCCTAGAAGACCAGTAGTAGTTTCCGATGCACATCTGGTATCATTCTGTTATCTGTGGACTATCAGAGTGTTGGTGAAACACAGAAATTGCATCGGAATTCAATACAATAGTCACCATGCGCACTTTCCTCCATGGGAGTAATGTCTCAAACAGTCTACGCTTTGATTGTTCCCTGCAAGACCAGTAGGAGTATCAGATGCACATCTGAAGGCATTCTGTAATCTGTGGACCTTAAATGTGTGGATGAAACACAGAAATTGCCTCGGGATTGAATACAACAGTCATCATGCGCACTTACCCCCATGGGAGTAATGTCTCAAACAGTCTACATTTTGATCGTTCCTGGAAGACCAGTAGTAGTTTCCGATGCACATCTGGAGGCATTCTGTAATCTGTGGAACTTCAAAGTTTTGATGAAACACAGAAATTGCATCGGGATTGAATATAAGAGTCACCATGCGCACTTTCCTCCATGGGAGTAATGTCTCAAACAGTCTACGCTTTGATCGTCCCCTGGAAGACCATTAGTAATTTTCGATGCACACCTGTTTTCATTCTGTAATCTGTGGACTATCAGAGTGTTGTTGAAACACAGAAATTGCATCGCGATTGAATACAACAGTCACCATGCGCACTTTCCTCCATGGGAGTATTTTTTCAAACAGTCTACTCTTTGATCGTTTAATGGAGGACCATTAGTAGTTTACGATGCACATCTGGTGTCATTCTGTAATCTGCGGACTATCAGAGTGTTGCTGAAACACATAAATTGCGTCGGGATTGAATATAAAAGTCACCTTGCGCACTTTCCTGCATGGGAGTAATGTCTCAAACAGTCTACGCTTTGATCGTTCCCTGGAAGACCAGTAGTAGTTTCCGATGCCTATCTGGGCGCATTCTGTAATCTGTGAACTATCAGAGTGTTGTTGAAACACATAAATTGCATCGGGATTGAATACACCAGTCTCCATGCGCACTTCCCTAAACGGAAGTAATGACTCAAACAGTCTACGCTTTGTTCGTTCCCTGGAAGACTAGTAGTAGTTTCCGATGCACATCTGGGGGCATTCTCTAATGTGTGGACTATCAGAGTGTTGATCAAACACAGAAATTGCATCGGGATTGAATACAACAGTCACCAAGCGCACTTCCCTCCATGGGAGTAATGTCTCAAACAGTTTACGTTTTGATCGTTCCCTGGGAGACCAGTAGTAGTTTCCAATGAACATCTGCGGCCATTCTGTAATGTGTGGACTATCAGAGTGTTGTTGAAACACATAAATTGCATCGGGATTGTATACAACAGACACCATGCGCACTTTCCTCCATGGGAGTAATGCCTCAAACAGTCTACGCTTTGATCGTTTCCTGGAAGACCAGTAGTAGTTTCCGATGCACATCTGGAGGCATTCTATAATCTGTGGACCTTCAAAGTGTTGATGAAACACTGAAATTGCATCGGGATTGAATACAACAGTCACACTGCGCACATTCCTCCATGGGAGTAATGTCTCAAACTGTCTACGCTTTGATCGTCTCCTGGAAGACCAGTAGTAGTTTCCGATGGACATCTGGATGCCTTCTGTAATCTGTGGACCTTTAAAGTGTTGATGAAACACAGTAATTGCATCCGGATTGAATACAACAGTCACCATGCGCACTGTCCTCCATGGGAATAATGTCTCAAACAATCTACGATTTGATCGTTCCCTGGTAGACCAGTAGTAGTTTCCGATGGACATCAGGATGCTTTCTGTAATCTGTGGACCTTCAAAGTGTTGATAAAACACAGAAATTGCATCGGGATTGAATACAACAGTCACCATGCGCACTTTCCTCCATGGGAGTAATTTCTCAAACAGTCTACGCTTTGATCGTTCCCTGGAAGACCAGTAGTAGTTTCCGATGCACATCTGGTGTCATTCTGTAATCTGTGGAATATCAGAGTGTTGATGAAACACAGAAATTGCATCGGGATTGAATACAACATTCACACTGCGCACATTCCTCCATGGGAGTAATGTCTCAAACAGTCTACGCTTTGATCGTTCCCTGCAAGTCGAGTAGTAGTTTCCGATGCAGATCTGGAGGCATTCTGTAATCTGTGGACCTTCAAAAGGTTGATGAAACTCAGAAATTAAATCGGGATTGAATATAAAAGTCACCATGCGCACTTTCCTCCATTTGAGTAATGTGTCAAACAGTCTACGCTTTGATCGTTCAGTGGAAGACCAGTAGTAGTTTCCGATGCACATCTGGATACATTCTGTAATCTGTGGACTATCAGAGTGTTGTTGAAATACAGAAATTGCATCGGGATTGAATACAACAGTCACCATGCGCACTTTCCTCCATGGGAGAAATGTCTCGAACAGTTTACGCTTTGATCGTTCCCTGGAAGACCAGTAGTAGTTTCCGATGCACATCTAGGGGCATTCTGTAATCTGTGGACTATCAGAGTGTTGATGAAACACAGAAATTGCATCGGGATTGAATACAACAGCCAACATGTGCACTTTCCTCCATGGGTGTAATGGTTCAAACAGTCTACGATTTAATCGTTCCCTGGAGGACCAGTAGTAGTTTCCGATGCACATCTGGAGACATTCAGTAATCTGTGGACCTTCAAAGTGTTGATGAAACACAGAAATTAAATCGGGATTGATTACAACAGTCACCATGCGCACTTTCCTCCATGGGAGTAATGTCTCAAACAGTCTACGCTTTGATCGTTTCCTGGAGGACCAGTAGTAGTTTCGATGCACATCTGGAGGCATTCTGTAATCTGTGGACCTTCGAAGTGTCGATGAAACACAGTAATTGCGTCGGGATTGAATACAACAGTCACCATGCGCACTTTCCTCCACGGGAGTAACGTCTCAAACAGTCTACGATTTGATCGTTTCGTGGAAGGCCAGTAGTAGATTCCGATGCACATCTGGAGGAATTCTGTAATCTGTGGACCTTCAAAGTGTTGATGAAATATGGAAATTGCATCGGGATTGAATACAACAGTCACCATGCCCACTTCCCTAGATGGGAGTAAAGTCTCAAACAGTCTACGGTTTGATCGTTTCCTGGAAGACAAATAGTAGTTTCCGATGCACATCTGGAGTCATTCTGTAAACTGTGGACCTTCAAAGTTTTGATGAAACACAGAAATTGCATCGGGATTGAATATGACAATCACCATGCGCACTTTCCTCCATTGGAGTAATGTCTCAAACAGTCTACGCTTTGATCGTTCAGTGGAAGACCAGTAGTAGTTTCCGATGCACATCTGGAGGCATTCTGTAATCTGTGGACTATCAGAGTGTTGTTGAAACACAGAAATTGCATCAGGATTGAATACAACAGTCACCATGCGTACTTTCCTCCATTTGAGTAATGTCTCAAACAGTCTACGCTTTGATCGTTCCCTGCAAGTCGAGTAGTAGTTTCCGATGCAGATCTGGAGGCATTCTGTAATCTGTGGACCTTCAAAAGGTTGATGAAACTCAGAAATTGCCGCAAGATTGAATACAACATTCACCATGCCCACTTTCCTTCATGGGAGTAATGTCTCAAACAGTCTACGCTCTGATCGATTCCTGTAGGACCAGTAGTAGTTTCCAATGCACATCTGGAGGATTTCTGTAATCTGTGGACCTTCAAAGTGCTGATGAAACATAGAGATAGCATCGGGATTGAATACAACAGTCATCATGCGCACTTTTCTCCATGGGAGCAATGTCTCAAACAGTCTACGGTTTGATCTTTTCCTGCAAGACCAGTAGTAGTTTCCGATGCACATCTGGAGGCATTCTGTAATCTGTGGACCTTCAAAGTCTTGATAAAACACAGAAATTGCATCGGGATAGAATATAACAGTCACCATGCGCACTTTCCTCCATTGGAGTAATGTCTCAAACAGTCTACGCTTTGATCGTTCAGTGGAAGACCAGTAGTAGTTTCCGATGCACATCTTGATGCATGCTGTAATCTGTGGACTATCAGAGTGTTGTTGAAACACAGAAATTGCATCGGGATTGAATACAACAGTCACCATGGGCACTTTCCTCCATGGGAGAAATGTCTCGAACAGTTTACGCTTTGATCTTTCCCTGGAAGACCAGTAGTAGTTTCCGATGCACATCTGGAGGCATTCTGTAATCTTTGGACTATCAGAGTGTTGATGAAACACAGAAATTGCATCGTGATTGAATACAACTGCCAACATGCGCACTTTCCTCAATGGGTGTAATGGTTAAAACAGTCTACAATTTGATCGTTCCCTGGAAGACCAGTAGTAGTTTCCGATGCACATCTGGAGGAATTCTGTAATCTGTGGACCTTCAAAGTGTTGATGAAACACAGAAATTAAATCGGGATTGAATACAACAGTCACCATGCGCACTTTCCTCCACCGGAGTAATGTCTCAAACAGTCTACGCTTTAATCGATTCCTGTAGGACCAGTAGTAGTTTCCGATGCACATCTGGAGGAGTTCTGTAATCTATGGACTTTCAAAGTGTTGATGAAACACAGCAAATGCATCGGGATTGAATACAACAGTCACCATGCGCACTTTCCTCCATGGGAGTAATGTCTCAAACAGTCTATGCTTTGATCGTTCCCTTGAAGACCAGTAGTAGTTTCCGATGCACACCTTGGGGGCATTCTGTAATGTGTGGACTATCAGAGTGTTGATGAAACACAGAAATTGCATCAGTATTGAATACAACAGTCACCATAAGCTCTTTCCTCCATGGGAGTAATGTCTCAAAAAGTCTACGCTTTGATCGTTATCTGCAAGTCCAGTAGTAGTTTCTGATGCACATTTGGAGGGTTTCTGTAATCAGTGGACCTTCTAAGTGTTGATGAAACACAGAAATTGCCGCGGAATTGAATACAACAGTCACCATGCGCACTTTTCTCCATGGGAGTAATGTCTCAAAGAGTCTACGCTTTGATCGTTTCCCGGAGGACCAGTAGTAGTTTCCGATGCACATCTGGAGGCATTCTGTTATCTGTGGACCTTCGAAGTGTCGATGAAACATAGAAATTGCATCGGGATTGAATACAACAGTCACCATGCCCACTTCCCTCCATGGGAGTAAAGTCTCAAACAGTCTACGTTTTTAACGTTTCCTGCAAGGCCAGTAGTAGTTTACCATGCACATCTGGAGGCATTCTGTAATATGTGGACCTTCAAAGTGTTGATGAAACACAGAAATTGCCGCGCGATTGAATACAACAGTCACCATGCGCACTTTCCTCCATGGGAGTAATGTCTCAAACAGTCTACGGTTTGATCGATTCCTGTAGGATCAGTAGGAGTTACCGATGCACATCTGGAGGCATTCTGTAATCTGTGGACCTTCTACGTTTTGATGAAACACAGAAATTGCATCGGGATTGAATATAACAGTCACCATGCGCACTTTCCTCCATTGGAGTAATGTCTCAAAGAGTCTACGCTTTGATCGTTCAGTGGAAGACCAGTAGTAGTTTCCGATGCACATCTGAATGCATTCTGTAATCTGTGGACTATCAGAGTGTTGATGAAACACAGAAATTGCATCGGCATTGATTACAACAGACAACATGCGCACTTTCCTCCATGGGTGTAATGGTTCAAACAGTCTACAACTTGATCGTTCCCTGGAAGACCAGTAGTAGTTTCCGATGCACATCTGCAGACATTGAGTAAACTGTGGACATTCAAAGAGTTGATGAAACACAGAAATTGCATCGGGATTGAATACAACAGCAACCATGCGCACTTTCCTCCATGAGAGTAATGTCTCAAACAGTCTACGCTTTGATCAATACCTACAAGACCAGTAGTAGTTTCCGATGCACATCTGGAGGAATTCTGTAATCTGTGGACTTTCAAAGTGTAGATGAAACACAGCAATTGCATCGGGATTGAATACAACAGCCAACATGCGCACTTTCCTCCGTGGGTGTAATGGTTCAAACAGTCTACAATTTGATCGTTCCCTGGAAGACCAGTAGTAGTTTCCGATGCACATCTGGAGACATTCAGTAATCTGTGGACCATCAAAGTGTTGATGAAACACATAAATTGCATCGGGATTAAATACAACAGTCACCATGCGCACTTTCCTCCATGGGAGTAATGTCTCAAACAGTCTACGCTTTGATTGTTCCCTGGAAGACCAGTAGTAGTTTCCGATGCACATCTGGAGGCATTCTGTAATCTGTGGACTATCAGAGTGTTGATGAAACACAGAAATTGCATCGGGATTGAATACAACTGTCACCATGCGCACTTTGCTCCATGGGAGTAATGTCTCAAAGAGTTTACGCTTTGATCGTTCCCTTGACGACCAGTAGTAGTTTCCGATGCACACCTTGGGGGCATTCTGTAATGTGTGGACTATCAGAGTGTTGATGAAACACAGAAATTGCATCGGGATTGAATACAACAGTCACCATGCCCACTTCCCCCCTTGGGAGTAAAGTCTCAAAGAGTCTACGTTTTGATCGTATCCTGCAAGGCCAGTAGTAGTTTACCATGCACATCTGGAGGCGTTCTGTAATCTGTGGACCTTCAAAGTGTTGATGAAACACAGATATTGCATCGGTATTGAATACAACAGTCACCATGCGCACTTTCCTCCATGGGAGTAATGTCTCAAACAGTCTACGCTTTAATCGATTCCTTAGGACCAGAAGTAGTTTCCGATGCACATCTGGAGGAATTCTGTAATCTGTGGACTTTCAAAGTGTTGATGAAACACAGCAGTTGCATCGGGATTGAATGCTACAGTCACCATCCGCACTTTCCTCCATGGGAGTAATGTCTCAAACAGTTTACGCTTTGATCGTTCCCTTGAAGACCAGTAGTAGTTTTGGATGCACACCTTGGGGGCATTTTGTAATGTGTGGACTATCAGAGTGTTGATGAAACACAGAAAATGCTTCGGTATTGAATACAACAGTCACCATAAGCTCTTTCCTCCATGGGAGAAATGTCTCAAACAGTCTACGCTTTGATCGTTATCTGCAAGACCAGTAGTAGTTTCTGATGCACATGTGGAGAGATTCTGTAATCAGTGGACCTTCAAAGTGTTGATGAAACACAGAATTTGCCGCGGAATTGAATACAACAGTCACCATGCGCACTTTCCTCCATGGCAGTAATGTCACAAAGAGTCTACGATTTGATCGTTTCCTGGAGGACCAGTTGTAGTTTTCGATGCACATCTTTAGGCATTCTGTAATCTGTGGACCTTCGAAGTGTCGATGAGTCACAGAAATTCCATCGGGATTGAATACAACAGTCACCATGCGCAGTTTCCTCCATGAGAATATTGTCTAAAACAGTCTAATCTTTGATCGTTCCCTGGAAAACCAATAGTAGTTTCCGATGCACATCTGGTATCATTCTGTTATCTATGGACTATCAGAGTATTGGTGAAAGACAGAAATTGCATCGGGATTGAATACAACAGTCACCATGCGCACTTTCCTCCATGGGAGTAATGTCTCAAACAGTCTACGCTTTGATCGTTCCCTCCAAGACCAGTAGCAGTTTCCGATGCACAGCTGGGGGCATTCTGTAATGTGTGGACCATCAGAGTGTTGATGAAACACAGAAATTGCATTGGGATTGATGACAACAGTCACCATGCGTACTTTCCTCCATGGGAGTAATGTCTCAAACAGTCTACGCTTTGATCGTTCCCTCCAAGACCAGTAGCAGTTTCCGTTGCACATCTGGATGCATTCTGTAATCTGTGGCTCTTCAAAGTGTTGATGAAACACAGAAATTGCATCGGGATTTAATACAACAGTCACCATGCGAACTTACCTCCCTGGGAGTAATGTCTCAAACAGTCTACGCTTTGATCGTTTCCTGGAAGACCAGTAGTAGTTTCCGATGCACATCTGGGGGCATTCTGTAATGTCTGGACTATCAGAGTGTTGATGAAACACAGAAATTGCATCGGGATTGAATACAACAGACACCATGCGCACTTTCCTCCATGGGAGTAATGTCTCAAACAGTCTACGCTTTGATTGTTCCCTGCAAGACCAGTAGGAGTTTCAGATGCACATCTGAAGGCATTCTGTAATCTGTGCACCTTAAATGTGTTGATGAAACACAGAAATTGCCTCGGGATTGAATACAACAGTCATCATGCGCACTTTCCTCCATGGGAGTAATGTCTCAAACAGTCTACATTTTGATCGTTCCTGGAAGACCAGTAGTAGTTTCCGATGCACACCTGTTGTCATTCTGTAATCTGTGGACTATCAGAGTGTTGTTGAAACACAGAAATTGCATCGGGATTGAATACAACAGTCACCATGCGCACTTTCCTCCATGGGAGTTATTTCTCAAACAGTCTACGTTTTGATCGTTTCCTGGAGGACCAGTAGTAGTTTCCGATGCACATCTGGAGGTATTCTGTAATCTGTGGACCTTCAAAGAGTTGATGAAACACAGAAATTGCATCGGGATTGAATACAACAGTCACCATGCACACTTTCCTCCATGGGAGTAATGTCTCAAACAGTTTACGCTTTGATCGTTCCCTGGAAAACCAGTAGTAGTTTCCGATGCACATCTGGGGGCATTCGGTAATCTGTGGACTATCAGAGTGTTGATGAAACAGAGAAATTGCATCGGTATTGAATACAACAGTCACCATGGGCACGCTCCACCACGGGAGTAATGTCTCAAAGAGTCTACGATTTGATCGTTCCCTGCAAAACCAGTGGTAGTTTTCAATGCAAATCTGGAGGCATTCTATAATCTGTGGACCTTCAAAGTGTTGATGAAACACAGAAATTGCCTCGGGATTGAATACAACAGTCATCATGCGCACTTTCCTCCATGGGAGTAATGTCTCAAACAGTCTACATTTTGATCGTTCCTGGAAGACCAGTAGTAGTTTCCGAAGCACACCTGTTGTCATTCTGTAATCTGTGGACTATCAGAGTGTTGTTGAAACACAGAAATTGCATCGGGATTGAATACAACAGTCACCATGCGCACTTTCCTCCATGGGAGTTATTTCTCAAACAGTCTACGTTTTGATCGTTTCCTGGAGGACCAGTAATAGTTTCCGATGCACATCTGGAAGCATTTTGAAATCTGTGGACTATCAGAGTGTTGTTGAAACACAGAAATTGCATCGGGATTGAATACAACAGTCACCATGCGCACTTTCCTCCATGGGAGTAATGTCTCAAACAGTCTACGCTTTGATCGTTCCCTAGAAGACCAGTAGTAGTTTCCGATGCACATCTGGTATCATTCTGTTATCTGTGGACTATCAGAGTGTTGGTGAAACACAGAAATTGCATCGGAATTCAATACAATAGTCACCATGCGCACTTTCCTCCATGGGAGTATATTTTCAAACAGTCTACTCTTTGATCGTTTCCTGGAGGACCATTAGTAGTTTACGATGCACATCTGGTGTCATTCTGTAATCTGCGGACTATCAGAGTGTTGCTGAAACACATAAATTGCGTCGGGATTGAATATAAAAGTCACCTTGCGCACTTTCCTGCATGGGAGTAATGTCTCAAACAGTCTACGCTTTGATCGTTCCCTGGAAGACCAGTAGTAGTTTCCGATGCCTATCTGGGCGCATTCTGTAATCTGTGAACTATCAGAGTGTTGTTGAAACACATAAATTGCATCGGGATTGAATACACCAGTCTCCATGCGCACTTCCCTAAACGGAAGTAATGACTCAAACAGTCTACGCTTTGTTCGTTCCCTGGAAGACTAGTAGTAGTTTCCGATGCACATCTGGGGGCATTCTCTAATGTGTGGACTATCAGAGTGTTGATCAAACACAGAAATTGCATCGGGATTGAATACAACAGTCACCAAGCGCACTTCCCTCCATGGGAGTAATGTCTCAAACAGTTTACGTTTTGATCGTTCCCTGGGAGACCAGTAGTAGTTTCCAATGAACATCTGCGGCCATTCTGTAATGTGTGGACTATCAGAGTGTTGTTGAAACACATAAATTGCATCGGGATTGTATACAACAGACACCATGCGCACTTTCCTCCATGGGAGAAATGCCTCAAACAGTCTACGCTTTGATCGTTTCCTGGAAGACCAGTAGTAGTTTCCGATGCACATCTGGAGGCATTCTATAATCTGTGGACCTTCAAAGTGTTGATGAAACACTGAAATTGCATCGGGATTGAATACAACAGTCACACTGCGCACATTCCTCCATGGGAGTAATGTCTCAAACTGTCTACGCTTTGATCGTCTCCTGGAAGACCAGTAGTAGTTTCCGATGGACATCTGGATGCCTTCTGTAATCTGTGGACCTTTAAAGTGTTGATGAAACACAGTAATTGCATCCGGATTGAATACAACAGTCACCATGCGCACTGTCCTCCATGGGAATAATGTCTCAAACAATCTACGATTTGATCGTTCCCTGGTAGACCAGTAGTAGTTTCCGATGGACATCAGGATGCTTTCTGTAATCTGTGGACCTTCAAAGTGTTGATAAAACACAGAAATTGCATCGGGATTGAATACAACAGTCACCATGCGCACTTTCCTCCATGGGAGTAATTTCTCAAACAGTCTACGCTTTGATCGTTCCCTGGAAGACCAGTAGTAGTTTCCGATGCACATCTGGTGTCATTCTGTAATCTGTGGAATATCAGAGTGTTGATGAAACACAGAAATTGCATCGGGATTGAATACAACATTCACACTGCGCACATTCCTCCATGGGAGTAATGTCTCAAACAGTCTACGCTTTGATCGTCTCCTGGAAGACCAGTAGTAGTTTCCGATGGACATTAGGATGCTTTCTGTAATCTGTGGACCTTCAAAGTGTTGATAAAACACAGAAATTGCATCGGGATTGAATACAACAGTCACCATGCGCACTTTCCTCCATGGGAGTAATTTCTCAAACAGTCTACGCTTTGATCGTTCCCTGCAAGACCAGTAGCAGTTTCCGATGCACATCTGGTGTCATTCTGTAATCTGTGGAATATCAGAGTGTTGATGAAACACAGAAATTGCATCGGGATTGAATACAACAGTCACCATGCGCACTTTTCTCCATGGGAGTAATGTCTCAAAAAGTCTACGCTTTGATCGTCTCCTGGAAGACCAGTAGTAGTTTCCGATGGACATCTGGATGCTTTCTGTAATCTGTGGACCTTCAAAGTGTTGATAAAACACTGAAATTGCATCGGGATTGAATACAAAAGTCACCATGCGCACTTTCCTCCATGGGAGTAATGTCTCAAACAGTTTACGCTTTGATCGTTCCCTGGAAAACCAGTAGTATTTTCCGATGCACATCTGGGGGCATTCTGTAATCTGTGGACTATCAGAGTGTTGATGAAACACAGAAATTGCATCGGTATTGAATACAACAGTCACCATGGGCACGCTCCACCATGGGAGTAATGTCTCAAACAGTCTACGCTTTGATCGTTCCCTGGAAGACCAGTAGTAGTTTCCGATGCACATCTGGTTTCATTCTGTAATGTGTGGACTATCAGAGTGTTGTTGAAACACAGAAATTGCATCGGGATTGAATACAACAGTCACCATGCGCACTTTCCTCCATGGCAGTAATGTCTCAAGCAGTCTACGCTTTGATCGTTCCCTGGAAGACTAGTTGTAGTTTCCGATGCACATCTGGGGGCATTCTGTAATCTGTGGACTATCGGAGTGTTGATGAAACACAGAAATTGCATCGGTATTGAATACAACAGTCACCATGGGCACGCTCCACCATGGGAGCAATGTCTCAAACAGTCTACGATTTGATCGTTCCCTGCATAACCAGTAGTAGTTTTCGATGCATATCTGGAGGCATTCTTTAATCTGTGGACCTACAAAGTGTTGAGGAAACACAGAAATTGCCTCGGGATTAAATACAACAGTCATCATGCGCATTTTTTTCCATGGGAGTATTGTCTCAAACAGTCTACGCTTTGATCGTTCCCTGGAAGACCAGTAGTAGTTTCCGATGCACATCTGGTTTCATTCTGTAATGTGTGGACTATCAGAATGTTGTTGAAACATAGAAATTGCATCGGGATTGTATACAACAGTCACCATGCGCAATTTTACTCCATGGGAGTAATGTCTGAAACAGTCTACGCTTTGATCGATTCCTTGAAAACCAGTAGTAGTTCCCGATGCACATCTGGAGGCATTCTGTAATCTGTGGACCTTCAAAGTGTTGATGAAACACAGAAGTTGTATTGGGATTGAATACAACAGTCACCATGCACACTTTCCTCCATGGGAGTATAATGTCTCAAACAATCTACGCTTTGATCGTTCCCTGGAAGACCAGTAGTAGTTTCCGATGCACCTCTGGGTGTCTTCTGTAATGTGTGGACTGTCAGAGTGTTGATGAAACACAGAAATTGCATCGGGATTGAATACAACAGTCACCATGCGCACTTTCCTCCATGGCAGTAATGTCTCAAGCAGTCTACGCTTTGATAGTTCCCTGGAAGACTAGTTGTAGTTTCCGATGCACATCTGGGGGCATTCTCTAACGTGTTGACTATCAGAGTGATGATGAAACACAGAAATTGCATCGGGATTGAATACAACAGTCACCATGCGCACTTTACTCCATGGGAGTAATGTCTCAAACAGTTTACGTTTGATCGTTCCCTGGAAGACCAGAAGTAGTTTCCGATGCACATCATGGGGCCTTCTGTAATGTGTGGACTATGAGAGTGTTCATGAAACACAGAAATTGCATCGGGATTGAATACAACAGTCACCATGCGCACTTTCCTCCATGGGAGTAATGTCTCAAACAGTTTACGCTTTGATCGTTCCCTGGAAGACCAGTAGTAGTTTCCTATGAACATGTGGGGTCATTCTGTAATGTGTGGGCTATCAGAGTGTTGTTGAAACACAGAAATTGCATCGGGATTGTATACAACAGACACCATGCGCAATTTTCCTCAATGGGAGTAATGACTCAAACAGTGTACGCTTTGATCATTCCCTGGAACACCAGTAGTAGTTTCCGATGCACATCTGGAGGCATTCTGTAATCTGTGGACAGTCAGAGTATTGTTGAAACACAGAAATTGCATCGGGATTGAATACAACAGTCACCGTGTGCACTTTCCTCCATGGGAGTAATGTCTCAAACAGTCTACGCTTCGATCGTTCCCTAGAAAACCAGTAGTAGTTTCCGATGCCTATCTGGGGGCATTCTGTAATCTGTGAACTATCAGAGTGTTGTTGAAACACATAAATTTTATCGGGATTGAATACACCTGTCACCATGCGCTCTTCCCTCCATGAGGTAATGTCTCAAACAGTCTACGCTTTGATCGATTCCTGGAAGCCCAGTAGTAGTTTCCGATGCACATCTGGAGGCATTCTGTAATCTGTGGACCTTCAAAGTGTTGATGAAACACTGAAATTGCATCGGGATTGAATACAACAGTCACCATGCGCACTTTCCTCCATGGGAGTAATGTCTCGAACAGTATACGCTTTGATCGTTCCCTGGCAGACCAGTAGTAGTTTCCGATGCACATCTGGGGGCATTCTGTAATGTGTGGAATTACTGAGTGTTGATGAAACACAGAAATTGCATCGGGATTGAATACAACACTCACCATGCGCACTTCCCTCCTTGGGAGTAATGTCTCAAACATTTACGCTTTCATCGTTCCCTGGATGACCAGCACTAGTTTCCGATGCACATCTGGGGGCACTCTGTAATGTGTGGACTATCAGAGTGTTGATGAAACACAGACATTGCATCGGGATTGATTACAACAGTCACCATGCGCACTTTCCTACCTGGGAGTAATGTCTCAAACAGTCTACGCTTTGATCGCTAGTTGGAAGACCAGTAGTAGTTTCCGATGCACATCTGGTGTCATTCTGTAATCTGTGGACTATCAGAGTGTTGATGAAACACAAGAATTGCATCGGGATTGAATACAACACTCACCATGCGCACTTCCCTCCTTGGGAGTAATGTCTCAAACATTTACGCTTTCATCGTTCCCTGCAAGACCAGTAGTAGTTTCCGATGCACATCTGGGGGTATTCTCTAATGTGTGGACAATCAGTGTGTTGATGAAACACAGAAATTGCATCGGGATTGAATACAACATTCACCAGGCGCACTTTCCTCCATGAGAGTAATGTCTCAAACAGTTTACGCTTTGATCGTTCCCTGGAAGACCAGTAGTAGTTTGCGATGCACATCTGGTGTCATTCTGTAATCTGTGGACTATCAGAGAGTTGATGAAACACAGAAATTGCATCGGGATTGAATACAACAATCACCATGCGCACTTTCCTCCACGGGAGTAATGTCTCAAACAGTTTGCGCTTTGATTGGTCAATGGAAGACCAGTAGTAGTTTCCAATGCACATCAGGGAGCATTCTGAAATCTGTGGACTATCAGAGTGTTGATGAAACACAGAAATTGCATCGGCATTGAATACAACATACACCATGCGCACTTTCATCCATGGGAGTAATGTCTCAAACTGTCTACGCTTTGATCGTTCCCTGCAAGACCAGTAGTAGTTTCCGATGCACATCTGGGGGCATTCTCTAATGTGTGGACTATCAGTGTGTTGATGAGACACAGAAATTGCATCGGGATTGAATACACCTGTCACCATGCGCTCTTCCCTCTATGAGGTAATGTCTCAAACAGTCTACGCTTTGATCGATTCCTGGAAGACCAGTAGTAGTTTCCCATGCACATCTGGAGGCATTATGTAATCTGTGGACCTTCAAAGTGTTGATGAAACACTGAAATTGCATCGGGATTGAATACAACAGTCACCATGCGCACTTTCCTCCATGGGAGTAATGTCTCAAACAGACTACGCTTTGATCGTCTCCTGGAAGACCAGTAGTAGTTTCCGATGGACATCTGGATGCTTTCTGTAATCTGTGGACCTTCAAAGTGTTGATAAAATACAGAAATTGCATCGGGATTGAATACAACAGTCACCATGCGCACTTTCCTCCATGGGAGTAATTTCTCAAACAGTCTACGTTTCGATCGTTTCCTGGAGGACCAGTAGTAGTTTCCGATGCACATCTGGAGGCATTCTGTAATCTGTGGTCCTTCAAAGAGTTGATGAAACACAGAAATTGCATCGGGATTGAATACAACAGTCACCATGCACACTTTCCTCCATGGGAGTAATGTCTCAAACAGTTTACGCTTTGATCGTTCCCTGGAAAACCAGTAGTAGTTTCCGATGCACAACTGGGGGCATCCTGTAATCTGTGGACTATCAGAGTGTTGATGAAACACAGAAATTGCATCGGTATTGAATACAACAGTCACCATGGGCACGCTCCACCATGGGAGTAATGTCTCAAACAGTCTACGATTTGATCGTTCCCTGCAAAACCAGTAGTAGTTTTGATGCATATCTGGAGGCATTCTTTAATCTGTGGACCTTCAAAGTGTTGATGAAACACAGAAATTGCCTCGGGATTGAATACAACAGTCATCATGCGCATTTTTCTCCATGGGAGTAATGTCTCAAACAGTCTACGCTTTGATCGTTCCCTGGAAGACCAGTAGTAGTTTCCGATGCACATCTGGTTTCATTCTGTAATGTGTGGATTATCAGAGTGTTGTTGAAACACAGAAATTGCATCGGGATTGTATACAACAGTCACTATGCGCAAGTTTACTCCATGGGAGTAATGTCTCAAACAGTCTACGCTTTGATCGTTCCCTGGAAGACCAGTAGTAGTTTCCGATGCACATCTGGAGGCATTTTGAAATCTGTGGACTATCAGAGTGTTGTTGAAACACAGAAATTGCATCGGGATTGAATACAACAGTCACCATGCGCACTTTCCTCCATGGGAGTAATGTCTCAAACAGTCTACGCTTTGATCGTACCCTAGAAGACCTGTAGTAGTTTCCGATGCCTATCTGGGGGCATTCTGTAATCTGTGAACTATCAGAGTGTTGTTGAAACACATAAATTGCATCGGGATTGAATACACCTGTCATCATATGCTCTTCCCTCCATGGGGTAATGTCTCGAACAGTCTACGCTTTGATCGATTTCTGGAAGACCAGTAGTAGTTCCCGATGCACATCTGGACGCGTTCTGTAATCTGTGGACCTTCAAAGTGTTGATGAAACACAGAAATTGCTTCGGGATTGAATACAACAGTCACCATGCGCACTTTCCTCCAAGGGAGTAATGTCTCAAACAATCTACGCTTTGATCGTTCCCTGGAAGACCAGTAGTAGTTTCCGATGCACCTATGGGTGCCTTCTGTAATGTGTGGACTGTCAGAGTGTTGATGAAACACAGAAATTGCATCGGGATTGAATACAACAGTCATCATGCGCACTTTCCTCCATGGCAGTAATGTCTCAAGCAGTCTACGCTTTAATAGTTCCCTGCAAGACTAGTTGTAGTTTCCGATGCACATCTGGGGGCATTCTCTAACGTGTGGACTATCAGAGTGATGATGAAACACAGAAATTGCATCGGGATTGAATACAACAGTCACCATGCGCACTTTCCTCCATGGGAGTAATGTCTCAAACAGTTTACGCTTTGATCGTTCCCTGGAAACCAGTAGTAGTTTCCTATGAACATGTGGGGTCATTCTGTAATGTATGGGCTATCAGAGTGTTGTTGAAACACAGAAATTGCATCGGGATTGTATACAACAGACACCATGCGCAATATTCCTCAATGGGAGTAACGTCTCAAACAGTCTACGCTTTGATCATTCCCTGGAAGACCAGTAGTAGTTTCCGATGCACATCTGGAGGCATTCTGTAATCTGTGGACTGTCAGACTATTGTTGAAACACAGAAATTGCATCGGGATTGAATACAACAGTTACCGTGTGCACTTTCCTCCGTGGGAGTAATGTCTCAAACAGTGTACGCTTCGATCGTTCCCTAGAAGACCAGTAGTAGTTTCCGATGCACATCTGGTTTCATTCTGTAATGTGTGGATTATCAGAGTGTTGTTGAAACACAGAAATTGCATCGGGATTGTATACAACAGTCACTATGCGCAATTTTACTCCATGGGAGTAATGTCTCAAACAGTCTACGCTTTGATCGTTCCCTGGAAGACCAGTAGTAGTTTCCGATGCACATCTGGAGGCATTTTGAAATCTGTGGACTATCAGAGTGTTGTTGAAACACAGAAATTGAATCGGGATTGAATACAACAGTCACCATGCGCACTTTCCTCCATGGGAGTAATGTCTCAAACAGTCTACGCTTTGATCGTTCCCTGGCAGACCAGTAGTAGTTTCCGATGCACATCTGGGGGCATTCTGTAATGTGTGGAATATCAGAGTGTTGATGAAACACAGAAACTGCATCGGGATTGAATACAACACTCACCATGCGCACTTCCCTCCTTGGGAGTAATGTCTCAAACATTTACGCTTTGATCGTTTCCCTGATGACCAGTAGTAGTTTCCGATGCACATCTGGGGGCACTCTGTAATGTGTGGACTATCAGAGTGTTGATGAAACACAGACATTGCGTCGGGATTGATTACAACAGTCACCATGCGCACTTTCCTCCATGGGAGTAATGTCTCAAACTGTTTACGCTTTCATCGTTCCCTGGAGGACCAGAAGTAGTTTCCGATGCACATCTGGGGGCATTCTCTAATGTGTGGACTATCAGATTGTTGATGAAACACATAAATTGCATCGGGATTGAATGCAACAGTCACCATGCGCACAATCCTCCATGGGAGTAATGTCTCAAACAGTCTACGCTTTGATCGTTTCCTGCAAGACCAGTAGTAGTTTCCGATGCACATCAGGAGGCACTCTGTAATCTGTGGACTATCAAAGTGTTGATGAAACACAGAAATTGCATCGCGAATGAATACAACAGTCACCATGCGCACTTTCCTCCATGGGAGTAATGTCTCAAAGAGTCTACGCTTTGATCGTTCCTTAGAAGACCTGTAGTAGTTTCCGATGCACATCTGGAGGCATTTTGAAATCTGTGGACTATCAGAGTGTTGTTGAAACACAGAAATTGCATCGGGATTGAATACAACAGTCACCATGCGCACTTTCCTCCATGGGAGTAATGTCTCAAACTGTCTACGTTTTGATCGATTCCTGGAGGACCAGTAGTAGTTTCCGATGCACATCTGGACGCGTTCTGTAATCTGTGGACCTTCAAAGTGTTGATGAAACACAAAAATTGCTTCGGGATGGAATACAACAGTCACCATGCGCACTTTCCTCCAAGGGAGTAATGTCTCAAACAATCTACGCTTTGATCGTTCCCTGGAAGACCAGTAGTAGTTTCTGATGCACCTCTGGGTGCCTTCTGTAATGTGTGGACTGTCAGAGTGTTGATGAAACACAGAAATTGCATCGGGATTGAATACAACAGTCACCATGCGCACTTTCCTCCATGGCAGTAATGTCTCAAGCAGTCTACGCTTTAATAGTTCCCTGCAAGACTAGTTGTAGTTTCCGATGCACATCTGGGGGCATTCTCTAACGTGTGGACTATCAGAGTGATGATGAAACACAGAAATTGCATCGGGATTGAATACAACAGTCACCATGCGCACTTTCCTCCATGGGAGTAATGTCTCAAACAGTTTACGCTTTGATCGTTCCCTGGAAACCAGTAGTAGTTTCCTATGAACATGTGGGGTCATTCTGTAATGTATGGGCTATCAGAGTGTTGTTGAAACACATAAATTGCATCGTGATTGAATACACCTGTCACCATGCGCTCTTCCCTCTATGAGGTAATGTCTCAAACAGTCTACGCTTTGATCGATTCCTGGAAGACCAGTGGCAGTTTCCGATGCACATCTGGAGGCATTCTGTAATCTGTGGACCTTCAAAGTGTTGATGAAACACTGAAATTGCATCTGGATTGAATACAACAGTCACCATGCACACTTTCCTCCATGGGAGTAATGTCTCAAACAGTCTACGCTTTGATCGTTCCCTGGCAGACCAGTAGTAGTTTCCGATGCACATCTGGGTGCATTCTGTAATGTGTGGAATATCAGAGTGTTGATGAAACACAGAAACTGCATCGGGATTGAATACAACACTCACCATGCGCACTTCCCTCCTTGGGAGTAATGTCTCAAACATTTACGCTTTGATCGTTTCCCTGATGACCAGTAGTAGTTTCCGATGCACATCTGGGGGCACTCTGTAATGTGTGGACTATCAGAGTGTTGATGAAACACAGACATTGCGTCGGGATTGATTACAACAGTCACCTTGCGCACTTTCCTCCATGGGAGTAATGTCTCAAATTGTTTACGCTTTCATCGTTCCCTGGAGGACCAGAAGTAGTTTCCGATGCACATCTGGGGGCATTCTCTAATGTGTGGACTATCAGAGTGTTGATGAAACACAGAAATTGCATCGGGATTGAATGCAACAGTCACCATGCGCACATTCCTCCATGGGAGTAATGTCTCAAACAGTCTACGCTTTGATCGTTTCCTGCAAGACCAGTAGTAGTTTCCGATGCACATCAGGAGGCACTCTGTAATCTGTGGACTATCAAAGTGTTGATGAAACACAGAAATTGCATCGCGAATGAATACAACAGTCACCATGCGCAATTTCCTCCATGGGAGTAATGGCTCAAACAGTCTATCCTTTGATCGATTCCTGCAAGGCCAGTAGTAGTTTCTGATGCACATCTGGAGGCATTCTGTAATCTGTGGACCTTCAAAGTGTTGATGAAACACAGAAATTCCATCGGTATTGAATACAACAGTCACAATGCGCACTTCCCTTGATGGGAGTAATGTCTCAAACAGTTTACGCTTTGATCGTTCCCTGGATGACCAGTAGTAGTTTCCGATGCACATCTAGGGGCCTTCTGTAATGTGTGGACTATCAGAGTTTTGATGAATTACAGAAATTGCATCGGGACTGAATACAACAGTCACCATGCGCACTTTCCTCCATGGGAGTAATGTCTCAAACAGTTTACGCTTTGATCGTTCCCTGGAAGACCAGTAGTAGTTTCCGATGCCTATCTGGAGGCATTCTGTATTCTGTGGACTATCAGAGTGTTGTTGAAACACATAAATTACATCTGGATTGAATACAACAGTCACCATGCGCAATTTTTGTCCATGGGAGTAATGTCTCAAACAGTTTACACTTTGAGGATTTCTGGAAGACCAGTAGTAGTTTCCGATGCACATCTGGAGGCATTCTGGAATCTGTGGTCCTTCAATTTGTTGATGAAACACTGAAATTGCATCGGGATTGAATACAACAGTCACAATGCTCACTTTCCTCCATGAGAGTAATGTCTCAAACAGTCTACGCTTTCATCTTTCCCTGGATGACCAGTAGTAGTTTCCGATGCACATCTGGAGGCATTCTGAAATCTGTGGACTATCAGAGTGTTGATGAAACACAAAAATTGCACCGCGATTGAATACAACAGTCACCATGCGCACTTTCCTCCACCGGAGTAATGTCTCAAACAGTTTACGCTTTGATCGGTCAATGGAAGACCAGTAGTAGTTTCCAATGCACATCAGGGAGCATTCTGTAATCTGTGGACTATCGGAGTGTTGTTGAAACACAGAAATTGCATCGGGATTGTATACAACAGTCACCATGCGCAATTTTAATCCATCGGAGTAATGTCTCAAACAGTCTACGCTTTGATCGTTCCCTGGAAGACTAGTAGTAGTTTCCGATGCACATCTGGTGGCATTTTGAAATCTGTGGACTATCAGAGTGTTGTTGAAACACAGAAATTGCATCGGGATTGAATACAACAGTCACCATGCGCTCTTTCCTCCATGGGAGTAATGTCTCAAACAGTCTACGCTTTAATCGTTCCCTAGAAGACCAGTAGTAGTTTCCGATGCCTATCTGGGGACATTCTGTAATCTGTGAACTATCAGAGTGTTGTTGAAACACATAAATTGCATCAGGATTGAATACACCTGTCACCATGCGCTCTTCCCTACATGGGGTAATGTATCAAACATTCTACGCATTGATCGATTCCTGGAAGACCAATAGTAGTTCCCGATGCACATCTGGAGGCATTCTGTAATCTGTGGATCTTCAAAGTGTTGATGAATCACAGAAATTGCTTCGGGATTGAATACAACAGTCACCATGCGCACTTTCCTCAATGCGAGTAATTTCTCAAACAATCTACCCTTTGATCGTTCCCTGGAAGACCAGTAGTAGTTTGCGATGCACCTCTGGGTGCCATCTGTAATGTGTGGACTGTCAGAGTGTTGATGAAACACAGAAAATGCATCGGGATTGAATACAACAGTCACCATGCACACTTTCCTCCATGGCAGTAATGTCTCAAGCAGTCTACGCTTTGATAGTTCCTTGGAATGACTAGTTGTAGTTTCCGATTCACAACTGGGGGCATTCTCTAACGTGTGGACTATCAGACTGATGATGAAACACAGAAATTGCATCGGGATTGAATACAACAGTCACCATGCTCACTTTCCTCCATGGGAGTAATGTCTCAAACAGTTTACGCTTTGATCATTCCCTGGAAGACCTGTATTAGTTTCCGATGCACATCTGGAGGCATTCTGTAATCTGTGGACTGTCAGAGTGTTGTTGAAACACAGAAATTGCATCGGGATTGAATACAACAGTCACCGTGTTCACTTTCCTCCATGGGAGTAATGTCTCAAACAGTCTACGCTTTGATCGTTCCCTAGAAGACCAGTCGTAGTTATCGATGCCTATCTGGGGGCATTCTGTAATCTGTGAACTATCAGAGTGTTGTTGAAACACATAAATTGCATCGGGAATGAATACACCTGTCACCATGCGCTCTTCCCTCCATGAGGTAATGTCTCATACAGTCTACGATTTGATCGATTCCTGGAAGACCAGTAGTAGTTTCCGATTCACATCTGGATTCATTCTGTAATCTGTGGACCTTCAAAGTGTTGATGAAACACTGCAATTGCATCGGGATTGAATACAACAGTCAGCATGCGCACTATCCTCCATGGGAGTAATGTCTCAAACAGTCTACGCTTTGATCGTTCTATGGCAGACCAGTAGTAGTTTCCGATGCACATCTGGGGGCATTCTGTAATGTGTGGAATATCAGAGTGTTGATGAAACACAGAAATTGCATCGGGATTGAATACAACACTCACCATGCGCACTTCCCTCCTTGGGAGTAATGTCTCAAACATTTACGCTTTGATCGTTCCCTGGATGACCAGTAGTAGTTTCCGATGCACATCTGGGGGCGCTCTGTAATGTGTGGACTATCAGAGTGTTGATGAAACACATAAATTGCATCGGGATTGAATGCAACAGTCACCATGCGCACTTTCCTCCATGGGAGTAATGTCTCAAACAGTCTACGCTTTATCGTTTCCTGCAAGACCAGTAGTAGTTTCCGATGCACAGCTGGAGACACTCTGTAATCTGTGGACTATCAAAGTGTTGATGAAACACAGAAATTGCATCGCGAATGAATACAACAGTCACCATGCGCACTTTCCTCCATGGGAGTAATGTCTCAAACAGTCTACGATTTTGTCGCTCCATGGAAGACCAGTAGTAGTTTCCGATGCACATCTGGTGTCATTCTGTAATCTGCGGACTATCAGAGTGTTGATGAAACACAAGAATTGCATCGGGATTGTATACAACAGTCACCATGCGCACTTTCCTCCATGGGAGTAATGTCTCAAACAGTCTACGCTTTGATCGTTCCCTGCAAGACCAGTAGTAGTTTCCGATGCACATCTGGAGGCATTCTGTAATCTGTGGAGTATTAAAGTGTTGATGAAACACAGAAATTGCATCGCGAATGAATACAACAGTCACCATGCGCACTTTAATCCATGGGAGTAATGTCTCAAACATTCTACGCTTTGGTCACTCCATGGAAGACCAGTAGTAGTTTCCGATGCACATCTGGTGTCATTCTGTAATCTGTGGACTATCAGAGAGTTGATGAAACATAGAAATTGCATCGGGATTGAATACAACAATCACCATGCGCACTTTCCTCCACGGGAGTAATGTCTCAAACAGTTTGCTCTTTGATCGGTCAATGGAAGACCAGTAGTAGTTTCCAATGCACATCAGGGAGCATTCTGTAATCTGTGGACTATCAGAGTGTTGATGACTCACAGAAATTGCAGCGGCATTGAATACAACAGACACCATGCGCACTTTCATCCATGGGAGTAATGTCTCAAACATTCTACGCTTTGATCGATTCCTGCAAGGCTAGAAGTAGCTTCTGATGCACATCTGGAGGTATTCTGTAATCTGTGGACCTTCAAAGTGTTGATCAAACACAGATATTGCATCGGGATTGAATACAACAGTCACCATGCGCACTTCCCTCCATGGGAGTAATGTCTCAAACAGTTTACGCTTTGATCGTTCCCTGGAAGTCCAGTAGTAGTTTCCGATGCACATCTAGGGGACTTCTGTAATCTGTGGACCTTCAAAGTGTTAATGAAACACAAAAATTGCATCGTGATTGAATACAACAATCACCATGCGCACTTTCCTCCATGGGAGTAATGTCTCAAACAGTCTATGTTTGATCGCACCCAGGAAGACCAGTAGTAGTTTCCGATGCACATCTGGAGGCATTCTGTAATCTGTGGTCCTTCAATGTGTTGATGAAACACTGAAATTGCATCGGGATTGAATACAACAGTCACAATTCTTACTTTCCTCCATGGGAGTAATGTCTCAAACAGTCTACGGTTTGAACGTCCCCTGGATGACCAGTAGTAGTTTCCGATGCACATCTGGAGGCATTCTGAAATCTGTGGACTATCAGAGTGTTGATGAAACACAAAAATTGAACCGGGAATGAATACAACAGTCACCATGCGCACTTTCCTCCACCGGAGTAATGTCTCAAACAGTTTACGCTTTGATCGGTCAATGGAAGACCAGTAGTAGTTTCCAATGCACATCAGGGAGCATTCTGTAATCTGTGGACTATCGGAGTGTTGTTGAAACACAGAAATTGCATCGGGATTGTATACAACAGTCACCATGCGCAATTTTAATCCATCGGAGTAATGTCTCAAACAGTCTACGCTTTGATCGTTCATTGGAAGACTAGTAGTAGTTTCCGATGCACATCTGGTGGCATTTTGAAATCTGTGGACTATCAGAGTGTTGTTGAAACACAGAAATTGCATCGGGATTGAATACAACAATCACCATGCCCTCTTTCCTCCATGGGAGTAATGTCTCAAACAGTCTACGCTTTAATCGTTCCCTAGAAGACCAGTAGTAGTTTCCGATGCCTATCTGGGGACATTCTGTAATCTGTGAACTATCAGAGTGTTGTTGAAACACATAAATTGCATCAGGATTAAATACACCTGTCACCATGCGCTCTTCCCTACATGGAGTAATGTATCAAACATTCTACGCATTGATCGATTCCTGGAAGACCAGTAGTAGTTCCCGATGCACATCTGGAGGCATTCTGTAATCTGTGGATCTTCACAGTGTTGATGAAACACAGAAATTGCTTCGGGATTGAATACAACAGTCACCATGCGCAGTTTCCTCAATGCGAGTAATGTCTCAAACAATCTACGCTTTGATCGTTCCCTGGAAGACCAGTAGTAGTTTGCGATGCACCTCTGGGTGCCTTCTGTAATGTGTGGACTGTCAGAGTGTTGATGAAACACAGAAAATGCATCGGGATTGAATACAACAGTCACCATGCACACTTTCCTCCATGGCAGTAATGTCTCAAGCAGTCTACGCTTTGATAGTTCCCTGGAAGGACTAGTTGTAGTTTCCGATTCACAACTGGGGGCATTCTCTAACGTGTGGACTATCAGAGTGATGATGAAACACAGAAATTGCATCGGGATTGAATACAACAGTCACCATGCTCACTTTCCTCCATGGGAGTAATGTCTCAAACAGTTTACGCTTTGATCATTCCCTGGAAGACCTGTATTAGTTTCCGATGCACATCTGGAGGCATTCTGTAATCTGTGGACTGTCAGAGTGTTGTTGAAACACAGAAATTGCATCGGGATTGAATACAACAGTCACCGTGTGCACTTTCCTCCATGGGAGTAATGTCTCAAACAGTCTACGCTTTGATCGTTCCCTAGAAGACCAGTCGTAGTTATCGATGCCTATCTGGGGGCATTCTGTAATCTGTGAACTATCAGAGTGTTGTTGAAACACATAAATTGCATCGGGAATGAATACACCTGTCACCATGCGCTCTTCCCTCCATGAGGTAATGTCTCATACAGTCTACGATTTGATCGATTCCTGGAAGACCAGTAGTAGTTTCCGATTCACATCTGGATTCATTCTGTAATCTGTGGACCTTCAAAGTGTTGATGAAACACTGCAATTGCATCGGGATTGAATACAACAGTCAGCATGCGCACTATCCTCCATGGGAGTAATGTCTCAAACAGTCTACGCTTTGATCGTTCCCTGGCAGACCAGTAGTAGTTTCCGATGCACATCTGGGGGCATTCTGTAATGTGTGGAATATCAGAGTGTTGATGAAACACAGAAATTGCATCGGGATTGAATACAACACTCACCATGCGCACTTCCCTCCTTGGGAGTAATGTCTCAAACATTTACGCTTTGATCGTTCCCTGGATGACCAGTAGTAGTTTCCGATGCACATCTGGGGGCACTCTGTAATGTGTGGACTATCAGAGTGTTGATGAAACACATAAATTGCATCGGGATTGAATGCAACAGTCACCATGCGCACTTTCCTCCATGGGAGTAATGTCTCAAACAGTCTACGCTTTATCGTTTCCTGCAAGACCAGTAGTAGTTTCCGATGCACATCTGGAGGCACTCTGTAATCTGTGGACTATCAAAGTGTTGATGAAACACAGAAATTGCATCGCGAATTAATACAACAGTCACCATGCGCACTTTCCTCCATGGGAGTAATGTCTCAAACAGTCTACGATTTGGTCGCTCCATGGAAGACCAGTAGTAATTTCCGATGCACATCTGGTGTCATTCTGTAATCTGCGGACTATCAGAGTGTTGATGAAACACAAGAATTGCATCGGGATTGTATACAACAGTCACCATGCGCACTTAACTCCATGGGAGTAATGTCTCAAACAGTCTACGCTTTGATCGTTCCCTGCAAGACCAGTAGTAGTTTCCGATGCACATCTGGAGCCATTCTGTAATCTGTGGAGTATTAAAGTGTTGATGAAACACAGAAATTGCATCGCGAATGAATACAACAGTCACCATGCGCACTTTAATCCATGGGAGTAATGTCTCAAACAATCTACGCTTTGGTCACTCCATGGAAGACCAGTAGTAGTTTCCGATGCACATCTGGTGTCATTCTGTAATCTGTGGACTATCAGAGAGTTGATGAAACATAGAAATTGCATGGGGATTGAATACAACAATCACCATGCGCACTTTCCTCCACGGGAGTAATGTCTCAAACAGTTTGCTCTTTGATCGGTCAATGGAAGACCAGTAGTAGTTTCCAATGCACATCAGGGAGCATTCTGTAATCTGTGGACATCAGAGAGTTGATGACTCACAGAAATTGCAGCGGCATTGAATATAACAGACACCATGCGCACTTTCATCCATGGCAGTAATGTCTCAAACATTCTACGCTTTGATCGATTCCTGCAAGGCTAGAAGTAGCTTCTGATGCACATCTGGAGGTATTCTGTAATCTGTGGACCTTCAAAGTGTTGATCAAACACAGAAATCGCATCGGGATTGAATACAACAGTCACCATGCGCACTTCCCTCCATGGGAGTAATGTCTCAAACAGTTTACGCTTTGATCGTTCCCTGGAAGTCCAGTAGTAGTTTCCGATGCACATCTAGGGGACTTCTGTAATCTGTGGACCTTCAAAGTGTTGATGAAACACAAAAATTGCATCGTGATTGAATACAACAATCACCATGCGCACTTTCCTCCATGGGAGTAATGTCTCAAACAGTCCTTGTTTGATCGCAACCAGGAAGACCAGTAATAGTTTCCGATGCACATCTGGAGGCATTCTGTAATCTGTGGTCCTTCAATGTGTTGATGAAACACTGAAATTGCATCGGGATTGAATACAACAGTCACAATGCTTACTTTCCTCCATGGGAGTAATGTCTCAAACAGTCTACGGTTTGAACGTCCCCTGGATGACCAGTAGTAGTTTCCGATGCACATCTGGAGGCATTCTGAAATCTGTGGACTATCAGAGTGTTGATGAAACACAAAAATTGCACCGGGAATGAATACAACAGTCACCATGCGCACTTTCCTCCACGGGAGTAATGTCTCAAACAGTTTACGCTTTGATCGGTCAATGGAAGACCAGTAATAGTTTCCAATGCTCATCAGGGAGCATCCTGTAAACTGTGGACTTTCAGAGTGTTGATGAAACACAGAAATTGCATCGGGATTGAATAACACAGTCACCATGCGCACTTTCCTCCATGGGAATAATGTCTCAAACAGTCTACGCTTTGATCGTTCCCTGCAAGACCAGTAGCAGTTACCGATGCACATCTTGGGGCATTCAGTAATGTGTGGACTATCAGAGTGTTGATGAAACACAGAAATTGCATCGGGATTGAATACAACGGTCACCATGCGCACTTTCCTCCATGGGAGTAATGTCTCAAACAATTTACGCTTTGATCGTTCCCTGGAAAACCAGTAGTAGTTTCCGATGCACATCTGGGGGCATTCTGTAATGTGTGGACTATAAGAGTGTTGATGAACCACAGAAATTGCAACGGGATTGAATACAACAGTCACCATGCGCACTTTCATCCATGGGAGTAATGTCTCAAACTTTGATCGTTCCCTGAAAGACTAGTATCAGTTTCCGATGCACATCTTGGGGCCTTCAGTAATGTGTGGCCTATCAGAGTGTGGATGAAACACAGAAATTGCATCGGGATTGAATACAACGGTCACCATGCGCACTTTCCTCCATGGGAGTAATGACTCAAACAGTCTACGCTTTGATCGTTCCCTGGAAAACCAGTAGTAGTTTCCGATGAACATCTTGGGGCATTCTGTAATGTGTGGACTATCAGAGTGTTGATGAATTACAGAAATTGCATCGGGATTGATTACAACTCTCACCATGCGCACTTTCCTCCACGGGAGTAATGTCTCAAACAGTTTGCGATTTGATCGTTCCCTGGAAGACCAGTAGTAGTTTCCGATGCCTATCTCTAGGCATTCTGTAATCTGTGGTATATCAGGGTGTTGTTGAAACACATAAATTGCATCGGGATTGAATACAACAGTCACCATGCGCAATTTTCCTCCGTGGGAGTAATGTCTCAAACAGTTTACGCTTTGACGATTCCTGGAAGACCAGTAGTAGTTTCGATGCACATCTGGAGGCATTCTGATGTCTGTGGACTATCAGAGTGTTGATGAAACACAGAAATTGCATTGGGATTGTATACAACAGTCACCATGCGCACTTTCCTCCAAACAGTTCACGCTTTGATCATTCCCTGGAAGACCAGTAGTAGTTTCCGATGCACATCTGGGGGCATTCTGTAATGTGTGGAATATCAGAGCGTTGATGAAACACAGAAATTGCATCGGGATTAAATACAACATTCATCATGCGCACTTTCCTCCATGGGAGTAATGTCTCAAACATTTTACGCTCTGATCGTTTCCTTGAAGACCAGTAGTACTTTCCGATGCCCATCTGGGGGCATTCTGTATTGTGTGGACTATAAGAGTGTTGATGAAACACAGAAATTGCAATGGGATTGAATACAACAGTCACCATGCGCATTTTCAACCATGGGAGTAATGTCTCAAACAGTCTACGCTTTGATCGTTCCCTGCAAGACCAGTAGCAGTTTCCGATGCACATCTTGGGGCCTTCAGTAATGTGTGGACTATCAGAGTGCTGATGAAACACAGAAATTGCATCGGGATTGAATACAACAGTCACCATGCGCACTTTCCTTCATGGGGGTAATGTCTCAAACAGTTTACGATTTGATCGTTCCCTGGAAGACCAGTAGTAGTTTCCAATGAACATCTGGGGGCATTCTGTAATGTGTGGACTATCAGAGTTTTAATGAAACACAGAAATTGCATCGGGATTGAACACAACAGTCACCATGCGCACTTCCCTCCATTGGCGTAATGTCTCAAACAGTCTACGCTTTGATCGTCCCCTGCAAGACCAGTAGTATCTTCCGATGCACATCTGGAGGCATTCTGTAATCTATGGACCTTCAAAGTGTTGATGAAACACAGAAATTGCCTCGGGATTGAATACAACAGTCACCATCCGCACTTTCCTCCATGGGAGTAATGTCTGAAACAGTATACGATTTGATCCTTTCCTGGATGACAAGTAGTAGTTTCCGATGCACATCTGGAGGCACTCTGTAATCTGTGGACCTTCAAAGTGTTGATGAAACACACAAATTGCATCGGGAATGAATACAACATTCACCATGCGCACGTTCCTCCATGGGAGTAATTTCTCAAACAGTCTAAACTTTGATCGTTCCCTGGAAGACAAGTAGTAGTTTCGTTTGCACAACAGGTGTCATTCTGTAATCTGTGGACTATCAGAGTGTTGATGAACTACTGAAATTGCATCGGGATTGAATACAACAGTCACCATGCGCACTTTCCGCCACGGGAGTAAAGTCTCAAACAGTTTACGCTTTGATCGTTCCCTGGAAGACCAGTGGTAGTTTCCGATGCACATCTTGGGGCCTTCTGTAATGTGTGGACAATCAGAATGTTAATGAAACACAGAAATTGCATCGGGAGTGAATACAACAGTCACCATGCGCAACTTTCCTCCATGGGAGTAATGTCTCAAACAGTTTACGATTTCATCGTTCCCTGGAAGACCAGTAGTAGTGTCCGACGCATATCTGGAGGCATTCTGTAATCTGTGGACCTTCAAAGTGTTGATGAAACACTGAAATTGCATCGGGATTGATTACAACAGTCACCATGCGCACTTTCGTCCATGGGAGTAATTTATCAAACAGTCTACACTTTGATCGTTCCATGGAAGACAAGTAGTAGTTTCAGATGCACAACTGGTGTCATCCTGTAATCTGTGGACTATCAGAGTGTTGATGAAACACTGAAATTGCATCGGGATTGAATACAACAGTCACCATGCGCACTTTCCGCCACAGGAGTAATGTCTCAAACAGTTTACGCTTTGATCGTTCCCTGGAAGACCAGTAGTAGTTTCCGAAGCACATATAGGAGCATTCTGTAATCTGTGGACTATCAGAGTGTTGATGAAACACAGAAATTGCATCGGGATTGAATACAACAGACATCATGCGCACTTTCATCCATGGGAGTAATGTCTCAAACAGTCTACGCTTTGATCGTTCCTTGCAAGACCAGTAGCAGTTTCCGATGCACATCTTGGTGCCTTCAGTAATGTGTGGACTATCAGAGTGTTGATGAAACACATAAATTGCATCGGGATTGAATACAACAGTCACCATGCGCACTTTCCTCCATGGGAGTAATGTCTCAAACAGTTTACGCTTTGATCGCTCCCTGGAAGACCAGTAGTAGTTTCCGATGCACATCTTGGGGCATTCTGTAATGTGTGGAATATCAGAGTGTTGATTAAAAACAGAAATTGCATCGGGATTGAACACAACAGTCACCATGCGCACTTTCCTCCATGGGCGTAATGTCTCAAACAGTCTACGCTATGATCGTTCCCTGCAAGACCAGTAGTAGTTTCCGATGCACATCTGGAGGCATTCTGTAATCTGTGGACCTTCAAAGTGTTGATGAAACACCGAAATTGCATCGGGATTGAATACAACAGTAACCATGCGCACTTTCCTCCATGGGCGTAATGTCTCAAACAGTCTAAGCTTTGATCGTTCCCTGCAAGACCAGTAGTAGTTTCCGATGCACATCTGGAGGCATTCTGTAATATGTGGACCTTCAAAGTGTTGATGAAATACAGAAATTGCTGCGGGATTGAATACAACAGTCACCATGCACACTTTCCTCCATGGGAGTAATGTCTCAAACACTCTACGCTTTGATCGTTTCCTGGAAGACCAGTAGTAGTTTCCGATGCACATCTGGAGGCAATCTGTAATCTCTGGACCTTCAAAGTGATGATGAAACACAGAAATCGCCTCGGGATTGAATACAACAGTCATCATGCGCATTTTCCTCCATGGGAGTAATGTCTCAAACAGTTTACGCATTCATCGTTCCCTGGAAGACCAGTATTAGTTTCCGATGAACATCTGGGGGCATTCTGTAATGTGTGGACTATCAGAGTGTTGTTGAAACACATAAATTGCATCGGGATTAAATACAACAGTCACCATGCGCACTTTCCTCCATGGGAGTAATGTCTCAAACAATCTACGCTTTGATTGATTCCTGGAAGACCAGTAGTAGTTTCCGATGCACATCTGCAGGCATTCTGTAATCTGTGGACATTCAAAGTGTTGATGAAACACATAAACTGCATCGGGATTGAATACAACAGTCACCAAGCGCACTTTCCTCTATGGGAGTAATGTCTCAAACACTCTACGATTTGATCGTTCCCTGGAAGACCAGTCGTAGTTTCCGATGCACCTCTCGAGGCATTCTGTAATCTGTGGACCTTCAAAGTGCTGATGAAACACTGAAATTGCATCGGGAATGAATACAACAGTCACCATGCGCACTCACTTCCATGGGAGTAATGTCTCAAACAGCCTACGCTAGGATCGTTCCCTGCAAGACCAGTAGTAGTTTCCGATGAACATCTGGGGGCCTTCTGTAATGTGTGGACTATCAGAATGTTGATGAAACACAGAAATTGCATCGGGATTGAATACAACAGTCACCATGCGCAATTATCCTCTATGGGAGTAATGTCTCAAACAGTTTACGCTTTCATCGTTCCCTGGAAGACCAGTAGTAGTTTCAGATGCATATCTGGAGGCATTCTGTAATCTGTGGACCTTCAAAGTGTTGATGAAACACTGAAATTGCATCGGGATTGAATACAACAGTCACGATGCGCACTTTCCTCCATGGGAGTATGTATCAAACAGTCTACGCTTTTATCGTTACGTGGAAGACCAGAAGTAGTTTCCGATGCACATCTGGAGGCATTCTGAAATCTGTGGGCTAACTGAGTGTTGATGAAACACAGAAATTGCATCGGGATTGTATACAACAGTCACGATGCTTACCTTCCTCCATGGGAGTAATGTCTCCAAGAGTTTACGCTTTGATCGTTCCCTGGAAGACAAGTAGTAGTTTCCGATGCACATCTGGAGGCATTCTGAAATCTGTGGACTATCAGAGTGTTGTTGAAACACAGAAATTGCATCGGGATTGTATACAATAGTCACCATGCGCACTTTCCTTCATGGGAGTAATGTCTCAAACAGTTTACGCTTTGTTCGTTCCCTGGAAGACCAGTAGTAGTTTCCGATGCACATCTGGGGGCACTCTGTAATGTGTGGACTATCAGAGTGTTGAAGAATTACAGATATTGCATCGGGATTGAATACAACAGTCACCATGTGCACTTTCCTCCATGGGAGTAATGTCTCAAACAGTTTACGCTTTGATCGTTCCCTGGAAGACCAGTAGTAGTTTCCGATGCCTATCTGGAGGCATTCTGTAATCTGTGGACTAAAAGAGTGTTGTTGACACACATAAATGGCATCGGGATTGAATACAACAGTCACCATGCGCAATTTTCCTCCATGGGAGTAATGTCACAAACAGTTTACGCTTTGACGATTCCTGGAAGGCCAGTAGTAGTTTCCGATGCACATCTGGAAACATTCTGTAATCTGTGGTCCTTCAAAGTGTTGATGAAAGACAGAAATTGAATCGGGATTGAATACAACAGTCACCATGGGCACTTTCCTCCATGGGAGTAATGTCTCAAACAGTCTACGCTTTGATCGTTCCCTGGAAGACCAGTAGTAGTTTCCGATGCACATCTGGAGGCATTCTGAAATCTGTGGACTATCAGAGTGTTGATGAAACACAGAAATTGCATCGGGATTGTATACAACAGTCACCATGCGCACTTTCCTCCATGTGAGTAATGTCTCAAACAGTTCACGCTCTGATCGTTCCCTGCAAGACCAGTAGTAGTTTCCGATGAACATCTGGGGGCCTTCTGTAATGTGTGGACTATCAGAATGTTGATGAAACACAGAAATTGCATCGGGATTGAATACAACAGTCACCATGCGCAATTATCCTCTATGGGAGTAATGTCTCAAACAGTTTACGCTTTCATCGTTCCCTGGAAGACCAGTAGTAGTTTCAGATGCATATCTGGAGGCATTCTGTAATCTGTGGACCTTCAAAGTGTTGATGAAACACTGAAATTGCATCGGGATTGAATACAACAGTCACGATGCGCACTTTCCTCCATGGGAGTATGTATCAAACAGTCTACGCTTTTATCGTTACGTGGAAGACCAGAAGTAGTTTCCGATGCACATCTGGAGGCATTCTGAAATCTGTGGGCTAACTGAGTGTTGATGAAACACAGAAATTGCATCGGGATTGTATACAACAGTCACGATGCTTACCTTCCTCCATGGGAGTAATGTCTCCAAGAGTTTACGCTTTGATCGTTCCCTGGAAGACAAGTAGTAGTTTCCGATGCACATCTGGAGGCATTCTGAAATCTGTGGACTATCAGAGTGTTGTTGAAACACAGAAATTGCATCGGGATTGTATACAATAGTCACCATGCGCACTTTCCTTCATGGGAGTAATGTCTCAAACAGTTTACGCTTTGTTCGTTCCCTGGAAGACCAGTAGTAGTTTCCGATGCACATCTGGGGGCACTCTGTAATGTGTGGACTATCAGAGTGTTGAAGAATTACAGATATTGCATCGGGATTGAATACAACAGTCACCATGTGCACTTTCCTCCATGGGAGTAATGTCTCAAACAGTTTACGCTTTGATCGTTCCCTGGAAGACCAGTAGTAGTTTCCGATGCCTATCTGGAGGCATTCTGTAATCTGTGGACTATCAGAGTGTTGTTGACACACATAAATGGCATCGGGATTGAATACAACAGTCACCATGCGCAATTTTCCTCCATGGGAGTAATGTCACAAACAGTTTACGCTTTGACGATTCCTGGAAGGCCAGTAGTAGTTTCCGATGCACATCTGGAAACATTCTGTAATCTGTGGTCCTTCAAAGTGTTGATGAAAGACAGAAATTGAATCGGGATTGAATACAACAGTCACCATGGGCACTTTCCTCCATGGGAGTAATGTCTCAAACAGTCTACGCTTTGATCGTTCCCTGCAAGACCAGTAGTAGTTTCCGATGCACATCTGGAGGCATTCTGTAATTGTGGACCTTCAAAGTGTTGATGAAATACAGAAATTGCTGTGGGATTGAATACAACAGTCACCATGCGCACTTTCCTCCATGGGTGTAATGTCTCAAACACTCTACGCTTTGATCGTTTCCTGGAAGACCAGTAGTAGTTTCCGATGCACATCTGGAGGCATTCTGTAATCTGTGGACCTTCAAAGTGCTGATGAAACACCGAAATTGCATTTGGAATGAATACAACATTCACCATGCACACTTTCCTCCATGGGCGTAATGTCTCAAACAGTCTAAGCTTTGATCGTTCCCTGCAAGACCAGTAGTAGTTCCCGATGCACATCTGGAGGCATTCTATAATATGTGGACCTTCAAAGTGTTGATGAAATACAGAAATTGCTGTGGGATTGAATACAACAGACACCATTCGCACTTTCCTCCGTGGGAGTAATGTCTCAAACACTCTACGCTTTGATCGTTTCCTGGAAGACCAGTAGTAGTTTCCGATGCACCTGTGGAGGCATTCTGTAATCTGTGGACCTTCAAAGTGTTGATGAAACACAGAAATCGCCTCGGGATTGAATACAACAGTCATCATGCGCATTTTCCTCCATGGGAGTAATGTCTCAAACGGTTTACGCATTCATCGTTCCCTGGAAGACCAGTAGTAGTTTCCGATGAACATCTGGGTGCATTCTGTAATGTGTGGACTATCAGAGTGTTGTTGAAACACATAAATTGCATCGGGATTGTATACAACAGTCACCATGCGCACTTTCCTCCATGGGAGTAATGTCTCAAACAGTCTACGCTTTGATCGATTCCTGGAAGACCAGTAGTAGTTTCCGATGCACATCTGCAAGCATTCTGTAATCTGTGGACCTTCAAAGTGTTGATGAAACACATAAACTGCATCGGGATTGAATACAACAGTCACCAAGTGCACTTTCCTCTATGGGAGTAATGTCTCAAACACTATACGATTTGATCGTTCCCTGGATGACCAGTAGTAGTTTCCGATGCACCTCTCGAGGCATTCTGTAACCTGTGGACCTTCAAAGTGCTGATGAAACACTGAAATTGCATCGGGAATGAATACAACGGTCACCATGCGCACTTTCCTCCATGGGAGTAATGTCTCAAACAGCCTACGCTAGGATCGTTCCCTGCAAGACCAGTAGTAGTTTCCGATGCACGTCCGTTGTTTTTCTGTAATCTGTGGACTATCAGAATGTTGATGAAACACAGAAATTGCATCGGGATTGAGTACAACAGTCACCATGCGCACTTTCATCCATGGGAGTAATGTCTCAAACAGTCTACGCCTTGATCGTTCCCTGCAAGACCAGTAGTAGTTTCCGATGCACATCTGGAGGCATTCTGAAATCTGTGGACCTTCAAAGTGTTGATGAAACACTGAAATTGCATCGGGATTGAATGCAACAGTCACCATGCGCACTTTCCTTCATGGGAGTAATGTCTCAAACAGTTTACGCTTTGATCGTTCCCTGGAAGACCAGTAGTAGTTTTCGATGCTTATCTGGAGGCATTCTGTAATCTGTGGACTATCAGAGTGTTGTTGAAACACATAAATGGCATCGGGATTGAATACAACAGTCACCATGCGCAATTTTCCTCCATGGGTGTAATGTCACAAACAGTTCACGCTTTCACGATTCCTGGAAGGCCAGTAGTAGTTTCCGATGCACATCTGGAGACATTCTGTAATCTGTGGTCCTTCAAAGTGTTGATGAAAGACAGAAATAGCATCGGGATTGAATACAACAGTCACCGAGGGCACTTTCCTCCATGGGAGTAATGTCTCAAACAGTCTACGCTTTGATCGTTCCCTGGAAGAGCAGTAGTAGTTTCCGATGCACATCTGGAGGCATTCTGAAATCTGTGGACTATCAGAGTGTTGATGAAACACAGAAATTGCATTGGGATTGTATACAACAGTCACCATGCGCACTTTCCTCCATGTGAGTAATGTCTCAAACAGTTCACGCTTTGATCGTTCCCTGGAAGACCAGTAGTAGTTTCCGATGCACATCTGGAGGCATTCTGTAATCTGTGGACCTTCAAAGTGTTGATGAAACACTGAAATTGCATCATGATTGAATACAACAGTCACCATGCGCACTTTCCTCCATGGGAGTATGTATCAAACAGTCTACGCTTTTGATCGTTCCCTGGAAGACCAGTAGTAGTTTCCGATGCACATCTGGAGGCATTCTGAAGTCTGTGGACTATCAGAGCGTTGATGAAACACAGAAATTGCATCGGGATTGTATACAACAGTCACCGTGCGCACTTACCTTCATGGGAGTAATGTCTCAAACAGTTTACGCTTTGGTCGTTCCCTGGAAGACCAGTAGTAGTTTCCGATGCACATCTGGGGGCATTCTGTAATGTGTGGACTTTCAAAGTGTTTATGAATTACAGAAACTGCATCGGGATTGAATACAACAGTCACCATGCGCACTTTCCTCCATGGGAGTAATGTCTCAAACAGTTTACGCTTTGATCGTTCCCTGGAAGACCAGTAGTAGTTTCCGATGCCTATCTGGAGGCATTCTGTAATCTGTGGACTATCAGAGTGTTGTTCAAACATAGAAATAGCATCGCGATTGATTACAACAGTCACCATGCGCACTTTCCTCCATGGGAGTAATGTCTCAAACATTTTACGCTTTGATCGTTCCCAGGAAGACCAGCAGTAGTTTCCGATGCACATCTGGGGGCATTCTGTAATGTGTGGACTATAAGAGTGTTGATGAAACACAGAAATTGCAATGGGATTGAATACAACAGTCACCATGCGCACTTTCATCCACGGGAGTTATGTCACAAACAGTCTACGCTTTCATCGCTCCCTGCAAGACCAGTAGCAGTTTCTGATGCACATCTTAGGGCCTTCAGTAATGTGTGTACTATCAGTGTGTTGATGAAACACAGAAATTGCATCGGGATTGTATACAACAGTCACCGTGCGCACTTACCTTCATGGGAGTAATGTCTCAAACAGTTTACGCTTTGGTCGTTCCCTGGAAGACCAGTAGTAGTTTCCGATGCACATCTGGGGGCATTCTGTAATGTGTGGACTTTCAAAGTGTTTATGAATTACAGAAACTGCATCGGGATTGAATACAACAGACATCATGCGCACTTCCCTCCATGGGAGTAATGTCTCAAACAGTCTACGCTTTGATCGATTCCTGGAAGAACAGTAGTAGTTTCTGATGCACATCTGGATACATTCTGTAATCTGTGGACGTTCACAGTGTTGATGAAACACAGAAATTGCATCGGGATTGAATACAACAGTCACCATGCGCACTTTCCTCCATGGGAGTAATGTCTCAAACAGTTTACGCTTTGATCGCTCCCTGGAAGACCAGTAGTAGTTTCCGATGCCCATCTTGGGGCATTCTGTAATGTGTGGAATATCAGAGTGTTGATGAAACACAGAAATTGCATCGGGATTGAACACAACAGTCACCATGCGCACTTTCCTCCATGGGCGTAATGTCTCAAACAGTCTACGCTTTGATCGTTCCCTGCAAGACCAGTAGTAGTTTCCGATGCACATCTGGAGGCATTCTGTAATATGTGGACCTTCAAAGTGTTGATGATACACAGAAATTGCTGTGGGGTTGAATACAACAGTCTATCATGCGCACATTCCTCCATGGGAGTAATGTCTCAAACACTCTACACTTTGATCGTTTCCTGGAAGAACAGTAGTAGTTTCCGATGCACATCTGGTGGCATTCTGTAATCTGTGGACTATCAGAGTGTTGTTGAAACACATAAATTGCATCTGGATTGAATACAACAGACATCATGCGCACTTCCCTCCATGGGAGTAATGTCTCAAACAGTCTACGCTTTGATCGATTCCTGGAAGAACAGTAGTAGTTTCTGATCCACATCTGGAGGCATTCTGTAATCTGTGGACCTTCAAAGTGTTGATGAAACACAAAAATTGCATCGGGATTGAATACAACAGTCACCATGCTCACTTTTCTCCATGGGAGTAATGTCTCAAACAGTTTTCGCTTTGATCGCTCCCTGGAAGACCAGTAGTAGTTTCCGATGCACATCTTGGAGCATTCTGTAATGTGTGGAATATCGGAGTGTTGATGAAACACAGAAATTGCATCGGGATTGAACACAACAGTCACCATGCGCACTTTCCTCCATGGGCGTAATGTCTCAAACACTATACGCTTTGATCGTTCCCTGCAAGACCAGTAGTAGCTTCCGATGCACATCAGTTGTCATTCTGTAATCTGCGGACTATCAGAATGTTGATGAAACACAGAAATTGCATCGGGATTTAATACAACAGTCACCATACGTACTTTCATCCATGGGAGTAATGTCACAAACAGTCTACGCTTTGATCGTTCCCTGCAAGAACAGTAGTAGTTTCCGATGCACATCCTGGGGCCTTCTGTAATATGTGGACTATCAGAGTGTTGTTGAAACACAGGAATTGCATTGGGATTGAATACAACAGTCACCATGCGCACTTTCCTCCACGGGATAATGTCTCAAACAGTGTACACTTTGATCGATTCCTGGAAAACCAGTAGTAGTTTCCGATGCACATCTGGAGGCATTCTGTAATCTGTGGACCTTCAAAGTGTTGATGAAACAATGAAATTGCATCTGGATTGAATACAATAATCACCATGCGCACTTTCCTCCATGGGAGTAATGTCTCAAACAGTCTACGCTTTGATCGTTCCCAGGAAGACCAGTAGTAGTTTCCGATTCACATCTGGAGGCATTCTGAAATCTGTGGACTATCAGAGTGTTGATGAAACACAGAAATTGCACCGGGAATGTATACAACAGTCACCATGCGCACTTTCCTTCATGGGAGTAATGTCTCAAACAGTTTACGCTTTGATCGTTCCCTCGAGGACCAGTAGTAGTTTACGATGCACATCTGGGGGCATTCTGTAATGTGTGGACTAGCAGAGTGTTGATGAAACATAAAAATTGCATTTCGATTGAATACAACAGTCATCATGCGCAGTTTCCTCCATGGGAGTAATGTCTCAAAGAGTCTACGCTTTGATCGCTCCCTGCAAGACTAGTAGTAGTTTCCGATGCACATCTGGAGGCATTCTGTAATCTGTCGACCTTCAAAGTGTTGATGAAACCCTGAAATTGCATCGGGAATGAATACAACAGTCACCATGCGCACTTCCCTCCATGGGAGTAATGTCTCCAACAGTTTAAGCTTTGATTGCTCCCTGGAATACCAGTAGTAGTTTCCGATGCACATCTGGGGGCAATCTGTAATGTGTGTAATATCAGAGTGTTGATGAAACACAGAAATTGCATCGGGATTGAACACAACAGTCACCATGCGCACTTCCCTCCATGGGAGTAATGTCTCCAACAGTTTAAGCTTTGATTGCTCCCTGGAATACCAGTAGTAGTTTCCGATGCACATCTGAAGGCATTCTGTAATATGTGGACCTTCAAAGTGTTGATGAAACACAGAAATAGCTGTGGAATTGAATACAACAGTCTACCATGCTTACTTTCCTCCATGGGAGTAATGTCTCAAACACTCTACGCTTTGATTGTTTCCTGGAAGACCAGTAGTAGTTTCCGATGCACATCTGGAGGCATTGTGAAATGTGGGGACTATCAGAGTGTTGATGAAACACAGAAATTGCATTGGGATTGAATACAACAGTCACCTTACGCAATTTCCTCCATGGGAGTAATGTCTCAAACAGTCTACGCTTTGATCGCTCCCTGCAATGATAGTAGTAGTTTCCGATGCACATCTGGAGGCATTCTGTAATCTGTGGACCTTCAAAGTGTTGATGAAACACAGAAATTGCCGCGGGATTGAATACAACAGTCACCATGCGCACTTTCCTCCATGGGAGTAATGTCTCAAACACTCTACGCTTTGATCGTTTCCTGGTAGACCAGTAGTAGTTTCCAATGCACATCTGGAGGCATCCTGTAATCTGTGAACCTCCAAAGTGTTGATGAAACACTGAAATTGCATCGGGAATGAATACAACAGTCACCATGGGCACTTTCCTCCATGGGAGTAATGTCTCAAACAGTCTACGCTAGGATCGTTCCCTGGAAGACCAGTAGTAATTTCCGATGCACATCTGGGGGCATTCTGCAATGTGTGGAATATCAGAGCGTTGATGAAACACAGAAACTGCATCGGGAATAAATACAACAGTCACCATGCGCACTTTCCTCCATGGGAGTAATGTCTCAAAGAGTTTACTCTTTGATCGTTCCCTCGAAGACCAGTAGTAATTTCCGATGCACATTTGGGGGCATTCTGTAATGAGTGGACTACCAGAGTGTTGATGAAACACAGAAATTGCATTGGGATTGAATACAACAGTCACCAAGTGCAGTTTCCTCCATGGGAGTAATGTCTCAAACAGTCTACAATTTGATCGTTCCCTGCAAGACCAGTAGTAGTTTCCGATGCATATCTGGAGGCATTCTGTAATCTGTGGACTTTCAAAGTGTTGATGAAATACAGAAATTGCCGCGGGATTGAATACAACAGTCACCATGCGCACTTTCCTCCATGGGAGTAATGTCTTAAACAGTCTACGCTTTAATCGATTCCTGGAAGACCAGTAGTAGTTTCCGATGCACATCTGGACGCATTCTGTAATCTGTGGACCTTCAAAGTGTTGATGAAACACAGATATTGCATCGGGATTGAATACAACAGTCACCATTCGCACTTTCCTCCAGGGAAGTAATGTCTCAAACAGTCTACGCTTTGATCGTTCCCTGGAAGACCAGAAGTAGTTTCCGATGCACATCTGGAGGCATTCTGTAATCTGTGGACGTTCAAAGTGTTGATGAAACACAGAAATTGCCGCGGGATTGAATTCAACAGTCACCATGCGCACTTTACTCCATGGGAGTAATGTCTCAAACACTCTACGGTTTGATCGTTTCCTGGAAGACCAGTAGTAGTTTCCGATGCACATCTGGAGGCATTCTGTAATCTGTCGACCTTCAAAGTATTGATGAAACCCTGAAATTGAATCGGTATTGAATAAAACAGTCACCATGCGCACTCTCCTCCATGGGCGTAATGTCTTAAACAGTCTACGTTTTGATCGTTCCCTGGAAGACCAGTAGAAGTTTCCGATGCACATCTTGGGGTCTTCTGTAATGTGTGGACTATCAGAGAGTTGATAAAACACAGAAATTGCATTGTGATTGAATACAGCAGTCACCATGCGCAATTTCCTCCATGGGAGTAATGTCTCAAACAGTCTACGCTTTGATCGCTCCCTGCAAGACTAGTAGTAGTTTCCGATGCACATCTGGAGGCATTCTGTAATCTGTGGACCTTCAAAGTGTTGATGAAACACAGAAATTGCCGCGGGATTGAATACAACAGTCACCATGCGCACTTTCCTCCATGGGAGTAATGTCTCAAACAGTTTACGCTTTGATCGTTCCCTGTTAGACCAGTAGTAGTTTCCGATGCACAACTGGGCTCTTTCTGTAATGTGTGGACTATCAGAGTATTGATGAAACACATAAAATGCATCGGGACCTTCAAAGTGTTGATGAAACACAGAAATTGTCGCGGGATTGAATACAACAGTCAATAAGCGCACTTTCCTCTTATGAAGTAATGTCTCAAACACTCTACGCTTTGATCGATTCCTGGAAGACCAGTAGTAGTTTCCGATGCACGTCTTGTGGCCTTCTGTAATGTGTGGACTAACAGAGTGTTGATGTAACACAGACATTGCATCGGGATTGAATACAACAGTCACCATGCGCAAATTTAATCCATGGGGGTAATGTCTCAAACAGTTTACGCTTTCATCGTTCCCTGGAAGACCAGTAGAAGTTTCCGATGCATATCTGGAGGCATTCTGTAATCTGTGGATCAACAAAGTGTTCATGAAACACAGAAATTGCATCGGTATTGAATAAAACAGTCACCATGCGCACTCTCCTCCATGGGCGTAATGTCTTAAACAGTCTACGTTTTGATCGTTCCCTGGAAGACCAGTAGAAGTTTCCGATGCACATCTTGGGGTCTTCTGTAATGTGTGGACTATCAGAGTGTTGATGAAACACAGAAATTGCATTGCGATTGAATACAACAGTCACCATGCGCAATTTCCTCCATGGGAGTAATGTCTCAAACAGTCTAGGCTTTGATCGCTCCCTGCAAGAGTAGTAGTAGTTTCCGATGCACATCTGGAGGCATTCTGTAATCTGTGGACCTTCAAAGTGTTGATGAAGCACAGAAATTGCCGCGGGATTGAATACAACAGTCACCATGCGCACTTTCCTCCATGGGAGTAATGTCTCAAACACTCTACGCTTTGATCGTTTCCTGGTAGACCAGTAGTAGTTTCCAATGCACATCTGGAGGCATCCTGTAATCTGTGGACCTTCAAAGTGTTGATGAAACACTGAAAATGCATCGGGAATGAATACAACAGTCACCATGCGCACTTTCCTCCATGGGAGTAATGTCTCAAACAGTCTTCGCTAGGATCGTTCACTGGAAGACCAGTAGAAGTTTCCGATGCACATCTGGTGTCATTCTGTAATTTGTGGACTATCAGTATGTTGATGAAACACAGAAATTGCATCGGGATTGAATACAACAGTCACCTTGCGCACTTTCATCCATGGGAGTAATGTCTCAAACAGTCTACGCTTTGATCGTTCCCTGCAAGACCAGTAGTAGTTTCCGATGCACATCTTGGGGTCTTCTGTAATGTGTGGACTATCAGAGTGTGATAAAACACTGAAATTGCATCGGGATTGAATACAACAGTCACAATGCGCACTTTCCTCCATGAGAGTAATGTCTCAAACAGTTTACGCTTTGATCGTTCCCTGGAAGACCAGTAGTAGTTTCCGATGCACATCTGGAGGCATTCTGTAATCTGTGGACCTTCAAAGTGTTGATGAAACACCGAAATTGCATCGAGATTGAATTCAACAGTCACCATGCGCACTTTCCTCCATGGGAGTAATGTCACAAACAATCTACGATTTGATCGTTCCCTGGAAGACCAGTTGTAGTTTCCGATGCCTATCTGGTGGCATTCTGTAATCTGTGGTCTATCAGAGTGTTCTTGAAACACATAAATTGCATCGGGATTGAATACAACAGTCACCATGCGCATTTTTCCTCATTGGGAGTAATGTCTCAAACAGTTTACGCTTTGATCGATTAATATAAGACCAGTAGTAGTTTCCGATGCATATCTGGAGGCACTCTGTAATCTGTGGACCTTCAAGGTGTTGATGAAACACTGAAATTGCATCTGGATTGAATATAACAGTCACCATGCGCACTTCATCCATGGGAGTAATGTCTCAAACAGTCTCCGCTTTGATCGTTCCCTGGAAGACCAGTAGTAGTTTCCGATGCACATCTGGAGGCCTTCTGAAATCTGTGGACTATCAGAGTGTTGATGAAACCCTGAAATTGCATCCGGATGGTATACAACAGTCACCATGCCCACTTTCCTTAATGGGAGTAATGTCTCAAACAGTTTACGCTTTGATCGCTCCCTGGAAAAGCCAGTAGTGGTTTCCGATGCACATCTGGGGGCAATCTGTAATGTGTGTTATATCAGAGTGTTGATGAAACACAGAAATTGCATCGGGATTGAACACAACAGTCACCATGCGCACTTTCCTCCATGTGCGTAATGTCTCAAACAGTCTACGCTTTGATCGTTCCCTGAAAGACCAGTAGTAGTTTCCGATGAACATCTGGGGGCATTATGTAATATGTGGACCTTCAAAGTGTTGAAGAAACACAGAAATTGCTGTGGGATTGAATACAACAGTCTACCATGCTCACTTTCGTCCATGGGAGTAATGTCTCAAACACTCTACGCTTTGATCGTTTCCTGGAAGACCAGTAGTAGCTTCCGATGCACATCTGGAGTTATTCTGCAATCTGTGGACCTTCAAAGTGTTGATGAAACACAGAAATTGCATCGGGAATGAATACAACATTCACCATGCGCACTTTACTCCATGGGAGTAATGTCTCAAAGAGTCTACCCTTAGATCGTTCCATGGAAGACAAGTAGTAGTATCCGATGCACATCTGGTGTCATTCTGTAATCTGTGGACTATCAGTGTTGATGAAACACAGAAATTGCAACGGGATTGAATACAACAGTCACCATGCTCACTTTCCTCCATGGGTGTAATGTCTTATACCGTCTACGCTTTGATCGTTCCCTGCAAGACCAGTAGTAGTTTCCGATGCACATCTGGAGGCATTCTGTAATCTGTGGCCCTTCAAAGTGTTGATGAAACACAGAAATTGCTTCGGGATTGAATACAACTGTCATCATGCGCATTTTCCTCCATGGGGGTAATGTCTCAAACAGTTTACGCTTTCATCGTTCCCTGGAAGACCAGTAGTAGTTTCCGATGAACATCTGGGGGCATTATGTAATGTGTGGACTATCAGAGTGTTGTTGAAACACATAAATTGAATCGGGATTGAATACAACAGTCACCATGCGCACTTTCCTCCATTGGAGTAATGTCTCAAACAGTCTACGCTTTGATCGATTCCTGGAAGACCAGTAGTAGTTTCCGATGCACATCTGCATTCATTCTGTAATCTATGGACCTTCACAGTGTTGATGAAACACATATATTGCATCGGGATTGAATACAACAGTCACCATGCGCACTTTCCTCCATGGGAGTAATGTCTCAAAGAGTTTACGCTTTGATCGTTCTGTGGAAGACCAGTAGTAGTTTCCGATGCACACCTGGGCTCCTTCTGTAATGTGTGGACTATCAGAGTATAGATGAAACACAGAAAATGCATCGGGACCTTCAAAGTGTTGATGAAACACAGAAATTCCGCGGGATTGAATACAACAGCCACCGAGCGCACTTTCCTCTTTTGAAGTAATGTCTCAAACACTCTACGCTTTGATCGATTCCTGGAAGACCAGTAGTAGTTTCCGATGCACATCTTAGGGCCTTCTGTAATGAGTGGACTAACAGAGTGTTGATGTAACACAGACATTGCATCGGGATTGAATACAACAGTCACCATGCGCAAATTTCCTCCATGGGAGTAATGTCTCAAACAGTTTACGCTTTCATCGTTCCCTGGAAGACCAGTAGTAGTTTCCGATGCATATCTGGAGGCATTCTGTAATCTGTGGATCAACAAAGTGTTCATGAAACACAGAAATTGCATCGGTATTGAATAAAACAGTCACCATGCGCACTCTCCTCCATGGGCGTAATGTCTTAAACAGTCTACGTTTTGATCGTTCCCTGGAAGACCAGTAGAAGTTTCCGATGCACATCTTGGGGTCTTCTGTAATGTGTGGACTATCAGAGTGTTGATGAAACACAGAAATTGCATTGTGATTGAATACAACAGTCACCATGCGCAATTTCCTCCATGGGAGTAATGTCTCAAACAGTCTACGTTTGATCGCTCCCTGCAAGACTAGTAGTAGTTTCCGATGCACATCTGGAGGCATTCTGTAATCTGTGGACCTTCAAAGTGTTGATGAAACACAGAAATTGCCGCGGGATTGAATACAACAGTCACCATGCGCAATTTCCTCCATGGGAGTAATGTCTCAAACAGTTTACGCTTTGATCGTTCCCTGTTAGACCAGTAGTAGTTTCCGATGCACACCTGGGCTCCTTCTGTAATGTGTGGACTATCAGAGTATTGATGAAACACAGAAAATGCATCGGGACATTCAAAGTGTTGATGAAACACAGAAATTGTAGCGGGATTGAATACAACAGTCAATAAGCGCACTTTCCTCTTATGAAGTAATGTCTCAAACACTCTACGCTTTGATCGATTCCTGGAAGACCAGTAGTAGTTTCCGATGCACGTCTTGGGGCCTTCTGTAATGTGTGGACTAACAGAGTGTTGATGTAACACAGACATTGCATCGGGATTGAATACAACAGTCACCATGCGCAATTTCCTCCATGGGAGTAATGTCTCAAACAGTCTACGCTTTGATCGCTCCCTGCAAGAGTAGTAGTAGTTTCCGATGCACATCTGGAGGCATTCTGTAATCTGTGGACCTTCAAAGTGTTGATGAAGCACAGAAATTGCCGCGGGATTGAATACAACAGTCACCATGCGCACTTTCCTCCATGGGAGTAATGTCTCAAACACTCTACGCTTTGATCGTTTCCTGGTAGACCAGTAGTAGTTTCCAATGCACATCTGGAGGCATCCTGTAATCTGTGGACCTTCAAAGTGTTGATGAAACACTGAAAATGCATCGGGAATGAATACAACAGTCACCATGCGCTCTTTCCTCCATGGGAGTAATGTCTCAAACAGTCTACGCTAGGATCGTTCACTGGAAGACCAGTAGTAGTTTCCGATGCACATCTGGTGTCATTCTGTAATTTGTGGACTATCAGTATGTTGATGAAACACAGAAATTGCATCGGGATTGAATACAACAGTCACCATGCGCACTTTCATCCATGGGAGTAATGTCTCAAACAGTCTACGCTTTGATCGTTCCCTGCAAGACCAGTAGTAGTTTCCGATGCACATCTTGGGGTCTTCTGTAATGTGTGGACTATCGGAGTGTGATAAAACACAGAAAATGTATCGGGATTGAATACAACAGTCACAATGCGCACTCTCCGCCATGAGAGTAATGTCTCAAACAGTTTACGCTTTGATCGTTCCCTGGAAGACCAGTAGTAGTTTACGATGCACATCTGGAGGCATTCTGTAATCTGTGGACCTTCAAAGTGTTGATGAAACACAGAAATAGCATCGAGATTGAATACAACAGTCACCATGCGCACTTTCCTCCATGGGAGTAATGTCACAAACAATCTACGATTTGATCGTTCCCTGGAAGACCAGTTGTAGTTTCTGATGCCTATCTGGAGGCATTCTGTAATCTGTGGTCTATCAGAGTGTTCTTGAAACACATAAATTGCATCGGGATTGAATACAACAGACACCATGCGCAATTTTCCTCATTGGGAGCAATGTCTCAAACAGTTTACGCTTTGATCGATTAATATAAGACCAGTAGTAGTTTCCGATGCATATCTGGAGGCATTCTGTAATCTGTGGACCTTCAAAGTGTTGATGAAACACTGAAATTGCATCTGGACTGAATATAACAGTCACCATGCGCACTTTCCTCCATGGGAGTAATGTCTCAAACAGTCTCCGCTATGATCGTTCCCTGGAAGACCAGTAGTAGTTTCCGATGCACATCTGGAGGCATTCTGAAATCTGTGGACTATCAGAGTGTTGATGAAACACAGAAATTGCATCCGGATTGTATACAACAGTCACCATGCGCACTTTCCTTCATGGGAGTAATGTCTCAAACAGTTTACGCTTTGTTCGTTCCCTGGAAGACCAGTAGTAGTTTCCGATGCACATCCGGGGGCATTCTGTAATGTGTGGACTATCAGAGTGTTGATGAAACACAGAAATTGCGTTGGGATTGAATATAACAGTCACTAAGTGCAGTTTCCTCCATGGGAGTAATGTCTCAAACAGTCTACGCTTTGATCGTTCCCTGGAAGACCAGCAGTAGTTTCCGATGCACATCTGGGGGCCTTCTGTAATGTGTGGACTATCACAGTGTTGATGAAACACAGAAATTGCATCGGGATTGAATACAACAGTCACCATGCGCACTTTCCTTCATGGGAGTAATGTCTCAAACTGTGTACGATTTGATCGTTCCCTGCAAGACCAGTAGTAGTTTCCGATGCACATCTGGAGGCATTCTGTAATCTGTGGACCTTCAAAGTGTTGATGAAACGCAGAAATTGGCGCGGGTTTGAATACAACAGTCACCATGCGCTCTTTCCTCCATGGGAGTAATGTCTCAAACACTCTACGCTTTGATCGTTTCCTGGAAGACCAGTAGTAGTTTCCGATGCACATCTGGAGGCATTCTGTAATCTACTGACCTTCAAAGTGTTGATGAAACACAGAAATTGCATCGGGAATGAATACAACAGTCACCATGCGCACTTTCCTCCATGGGAGTAATGTCTCAAAAAGTCTACACTTCGATCGTTACCTGAAAGACACGTAGTAGTGTCCGATGCACATCTGGTGTCATTCTGTAATCTGGGGACTATCAGAGTGTTGTTGAAACACAGAAATTGCATCGGGATTGAATACAACAGGCACCGCGCGCACTTTTCTCCATCGGGGTAATGTCTCAAACTGTCAACTATTTGATAGTTCCGTAGAAGACCAGTAGCAGTTTCCGAAGCACATCTGGATTCATTCTGTAATCTGTGGACCTTCAGAGTGTTGATGAAACGCAGAAATTGCATCGGCAATGAATACAACAAGCACCATGCGAACCTCTTTCACTCGGAGTAATGTCTCAAACTGTCTACGTTTTTAACGTTTCTTGAAAGACGAGTAGAAGTTTCCGAAGCACATCTGAGGACATTCTGTAATCTGTGGACTTTCGGAGCGTTGATGAAACACAGAAATTGCATCGGGATTGAATACAACAGGCACCATTTGGACTTATCTCCATGTGAGTAATGTCTCAAACTATCAACTTTTTGAACGCGTTCTGAAAGACCAGTAATAGATTCCGAAGCACATCAGGAGGCAATCTGTAATCTGTGGACTTTCAGACTGTTGATGAAACACAGAAATTGTATCGGGATTGAATACAAAAGGCACCATGTTTACTTTCCTCCATGGGAGTAACGTCTCAAGCTGTCCTCGCTTTGATCGTTCCCTGGAAGACCAGTAGCAGTTTCCGAAGCACATGTGGGCGATTTCTGTAAACTGTGGACCTTCAGAGTGTTGATCAAACATAGAAATTGCATCGGGATTGAATACAATAGGCATCATGCGGTCTATTCTCCATGGGAGTATATTCTCTAACTGCCTACGCTGTGATCGCTCCCTAGAAGACCAGCAGTAGTTTCCAAAGCACATCTGGAGGCATTCTGTAATCTGTGGACCTTCAGAGTGATAATGAAACACAGAAATTGCATAGGGGTTGAATACAACAGGCACCATGCTGTCTATTCTCCATGGGAGTATTGTCTCAAACTGCCTACGCTGTGATCGCTCCCTAGAAGACCAGTAGTAGTTTGCAAAGCACATATCAATGCATTCTGTAATCTGTCGACCTTCAGAGCGTTGATGAAACCCAGAAATTGCACCGGGATTGAATATAACATGCACCATGCGGACTTTTCTCCACGGAAGTAATGTCTCGAACTGTGAATGATGTGATCGTTTCCTGGAGGACCAGTAGTAGTTTTCGAAGCACATCTGGAGGCATTCAGTAATCTGTGGACCTTCAGAGTGTTGATGAAACACAGAAATTGCATTGGGATTGAATACAAAAGGCACCATGTTTACTTTCCTCCATGGGAGTAATGTCACAAACTGTCATCGCTTTGATCGTTCCCTGGGTGACCAGTAGTAGTTTCCGAAGCACATGTGGAGGCGTTCTGTATTCTGTGGACCTTCAGAGTCTTGATCAAACATAGAAATTGCATCGGGATTGAATACAACAGGCACCATGCGGACTTTTCTTTATGGGAATAATGTCTCAAACTGACTACGATACTATCGATTCCTGGAAGATCAGTAGTAATTTCCGAAGCACATTTGGAGGCATTCTGTAATCTGCGGACCTTCAGAGTGTTGATGAAACACAGAAATAGCATCGGGATTGAATACAACAGGCAACATGCCTACTTTTCTCCATGGTAGTAATGTCTCAAACTTTCTAGGCTGTGATCGATTCCTGGAAGGCCATAGTAGTTTCAGAATCACATCTGGAGGCATTCTGTAATCTGCAAACATTCAGAGTGTAGATGAAACACAGAAATTTCATCGGGATTGAATACAACAGGCACCATGCGGACTTTGGTCCATGGGAGTAATGTCTCTAACTGTCTACGCTGTCATCGTTTCCTGGAAGACCAGTAGCAGTTTCCGAAGCACATGTGAAGGCATTCTGTAATCTGTGGACCTTCAGAGTGATGATGAAACAGAGATATTGCATCGAGATTGTATACAACAGGCACCTTTAGGTATTTCCTCCATGGTACTAATATCTCAAACTGCCTACGCTGTGATCGTTTATTGGAAGACCAGTAGTAGATTCCGAAGCGCATCTGAAGGCATTCTGTTATCTGTGGACCTTCCGAGTGTTGATGAAATACAGAAATTGCATCGTGATTGAATACATCAGGCACCATGCAGACTTTTCTCACTGGGAGTAATGTCTGAAACCGTCTACGCTTTGATTCTTCCCTAAAAGACCAGTAGTAGTTTCCGAAGCACATCTGGAGGCATTCTGTAATCTACGGACCTTCAGAGTGTTGATGAAACACAGAAATTGCATCGGGATTGAATGCAACAGGCACCATGCGGACTTTACTTTATGGGAGTAATGTCTCAAACTGTCTACGATTTCATCGATTCCTGGAAGACCAGTAGTAGTTTCATTCTGTAATCTTTGGACCTTCAGAGTGTATATGAAACACAGAAATTGCATCTGGATTGAATACAACAGGCACCTTGCGGACTTTTCTCCATTTGAGTAATGTCTCAAACTGTCTACCCTTTGATCGATTCCTGGAAGACCAGTAGTAGTATCCGAATCATATCGTTAGGCATTCCGTAATCTGCGGACCTTCAGATTGTTGATGAAACCAAGAAATAGCATCAGCATTGAATACAACAGGCACCATACGGACTTTTCATCATGGGAGTAATGTCTCAATCTGTCAACGCTTTGCTCGTTCGCTGGAAGACCAGAAGCAGTTTCCGAACCACATCTGGATTCATTCTGTAATCTGTGGACCCTCGGAGTGTTGATCAAACACAGAAATTTGATAGGGGTTGAATACAACAGGCACCATGCGGTCTTTTCTCACTGGGAGTAATGTCTAAAAATGTGTACGCTTTGATCGTTCCCTGGAATACCAGAACTATTTTCGAAGCACATCTGGAGGCGTTCTGTAATCTGTGGACATTGAGAGTGATGATGAAACAGAGAAATTGCATCGATATTGAATACAACAGGCACCATTAGGTCTTTTCTCCATGGTAGTAGTATCTCAAACTGTCTATGCTGTGATCGTTTCCTGGAAGACCAGTAGTAGATTCTGAAGCACATAGGAATGCATTCTGTTATCTGTTGACCTTCGGAGTGTTGATGAAATACAGAAATTGCATCGGGATTGAATATATCAGTCACCATGCGGACTTTTCTCACTGGGGTTAATGTCTCAAACTGTCTACGCTTTTAACGTTCTCTGGATGACCAGTAGTAGTTTACGAAGCACATCTGAGGGTATTCTGTAATCTGTGGACCTTCAGAGTGTTGATGAAACAAAAAAATTGCTTCGGGTAGTTTTATAACAGGCACCATGAGGATTTTTTTCCATGGGAGTAATGTCCCAAACTGTCTACGCTTTGATCGATTTCTGGAAGTCCAGTAGCAGTTTCCGAAGCACATCTGGATTCATTCTGTAATCTGTGGACCTTCCGAGTGTTGATGAAAAACAGAAATTGCACCGGGATTTAATACAACATACACCATGCGGACTTTTCACCATAGGAGTAATGTCTCAAACTGTCTTCGATTTGATCGTTCCCTGGAAGACCAGTAGTAGTTTCTGAAGCACATCTGGAGGCATTCCGTAATATGTGGAATTTCCGAGTGTTGATGAAACACAGAAATTGCATCGGGATTGAATACAACAGGCACCATGCGGACTTTTCTCACTGGGGGTAATGTCTCAAACTGTCTACGATTTTATCGTTCTCTGGATGACCAGTAGTAGTTTACGAAGCATATCTGAGTGTATTCCGTAATCTGTGGACCTTCGGAGTGTTGATGAAGCACAGAAATTTCTTCCTGTATGTTTACAACAGGCACCATGAGAATTTTTTTCCATAGGAGTAATGTCTGAAACTGTCTACGCTTTGCTCGATTCCTGGAAGACCAGTAGCAGTTTCCGAAGCACATCTGGATTCATTCTGTTATCTGCGGACCTTCAGAGTGTTGATGTAACACAAAAATTGCGTTGGGAATGAATACAACGTGCAGCATGCTGACTTTTCTCCATAGGAGTAATTTCTCAAACGGTTTTCGGTTTGATCGTTCCCTGGAAGACCAGTAGCATTTTCCGAAGCACATGTGGAGGCGTTCTGTAATCTCTGGACCTTCAGAGTGTTAATGAAACACAGAAATTGCAATGGGATTGAATACAACAGTCACAATACGGACTTTTCTCCATATGAGTAATGTCTCAAACTGTCTACGCTTTGATCAATTCCTGGAAGACTTGTAGTAGTTTCAGAAGCACATCATTAGGCATTCTGTAATCTGTGGACCTTCAGAGTATTGATGAAACACAGAAATTGCATCGGGTTGAATACAACAGGCACCATGGTGTCTATTCTCCATGGGAGTAATGTCTCAAACTTTCAACGCTTTGATCGTTACCTGGATGACCAATAGCAGTTTCCGAAGCATATATGGATTCATTCTGTAATCTGTGGACCTTCAGAGTGTTGATGAAAGACAAAAATTGCATCGGGATTTTATACAACAGGCACCATGCGGACTTTTCTCCATGGGAGCAATGTCTGAAACTGTCTACTTTTTGATCGCGTTCTGGAAAACCAGTAGTAGTTTCCGAAGCACATCTGGTGGCATTCTGTAAACTGTGGACCTTAAGAGTGTTAATGAAACACAGAAATTGCATCGGGTATGAATACACCAGGCACCATGCGGACTTTTCTTTATGGGAGTAATGTCTCAATCTGTCTAGGCTTTGATCCATTCCTGGAAGACCAGCAGCAGTTTCCGAAGCACATCTGGATTCACTCTGTAATCTGTAGACCTTCAAAGTGTTAAAGAAACGCAGATATTGCATCGGGGTTGAATACAACAGACACCATGCGGTCTATTCTCCATGGTAGTAATATCTCAAACTGTCTACGTTGTGTATCGTTTCCTGGAAGAAAAGTAGTAGATTTCGAAGCACAATTGGAGGCATTCTGTAATCTGTGGACCTTAGGAGTGTTGATGAAACACAGAAATTGCATCGGGATTCAATACAACAGGCACCATGCGGACTTTTCTTTATGGCACTGATGTCTCAAACTGCCTACGCTCTGATTGATTCCTGGAAGACCAGCAGCTGTTTCCGAAGCACATCTGGATTCATTCTGTAGTCTGTGGACTTTCAGAGTGTTGATGAAACTCAGAAATTGCATCGGGGTTGAATTTAACAGACACCATGTGGTCTATTCTCCATGGTAGTAATATCTCAAATTGTCTAAGCTGTGATCGTTTCCTGGAAGCAAAGTAGTAAGTTTCGAAGCAGAACTGGAGGCATTCTGTAATCTGTGGACGTTCACAGTGTTGATGAAATACAGAAATTGCATCGGGATTGAATACATCAGGCACCATGCGGTCTTTTCTCCATGGGAGTAGTGTCTCAAACTGTGTACTCTTTCATCGTTCCCTGGAAGACCAGAAGTAGTTTTGAAGCACATCTGGACTCATTCTGTAGTTTGTGGACCTTCAGAGTGTTGATGAAACACAGAAATAGCATCGGGATTGAATACAACAGGCACCGTGCGGCACAACCAGTAGTAGATTCCGAAGCACATCTGAAGGCATTCTGTAAACTGTGGACCTTCAGAGTTTTGATGAAACACAGGAATTGCATCTTGATTGAATACAACAGGCACCATGCGGACATTTCTCACTGGGTGTAATGTCTCTAACTGTCTACGCTTTGATCGTTCACTGGAAGACCAGTAGTAGTTTCCGAAGCACATCTGGGGGTATTCTGTGATCTGCGGACCCTCAGAGTGTTGATGAAACACAGAAAATGCATAGGGATTGAATTCTACAGGAACCATGCGGTCATTTCTCCATGGGAGTATAGTCTCAAACTGTCTACGCTTTGATTGTTCCCTGAAAGACCAGAAGTAGTTTCGGAGCACATCTGGAGGTATTCTGTAATCTGTGAACATTCAGAGTGTTGATGAAACACAGAAATTGCATCCGGATTGAATACAACAGGCACCATGCGGGCTTTTCTCCATGGGAGTAATGACTCAGACTTTCTACGCTTTGATCGTTCCCTGGAAGACCAGTAGTAGTTTATAAGGCATAACAGGAGACCCTCTGCAAACTGTGCACCTTCAGAGTGTTGATGAAACACAGAAGTTGCATCGCGATTGAATACAACCGGCACCATTCGGACTTTTCTCCATGGGAGTAATATTTCAAATTGTCTACGCTTTGATCGATTCCTGGAATACCAGTAATAGTTTCCGTAGCATATCTGGAGGCTATCTGTAAACGGTGGACCTTAGGACTGTTGATGAAACACAGAAATTGCATCGGGATTGAATACAACAGGCCCCATCCGGACTTTACTAGATGGCAGTAATGTCTCAAGCTGTCTACGCTTTGATCGCTCCCTGGAAGACCAGTAGTAGTTTCCGAAGCACATCTGGAGGCATTCTGTAATCTGCGGACCTTCAGAGTCTTGATGAAACACAGAAAATGCACTGGGATTGAATACAACAGGCACCATGCAGACTTTGCTCCATGAGAGTAATGTCTCAAACTGTCTACGCTTTTATCGTTCCCTGGAAGATGAGAAGAAGTTTCGAAGCACATCTGGAGGCATTCTGTAATCTGTGGAGCTTCACAGTTTTGATGAAACACAGGAATTGCGTCGAGATTGAATATAACAGGCACCATGCGGACTTTTCTCATTGGGAGTAATGTCTCAAACTGTCTACTTTTTGATCGTTCCCTGGAAGACCAGAAGTAGTTTCGAAGCACATCTGAAGGCAATCTGTAATCTGTGGACGTTCAGATTGTTGATGAGACACAGAAATTGCATCGGGATTGAATACAACAGGTACATTTGCGAACTTGTCTCCACTTGAGTAATGTCTCAAACTGTCCACGCTTTTATCGTTCCCTGGAAGACCTGTAGTAGTTTCCGAAGCACATCTGGAGGCATTCCGTAATCTGTTGATCTTTAGAGTGTTGATGAAACACAGAAGTTGCATCGGAATTGAATACAACAGGCACCATGCGGACTTTTCTTTATGGAAGTAATGTATCAATCTGTCTACGCTGTGATCATTTACTGGAGAACCAGTAGTAAATCACGAAGCACATCTGGAGTCATTATGTAATCTGTGGACCTTCACAGTGTTGATGAAACACAGACATTGCATCGGGATTGAATACAACAGGCACCATGCGGTCTTTTCTCCATGGGAGTAGTGACTCAAACTGTGTACTCTTTGATCGTTCCCTTTAAGACCAGAAGTAGATTGTAAGCACATCTGGAGGCATTCTTTAATCTGTGGACCTTCAGAGTGTTGATGAAACACAGAAATTGGATCGGGATTGAATACAACAGGCACCATGCGGACTTTTCTCCATGGAAGTACTATCTGAAACTGCCTACGCTGAGATCGTTTCCCGGATGACCAGTAATAGTTTCCGAAGCATATCTGGAGGCATTCTGTAATCTGTGGACCTTCAGAATGTTGATGAAACACAGAAATTCCATCGGGATTGAATACAACAGGCCCCATGCGGCACTACCAGTAGTAGTTTCCGAAGCACATCTGAAGGCATTCTGTAATCTGTGGACCTTCAGGGTTTTGATGAAACACAGGAATTGCATCGGGATTGAATACAACAGGCACCATGCGGACATTTCTCACTGGGAGTAATGTCTCAAGGTGTCTACGCTGTGATCGTTTCCCAGAAGACCAGTAGTAGTTTCCGAAGCATATCTTTAGGCATTCTGTAATCTGCGGACCTTCAGGGTGTTGATGAAACACAGACATTGCATCGGGATTGAATACAACAGGCACCATGCTCTCTTTTCTCCATGCGAGTTATGTCTCAAACTGTTTACGCTTTGATCGATTCCTGAAATACCAGTTATAGTTTCCGTAGCACATCTGGAGGCAATCTGTAATCTGTGTACCTTAGGACTGTTGATGAAACACAGATATTGGATCGGGATTGAATACAAAAGGCACCATCCGGACTTTACTAGATGGCACTAATGTCTCAAACTGTCTACGCTTTTATCGTTCCCTGGAAGATAAGAAGAAGTTACGAAGCACATCTGGAGGCATTCTGTAATCTGTGGACCTTCACAATTTTGATGAAACAAAGGAATTGCATCGGGATTGAATACAACAGGCACCATGCGGACATTACTCACTGGGAGTAATGTCTCAAACTGTCTACGCTGTGATCGTTCCCTAGATGACCGGTAGTAGTTTGGAAGCACATTTGGACTCATTCTGTAATTTGTGGACCTTCAGAGTGTGGATGAAACAAGGAAATTCCATCGGGATTGAATAAACAGGCACTATGCCGCACTACCAATAGTAGTTTCCGAAGCACATCTAAAGGCATTCTGTAATCTGAGGACCTTCAGAGTTTTGATGAAACACAGGAACTGCATCGGGATTGAATACAACAGGCACCATGCGGACATTTCTCACTGGGAGTAATGTCTCAAACTGTCTACGCTTTGATCGTTCCCTGGAAGACCAGTAATAGTTTCCGGAGCAAATCTGGAGGCATTTTGTAATCTGTGGACCTTCAGAGTGTTAACGAAATACAGAAATGGCATCGGGTTTCATTACAACAGTCGCCATGTGGTCATTTCTCCACTGGAGTAATGTCTTAAACTATCTACGCTTTGATCGTTCCCTGGAGGACCAGAAGTAGTTTCGAAGCACATCTGGAAGCATTCTTTAATCTGTGGACCATTTGAGTGTTAATGAAATATAGAAATTGCTTTGTGATTGAATACAACAGGCACCAACCGGACTTTTCTCACTGGGAGTAATGTCTCAAACAGTTAACACTTCGATCGTTGCCTGGAAGACCCGAAGTAGTTTCGAAGCACATCTGGAGGCATTTATTAATCTGTGGACCTTTTGAATGTTAATGAAACACAGAAATTGCATTGTGATTGAATACAACAGGCACCATGCGGACTTTTCTCACTGGGAGTAATGTCTCAAGGTGCCTACGCTGTGGTCGTTTACTGGAAGACCAGTAGTAGTTTCCGAAGCACATCTGGAGGCATTCTGTAATCTGCGGACCTTCAAAGTGTTAATGAAACACAGTAATTGCATCGGGATTGAATACAAGAGTTACCATCAGGACATTTCTCCATGAGAGTAATGTCTCAAACTGTCTACGCTTTGATCGTTCCCTGGAAGACCAGTACTAGTTTCCGAAGCACATCTGGAGGCATTCTGTAATCTGCGGACCTTCAGAGTGTTAATGAAACACAGTAATTGCATCGGGATTGAATACAACAGGCACCATGTGGTCTTTTCTCCATGGGAGTAATGTCTCAAATTGTCTACGCTGTGATCTTTCCCTAGAAGACCAGTAGTAGTTTCCGACGCACATCTGGAGGCATTCTGTAAACTGTGGATCTTCTGAGTGTTGATGAAACACAGAAATTGCTTCGAGATTGAATGCAACAGGCTCAATGCTGAATTTTCTCCATGGGAGGAATGTCTCAAACTGTCTTCGCTTTGACCGTTCCCTGGAAGACCTGTAGCAGTTTCCGAAGCACATGTAAAGGCGTTCTGTAATCTGTGGACCTTCAGAGTACTGATCAAACATAGATATTGCATTGGGTTTGAATACAACAGGCACCATGCGGACTTGTCTTTTTGGGAGTTATGTCACAAACAGTTTACTTTTTGATCGCGTTCTGGAAGACCAGTAGTAGCTTCCGAAGCATAACAGGAGACCCTCAGTAACCTGTGGAACTTCCGATGTTGATGATACACAGAAATTGCATTGCGCTTCATACAACAGGCACCACTCGGACTTTTCTCCATGGGAGTAATATCTCAGATTGTCTACGCTTTGATCGATTCCTGGAATACCAGTAATAGTTTCCCTGCAGGACCAGAAGTAGTTTGGAAGCATATCTGGACTCATTCTGTAATTTGTGGACCTTCAGAGTGTTGGTGAACACAGAAATTGCATCGGGATTGAATACAACAGGCACCATGCAGACTTTTCTCCATGGGAGTAGTGTCTCTAACTGTCCACGTTTTGATCGTTCCCTGGAAGACCAGTAGTAGTTTCCGAAGCACATCTGGAGGCATTCTGTAATCTGTGGACCTTCAGAGTGTTGATGAAACACAGAAATTGCATCGACATTGTATACAACAGGCGCTATGCCGACTTTTCACCAAGGGAGTAATGTATCAAACTGTCTACGCTTTGATCGTTCCCTGCAAGGCCATTAGTAGTTTCCTATGCACATCTGTAGGCATTCTGTAATCTGTGGACTATCAGAGTGTTGATGAAACACAAAAGTTGCATCGGCTTTCAATACAACAGGCACCATGCTGACTTTTCTCCATAGGTGCAATGTCTCAAACTGTCTACGCTTTGATCTTTCCCTGGAAGACCAGTAGTAGTTTCCGAAGCACATCTGGAGGCATTCTGTAATCTGTGGACTATCAGAGTGTTGATGAAACACAGAAATTGCATCGGTATCGAATGCAACAGGCACCATGCGTACTTTACTCAAGGGGAGTAATGTCTCAACTGTCAACGCTTTGATCGATTCTTGGAACACCAGTAGTAGCTTTCGAAGCACATCTGGAGGCATTGTGTAATTTGTGGATCTTCAGAGAGTTGATGAAACACAGAAATAGCCCCGAGATTGAATACAACAGACACCATGCTGACTTTTCTCCATGGAAGTAATGTCTCAAACTGTCTACGATTTGATCGTTACCTGGAAGACCAGTACTAGTTTCCGATGCACATCAGGAGGCATTCTGTAATCTGTGGACCTTCAGAGTGTTGCTGAAACACAGAAATGGCATCGGGATAGAATACAACACGCACCTTGCGTACTTTACTCAATGGGAGTAATGTCTCAACTGTCAACGCTTTGATCGATTCTTGGAACACCAGTAGTAGTTTCCGAAGCACATCTGGAGGCATTGTGTAATTTGTGGATCTTCAGAGAGTTGATGAAACACAGAAATAGCCCCCAAAATTGAATACAACTGACACCATGCTGACTTTTCTCCATGGTAGTAATGTCTCAAACTGTCAACGCTTTGATCGTTCCCTGGAAGGCCATTAGTAGTTTCCGAAGCAAATCTGGAGGCATTCTGTAATCTGTGGACCTTCAGAGTGTTGATGAAACACAAAAATTTCATCGGGATTGAATACAACAGGCAACATGCGGACTTTTCACCATGGGAGTAATGTCTCCAATTGTATACGCTTTGATCGTTCCCTGGAAGTCCAGTAGTAGATTCCGAAGCATATCTGGAGACATTCTATAATCTTTGGACCTTCAGAGTGCTGATGAAAGACAAATATTGCATCGGTATTGAATACAACAGTCACCATGCGGACTTTTATTCATGGGAGTACTGTCTCAAATTATCTACAATTTGATCGTTCCCTGCAAGAGCAGTAGTAGGTTCCGAAGCACATATGGAGGCGTTCTGTATTCTGTGGACCTTCAGAGTGTTGATGAAACACATAAATGGCATTGGGATTTAATTCAACAGGCACCATGGTGACTTTTCTCCATGGGAGTAATGTCTCAAACTGTCTACGCTGTAATCGTTCCGTGGAAGACCAGTAGCAGTTTCCAAAGCACATCTGGGGGCATTCTGTAATCTTAGGACCTTGACAGTGTTGATGAAACACAGAAATTGCCACTTGATTGAATACAACAGGCACCATGCGGACTTTTCTGCATGGGAGTAATGTCTCAAACTGTCTACGCTTTGATCCATTCTAGGAAGACCAGTAGTACTTTCCGAAGCACATCTGGAAGCATTGTGTAATTTGTGGACCTTCAGAGTGTTGATGAAACACAGAAATAGACTCGAGATTGAATACAACAGGTACCATGCGGACATTTCTCCATTGGAGTACTGTATCAAACTGTCTACGATTTCATCGTTCCCTGGAAGACAAGTAGTACTTTCCGAAGCACATTTGGAGACATTCTGTAAAATGTGGATCTTCAGAGTGTTGATGAAATACCGAAATTACATCTTCTTTGAATACAACAGACACCATGCGGCCTTTTCTCCTTCACAGTAATGTCTCAAACTGTCTACGCTTTGAACGTTCCGTGGGAGACCAGTAGTAGATTCCGAAGCACATCTGGAGGCGTTTTGTAGTATTTGGTCCTTCAGAGTGTTGATCAAACAGAGAAATTGCATCGCGATTAAATACAACAGGCACCAGGCGGACTTTTCTCCAAGGGAGTAATGTCTCAAACTGTCTACGCTTTGATCGATTCCTGGAAGACCAGTAGTAGTTTCCGAAGCCCATCGGGACCCATTCTGTAATGTGTGGACTATCAGAGTGTATATGAAACACAAATATTGCATCGGTATTGAATACAACATGCATCATGCGACTTTTCTCCACGGGAGAAATGTCCCAAATTATCTACGTTTTGATCGTTCCCTGCAAGACCAGTAGTAGTTTCTGAAGCACATATGGGGGCGTTCTGTAATCTGTGGACCTTCAGAGTGTAGATGAAACACGAAAAATGCATCGGCATTGAATACAATTGGCACAATGCATACTTTTCTCCATGGGAGTAATGTCTCAAACTGTCTACGAACTGATCGTTGCCTGGAAGACCAGTAGTAGTTTCCAAGGTACTTTTGGAGGCATTCTGTAATCTGTGGACCTTCAGAGGGTTGATGAAATACCGATATTGCATCTTCCTTGAATACAACAGGCACCATGCGGCCTTTTCTCATTCACAGTAATGTCTCAAACTGTGTACGCTTTGATCGTTCGGTGGAAAACCAGTAGTAGTTTCTGAAGAACGTCTGGGGGCGTTGTGTAGTCTTTGGTCCTTCAGAGTGTTGATCAAACAGAGAAATTGCATCGGGATTGAATACAACAGGCACCAGGCGGACTTCTCTCCGAGGGAGTAATGTCTCAAACTGTCTACGCTTTGATCGTTCTCTGAAAGACCAGTATTTGTTTCCGAAGCACATCTGGAGGCGTTTTGTTAACTGTGGACCTTCAGAGTGTTGATTAAACACAGAAATTGCCTCGGGATTGAATACAACAGGCACCATGCGGACTTGTGTCCATGGGGGTCATGTCTCAAACTGTGTACGTTTTAATCGTTCCCTGGAAGACCAGTAGTAGTTTCCGAAGCACATGTGGAGCCGTTCTGTAATCTGCGGACCTTCACAGTGTTGATAAAACACAGAAATGGCATTTGGATTTAATTCAACAGACACCATGCGGAATTTTTCTGCAACGGAGTAATCTCTGAGATTGTCTACGTTTTGATCGATTCCTGGAACACCAGTAGTTGTTTCCGAAGCACATCTGGAAGCTTCCTGTAATCTGTGGACGTACAGAGTTTTGATGAAAGTCAGAAATTGCGTCGGGAATGAATACAACAGGCACCATGCGGACTTTTATCCATGGGAGTAATGTCTCAAACTGTCTACGTTTTGATCGATTCCTGGAACACCAGTAGTAGTTTCCCAAACACATCTGGAGGCGTTCTGTAATCTGCGGACCTTCACAGTGTTGACGAAACACAGAAATGGCATCGGGATTAAATTCAACAGGCATCATGTGGACTTTTCTCCATGGGAGTAATGTCTCAAACTGTCTACGCTCTGATGGTTCCCCGGAAGATTAGTAGTAGATTTCGAAGCACATCTGGAGGCATTCTGTAATCTGTGGACCTTCAGAGTGTTGATGAAACACAGAAATTGCATCGGGATTCAATGCAACATGCACCATGCAGACTTTTCTCCATGGGAGTGATATCAGAAACTGTCTACACTTTGATCGTTCCCTGGAACTCCCACAGTAGTTTCCGAAGCACATCTGGTGGCGTTGTGTAATCTGTGGACCTTCAGAGTGTTGATGAAACACAGAAATTGCATCGCGAATGAATACAACAGGCACCATGAGGACTTTTTCTCCATGGGAGTAATGTCTCAAACTGTCTACGCTTTGATCGTTCCCTGGAAGACCAGTAGTAGTTTCCGAAGCACATGTAGAGTTGTTCTGTAATCTGTGGACCTTCAGAGTGTTCATGAAACACAGAAATTGCATTGGGATTTTATTCAACACTCGCCATGCAGACTTTTTTCCATGGGAGTAATGTCTCAAAGTGTCTAAGCTATGATCGATTCCTCGAAGACCAGTAGTAGTTTCCTAAGCACATCTGCACACATGCTGTAAACTGTAAACATTCAGAGTGTTGATGAAACACAGAAATTTCATCGGAATTGAATACAACAGGAACCATCCTGACCTTCCTCAATGGGAGTAATGTCTCCAACTGTCTACGCTTTGATCGATTCCTGGAAGACCAGTCGTAGTTTCCGAAGCACATCTGGAGGCATTCTGTAATCTACGGACATTCATAGTGTTGTAGAAACACAGAAATTGCATCGGGTTAGAATACAACAGGCACCATGCGGACTTTTCTCCATGGGAGTACTGTCTCAAACTATCTACGCTTTGATCGACCCCTGGAACACCAATAGTAGTTTCCGAAGCACATCTGGAGGCGTTCGGTGATCTGTGGACCTTCAGAGTGTTGATGAAACACGAAAATGGCATCGGGATTTAATTCAACAGGCACCATGTGGACTTTTCTCCTTGGGAGTAATGTTTCAAACTGTCTACGCTTTGATCCATTCTTGGAAGACCAGTAGTACTTTCCGAAGCACATCTGGAGGCATTGTGTAGTTTGTGGACCTTCAGAGTGTTGATGAAACACAGAAATAGACTCGAGATTGAATACAACAGGCACCATGCGGACATTTCTCCATTGGAGTACTATCTCAAACTGTCTACGATTTCATCGTTCCCTGGAAGACAAGTAGTAGTTTCCGAAGCACTTTTGGAGACATACTGTAAAATGTGGATCTTCAGAGTGTTGATGAAATACCGAAATTACATCTTCTTTGATTACAACAGACACCATGCGGCCTTTTCTCCTTCACAGTAATGTCTCAAACTGTCTACGGTTTGATCGTTCCGTGGGAGACCAGTAGTAGATTCCGAAGCACATCTGGAGGCATTCTGTAATCTGTGGACCTTCAGAGTGTTGATGAAACACAGAAATTGCGTCAGGATGCAATGCAACAGGCACCATGCGGACTTGTGTCCATGGGAGTAATGTCTCAAACTGTCTACGCTTTGATCGTTCCCTGGAAGACCGGTAGTAGTTTCCGAAGAACATCTGGAGACGTTTTGTAGTATTTGGTCCTTCAGAGTGTTGATCAAACAGAGAAATTCATCGCGATTAAATACAACAGGCACCAGGCGGACTTCTCTCCGAGGGAGTAATGTCTCAAACTGTCTACGCTTTGATCGTTCTCTGGAAGACCAGTATTAGTTTCCGAAGCACATCTGGAGGCGTTTTGTTACCTGTGGACCTTCAGAGTGTTGATTAAACACAGAAATTTCCTCGGGATTGAATACAACAGGCAACATTCGGACTTATGTCCATGCGAGTAATGTCTCAAACTGTCTACGCTTTAATCGTTCCGTTTAAGACCAGTAGTAGTTTCCGAAGCACATAAGGAGGCGTTCTGTAATCTGCGAACCTTCACAGTGTTGACGAAACACAGAAATGGCATCGGGATTAAATTCAACAGGCACCATGTGGACTTTTCTCCATGGGAGTAATGTCTCAAACTGTCTACGCTTTGATCGTTCGCTGGAAGGCCAGTTGTAGTCTCCGAAACACATCTGGAGGCATTCTGTAATCTGTTGACCTTCAGAGAGTTGATGAAACTCATAAATTACATCGGGATTGAATACAACAGTCACCATCCGGCCTTTTCTCAATCGGAGTATTGTCTCCAACTGTCTAGGTTTTGATCGTTCCCAGGAAGACCAGTAGAAGTTTCCGAAGCACATCTTCAGGCATTCAGTTGTCTGTCAACATTCAGAGTGTTGATGATACAGAAATTGCATGGGTATTGATTACAAAAGGCACCATGCATACTTTGCTCCATGGGAGTAATGTCTCAAACTGTCTAAGCTTTGATCCATTCTTGGAAGACCAGTAGTAGTTTCCGATGCACATCTGGAAGCATTGTGTAATTTGTGGACCTTCAGAGTGTTGATGAAACACAGAAATAGCCTCGAGATTGAATACAACAGGCACCATGCGGACTTTTCTCCAAAGGGCGTAATGTCTCAAACTGTCTGTCATTGGATCGTTCCCTGGAATACCAGTAGTAATTTCCGAAGCACATTTGGAGGCATTCTGTAATCTGTGGACCTTCAGAGTGTTGATGAAACACAGAAATTGCATCGGGATTCAATGCAAGAGGCACCATGCGGACTTTTCTCCATGGGAGTGATGTCTCAATATGTCTACACTTTGATCGTTCCCTGGGAGACCAGTAGTAGGTTCCGAAGCACATCTGGAGGTGTTGTGTAATCTGTGGTCCTTCAGAGTGTTGATGAAACACAGAAATTACATAGCGATTGAATAGAACCGGCACCATGCTGACTTTTCTTCATGGGAGTAATGTCTCAAACTGTCTACGCTTTGATCGATAACTGGAAGACCAGTAGTAGTTTCCGAAGCACATCTGGAGGCATTCTGTGATCCGTGGACCTTCAGGGTTTTGATGAAACAGAGAAATTGCATTGGGATTCAATACAACAGGCACCATGAGGGCTTTTCTCTATGGGAGTAATGTCTCAAACTGTCTACGCTTTGATCGATTCCTGGAACACCAGTAGTAGTTTCCGAAACACATCTGGAGGCTTCCTGTATTCTGTGGACGGTCAGAGTTTTGATGAAAGACAGAAATTGCATCGGGACTCAATGCAACAGCACCATGCGTAATTTTTTCCATGGGAGTAATGTCCCAAACTGTCTACGCTCTGATCGTTCCCCGGAAGACTAGTAGCAGATTTCGAAGCACATCTGGAGGCATTCTGTAATCTGTGGACCTTCAGAGTGTTGATGAAGCACAGAAATTGCATCGGGATTCAATGCAACAGGCACCATGCAGACTTTTCTCCATGGGAGTGATATCAGAAACTGTCTACACTTTGATCGTTCCCTGGAACTCCCATAGTAGTTTCCGAAGCACATCTGGTGGCGTTGTGTAATCTGTGGACCTTCAGAGTGTTGATGAAACACAGAAATTGCATCGCGATAGAATACAACAGGCACCATGAGGACTTTTTCTCCATGGGAGTAATGTCTCAAACTGGCTACGCTTTGATCGTTCCCTGGAAGACCAGTAGTAGTTTCCGAAGCACATGTGGAGTTGTTCTGTAATCGCTGGACCTTCAGAGTGTTCATGAGACACAGAAATTGCATTGGGATTTTATTCAACACTCGCCATGCGGACTTTTTTCCATTTGAGTAATGTCTCAAACTGTCGAAGCAATGATCGATTCGTCGAAGACCAGTAGTAATTTACTAAGCACATCTGCAGGCATTCTGTACACTGTCGACATTCAGAGTGTTGATGAAAACAGAAATTTCATCGGGATTAAATACAACAGGAACCATCCTGACTTTTCTCAGTGGGAGTTATGTCTCAAACTGTCTACGCTTTGATCGATTCCTGGAAGACCAGTCGTAGTTTCCGAAGCACATCTGGAGGCATTCTGTAATCTGTGGACATTCATAGTGTTGTAGAAACACAGAAATTGCATCGGGTTTGAATACAACAAGCACCATGCGGACTTTTCTCCATGGGAGTACTGTCTCAAACTATCTACGCTTTGATCGACCCCTGGAACACCAACAGTAGTTTCCGAAGCACATCTGGAGGCGTTATGTAATCTGTGGACCTTCAGAGTGTTGATGAAACAAAGAAATTGCATCAGGATAGAATACAACAGTAACCATGCGGAAATTTCTCCATGGGAGTAATGTCTCAAATTGTCTACGCTTTATCGATTCCTGAAAGTCCAGTAGAAGTTTCCGAAGCACATCTGGAGGCATTTTATAATTTGTGGACCTTCAGAGTGTTGATGAAACACAGAAATTGCCTCGGGATTTAATACAACAGACACCAAGCCGAATTTTCTCCATGGGAGTAAAGTCTCAAACCGTCTACGCTTCGATCGTTCCCTGGAAGTCCAGTAGTAGTTTCCGAAGCACATCTAGAGGCATTCTGTAATCTGTGGACGTTTCGAGTGCTGATGCAACGCAAAAATTGCATGGCGATTGAATACAACAGGCACCATGCGGACTTTTCTCTTTGGGAGTAAAGTCGCAAACTTTCTACGCTTTGATCGTTATGTGGAAGACCACTAGTATTTTCAGAAGCACATTTCGAGGCGTTCCGTAATCTTTGGACCTTCAGAGTGCTTATGAAACACAGAAAGGGCATCGGGATTGAATACAAGAGGCACCATGCGGACTTTTCTCCGTGGGAGTAATGTCTTAAAAGGTGTACGCTTTGATCGATTCCTGGAAGACCAGTGGTAGATACCGAAGCACATCTGGAGGCATTCTGTAATCTGTGGACCTTTAGAGTGTTCACGAAACACAGAAATTGCATGGGGATTGAATACAACAGGCAGCATGCTGACTTTTCTCCTTGGGAGTAATGTCTCAAACTGTCTACGCTTCGATCTTACCCTGGAAGACCAGTAGTAATTTCAAAGAACATGTGGAGGCGTTCTGCAATCTGTGGACCTTCACAATGTTGATGAAACACAGAAATGGCATGGGGATTGAATACAACAGGCACCATGCGGACTTTTCTCCGTGGGAGTAATTTCTTAAACGGTCTACGCTTTGAACGATTCCTGGATGACCAGTAGTACTTTCCAAAGCACATCTTGAGGCATTCTGTAAGCTGTCGACCTTCAGAGTGTTGATGAAATACAGAAATTGCATCGGGATTAAATACAACAGGCACCATGAGGACTTTTCTCTATGGGAGTAATGTCTCAAACTGTCTACGTTTTGATACTTTCCTGGAAGACTAGTGTAGTTTCTGGAGCAGATCTGGAGACGTTGTGAAATCTGTGGTTCTTCAGCGTGTTGATTAATCAGAGAAATTGCATCGTGATTGCATACAGCAGGCACCATGCGGACTTTCCTTCTTGGGAGTAATGTCTCAAACTGTCCACGCTTTGATCGTTATCTGGAAGACCAGTAGTAGTTTCCAAGCATATCTGGAGGCATTCTGTAATCTGTGGACCTTCAGAGGGTTGATGAAACCCAGAATTTGCATCGGGATTCAATGCAACAGGCACCATGCTGACTTTTCTCCAGGGGAGTAATGTCTCAAAGTGTCTACGCTTTGATCGTTCCCTGGAAGACTAGCAGAAGTTTAGGAAAAACATCTGGAGGCATTCTGTAATCAGTGGACGCTCAGAGTGTTGATGTAACACAGAAATTGCATCGGGATTGAATACAACAGGCACCATGCGGACTTTTCTCCTAGGGAGTAAAGTTTTAAACGGTCTACACTTTGATCGATTTCTGGAAGACCAGTAGTAGTGTCCGAAGCACATCTGGAGGTATTCTGTAATCTGTGGAACTTCAGAGTGTTGATGAAATACAGAAATTGCATCGGGATTGAATACAACAGGCACCATGTGGACCTTTCTCCATGGGTGCAATGTCTCAAACTGTCTATGCTTTGATCGTTCAATGGAAGACCAGTAGTTGTTTCCGTAGCACATGTGGAGGCGTTCTGTAATGTGGGGACCTTCAGAGTGTTGATGAAACAAAGAAATTGCATCGGGATTGAATACAACAGTAACCATGCGGAACTTTCACCATGGGATTAATGTCTCAAATTATCTACGCTTTGAGCGATTCCTGGAAGACCAGTAGTAAATTCCGAAGCACACCTGGAGGCATTCTGTAATTTGTGGACCTTCAGAGTGTAGATGAAACACTGAAGTGGCCTCGAGATTGAATATAACAGGAACCATTCGGACCATTCTCCATGGGTGAAATGTCTCAAACTGTCTATGCTTTGATCGTTCACTGGAATATCAGTAGTAGTTTCCGAAACACATGTGGAAGCGTTCTGTCATCTTGCTGGCCTTCAGAGTGTTGATGAAACACAGAAATTGCCTCGAGATTGAATACAACAATCACCATGCGGACTATTCTCCATGGGAGTAATGTCTCAAACTGTCTACGCTTTGATCGTTCAATGGACACCAGTAGTAGTTTCCGATGCACATCTGGAGGCATTCTGTAATCTGTCAACATTCTGAGTGTTGATCAAATACAGAAATACCATCGGCTTTGAATACAAAAGGCAACATGCAGGCTTTTTCCATGGGAGTAATGTCTCAAACTCTCTACGCTTCGATCGTTCCCTGTAAGACCAGTAGTATTTTCCGAAGTATATCTGTAGGCATTCTGTAATCTGTGGACCTTCAGAGTGTTGATTAAACACAAAAATTGCATCGTTATTGAATAGAACAGGCACCATGCTGACTTTTCTCCAAGGGAGTAAAGTCTCAAAGTGTCTACGCTTTGATCGTTGCCTGAAGTCCAGTAGTAGTTTCCGAAGCACATCTGGTGGCATTGTGTCATTTGTGGACCTTCAGAGTGCTGATGAAACACAATCATTGCATCGGGATTGAAACAACAGTCACGATGAGGAATTTTCTCAATGGGAGTAATGTCTCAAACTGTCTACGTTTTGATTGATTCTTGGAAGACCAGTAGTAGCTTCCGAAGCACACCTGGAGGAATTGTGTAATTTGTGGACCTTCAGAGAGTTGATGAAGCACAGAAATAGCCTCGAGATTCAATACAACAGGCACCATGCGGAACTTTCTCCATGGGTGTAATGTCCCAAACATTCAACGATTCGATCGTTCCCTGGAAGACCAGTAGTAGTTTCCGAAGCACATTTGGAGGCATTCTGTAATCTGTGGACCTTCAGAGTGTTGATGAAATATCGAAATTGCATCGGCTTTGAATACAGCAGGCGCCATGCAGCCTTTTGTTCTTGGCAGTAGTGTCTCAAACTGTCTACGTTTTGATCGTTCTGTGGAAGACCAGTAGTAGCTTCCGAAACACATCTGGAGGCATTCTGTAATATGTGGAGCTTCAGAGTGTTGATAAAACACAGAAATTTCGTCGGGATTGCATGCAACAGGCACCATGTTTACTTTTCTCTATGGGGGTAATGTCACAAACTGTCTACGCTTTGATCGATTCCTGGAAGCCAGTAGCAGTTTCCAAAGCACATCTGGAAACATTCTGTAACCTGTGGACATTCAGAGAGTTGATGAAATACAGAAATTCCATCGGCTTTGAATACAACAGGCACCATGTGGACTTTTCTCCATGGGAGTAATGTCACAAACTGTCTACGCTTAGATCGATCACTGGAAAACCAGTGTAGTTTCTGGAGCAGATCTGGTGAAGTTGTGTAATCTGTGGTCCTTCAGGGTGTTGATGAAACACAGAAATTGCATGGGCATTGAATACGACAGGCACCATGCGGACTTTTCCCCTTGGGAGTAATGTCTCAAACTGTCCACGCTTTGATCATTCCCTGGAAGACCAGTAGTTGTTTCCGAAGCACATCTGGAGGCGTTGTGTAATCTTTGGTCCTTCAGAGTGTTGATCAAACAAAGAAATTGTATCGGGATTTAATTCAACGGCCACCATGCGGACTTTTCTCCATGGGAGTAATGGTCAAACTGTCTACGCTTTGATCGATTCCTGGAAGACCAGTAATAGCTCCCAAAGCAAATCTGGAGGCATTCCGTAATCTGTGGACCTTCAGAGTGCAGATGAAACACAGAAATTGCGTCGGGATTGAATGCAACAGGCACCTTAGGTGTTTTCTTTATGGGAGTAAAAACTCAAACTGTCTACGCATTGATCGATTCAAGGAAGACCAGTTGCAGTTTCCATAGCACATCTGGAGACATTCTGTAATCTGTGGACATTCAGAGTGTTGATGAAATACAGAAATTCCATCGGCCTTCAATACAACAGGCACCATGTGGACTTTTCTCCATGGGAGTAATATCTCAAACTGTCTACGCTTTGATCCTTTCCTGGAAGACTAGTGTAGTTTCCGGAGCAGATCTGGAGACGTTCTGAAATCTGTGGTCCTTCAGCGTGTTGATTAATCAGAGAAATTGCATCGTGATTGCATACAACAGGCACCATGCGGACTTTCCTTGTTGAGAGTAATGTCCCAAACTGTCCACGCTTTGATCGTTATCTGGAAGACCAGTAGTAGTTTCCAAGCATATCTGGAGGCATTCTGTAATCTGTTGACCTACAGAGTGTTGATGAAACACAGAAATAGCCTCGAGATTCGATACAAAAGGCACCATGCAGACTGTTCTCCATGGGGGTGATGTCTCAAACTGTCTACGATTTTATCGTTACCTGGAAGACCAGTAGCAATTTCCAAAGCACAACTGCAGGCATTCTGTAACTGTGGACATTCATAGTGTTGATGAAATACAAAAATTCTATCGGCTTTGAATACAATAGTCACCATGTCTACTTTTCTCCAAGGGAGTAATGTCTCAAACTATCTACGCTTTGATCGTTCAATGTAAGACCAGTAGAAGTTTCCGAAGCACATCTGAAGATATTCTGTTACCTGTGGACATTCAGAGTAATGATGAATTACAGAATTTCCAACGGCTTTGAATACAACAGGCACCACGCGGACTTTTCTCCATAAGAGTAATGTCTCAAACTGTCTACGCTTTGATCGTTCAATGGAAGACCAGTAGAAGTTTCCGAAGCACATCTTGGGGCATTCAGTAATTTGTGGACCTTCAGAGTGTTGATGAAACACAGAAATTGCCTCGAGATTGAATACAACAGGCACCATGCGGACTATTCTCAATCGGAGCAATGTCTCATACTGCTTACGACTTGATCGTTCCCTGGAAGACCAGTAGTAGTTTCCAAAGCACATTTGGACGTATTCTGTAACCTGTGGACATTCGGAGTGTTGATGAAATACAGAATTTCCATCGGCTTTGAATACAACAGGCACCACGCGGACTTTTCTCCATGGGAGTAATGTCTCAGACTGTCTAACCTTTGATCGTCCCCTGGAAGACCAGTAGTAGTTTCCGAAGCACATCTGGAGGCATTCTGTAATCTGTACACATTCAAAGTGTTGATGAAACACAGAAATTGCATGGAATTGAATACAACAGGCAACATGTGGACTTTTCTCCAAGGGAGTAATGTCTCAAACTGTCTACGCTTCGGTCGTACCCTGGAAGACCAGTAGTTGTTTCCGTAGCACATGTGGAGGCTTTCTGTAATCTGTGGACTATCAGAGTGTTGATGAAACACAGAAATAGCCTCAAGATTGAATACAACAGGCACCATACGGACTGTTCTCCATGGGGGTAATGTCTCAAACTGTCTACGTTTTGATCGTTCTCTGGAAGACCAGTAGCAGCTTCCAATGCACATCAGGAGGCATTCTGTAATCTGTGGACATTCAGAGTGTTTGATAAATTACAGAAATTACATCGGCTTTGAATACAACAGGCACCACGAGGACTTTTCTCCATTAGAGTAATGTGTCAGTCTGTCTACGCTTTCATCGTTCCCTGGAAGACCAGTAGAAGATTCCGAAACACAACTTGAGGCATTCAGTAATCTGTGGACCTTTAGAGTGTTGATGAAACACAGAAAATGCATTAGAATGGAATACAACAGGCACCATGCGGACTTTTCTCCTTGGGAGTAATGTCTCAAACTGTCTATGCTTTGATCGTTATCTGGAAGTCCAGTAGAAGTTTCCGAAGCACATCTGAATGTATTCTGTAACCTGTGGACATTCAGAGTGTTTATGAATTACAGAATTTTCAACGGCTTTGAATACAACAGGCACCACGCGGACTTTTCTCCATGGGAGTAATGTCTCAAACTGTCTACGCTTTGATCGTTCAATGGAAGACCAGTAGAAGTTTCCGAAGCACATCTTGGGGCATTCAGTAATTTGTGGACCTTCAGAGTGTTGATAAAACACAGAAATTACCTCGAGATTGAATACAACAGGCACCATGCGGACTATTCTAAATCCGAGCAATGTCTCAAACTGCTTACGACTTGATCGTTCCCTGGAAGACCAGTAGTAGTTTCCAAAGCACATTTAGAGGTATTCTGTAACCTGTGGACATTCAGAGTGTTGATGAAATACAGAATTTCCATCGGCTTTGAATACAACAGGCACCACGCGGACTTTTCTCCATGGGAGTAATGTCTCAGACTGTCTACTCTTTGAGCGTTCCCTGGACGACCAGTAGTAGTTTCCGAAGCACATCTGAAGGCGTCCTGTAATCTGTGAACCTTCAGAGTGTTGATGAAATTCAGAAATTGCTTCGGGATTGATTACAGCGGGCACCATGCGGACTTTTCTCAATGGGACTAATTTTTCAAACTGTCTACGCTTTGATCGTTCCCAGGAAGATCCGTAGTAGCTTCTGAAGCACATGTGGAGGCGTTCTGTAATCTGTGGACGTTCAGAGTGTTGATGAAACAAAGAAATTGCATCGGGATTGAATACAACAGGCACCATGCGGAATTTTCTGCATCTGAGTAGTATCTCAAATTGTCTACGCCTTGATCGATTCCTGGAAGAGCAGTAGTAGCTTCCAAAGCGCATCTGGAGGCGTTGTGTAATTAGTTGACCTTCAGAGTGTTGATGAAAAACTGTAATAGACTCGACATTGAATACAAAAGGCACCATGCGGACTGTTCTCCATGGGGGTGATGTCTCAAACTGTCTACGTTTTGATCGTTCCCTGGAAGACCAGTAGCAATTTCCAAAGCACAACTGCAGGCATTCTGTAACTGTGGACATTCATAGTGTTGATGAAATACAAAAATTCTATCGGCTTTGAATACAATAGGCACCATGTCGACTTTTCTCCAAGGGAGTAATGTCTCAAAGTGTCTACGCTTTGATCGTTCAATGGAAGACCAGTAGAAGTTTCCGAAGCACATCTTGGGGCATTCAGTAATTTGTGGACCTTCAGAGTGTTGATGAAACACAGAAATTTCCTGGAGATTGAATACAACAGGCACCATGCGGACTATTCTAGATCGGAGCAATGTCTCAAACTGCTTACGACTTGATCGTTCCCTGTAAGACCAGTAGTAGTTTCCAAAGCACATTTGGAGGTATTCTGCAACCTGTGGACATTCGGAGTGTTGATGAAATACAGAATTTCCATCGGCTTTGAATACAACAGGCACCACGCGGACTTTTCTCAATGGGAGTAATGTCTCGGACTGTCTACTCTTTGAGCGTTCCCTGGAAGACCAGTAGTAGTTTCCGAAGCACATCTGGAGGCATACTGTAATCTGTACACATTCAAAGTGTTGATGAAACACAGAAATTGCATGGGATTGAATACAACAGGCACCATGTGGACTTTTCTCCAAGGGAGTAATGTCTCAAACTGTCTACGCTTTGATCGTTCAATGGAAGACCAGTAGAAGTTTCCGAAGCACATCTTGGGGCATTCAGTAATCTGTGGACCTTCAGAGTGTTGATGAAAAACAGAAATTGCATGGGGATTGAATACAAGAGGCACCATGCGGACTTTTCTCCATGGGAGTAAGTCTAAAACTGTCTACGCTTCGATCGTACCCTGGAAGACCAGTAGGTGTTTCCGTAGCACATGTGGAGGCTTTCTGTAATCTGTGGACCTTCCGAGCGTTGATGAAACATAGAAATAGCATCGGGATTGTATACAACAGACACCATGCGGAATTATCTCCATCGCAGTAATGCCTCAAATTGTCTACGCTTTGACCGATTCCTGCAAGACAAGTAGTAGCTTCCGAAGCACATCTGGAGGCATTGTGTAATTTGTGGACCTTCAGAGTGTTGATGAAACACAGAAATAGAATCGAGATTGAATACAACAGGCACCATGCGGAATATTGTCCATGGGGGTAAAGTCTCAAACTGTCACAGCTTTGATCGTTCCCTGGAAGACCAGTAGCAGTTTCCAAAACATCTTGAGGCATTCAGTAATTTGTGGACCTTTAGAGTGTTGATGAATCAGAGAAATTGCATGGGGATTGAATACAACAGGCACCATGCGGACTTGTCTCCTTGGGAGTAATGTCTCAAACTGTCTACGTTTTGATCGTTATCTGGAAGACCAGTAGATGTTTCCGCAGCATATCTGGAGGCATTCTGTAATCTGTGGACCTTAAGAGTGTTGATGAAATACCGAAACTTCATCTTCTTTGAATACAACTGGCACCATGCGGCCTTTCCGCCTTGGCAGTAATGTTTCAAACTGTCTACGCTTTGATCGTTCCGTGTAAGACCAGTAGTAGTTTCCGAAGCACATCTGGAGGCATTCTGTAATCTGTAGACCTTCAGAGTGTTGATAAAACACAGAAATTGCATCGGGATTGAATACAACAGGCACCATTCGGACTTGTGTCCATGGGAGTGATGTCTCAAACTGTCTACGCTTTGATCGTTCCCTGGAAGACCAGTAGTAGCTTCCGAATGACATCTGGCGGCGTTGTGTAATCGTTGGTTCTTCAGAATGTTGTTCAAACAAAGAAATTGCATCGGGATTCAATACAAAAGGTCCATGCGGCCTTTTCTCCAAGTGAGTTATGTCTCAAACTGTTACGTTTTGATCGTGCCTTGGAAGACCAGTAGTAGTTTCCGAAGCACATCTGGAGGCTTTGTGTAATATATGGACCTTCAGAGTGTTGATGAAACACAGTAATAGCCTCGAGATTGAATACAACAGGCACCATGCGGACATTTCTCCGTTGGAGTACTGTCACAAACTGTCTACGATTTAATCGCTCTGTGGGTTTCCAGTAGTAGTTTTCGAAGCTCATCTGGAGGCATTATGTAACCTGTGGATGTTCAGAGTGCTGATGAAACACAAACATTGCATCGGGATTGATTACAGCAGGCACCATTCGGACTTTTCTCCATCGGAGTAATGTCTCAAACTGTCTACGATTTGATCCTTCCCTGGAAGACAAGTAGAGGTTTCCGAAGCACATCTGAAGGCATTTTGCAATCTGTGGACATTTAGGGTGTTGATGAAATATAGAAATTCCATTGGCTTTGAGTACAACAGGCACCATGCATACTTTTCTCGATGGGAGTAATGTCTCAAATGTCTACTATTTAATCGTTCCCTGGAAGACAAGTAGTAGTTTCCAAAGCACATTTGGAGGCGTTCAGTAAAATGTGGACCTTCAGAGTCTTGATGAAATATCGAAATTGCATCTTCTTTGAATACAGCAGACACTAAGCGGCCTATTCTCCTTGACAGTAATGACTCAAACTGTCTACGCTTTGATCGTTCCGTGGAAGACCAGTAGTAGATTCCGAAGCACATCTGGAGGCATTCTGTAATATGTGGACCTTCAGAGTGTTGATGAATCACTGAAATTGCATCGGGATTGAATACAACAGGCACCATGCGGACTTTTCTCCACGGGAGTAATGTTCAAACTGTCTACTCTTTGATCGATTCGTGGAAGACCAGTAGTAGTTTCCGAATCCCATTTGGAGTCATTCTGTAATATGGGGACCTTCAGAGTGTTGCTGAAATACCGAAATTGCATCGGCTTTGAATACAACAGACACCATGCCGCATTTTCTCCTTGGCAATAATGTCTGAAACTGTCTACGCTTTATTCGTTCCGTGGAAGACCAATAGCAGTTTCCGAAGCACATATGGAGGCATTCTGTAATCTATGGACCTTGAGAGTGTTGATGAAACACAGTTATTGCATCGGGATTGAATACAACAGGCACCATGCGGACTTTTCTCCATGTTAGTTATGTCTCATGCTCTCTATGATTCGATCGTTCTGTGGAAGACCAGTAGTAGTTTCCGAAGAACATTTGGGGGCGTTGTGTAATCTGTGGACCTTCAGAGTGTTGATGAAACACAGAAATGGCATCGGGATTTAATTCAACTGGCACCATGCGGACTTTTCTCCATGGAAGAAATGTCTCAAACTATCTTCGCTTTGATCGTACCCTGGCGGACCAGTAGTAGTTTCCGAAGCACATCTGGAGGCATTCTGTAAACTGTAGAATATCAGAGTGTTGATGAAACACAGAAATTGCATTGGGATTAAATACAACAATCACCATGCGGCCTTTTCTACATCGGAGTAATGTATCAAATTGTCTACGTTTTGATCGATTCCCGGAAGACTAGTAGTAGCTTCCGAAGCACATCTGGAGGCATTGTGTAATTTGTGGACCTTCAGAGTTTTGATTAAACCCAGAAATTGCATCGGGATTCAATGCAACAGGCACCATGCAGACTTGTGTCCATGGGAGTAATGTCTCAAACTGTCTACGCTTTGATCGTTATCTGGAGACAAGTAGAAGTTTCCGAAGCATACCTGGCGGCATCCTGTAATCTGTGGACATTCAGAGTGTTGATAAATTACAGAAATTCCATCTGCTTTGAATACAACAGGCACCATGAGGACTTTTCTCCATGGGAGTAATGTCTCAATCTGTCTACCATTTCATCGTTCCCTGGAAGGCCAGTAGAAGATTCCGTAGCACATCTTGAGGCATTCAGTAATCTGTGGACATTTAGAGTATTGATGAAACACAGTAATTGCATCGGGATTGAATACAACAGGCACCATGCGGACTTTTCCCCATGGGAGTAATTTCTCAAACTGTCTACGCTTTGATTGACTCTTGGAAGGCCAGTAATAGCTCCCAAAGCACATCTTGAGGCATTCCGTAATCTGTGGTCCTTCAGAGTGTTGATGCAAAGAAATTGCATCGGGATTAAATACAACAGACACCATGCGGAATTTTCTCCATCGGAGTAATGTCTCCAATTGTCTACGCTTTGAACGATTCCTGGAAGACCAGTAGTTGTTTCCGAAGCACATCTGGAGGCATTCTGGATTCTGTGGACAATTAGAGTGTTGCTGAAACACGGAAATTTCATCGGGATTGAATACAGCATTCACCATGCGGACTTTTCTCCATGGGATTAATTCTCAAACTATCTACGCTTTGATAGTTCCCTGGAAGACCAGTAGTGGTTTTCGAAGCACATTTGGAGGCATTCTGTAATCTGTGGACCTTCAGAGTGTAGATGAAACACAGATATGGCGTAGGGATTGAATGCAACACGCACCATGCGGACTTTCCTTTATGGGAGTAATGGTTCAAACTGTATACGCTTTGATCGATTCGTGGAAGACCAGTAGCAGTTTCGAAAACACATCTGGAGGCATTCTGTAATCTGTGGACATTCTGAGTGTTGATGAAATACAGAAATTCCATTGGCTTTGTTACAACAGGCACCATGCGGACTTTCCTCCTTGGGAGTAATGTCTCAAACTGTATACGCTTTGATCGATTCCTGGAAGAACAGGAACAGCTGCCAAACCACATCTCGAGGCATTCCGTAATCTGTGGACCTACAGAGTGTAGAGGAAACACAAATACTGCATCGGCATTAAATACAAAAAGCACCATGCATACTTTTCTCCATGGGAGAAATATCTCATATTGACTATGCTTTGATCGTTCCCTGGATTACCAGAAGTAGTTTCCGAAGCACATGTGGAGGCGTTGTGTAATATGTAGAGCTTGAGAGTGTTGATGAAACACTGATATTGCATCGGGATTGAATACAAAAGACACCATGCGGAAGTTTCTCCATCGTAGTAATGTCTCAAATTGTCTACGCTTTGATCGATTAATGGAAGAACAGTAGTAGTTTCCCAAGCACATCTGGAGGCATTCTGTAATCTGTGGACTATCAGAGTGTTGAAGAAACAAAGAAATTGCATCGGGATTGAATACAACAGACACCATGCGGAATTTTCTCCATCGGAGTAATGTCTCAAATTGTCTACGCTTTGATCGATTCCTGAAAGAACAGTAGTAGCTTCCGAAGCACATCTGGAGGCATTGTGTAATTTGTGGACCTTCAGAGTGTTGATGAAACACAGAAATTGCCTCGAGATTGAATACAACAGGCACCATGCGGACTATTCTCCATAGGAGCAATGTCTCAAACCGTCTACGCTTTGATCGTTCAATGGAAGACCAGTAGAAGTTTCCGAAACACATCTGGAGGTATTCTGCAATCTGTGGACATTCAGAGTGTTGATGAAATACAGAAATCCATCGGCTTTGAATACAACAGGCACCACGCGGACTTTACTCCATGGGACTATGTCTCAGACTGTCTACGCTTTGATCGATTCCTGGAAGACCAGTAGTAGATTCCGAAGCACATCTGGAGGCATTTTGTAATTTGTGGACCTTCAGAGTGTTGATGAAACACAGAAATTGCCTTGAGATTGAATACAACATTAACCATGCGGACTATTCTCCATGGGGGTAATGTCTCAAACTGTCAACGCTTTGATTGACTCCTGGAAGACCAGTAATAGCTCCCAAAGCACATCAGGAGGCATTCCGTAATCTGTGGACCTTCAGAGTGTTGATGCAAAGAAATTGCATCGGGATTGAATACAACATACACCTTGAGGAATTTTCTCCATGGAAGTAATGTCTCCAATTGTCTACGCTTTGATCGATTCCTGGAAGAGCAGTAGTTGTTTCAGAAGCACATCTGGAGACATTCTGGATTCTGTGGAATATCAGAGTGTTGCTGAAAAACGGAAATTTCATCGGGATTGAATACAACATTCACCATGCGGACTTTTCTCCATGGGATTAATTCTCAAACTATCTATGCATAGATCTTTCCGTGGAGTACCAGTAGTAGTTTCCGAAGCACATCTGGAGGCATTCTGTAATCTGTGGACTATCAGAGTGTTGATGAAATACCGAAATTGCATCTTTTTTGAATACAACTGGCACCATGCGGTCTTTCCTCCTTGGCAGTAATGTCTCAAACTGTCAACGCTTTGATCGTTCCGTGGAAGACCAGTAGTAGTTTCCGAAGCACATCTGGAGGCGATCTGTAACCTGTGGACCTTCAGTGCGTTGATGAAACACAGAAATTGCATCGGGATTTATTTCAACAGGTACCATGCGGACTTTTCTCCATGGGAGTAATGTCTCGACTATCTACGTTTTGATCGTCCCCTGGAAGACCAGTAGTAGATTTCGAAGCACATCTGGAGGCATTCTGTAATGTGTGGACCCTCAGAGTGTTGATGAAACACAGAAATTGCATCGGGATTGAATACAACTGGCACCATTCGGTCTTTTCTCCATTGGAGTCATGTCTCAAACTGTCTACGCTTTGATCGGTCAATGGGAGACCAGTAGAAGTTTCCGAAGCACATCGTCAGGAATTCAGTAATCTGTGGACCTTCAGAGTGTTGATGAAAAACAGAAATTGAATGGGGATTGAATGCAACAGTAACCATGCGGAATTATCTCCATGGGAGTAATGTCTCAAATTGTCTACGCTTTGATCGATTCCTGGAAGACCGGTAGTGGTTATCGAAGCACATTTGGAGGCATTCTGTAATCTGTGGACCTTCAGAGTGTTGATGAAATACCGAAATTGCATAGGCTTTGAATACAACCGGCACAATGCGGCCTTTTCTATTTGGCAGTAATGTCTCAAACTGTCTACCCTTTGATCGTTCCGTGGAAGACCAGTAGTAGATTCCGAAGATCATATGGAGGCATTCTGTAATCTGTGGACCTTCAGAGTGTTGATGAAACACATAAATAGCGTCGAGATTGAATACAACAGGAACCATGCGGACATTTCTCCATGGGAAAATGTCTCAAACTGTCTACGATTTGATCAATTCCTGGAAGACCAGTAGTAGTTTCCGAAGCACATCTGGAGGCATTCTGGAATCTGTGGACTATCAGAGTGTTTATGAAACACAGAAATTGCATCGGGATTGAATACAACAGGCACCATGCGGACTTTTCTCCATGGGAGTAATGTCTCAAACTATCAACGTTTCGATCGTTCACTGGAAGGCCAGTATTATTTTCCGAAGCACATCTGGAGGCATTCTGTAATCTGTGAACCTTCAGAGTGTTGATGAAATACAGAAATTGCGTCTGGATTGTATACAACAGGCACCATGCGGAATTTTCTCGATTGGAGTAATGTCTCAAACTGTCTACGCTTTGATCGATTCCTGGAAGACCAGTAATAGCTCCCAAAGCACATCTGGAGGCATTGCGAAATCTGGGGACCTTCAGACTTTAGATGAAACATAAGAATTGCATCGGCATTGAATACAATAGGCACCATGGGTACTTTTCTACATGGGAGTAATGTCTCAATCTGTCTACGCTTTGATCGATTCCTGGAAGACCAGTAATAGCTCCCAAAGCACATCTGGAGTCATTCCGAAATCTGTGGACCTTCAGACTTTAGATGAAACATAATAATTGCATCGGCATTGAATACAATAGGCACCATGGGTACTTTTCTCCATGGGAGTAATGTCTCGAACTGTCTACGATTTGATCGTTTCATGGAAGACCAGTAGTAGTTTCCGAAGCACATCTGGAGGCATTCTGTAATCTGTGGACCTTCATGGTGTTGATGAAATTCCGAAATTGCATCGGCTTTGAATACAATTTGGCAGTAATGTCTCAAACTGTCTACGCTTTGATCGTTCCGTTGAAGACCAGTAGTAGATTCCGAAGATCATATGGAGGCATTCTGTAATCTGTGGACCTTCAGAGTGTTGATGAAACACATAAATAACGTCGAGATTGAATACAACAGGCACCATGCGGACTTTTTTCCATGGGAGTAATGTTTCAAACTGTCTACGCTTTGATCGTTCCCAGCATGAGCAGTGGAAGTTTCCGAAGCCCATCGTGAGGCATTCAGTAACCTGTGGACCCTTTAAGTGTTGATGAAACACAGAAATTGCATCGGGATTGAATACAACAGGCACCATGTGAAATTTTCTCCATTGGAGTAATGACTCAAACTGTCTACGCTTTGAACGTTATCTGGAAGACCAGTAGTAGTACCCGAAGCATATCTGGAGTCATTCTGTAATCTGTGGTCCTTCAGAGTGTTGAAGAAACAAAGAAATTGCATCGGGATTGAATACAACAGACACCATGCGGAATTTTGTCCATCGGAGTAATGTCTCAAATTGTCTACGCTTTGATCGATTCCTGAAAGAACAGTAGTAGCTTCCGAAGCACATCTGGAGGCATTATGTAATTTGTGGACCTTCAGAGTGTTGATGAAACACAGAAATTGCCTTGAGATTGAATACAACAGTAACCATGCGGGCTATTCTCCATGGGGGTTAGGTCTCAAACTGTCACCGCTTTGATTGACTCCTGGAAGACCAGTAATAGCTCCCAAAGCACATCTGGAGGCATTCCGTAATCTGTGGACCTTCAGAGTGTTGATGCAAAGAAATTGCATCGGGATTGAATACAACAGACACATTGAGGAATTTTCTCCATGGAAGTAATGACTCCAATTGTCTACGCTTTGATCGATTCCTGGAAGACCAGTAGTTGTTTCAGAAGCACGTCTGGAGACATTCTGGATTCTGTGGAATATCAGAGTGTTGCTGAAACACGGAAATTTCATCGGGATTGAATACAACATTCACCATGCGGACTTTTCTCCATGGGATTAATTCTCAAACTATCTACGCTTTGATCGTTCCATGGAGTACCAGTAGTAGTTTCCGAAGCACATCTGGAGGCATTCTGTAATCTGTGGACTATCAGAGTGTTGATGAAATACCGAAATTGCATCTTTTTGAATACAACCGGCACAATGCGGCCTTTTCTATTTGGCAGTAATGTCTCAAACTATCTACGCTTTGATCGTTCCGTGGAAGACCAGTAGTATATTCCGAAGCACATCTGGATGCATTCTGTAATCTGTGGACTATCAGAGTGTTGATGAAACACAGAAATTCCATCGGGATTGAATACAACAGGCACCATGCGGACTTTTCTCGATGGAAGTAATGTCTCAAACTATCTACGCTTTGATCGTTCCCTGGACACCAGTAGTAGTTTCCGAAGCTCATCTGGAGGCATTGTGTAATTTGTGGACCTTGAGAGTGTTGATGAAACACAGAAATAGCCTCGAGATTGAATACAACAAGAACAATGCGGACTTTTCTCCATGGGAGTAATGTCTCAAACTGTCTACGTTTCGATCGTTCCCTGGAAGACCAGTAGTAGTTTCCGAAGCACATCTGGAGAAATTCTGTAATCTGTGAACATTCAGAGTGTTGTAGAAACACAGAAATTGAATCGGGATTGAATACAACAATCACCATGCGGGCTTTTCTCCATGGGAGTAATGTCTCAAACTGTCTACGCTTTGATCGTTCCGTTGAAGACAAGTAGTAGATACCGAAGATCAAATGGAGGCATTCTGTAATGTGTGGACCTTCAGAGTGTTGATGAAACACATAAATAGCGTCGAGAATGAGTACAACAGGAACCATGCGGACTTTTCTCCATGGGAGTAATGTGTCAATCTGTCTACGCTTTGATCATTCATTGGAAGACCAGTAGTAGTTTCCGAAGCACATGTGGACGCGTTCTGTAATCTATGGACCTTCAGAGTGTTGATGAAACACATAAATTGCATCAAGATTTAATTGAAGAGGCACCATGAGGAATTGTCTCCATGTGAGTCTACGTTTTGATCGATTCCTGGGAGACCAGTAGTAGTTTACGAAGCACATCTGGAGCATTCTGGAATCTGTGGACTATCAGAGGGTTGATGAAACACAGAAATTGCATCATGATTGAATACAACAGGCACCATGCGAACTTTCCTCCACGGGAGTAATGTCTCAAACTATCTACGCTTTGATCGTTCTCTGGAGGACAGGTAGTAGTTTCCGAAGCACATCTGGAGGCATTCTGTAATCTGTGGACTATCAGAGTGTTGATGAAACACAGAAATTGCATCGGGATTGAATACAACAATCACCGTGCGGACTTTTCCCCATGGGAGTAATGTCCCAAACTGTCTACGCTTCGATCGTTCCCTGGAAGACCAGTAGTAGTTTCCGAAGCACATCTGGAGGCATTCTGTAATGTGTGGACCCTCAGAGTGTTGATGAAACACAGAAATAGCATCGGGATTGTATTCAACACGCACCATTCGGACTTTTCTCAATTCGAGTCATGTCTCAAACTGTTTACGCTTTGATCGATGAATGGAAGACGAATAGAAGTTTCCGAAGCACATCGTCAGGAATTCAGTAACCTGTGGACCTTCAGAGTGTTGATGAAAAACAGAAATTGCATCTGCATTGAATACAACAATCACCAAGCGGACTTTCCTCCATAGGAGTAATGTCTCAAACTGTCTACGCTTCGATCGTTCCCTGGAAGGCCAATAGTAGTTTCTGAAGCACATGTGGAGTCGTTCTGTAATCTCTGTTCATTCACAGTTTTGACGAAACACAGAAATTGCATAGGGATTTAATTCAACAGGCCCCATGCGGACTTTTCACCATGGGAGTAATGCCTCAAACTGTCTACGATTTGATCGATTCCTGAAAGTCCAGTAGTAGTTTCAGAAGCACATCTGCAGGCATTCTGTAATCTGTGAACCGTCTGAGTGTTGATGAAACACAGAAATTGCGTCGGGATTGATTACAACAGGCACAATGCGGACTTTTCTAAATGCGAGTAATGTCTCAAACTGTTTACGCTTTGATCGTTCCCTGGAAGACCAGCAGTAGTTTCCGAAGCACATCTGGTGGCATTCAGTAATCTGTGGACCTTTAGAGTGTTGATGAAACACAGATATTGCATGGGGATTGAATACAACATTCACCTTGCGGGATTTTCTCCTTGGGAATAATGTCTCAAACTGTCTACGCTTTGATCGTTATCTGGGAGACTAGTAGTAGTTTTCGAAGCATATCTGGAGGCATTCTGTAATCTGTGGACCTTCGGAGTGTTGATGAAACTAAGAAATTGCATCGGGATTCAATGCAAGAGGCACCATGCGGACTTTACTCCATGGGAGTAATATCTCAAACTGTCTACGCTTTGATCGATTCCTATAAGACCAGTAGTAGTTTCCGAAGCACATCTGGAGGCATTCTGTAATCTGTGGACTATCAGAGTGTTGATGAAACATAGAAATAGCATCGGGATTGAATACAACAGGCACCAAGCGGACTTTTCTCCATCGGAGTAATGTCTAAAACTATCTACGCTTTGATCGTTCCCTGGAGCACAAGTAGTAGTTTCCGAAGCACATCTGGAGGCAATCTGTAATCTGTGGCCTATCTGAGTGTGGATGAAACACAGAAATTGCATCGGGATTGAATACAACAATCACCAGGCGGACTTTCCTCCATAGGAGTAATGTCTCAAACTATCTACGCTTCGATCGTTCCCTGGAAGGCCAGTAGTAGTTTCCGAAGCACATGTGGAGTCGTTCTGTAATCTCTGTACATTCACAGTGTTGACGAAACACAGAAATTGCCTCGGCATTTAATTCAACAGGCCCCATGCGGACTTTTCACCATGGGAGTAATGTCTCAAACTGTCTACGATATGATCGATTCCTAAAAGACCAGTAGTAGTTTCAGAAGCACATCTGCAGGCATTTAGTAATCTGTGAACCATCAGAGTGTTGATGAAACACAGAAATTGCGTCGGGATTGATTACAACAGGCACAATGCGGACTTTTCTAAATGCGAGTAATGTCTCAAACTGTTTACGCTTTGATCGTTCCCTGGAAGACCAGTAGTACTTTCCGAAGCACATCTGGAGGCATTTTGTAATGTGTGGACCTTCAGAGTGTTGATGAAACACAGAAACTACATTGGGATTGAATACAACACGCACCATGCGGACTTTTGTCCATGGGAGTAATATCTCAAACTGTCTACGCTTTGATAGTTCCCTGGAAGACCAGTAGTAGTTTCCGAAGAGCATCTGCTCTCATTCTTAATCTGTAGACATTCAGAGTGTTGATGAAACACAGAAATTGCATGGGGATTGAATGCAACAGGCGCCATGCGTACTTTTCTCCATGGGAGTAATGTCTCAAACTGTCTAAGATTTGATCGATTCCTGGAAGACCAGTAATAGCTCCCAAAGCACATCTGGAGGCATTCCATAATCTGCGGACCTTCAGAGTTTAGATGAAACACAAGAATTGCATCTGCATTGAATACAATAGGCACCATGCATACTTTTCTCCATGGGAGTAATGTCTAGAACTGTCTACGATTGGATCGTTCCGTTTAAGACCAGTAGTAGTTTCCGAGGCACATGCGGACGCGTTCTGTAATCTGTGGTCCTTCAGAGTGTTGATGAAACACATAAATTGCATCAGGATTTAATTCAACAGGCACCACAAGGAAATTTCTCCACGGGAGTAACGTTTCAAACTGACTACGCTTTGCTCGTCACCTGGTAGACCAGTATTAGTTTCCGAAGCACATGTGGACGCGTTCTGTAATCTGTGGACCTTCAGAGTGTTAATGAAACACAGAAATTTCATCAGGACTTAATTCAAGCGGCACCATGCGTACTTTTCTCCATGGGAGTAATGTCTCAAACTATATACGCTTTGATCGTTCCTTGGAGGACCCATAGTACTTTTCGAAGCACATCTGGAGGCATTCTGTAACCTGTGGACTATCAGAGAGTTGATGAAACGCAGAAATTGCAGCGGGATCTAATACAACAATCACCAAGCAGACTTGTCTATATAGGAGTAATGTCTCAAATTGTCTACGCTTCGATCGTTCCCTGGAAGACCAGTAGTAGTTTCCGAAGAACATGTGGAAGCGTTCAGTAATCTATAGACATTCAGAGTGTTGATGAAACACAGAAATTGCATCGGGATTGAATACAACAGGCACCATGCGGTCTTTACTCCATGGGAGTAATGTCTCAAACTGTCTACGCTTTGATCGATTCCTATAAGACCAGTAGTAGTTTACGAAGCACATCTGGAGGCATTCTGTAATCTGTGGACTATCAGAGTGTTGATGAAACATAGAAATTGCATCGGGATTGAATACAACAGGCACCATGCATACTTTTCTCCAGGGGAGTAATGTGTCAATCTGTCTACGCTTTGATCGTTCATTGGAAGACCAGTAGTAGTTTCGGAAGCACATGTGGACGCGTTCTGTAATCTATGGACCTTCAGAGTGTTGATGAAACACATAAATTGCATCAGGATTTAATTCAAGAGGCACCATGAGGAATTTTCTCCATGTGAGTAATGTCTCAAACTGTCTACGTTTTGATCGATTCCTGGGAGACCAGTAGTAGTTTACGAAGCACATCTGGAGCATTCTGGAATCTGTGGACTATCAGAGTGTTGATGAAACACAGAAATTGCATCATGATTGAATACAACAGGCACCATGCGAACTTTTCTCCACGGGAGTATTGTCTCAAACTATCTACGCTTTGATCGTTCTCTGGAGGACAGGTAGTAGTTTCCGAAGCACATCTGGAGGCATTCTGTAATCTGTGGACTATCAGAGTGTTGATGAAACACAGAAATTGCATCGGGATTGAATACAACAATCACCGTGCGGACTTTTCCCCAAGGGAGTAATGTCCCAAACTGTCTACGCTTCGATCGTTCCCTGGAAGACCAGTAGTAGTTTCCGAAGATCATCTGGAGGCATTCTGTAATGTGTGGACCCTCAGAGTGTTGATGAAACACAGAAATTGCATCGGGATTGTATTCAACACGCACCATTCGGACTTTTCTCAATTGGAGTCATGTCTCAAACTGTTTACGCTTTGATCGATGAATGGAAGACGAATAGAAGTTTCCGAAACACATCTTCAGGAATTCAGTAACCTGTGGACCTTCAGAGTGTTGATGAAAAACAGAAATTGCATCTGCATTGAATACAACAATCACCAAGCGGACTTTCCTCCATAGGAGTAATGTCTCAAACTGTCTACGCTTCGATCGTTCCCTGGAAGGCCAGTAGTAGTTTCTGAAGCACATGTGGAGTCGTTCTGTAATCTCTGTTCATTCACAGTGTTGACGAAACACAGAAATTGCATCGGGATTTAATTCAACAGGCCCCATGCGGACTTTTCACCATGGGAGTAATGCCTCTAACTGTCTACGATTTGATCGATTCCTGAAAGTCCAGTAGTAGTTTCAGAAGCACATCTGCAGGCATTCTGTAATCTGTGAACCGTCTGAGTGTTGATGAAACACAGAAATTGCGTCGGGATTGATTACAACAGGCACAATGCGGACTTTTCTAAATGGGAGTAATGTCTCAAACTGTTTACGCTTTGATCGTTCCCTGGAAGACCAGTAGTAGTTTCCGAAGCACATCTGGAGGCATTCTGTAATCTGTGGACCTTCGGAGTGTTGATGAAACCAAGAAATTGCATCGGGATTCAATGCAACAGGCACCATGCGGACTTTACTCCATGGGAGTAATATCTCAAACTGTCTAGGCTTTGATCGATTCCTATAAGACCAGTAGTAGTTTCCGAAGCACATCTGGAGGCATTCTGTAATCTGTGGACTATCAGAGTGTTGATGAAACATAGAAATAGCATCGGGATTGAATACAACAGGCACCAAGCGGACTTTTCTCCATCGGAGTAATGTCTAAAACTATCTACGCTTTGATCGTTCCCTGGAGCACAAGTAGTAGTTTCCGAAGCACATCTGGCGGCATTCTGTAATCTGTGGCCTATCTGAGTGTGGATGAAACACAGAAATTGCATCGGGATTGAATACAACAATCACCAAGCGGACTTTCCTCCATAGGAGTAATGTCTCAAACTGTCTACGCTTCGATCGTTCCCTGGAAGGCCAGTAGTAGTTTCCGAAGCACATGTGGAGTCGTTCTGTAATCTCTGTACATTCACAGTGTTGACGAAACACAGTAATTGCCTCGGCATTTTATTCAACAGGCCCCATGCGGACTTTTCACCATGGGAGTAATGCCTCAAACTGTCTACGATTTGATCGATTCCTGAAAGAACAGTAGTAGTTTCAGAAGCACATCTGCAGGCATTCTGTAATCTGTGAACCATCAGAGTGTTGATGAAACACAGAAATTGTGTCGGGATCGATTACAACAGCACAATACACACTTTTCTAAATGGGAGTAATGTCTAAAACTGTTTACGCTTTGGTCGTGCCCTGAAAGACCATTAGCTGTTTCCGAAGCACATCTGGAGGCATTATGTAATGTGTGGACCTTCAGAGTGCTGATGAAACAAAGAAATTTCATCGGGATTGAATACAACAGGCACCATGCGGACTTATCTCCAAGGGAGTAATGTCTCAAACTGTCAACGCTTTGATTGATCCTTGGAAGACCAGTAGTAGTTTCCGAAGCTCAACTAGGGGCATTCTGAAATCTGTGGACCTTCAGAGTGTAGATGAATCACAGTAATTGCATCGGGATGGAATGCAACATGCACCATGAGAAGTTTTCTCCATGGGAGTAATGTCTCAAACTGCCGACGCTTTGATCGAGCCCTGGAAGATCAGTTGTAGTTTCCGAAGCACATGTGGAGGCTTCCAGTAATCGGTGTACCTTCAGACAGTTGAGGAAACACAGAAATTGCATCGGGATTGAATACAACAAGCACCATGCTGACATATCTCCATGTGAGTAATGTCTCTAACTGTCTACGCTTTGATCGATTCCTAGAAGGCCAGTAGTAGTATCCGAAGCACATCTGGAGCATTCTGTAATCTGTGAACCTACAGAGTATTGTAGAAACATAGCAATTGCAACGGAATTGAATACAACCGGCACCATGCGGACTTTTCTCCGAGGGAATAATGTCTCAAACTATCTACTCTTTGATCGATTCCTGGAAGACCAGTAGTAGTTTCCGAAGCACATCTAGAGGCCTTCTGTAATCTGTGGACCTTCAGAGTGCTGATGGAAAACAGACATTACATCGGGATTGAATACAACAGGCTCCATGCCGACTTTTCTCCATGGGAGTAATGTCTCAACCTGTCTATGCTTTGATCGTACCCTGGAGGACCAGTAGTAGATTCCGAAGCACATCTGGAGGCATTCTGTAATCTGTGGACCTTGATAGTGTTGATGAAACACAGAAATTGCATCGGGATTGAATACAACAAGCACCATGCTGGCTTGTGTCCATGGGAGTAATGTCTCAGACTATCTACGCTTTGATCGTTCTGTTTAAGACCAGTAGTAGTTTCCGAAGCACATCTGGAGGCGTTGTGTAATCAGTGGTCCTTCAGAGTGTTGATCAAACAGAGAAATTGCATCGGGATTCAATAAAACAAGGACCATGCGGGCTTTTCTCCATGGGAGTAATGTCTCAAACGATCTACGCTTTGATCGTTCCCTGGAAGACCATTAGTAGATCCCGAAGCGCATCTGGAGGCATTCTGTAATCTGTGGTCTATCACAGTGTTGATGAAACACAGAAATTGCATCGGGATTGAACACAACAGGCACCATGCGGAATTTTCTAAATCGGAGTAATGTCTCAAATTGTGTACGCTTTGATCGATTTCTGGAAGACCAGTAGTAGTTTCCGAAGCACATCTGGAGGCATTCTGTAATCTGCGACGAAACACAGAAATTGCATCGGGATTGAATACAACAGGCACCATGCTGACTTATCTCCATGTGAGTAATGTCTCAAACTGTCTACGCTTTGATCGATACTTGGAAGACCAGTAGTAGTTTCTGAAGCACATCTAGAGGCATTCTGTAATCTGTGGACCTTCGGAGTGTTGATGAATCACAGTAATTGCATCGGGATTCAATGCAACAAACGCCATGAGGACTTTTCTCCATGGGAGTAATGTCTCAAACTGTCTACGTTTTGATCGTTTCCTGGAAGAGCAGTAGTAAATTTCGAAGCACATCTGGAGGCATTCTGTAATCTGTGGACCTTCATAGTGTTGATGAAACACAGAAATTGCATCGGGATTAAATACAACAGTCACCATGCTGACTTGTGTCCATCGGAGTAATGTCTCAAACTGTCTACGCTTTGATCGATCTGTGGAAGACCAGCAGTACTTTCCCAAGCACATCTGGAGGCATTCTCTAATCTGTGGACTATCAGAGTGTTGATGAAACACAGAAATTGCATAGGGATTTAATTCAAGAGGCACCATGCAGACTTTTCTATATGGGAGTAATGTGTCAAACTGTCTACGCTTTGATCGATTCCTGGAAGACCAGTAGTAGTTTCCGAAGCACATCTGGAGGCATTGTGTAATTTGTGGAACTTCAGAGTGATGATGAAACACAGAAATTACAGCGGTATTGAATACAACAGTCACCATGGGCACTTTTCTCCATGGGAATAATTTCTCACACTGTCTACGCATTGATCGTCCCCTGGAAGACCAGTAGTAGTTTACAAAGCACATCTGGAGGCATTCTGTAATCCCTGGACCTTCAGAGTGTTGGTGAAACACAAAAATTGCATCGGCATTGAATACAATAGACACCATGCTCACTTTTCTCCATGGGAGTAATGTCTCAAACTGTCTACGCTTTGTCGATTCCTGGAAGACCAGTAGTAGCTCCCAAAGAACAGCTGGAGTCATTCCGTAATGTGTGGAGCTTCAAAGTGTTGATGAAACACAGACATTGCATCGGCATTAAATACAATTGGCACCATGCTCCTTTTTTCCATGGGAGTAATGTAACGAACTGTCTACGCTTTGATCGATTTTTAGAAGAACAGTAGTAGTTTCTGAAGCCTTCTGGAGGCATTGTGTAACTTGTGGACCTTCAGATTGTTGATGAAACACAGAAATTGCAGCGAGATTGAACACAACAGTCACCATGCGGACTCTTCCCCATGGGAATAATGTTTCAAACTGTCTTCGCTTTGATCGTTCCGTTTAAGACCAGTAGTAGCTTCCTAAGGACATCAGGAGGCATTCTGTAATCTGTGGACCTTCAGAGTGTTGATGAAAAACAGAAATTGCGTCGGCTTTCAATACAACAGGCACCATGAGGACTTTTCTCCATGGGAGCAATGTCTCACACTACTTCGCTTTGATCGATTCTTGGAAGACCAGTAGTGGTTTCCGAAGCACATCTGGAGGCATTCTGTAATCTGTGGATCTTCAGAGTGTTGATGAAAAACAGAAATTGCATCGGCTTTCAATACAACAGGCACCATTAGGACTTTTCTCCATGGGAGCAATGTCTGAAACTGTCTACGCTATGATCGATTCTTGGAAGACCAGTAGTAATTTCCGAAGCTCATCTGGAGGCTTTCTGTAATCTGTATACGTTCAGAGTGTAGAGGAAAAACAGAAATTGCATCGGCTTTCAATACAACACTCACCATGAGGACTTTTCTCCATGGGAGCAATGTCTCAAACCGTCTACGCTTTGATCGTCCCCTGGAAAACCAGTAGTAGTTTCCGATGCACATCTTGACTCATTCTGTAATCTGTGGACCTTCAGAGTGTTGATGAAATACAAAAATTGCATCGGCATTGAATACAATGGACACCATGCTTCCTTTTCTCCATGAAAGTAATGTCTCAAACTTTCTACGCTTTGATTGATTCTTAGAGGACCAGTAGTAGTTTCCGAATCACATGTGGAGGCGTTCTGTAATCTGTGGACCTTCTGAGTGTTGATGAAACACAGAAATTGCAGCGAGATTGATCACAACAGTCACCATGCGGACTTTTCCCCATGGGAATAATGACTCACACTATCTACGCTTTGATCGTCCCCTGGAAGGCCAGTAGTAGTTTCATAGCACATCTGGAGGCATTCTGTAATCTGTGGACCTTCAGAGTGTTGATGTAACACAAAAATTGCATCGGCATTGAATACAATTGGCACCATGCTTCCTTTTCTCCCTGGGAGTTATGTCTCACACTGTCTACGCTTTGATAGTCCCCTGGAAGGCCAGTAGTAGTTTCATAGCACATCTGGAGGCATTCTGTAATCTGTGGACCTTCAGAGTGTTTATGTAACACAACAATTGCATCGGCGTGGAATACAATAGGCACCATGCTGACTTTTATCCATAGGAGTAATGTCTCAAACTTTCTACGCTTTGATCGTTCCCTGGAAGACCTGTAGTAGTTTCCAAAGCACATCTGGAGGCATTCAGTAGTCTGTGGTCCTTCATAGTGTTGATGAAAAACAGAAATTGCATCGGCTTTCAATACAACAGGCATCATGAGGACTTTTCTCCATTAGAGCAGTATCTCACACTGTGAACGCTTTGATTGTTCCCTGGAAGACCAGTAGTAGTTTCCAAAGCACATCTGGAGGCATTATGTAGTCTGTGGACTATTTTAGTTTTGATGAAACACAGAAATTGCCTCGGCACTGAATACAACAATCACCATACGGACTTTTCTCCATGGGGGTAATGTCTCAAAGTGTCTACGCATCAATCGTTCGCTGGAAGTCCAGTAGTAGTTTTCGAAGCACATCTTGAGGCATTCTGTAATCTGTGGACCTTCAGAGTGTTGATGAAATACAGAAATTGCGTCGGGATTGAATACAACAGTCACCATGGGCACGCTCCACCATGGGAGTAATGTCTCAAACAGTCTACGCTTTTATCGTTCCCTGGAAGACCAGTAGTAATTTCCGAAGCACATCTACAGGCATTCTGTAATTTGTGTACCCTCAGAGTGTTGATGAAACACAATAATATCATCGGCATTGAATACAATAGGCACCATGCGGACTTTCCTTCATGGGAGTAATGTCTCAAACTATCTACGCATTGATCGTTCCCTGGAATACCAGTAGTAGTTTCCGAAGCATATCTGGAGGCATTCTGTAATCTGTCGACTATCAGAGTGTTGATGAAACACAGAAATTGCATCGGCATTGAATACAACAATCACCATACGGACTTTTCTCCATGAGAGTAATGTCTCAAAGTGTCTACGCTTCGATCGTTCCCTGGAAGACCAGTAGTAGTTTAACAAGCACATGTGGAGGCGTTCTGTAATCTATGGACCTTCTGAGTGTTGATGAACCACAGTGATTGCATCGGGATTTAATTCAACAGGCACGAAGCTGACTTATCTCCATGTGTGTAGGGTCTCAAACTGTCTACGCTGTGATCGATTCTTGGAAAACCAGCAGTAGTTTCGGAAGCAAGTCTGGAGGCATTCTGTAATATGTGGACTTTTCAGAGTGTTGATGAAATACAGAAATTGCGTCGGGATTGAATACAACATGCACCATGCTTCCTTTACTCCATGGGATTAATGTCTCAAACTGTCAACGCTTTGATCGATTCTTAGAAGACCAGTAGTAGTTTCATAAGCACATCTGGAGGCATTGCGTAATTTGTGGAAATTCAGAGTGATGATGAAACACAGAAATTGCAGCGAGATTGAACACAACAGTCACCATGCGGACTTTTCTCCATGGCAATAACGTCTCTCACTGTCTACGCTTAGATCGTCCCTGGAAGACCAGTAGTAGTTTCCGAAGCACATCTGGAGGGATTCTGTAATCTGTGGACTATCAGAGTGTTGATGAAACACAGAAATTGCATCGGGATTTAATTCAACAGGCACCATGCGGACTTTTCTCCATGGGAGTAATGTCTCAAACTTTCTACGCTTTGATCGATTCTTAGAAGACCAGTAGTAGTTTCTGAAACACATCTGGAGGCATTGTGTAATTTGTGGACCTTCAGAGTGATGATGAAACATAGAAATATCAGCGATATTGAACACAACAGTCACCATGCAGACTTTTCTCCATGGGAATAATGTCTCATACTGTCGACGCTTTGATCGATTCTTGGAAGACCAGTAGTAGTTTCCGAAGCACATCTGGGGGCATTCTGTGATCAGTGGATCTTCAGAGTGTTGATGAAACACAAAAATTGCATCGGCATTGAATACAATAGGCACCATGCAGACTTTTCTCCATCGGAGTAATGTCTCAAACTGTATACGCTTTGAACGATTCTTAGAAGACCAGTAATATTTTCTGAAGCACATATGGAGGCATTGTGTAATTTGTGGACCTTCAGTGTGATGATGAAACACAGAAATTGCAGCGAGATTGAACACAACATTCACCATGCGGACATTTCTCCATGGGAATAATGTATCACACTGTCTATGATTTGATCGTCCCCTGGAAGACCAGTAGTAGTTTCCGAAGCACATCTGGAGGCATTCTGTAATCTTTGGACCTCCAGAGTGTTGATGAAATACAAAAATTGCATCGGCATTGAATACAATAGGCACAATTCATACTTTTCTCCATGGGAGTAATGTCTCAAACTGTCTACGCTTTGATTGATACTTGGAAGACCAGTAGTAGTATCCGAAGCACATCTAGGGGCATTGTGCAAGTTGTGGACACTCCGAGTGTTGATGAAACACACAAATTGAAACGAGATTGAATACAACAGGCACCATGCGGGCTTTTCTCCATGGGAGTAATGTTTCAAACTATCTACGCTTTGATCATTCCCTGGAAGACCAGTAGTAGTTTCCGAAGCACATCTGGAGGCATTCTGAAATCTGTGGATTATCAGAGTTTTGATGAAACACAGAAATTGCATCGGGATTGAATACAACATGTACCATGCGGACTTTTCTAAATGGGAATAATGTCTCAAACTGTCTACGTTTTGATCGATTCCTGGAAGAACAGAAGTAGCTCCCAAAGCTCAACTGGAGTAATTCAGTAATCTGTGGACCTTCAGAGTTTGATGAACCACAAAAATTGTAGCGGCATTGAATACAATAGGTACCATGGTTACTTTTCTCAATGGGAGTAATGTCTCAAACTGTTTACGCTTTGATCGATTCTTAGACGACCAGTAGTAGTTTCTAAAGCACTTCAGGAGGCACTCTGTTATCTGTGGACCTTCAGAGTGTTGGTGAAACACAAATATTGCATCCGATTTCAATACAACAGGCACCATGAGGACTTTTCTCCATGGGAGCAATATCTAACACTGTCTACGCTTTGATCGTTCCTTGTAGACCAGTAGTAGCTTCCGAAGCACATCTGGAGGCATTCTGTAATCTGTTGACCTTCAGAATGTTGATGAAACACAAAAATTGCATCGGCATTGACTAATATAGGCACAATGCGGACTTTTCTCCATGGGAGTAATGTGTCAAACTATCTACGCTTTGATCGTTCCTTGGAAGATCAGTAGTATTTTCCGAAGCACATCTGGAGGCATTCTGTAATCTGTGGACTATCAGAGTTTTGATGAAACAAAGAAGTTGCGTCGGGATTGAATACAACATGCACCATGCTTCCTTTTCTCCATGGGAGTAATGTCTCAAACTGAATACGCTTTGATCGATTCTTAGAAGACCAGTAGTAGTTTCTGAAGCACATCTGGAGGCATTCTGTAATCTGTGGACCTTCAGAGTGTTGATGAAACACAAAAATTGCATCGGCATTGACTACAATAGGCACTATGCGGACTTTTCACCATGGGATCAATATCTCATACTGTCTACGCTTTGATCGTTCCCTGGAAGCCCAGTAGTAGTTTCCGAAGCACATCTGGAGGCATTCTGTAATATGTGGACCTTCAGAGTGCTGATGAAACACAAAAACTGCATCGGCATTGACTACAATAGTCACCATGCGGACTTTTCTCCATGGGTGTAATGTCTCAAACTGTCTACGCTTTGATCGATTCTTGGATGTCCAGTAGTAGTTTCCGAAGCACATCTGGAGGCATTCTGTAATTTGTGGACCTTCAGAGTGTTGATGAAATACAGAAACTGCGTCGGGATTGAATAAAACATGCACCATGCTTCCTTTTCTCCATGGGAGTAATGTCTCAAACTGTCTACGCTTTGATCGATCCCTGGAAGACCAGTAGTAGTTTCCGAAGCACATCTGGAGGCATTCTGTAATCTGTGGACCTTCAGAGTGCTGATGAAACACAAAAACTGCATCGGCATTGACTACAATAGTCACCATGCGGACTTTTCTCCATGGGTGTAATGTCCCAAACTGTCTACGCTTTGATCGATTCTTGGATGTCCAGTAGTATTTTCCGAAGCATATCTGGAGGCATTCTGTAATCTGTGGACCTTCAGAGTGTTGATGAAACAGAAAAATTGCATCGGCTTTCAATACAACAGGCACCATGAGGACTTTTCTCCATGGGAGCAATATCTCACACTGTCTACGCTTTGATCGTTCCCTGGAAGACCAGTAGTAGTTTCCGAAGCACATCTGGCGGCATTCTGTAATCTGTGGACCTTCAGAGTGTTGATGAAACACAAAAATTGCATCGGCTTTCAATACAACAGGCACCATGATGACTTTTCTCCCTGGGAGCAATATCTCACACTGTCTACGCTTTGATCGTTCCTTGGAGTTCAGTAGTATTTTCCGAAGCACATCTGGAGGCATTCTGTAGTCTGTGGACTATCAGAGTTTTGATGAAACACATACATGGCGTCGGGGTTGAATACAACATGCACCATGCTTCCTTTTCTCCATGGGAGTAATGTCTCAAACTGTCTACGCTTTGATCGATTCTTAGAAGACCAGTTGTAGTTTCTGAAGCACATCTGGAGGCATTGTGTAATTTGTGCACCTTCAGAGTGATGATGAAACACAGAAATTGCAGCGAGATTGAACACAACAGTCACCATGCGGACTTTTCTCCATGGAATAATGTCTCACACTGTCTACCCTTTTATCGTCCACTGGAAGACCAGTAGTAGTTTCCGAAGCACATCTGGAGGCATTCTGTAATCTGTGGACCTTCAAAGTGTTGATGAAGCACAAAAATTCCATCGGTATTGAGTACAATAGGCACCATGCCGACTTTTCTCCATGGGAGTAATGTCTCAAACTGTCTACGCTTTGATCGATGATTGGAAGACCAGTAGTAGTACCCGAAGCACATCTAGAGGCATTGTGTAATTTGTGGACCTTCAGAGTGCTGATGAAACACAAAAATTGCATCGGCATTGACTACAATAGGCACTATGCGGACTTTTCACCATGGGATCAATATCTCACACTGTCTACGCTTTGATCGTTCCCTGGAAGACCAGTAGTAGTTTCCGAAGCACATCTGGAGGCATTCTGTATTCTGTGGACCTTCAGGGTGCTGATGAAACACCCAAAATTGCATCGGCATTGACTACAATAGTCTCCATACAGACTTTTCTCAATGGGTGTATTGTCTCAAACTGTCTACGATTTGATCGATTCTTGGATGTCCAGTAGTAGTTTCCGAAGCACATCTGAAGGCATTTTGTAATTTGTGGACCTTCAGAGTGTTGATGAAATACAGAAAATCCGTCGGGATTGAATACAACATGCACCATGCTTCCATTTCTCCATGGGAGTAATGTCTCAAACTGTCTACGCTCTGATCGATCCTTAGAAGACCAGTAGTTGTTTCTGAGGCACATCTGGAGGCATTGTGTAATTTGTGGACCATCAGAGTGAAGATGAAACACAGAAATTTCAGCGAGATTGAACACAACATTCACTATGCGGACTTTTCTCCATGGGAATAATGTCTTACACTGTCTACGCTTTGATCGTCCCCTGGAAGACCAGTAGTAGTTTCCGAAGTACATCTGGAGGCATTCTGTAATCTGTGGACCTTCAGAGTGTTGATGAAACACAAAAATAGCATAGGCTTTCAATACAACAGGCACCATGAGGACTTTTCTCCATGGGAGCAATATCTCACACTGTCTACGCTTTGATCGTTCCCTGGAAGACCAGAAGTAGTTTCCGAAGTACATCTGGAGGCATTCTGTAATCTGTTGACCTTCAGAGTGTTGATGAAACACAAAAAGTGCATCGGCATTGACTACAATAGGCACTATGCGGACTTTTCAAAATGGGATCAATATCTCACACTATCTACGCTTTGATCGTTCCCTGGAAGACCAGTAGTAGTTTCCGGATCACATCTGGAGGCAATCTGTAATCTGTGGACCTTCAGAGTGCTGATGAAACACAAAAATAGCATCGGCATTGACTACAATAGTCACCATGCGGACTTTTCTCCATGGGTGTAATGTCTCAAACTGTCTACGCTTTGATCGATTCTTGGATGTCCAGTAGTAGTTTCCGAAGCACGTCTGGAGGCATTCTGTATTTTGTGGACCTTCTGAGTGTTGACTAAATACAGAAATTGCGTCGGGATGAATACAACATGCACCATGCTTCCTTTTCTCCATGGGAGTAATGTCTCAAACTATCTACGCTTTGATCGTACCTTGGAAGACCAGTAGTATTTTTCGAAGCACATCTGGAGGCATTCTGTAATCTGTGGACTATCAGAGTTTTGATAAAACACAGAAATTGCGTCGCGATTGAATACAAAATGCACCATGCTTCCTTTTCTCCGTGGGAGTAATGTCTCAAATTGTCTACGCTTTGATCGATTCTTAGAAGACCAGTAGTAGATTCTGAAGCATATTTGGAGGCATTCTGAAATTTGTGGACCTTCAGAGTGATGATGAAACACAGAAATTGCAGCGAAATTGAACACAACAGTCACCATGCGGACTTTTCTCCATGGAATAATGTGTCACACTGTCTACGCTTTGATCGTCCCCTGGAAGACCAGTAGTAGTTTCCGTAGCACATCTGTAGGCATTATGTAATTTGTAGACCTTCAAAGTGTTGATGAAACACAAAAGTTGCATCGGCATTGAATACAATAGGCACCATGCCGACTTTTCTCCATGGGAGTAATGTCTCAAACTGTCTACGCTTTATCGTTCCCTGGAAGACCAGTAGTATTTGCCGAAGCCTTCTGAGTGTTGATGAAACACAGTCATTGCATCAGGATTTAATTCAACAGGCACTATGCGGATTTTTTTCCATGCGTGTAATGTCTCAAACTGTCTACGCATTGATCGATTCTTGGAAGACTAGTAGTAGTTTCCGAAGCACATCTGGAGGCATTCTGTAATCTGTGGACCTTCAGAGTGTTTATGAAATACAGAAATTACGTCGGGATTGAATGCAACGTGAACCATGCTTCCTTTTCTTCATGGGAGTACTGTCTCAAACTGTCTACGCTTTGATCGATTCTAAGAAGACCAGTAGTAGTTTCTGAAGCACATCGGGAGGCATTGTGTAATTTGTGGACCTTCAGAGTGATGATGAAACACAGAAATTGCATCGCCATTGAATACAATAGGCACCATGCAGACTTTTCTCCATGGGAGTAATGTCTCAAACTGTCTACGCTTTGATCGATTCTTAGAAGACCAGTAGTAGTTTCTGAAGCATATCTGGAGGCATTGTGTAATTTTTGGACCTTCTGAGTGATGATGATGCACAGAAATTTCAGCGAGATTGAACACATCAGGCACCAGGAGGACTTTTCTCCATGGGACCAATATCACACACTCTCTATGCTTTGATCGTTCCCTGGAAGACTAGTAGTAGTTTCTGAAGCCCATATGGATTCATTCTGTAATCTGTGGAGCTTCAGAGTGTTGATGAAACACAAAAATTGCATCGGCATTGAATACAATATGCGCCATGCGGACTTCTCTCCATGGGAGTAATGTCTCAAACTATCTACGCTTTGATCGTTCCCTGGAAAACCAGTAGTAGTTTCCGACGCACATCTGGAGGCTTTCTGTAATATGTGGACTTTCAGAGTGTTGATGAAACGCAGAAATTGCGTCATGATTCAATACAACAGGCACCATGCGGCTTTTTCTTCATAGGAGTAATGTCTCAAACTGTGAACGCTTTAATCGTTCCCTTGAAGACTAGTATTAGTTTCCGAAGCACATCTGGAGGCATTCTGTAATCTGTTGACCTTCAGAGTGTTGATGAAACACTAAAAAGGCATGGGGAGTGAATATAACAGGCACCCTCTGTATTTTCTCCAAGGGAGTAATGTCTCAAACTGTCTACGATTTGATAGTTCCCTGGAAGACCAGTAGTAGTTTCCGAAGCACATCTGGAGGCATTCTGTAATCTGTGGACTATCAGAGTGTTGATGAAATACTTTAATTGCATCGGGACTGAATATGACAGGCACCATGCATACTTTTCTACATGGGAGTAATGTCTCAAACTGTCTACGCTTTGATCTTTCCCTGGAAGACCAATAGTAGTTTCCGAAGCACATCTGGAGGCATTCTGTAATCTTTGGACCTTCATAGTGTTGATGAAATACAGAAAGTGCATCGGCTTTCAACACAACAGGCACCATGCGGCCTTTTCTCCATGGGTGCAATGTCTCAAACTGTCTACGTTTCGATCGTTCCCTGGAAGACCAGTACTAGTTTCAGAAGACCATCTGGAGGCATTCTGTATTCTGTGGACCTTCAGAGTGTTTATGAAACACAGAAATTGCCTCGGGATAAAACACAACAGGCACCATGCGGACTTTTCTCGAAGGGAGTAACGTCTCAAACTGTCTAGGATTTGATCGTTCCCTGGAAAACCAGTCGTAGATTCCGAAGCACACATGGAGGGCTTCTGCATTCTGTGGACCTTCAGAGTGTTGATGAAACACAGAAATTGCATCGGAATTCAATGCAACAGCACCATGTGTATTTTTATCCATGGGAGTCATGTCCCAAACTGCGTACGCTTTGATCGTTCCCTGGAAGAACAGTGGTATTTTCCGGAGCACATCTGGAGGTACTCCGTAATCTGTGGATTTTCAGAGTGATGATGAAACACAGAAATTGCAGCGAGATTCAACACAACAGTCACCATGCGGACATATCTCCATGGGAATAATGTCTCACACTGTCTACGATTTGATCGTCCCCTTGCAGACCAGTAGTAGTTTCCGAAGCACATCTGGAGGCATTGTGTAATTTGTGGACCTTCTGAGTGACGATGAAACACAGAAATTGCATCGGGATTCAATACAGCACGCACCATGCGTACTTTTACCCATGGGAGTATGTCTCAAACTGTCAATGCTTTAATCGTTCCCTTGAAGACCAGTAGTAGTTTCCGAAGCACATCTGGAGGCATTGTGTAATTTGTGGACCTTCTGAGTGACGATGAAACACAGAAATTGCGTCGGGATTGAATACGGCAGGCACCATGCGTACTTTTCTCCATGGCAGTAATGTCTCAAACTGTCTACGCTTTGATCGTTCCTTGGTAAACCAATAAAAGTTTCCAAAGCACATCTGGAGGCATTCTGTGATCTGTGGACCTTCTGAGTGCTGATCAAACAGAAATTGCATCGGGATTGAATACAACAGGCACCATGCGGACTTCTCCTCCATGGGAGTAATGTTTCAAACTGTCTTCGCTTTGATCGTTCCCTGGAAGAACAGTAGTAGTTTCCGAATCACATGTGGAGGCGTTCTGTAATATGTAGACCTTCAGAGTGTTGATGAAACATAGAAATTGCAACGGGATTGAATACAAAAGGCACCATGCGTACTTTTCTCCATGGCAGTAATGTCTCAAACTGTCTACGCTTTGACCGTTTCCTGGAAGACCAGTACTAGTTTCCGAAGCACATCTGGAGGCATTCTGTAATCTGTGGACCTTCAGAGTGTTGATGAAACACAGAAATTGCATCGGCTTTCAATACAACAGGCACCATGCTGACTTCTCTCCATGGGTGCAATTTCTCAAACTGTCTACGCTTTGATCTTTACCTGGAACACCAGTAGTAGTTTCCGAAGCTCATCTGGAGGCATTCTGTAATCTGTGGACCCACAGAGTGTTTATGAAACACAGAAATTTCATCGGCATTGAATACAACAGGCACCATGCGGTTTTTTCTCCAGGGAAGTAATGTCTCAAACTGTCTACGCTTTCATCGTTCCCTGGAAGACCAGTAGTAGTTTCCGAAGCACATCTTGAGGCATCCTGTAATCTCTGGACCTTCAGAGTGTTGATGAAATACAGAAATTGCATCAGCTTTCAATACAACGGACACCATGCGAACTTTTCTCCATGGGAGCAATGTCTCAAACTGTGTACTGTTTGATCGTTGCCTGGTAGACCAGTAGAAGTTTCCAAAGCACATGTGGAGGCGTTCTGTAATCTGTGGACCTTCTAAGCGTTGATGAAACACAGAACTTGGATCTGGATTGAATACAACAGGCACCTTGCGGACTTTTCTCCAAGGGAGTAATGTCTCAAACAGTCTATGCTTTGATCCTTCCTTGGAAAACCAGTGGTAGTTTCCGAAGCACATCTTTAGGCATTCTGTAATCTGCGGACCTTCAAAGTGTTAATGAAACACAGAAATTGCGTCGGCATTCAATGCAACAGGCACCATGTGTACTTATATCCATGGGAGTAATGTCTCAAACTGCTTACGTCTTTATCGTTCCCTGGAAGACCAGTATTAGTTTCCGAAGAACATATGGAAGAGTTCTGTAATCTGTGGACCTTCTGAGTGTTGATGAAACACAGAAATTGCATCGGGATTGAATACAACAGGCACCATGCGGACTTTTCTCCATGGGAGTAATGTCGCAAATTGTCTACTCTTTGATCGATTCCTGGAAGACCAGAAGTAGTTTCCGAAGCACATCTGGAGGCATTCTGTAATCTGTGGACTAACAGAGTGTTGATGAAACCCAGAAATTGCATCGGGATTGAATACAACAGTCACCATGCCCACTTTCCTCCACGGGAGTAATGTCTCAAACAGTCTACGATTTGATCATTCCCAGGAAGACCAGTAGTAGTTTCCGATGCACATCTGGAGGCATTCTGTAATCTGTTTACTATCAGACTGTTGATAAAACACAGACAATGCATCGGGTTTGAATACAACAGTCACAATGCGCACTTTCCTCCGTGGGAGTAATGTCTCAAACTGTCTACGCTTTGATCGTTCCCTGGAAGACCAGTAGTAGTTTCCGATGCACATCTGGAGGCACTCTGTATTCTGTTGACAATGAGAGTGTTGATGAAACACAGAAATTGCATCGGGATTGAATTCAACAGTCACCATGCGCACTTTCCACAATGGGGGTAATATCTCTAACAGTCTATGCTTTGATCATTCCTTGGAAGACCAGTACTAGTTTCCGATGCACATATGGAGGCATTCTGTAATCTGTGGACTATCAGAGTGTTGATGAGACACAGAAATTGCAACGGGATTGAATACAACAGTCACCATGCGCACTTTCCCCCACGGCAGTAATGTCTCAAACAGTCTACGCTTTGATAGTTCCCTGGAAGACCAGTAGTAGCTTCTGATGCACATCTGGTGGCATTACGTAATCTGTGTACTATCAGAGTGTTGATAAAACACAGAAGTTGCATCGGGACTATATACAACAGTCACGATGCTTATCTTCCTCCATGGGAGTAATGTCTCAAAGAGTTTACGCTTTGAACGTTCCCAGGAAGACCAGTAGTAGTTTCCAATTCACATCTGGAGTCATTCTGTAATCTGTGGACTATCAGAGTGTTGATGAAGCAAAGAAATTGCAAAGGGGTTGAATACAACAGTCACCATGCGCACTTTCCTCCATGGCAGTAATGTCTCAAACAGTCTACGCTTTGATCGTTCCCTCGAAGATCAGTAGTAGTTTCCGATGCGCATCTGGAGGCATTCTGTAATCTGTTTACCATTAGAGTGTTGATAAAACACAGAAAATGCATCGGGATTGAATACAACAGTCACCATTCGCACTTTCCTCCATGGGAGTAATGTCTCAAACAGTCTACGCTTTGATCGTTCCCTGGTAGACCATTAGTAGTTTCCGATGCACATCTGGAAGCACTGTGTAATCTGTGGACTATCAGACTGTTGATGAAACATAGAAATTGCATCGGGATTGAATACAACAGTCACCATGCGCACTTTCCTCCATGCGGGTAATATCTCTAACAGTCTACGCTTTGATCATTCCCTGGAAGACCAGTACTAGTTTCCGATGCACATCTTGAGGGATTCTGTAATCTGTGGACTATCAGAGTGTTGATGAAACACAGAAATTGCATCGGGATTGAATACAACAGTCACCGTGCGAACTTTCCTCCATGGGAGTTATGTCTCAAAGAGTCTACGTTTTGATCGTTCCCTGGAAGACCAGTAGTAGTTTCTGATGCACATCTGGAGGCATTCTGTAATCTGTGGACTATCAGAGTGTTGATGAAACACAGAAATTGCATCTGGATTCAATACAACAGTCACCATGCGAACTTTCCTCCATGGGAGTAATGTCTCAAACAGTCTATGCATTAATAGATCCTAATAAGACCAGTAGTAGTTTCTGAAGCACATCTGGAGGCATTCTGTAATCAGTTGACTTTCAAAGTGCTGATGAAACACAGAAATTGCTTCGGGATTGTATACAACAGTCACGATGCTTACCTTCCTCCATGGGAGTAATGTCTCCAAGAGTTTACGCTTTGATCGTTCCCTGGAAGACCAGTAGTAGTTATCGATGCACATCTGGTGGCATTCTGTAATCTGTGCACTATGACAGTGTTGATGAAACTCAGAAAATGCATTGGGAATGAATACAACAGTCACCATGCGCACTTTCCTCCACGGGAGTAATGTCTCAAACAGTCTACGCTTTGATCGTTCCCTGGAAGACCAGTAGTAGTTTCCGATGCACATCTGGTGGCATTGTGTAATCTGTGGAGTATCAGACTGTTGATGAAACACAGAAATTGCATCGGGATTGAATTCAACAGTCACCATGCGCTTTTTCCTCCATGGGGGTAATATCTCTAACAGTCTACGCTTTGATCATTCCCTGGAAGACCAGTACTAGTTTCCGCTGCACATCTGGAGGCATTATGTAATCTGTGGACTATCAGGGTGTTGATGAAACACAGAAATTGCATCGGGATTCAATACAACAGTCACCATGCGCACTTTCCTCCACGAGAGTAATGTCTGATACAGTCTACGCTTTGATCGTTCCCTGAAAGACCAGTAGTAGTTTCCGATGCACATCTGGTGGCATTCAGTAATCTGTGGACTAACAGAGTGTTGATGAAACCCAGAAATTGCATCGGGATTGAATACTACAGTCACCATGCCCACTTTCCTCCACGGGAGTAATGTCTCAAACAGTCTACGACTTGATCGTTCCCAGGAAGACCAGTAGTAGTTTCCGATGCACATCTGGAGGCATTCAGTAATCTGTTTACTATCAGACTGTTGATAAAACACAGACAATGCATCGGGATTGAATACAACAATCACCATGCGCACTTTCCTCCACAGCAGTAATGTCTCATACAGTCTACGCTTTGATAGTTCCCTGGAAAACCAGTAGTAGCTTCTGTTGCACATCTGGTGGCATTCTGTAATCTGTGTACTATCAGAGTGTTGATGAAACACAGAAATTGCATCGGGATTGAATACAACAGTCAACATGCGCACTTTCCTCCACGGGAGTAATTCTCAAACAGTCTACGCTTTGATCGTTTCCTGGAAGACCAGTAGTAGCTTCCGATGCACATCTGATGGAAATCTGTAATATGTGGACTATCAGAGTGTTGATGAAACACAGAAACTGCATCGGGATTGAATACAACAGTCACCGTGCGAACTTTCCTCCATGGGAGTTATGTCACAAAGAGTCTACGTTTTGATCGTTCCCTGGAAGACCAGTAGTAGTTTCTGATGCACATCTGGAGGCATTCTGTAATCTGTGGACTATCAGAGTGTTGATGAAACACAGAAATTGCATCTGGATTCAATACAACAGTCACCATGCGAACTTTCCTCCATGGGAGTAATGTCTCAAACAGTCTATGCATTAATAGATCCTAATAAGACCAGTAGTAGTTTCTGAAGCACATCTGGAGACATTCTGTAATCAGTTGACCTTCAAAGTGCTGATGAAACATAGAAATTGCACCGGGATTGCATACAACAGTCACGATGCTTACCTTCCTCCATGGGAGTAATGTCTCCAAGAGTTTACGCTTTGATCGTTCCCTGGAAGACCAGTAGTAGTTATCGATGCACATCTGGTGGCATTCTGTAATCTGTGCACTATGACAGTGTTGATGAAACTCAGAAAATGCATTGGGAATGAATACAACAGTCACCATGCGCACTTTCCTCCACGGGAGTAATGTCTCAAACAGTCTGCGCTTTGATCGTTCCCTGGAAGACCAGTAGTAGTTTCCGATGCACATCTGGTGGCATTGTGTAATCTGTGGACTATCACACTGTTGATGAAACACAGAAATTGCATCGGGATTGATTTCAACAGTCACCATACGCACTTTCCTCCATGGGGATAATATCTCTAACAGTCTACGCTTTGATCATTCCCTGGAAGACCAGTACTAGTTTCCGCTGCACATCTGGAGGCATTATGTAATCTGTGGACTATCGGAGTGTTGATGAAACACAGAAATTGCATCGGGACTCAATACAACAGTCACCATGCGCACTTTCCTCCACGAGAGTAATGTCTGATACAGTCTACGCTTTGATCGTTCCCTGGAAGACAAGTAGTAGTTTCCGATGCACATCTGGTGGCATTCAGTAATCTGTGGACTAACAGAGTGTTGATGAAACCCAGAAATTGCATCGGGATTGAATACAACAGTTACCATGCCCACTTTCCTCCACGGGACTAATGTCTCAAACAGTCTACGATTTGATCGTTCCCAGGAAGACCAGTAGTAGTTTCCGATGCACATCTGGAGGCATTCTGTAATCTGTTTACTATCAGACTGTTGATAAAACACAGACAATGCATCGCGATTGAATACAACAGTCACCATGCGCACTTTCCTCCACGGCAGTAATGTCTCATACAGTCTACGCTTTGATAGTTCCCTGGAAAACCAGTAGTAGCTTCTGATGCACAACTGGTGGCATTCTGTAATCTGTGTACCATCAGAGTGTTGATGAAACACAGAAGTAGCATATGGACTATATACAACAGTCACGATGCTTATCTTCCTCCATGGGAATAATGTCTCAAAGAGTTTACGCTTTCAACGATCCCAGGAAGACCAGCAGTAGTTTCCAATTCACATCTAGAGGCATTCTGTAATCTGTGGACGATCAGAGTGTTGATAAAACACAGAAATTGCATCGGGATTGAATACAACAGTCAACATGCGCACTTTCCTCCACGGGAGTAATTCTCAAACAGTCTACGCTTTGATCGTTTCCTGGAAGACCAGTAGTAGCTTCCGATGCACATCTGGTGGCAATCTGTAATCTGTGGACTAACAGAGTGTTGATGAAACACAGAAATTGCATCGGGATAGAATACAACAGTCACCATGCGCACTTTCCTCCATGGGAGTAATGTCTCAAACAGTCTATGCATTGATAGATGCCTGGAAGACCAGTAGTAGTTTCTGAAGCACATCTGGAGGCATTCTGTAATCAGTTGACCTTCAAAGTGTTGATGAAACACAGAAATTGCATCGGGATTGTATACAACAATCACGATGCTTACCTTCCTCCATGGGAGTAATGTCTCCAAGAGTTTACGCTTTGATCGTTCCCTGGAAGACCAGTAGTAGTTTCCGATGCACATCTGGAGGCATTCTGTAATCTGTGGACCATCAGAGTGTTGATGAAACACAGAAATTGCATCGGGATTCAATACAACAGTCACCATGCGAACTTTCCTGCGCGGGAGTAATGTCTCAAACAGTCTATGCATTGATCGATCGCTGGAAGACCAGTAGTAGTTACTGAAGCACATCTGGAGGCATTCTGTAATCAGTTGACCTTCAAAATGTTGATGAACACAGAAATTGCATCGGAATTGTATACAACAGTCACGATGCTTACCTTCCTCCGTGGGACCAATGTCTCTATGAGGTTACGCTTTGATCGTTCCCTGGAAGACCAGTAGTAGTTTCCGATGCACATCTGGAGGCATTCTGTAATCTGTGGACTATCAGAGTGTTGATGAAACACAGAAATTGCATCTGGCTTGTATACAACAGTCACCATGCGCACTTTCCTCCATGGGAGTAGTGTCTCATACAGTCTACGCTTTGATCGTTCCCTGGAAGACCAGTAGTAGTTTCCGATGCACATTTGGAGGCATTCTGTAATCTGTTTACAATCGGAATGTTGATATAACACAGAAAATGCATCGGGATTGAATACAAGAGCCACCATGCTCACTTTCCTCCTTGGGAGTAATGTCTCAAACAGTCTAAGCTTTGATCGTTCCCTGGAAGACCAGTAGTAGTTTCCGATGCACATCTGGTGGCATTCTGTAATCTGTGGACTATCAGAGTGTTGATGAATTACAGAAATTACATCGGTATTGTATACAACATTCACCATGCACACTTTCCTCCACGGGAGTGATGTCTCAAACAGTCTAAGCTTTGACCGTTCCCTGGAAGACCAGTAGTAGTTTCCGATGCACATCTGGAGGCATTCTGTAATCTGTGGACCATCAGAGTGTTGATGAAACACAGAAATTGCATCGGGATTGTATACAACAGTCACGATGCTTACCTTCCTTCATGGGAGTAATGTCTCCAAGAGTTTACGCTTTGATCGTTCCCTGGAAGACTAGTAGTAGTTTCCGATGCACATCTGGAGGCATTTTGTAATCTGTGGACTATCAAAGTGTTGATGAAACACAGAAATTGCAACGGGATTGAATACAACAGTCACCATGCGCACTTTCCTCCATGGGAGCAGTGTCTCATACAGTCTACGCTTTGATCGTTCCCTGGAAGACCAGTAGTAGTTTCCGATGCACATCTGGTGGCATTCTGTAATCTGTGGACTATCAGAGTGTTGATGAAACACAAAAATAGCATCGGGATTGAATACAACAGTCACCATCTGCACTCTCCTCCATGGGGGTAATGTCTCAAACATTCTACGCTTTGATCGTTCCCTGGAAGACCGGTAGTAGTTCCCGATGCACATCTGGTGGCATTCTGCAATCTGTGGACTATCAGAGTGTTGATGAAACTCAGAAATTGCATCGGGATTGAATACAACAGTCACAATGTGCACTTTCCTCCACAGGAGTAATGTCTCAAACAGTATACTCTTTGATCGTTCCCTCGAAGACCAGTAGTAGTTTCCGATGCGCATCTGGAGGCTTTCTGTAATCTGTGGACTATCAGAGTGTTGATGAAACACAGAATTTGCATCGGGATTGAATACAACAGTCACCATGCGAACTTTCCTCCATGGGAGTAGTGTCTCATACAGTCTACGCTTTGATCGTTACCTGGAAGACCAGTAGTAGTTTCCGATGCACATCTGAAGGCATTCTGTAATCTGTGGACTATCAGAGTGTTGATGAAACACAGAAATTGCATCGGGATTGAATACAACAGTCACCATGCGCACTTTCCTCCATGGGAGTATTTCTCAAACAGTCTAAGCTTTAACCGTTCCCTGGAAGACCAATAGTAGTTTCCGATGCACATCTGGAGGCATTCTGTTATCTGTTTACTATCAGCGTGTTGATAAAACACAGAAAATGCATCGGGATTGAATACAACAGTCACCATGCGCACTTTCCTCCATGGGAGTAATGTCTCAAACAGTCTACGCTTTGATCGTTCCCTGGAAGACCAGTAGTAGTTTCCGATGCACATCTGGAGGCACTCTGTAATGTGTGGACTATCAGACTGTTGATGAAACACAGAAATTGCATCACGATTGAAAAACAACAGTCACCTTCCGCACTCTCCTCCATGGGAGTAAAGTCTGAAACAGTCTACGTTTTCATCGTTCCCAGGAAGACCACTAGCAGTTTCCGATGCACATCTGGAGGCATTCTGTAATCTGTGGACTATCAGACTGTCGATGAAACGCAGAAAAAAAATGCATCGGGATTGAATACAACAGTCACCATGCGCACTTTCCTCCTTGGGAGTAATGTCTCAAACAGTCTAAGCTTTGATCGTTCCCTGGATGACCAGTAGTAGTTTCCGATGCACATCTGGAGGCACTCTGTAATCTGTGGACTATCAGAGTGTTGATGAAGCACAGAAATTGCATCGGGATTGAATACAATAGTCACCATGCGCACTTTCCTAGACGGGAGGTATGTCTCAAACAGTCTACGCTTTGATCGTTCCCTGGACGACCAGTAGTAGCTTCCGATGCACATCTGGTGGCATTCTGTAATCTGTGGACTATCAGAGTGTTGATGAAACACAGATATTGCATCGGGATTGAATACAACAGTCACCATGTGCACTTTCCTCCACAGGAGTAATGTCTCAAACAGTTTACTCTTTGATCGTTCCCTTGAAGACCAGTAGTAGTTTCCGATGCGCATCTGGAGGCATTCTGCAATCTGTGGACTATCAGAATGTTGATGAAACACAGAAAATGCATCGGGATTGAATACAACAGTCACCTTACGCACTTTCCTCCATGGTAGTAATGTCTCAAAGAGTCTACGCTTTGATCGTTCCCTGGAAGACCAGTAGTAGTTTCCGTTGCACATCTGGAGACATTCTGTAATCTGTGGACTATCGGAGTGTTGATGAAACACAGAAATTGCATCGGGATTCAATACAATAGTCACCATTCGAACTTTCCTCCATGGGAGTAGTGTCTCATACAGTCTACGCTTTGATCGTTACCTGGAAGACCAGAAGTAGTTTCCGATGCACATCTGGAGGCACTCTGAATTCTGTGGGCCAACTGAGTGTTGATGAAACACAGAAATTGCATCTTGATTGAATACAACAGTAACAAACCGCACTTTCCTCCAAGGGAGTAATGTCTGAAACAGTCTACGCTTTGATCGTTCCCTGGAAGACCAGTAGTAGTTTCCGATGTACATCCGAAGGCATTCTGTACTCTGTGGACTATCAGAGTGTTGATGAAACACAGAAATTGCATCGGGATTGAATACAACAGTTACCATGCGCACTTTCCTCCATGGGAGTAATGTCTCAAACAGTATACGCTTTGATCGTTCCCTGGAAGACCAGTATTAGTTTCCGATGCACATCTGGACGCATTCTGTAATCTGTTTAATATCAGCATGTTGATGAAACACAGAAAATGCATCGGGATTGAATAAAACCGTCACCATGCGCACTTTCCTCCATGGGGATAATATCTCTAACAGTCTACGCTTTGATCATTCCCTGGAAGACCAGTACTAGTTTCCGCTGCACATCTGGAGGCATTATGTAATCTGTGGACTATCAGAGTGTTGATGAAACACAGAAATTGCATCGGGATTGAATACAACAGTCAACATGCGCACTTTCCTCCAAGGGGGTAATTCTCAAACAGTCTACGCTTTGATCGTTTCCTGGAAGACCAGTAGTAGTTTCCGGTGCACATTTGGAGGCATTCTGTAACCTGTTTACAATCGGAGTGTTGATATAACACAGAAAATGCATCGGGATTGAATACAAGAGCCACCATGCGCACTTTCCTCCATGGGAGTAGTGTCTCATACAGTCTACGCTTTGATCGTTCCCTGGAAGACCAGTAGTAGTTTCCGATGCACATCTGGTGGCATTCTGTAATCTGTGGACTATCAGAGTGTTGATGAATTACAGAAATTACATCGGGATTGAATACAACATTCACCATGCGCACTTTCCTCCACGGGAGTGATGTCTCAAACAGTCTAAGCTTTGACCGTTCCCTGGAAGACCAGTAGTAGTTTCCGATGCACATCTGGAGGCATTCTGTAATCTGTGGACCATCAGAGTGTTGATGAAACACAGAAATTGCATCGGGATTGTATACAACAGTCACGATGCTTACCTTCCTCCATGGGAGTAATGTCTCCAAGAGTTTACGCTTTGATCGTTCCCTGGAAGACAAGTAGTAGTTTCCGATGCACATCTGGAGGCATTCTGTAATCTGTGGACCATCAGAGTGTTGATGAAACACAGAAATTGCATCGGGATTCAATACAACAGTCACCTTGCGAACTTTCCTGCATGGGAGTAATGTCTCAAACAGTCTATGCATTGATCGATCCCTGGAAGACCAGTAGTAGTTTCTGAAGCACATCTGGAGGCATTCTGTAATCAGATGAGCTTCAAAATGTTGATGAAACACAGAAATTGCATCGGGATTGTATACAATAGTCACGATGCTTACCTTCCTCCATGGGACTAATGTCTCTAAGAGTTTACGCTTTGATCGTTACCTGGAAGAGCAGTAGTAGTTTCCGATGCACATCTGGAGGCATTCTGTAATCTGTGGACCATCAGAGTGTTGATGAAACACAGAAATTGCATCGGGATTCAATACAACAGTCACCTTGTGAACTTTCCAGCATGGGAGTAATGTCTCAAACAGTCTATGCATTGATCGATCCCTGGAAGACCAGTAGTAGTTTGTGAAGCACATCTGGAGGCATTCTGTAATCAGTTGAGCTTCAAAATGTTGATGAAACACAGAAATTGCATCGGGATTGTATACAACAGTCACGATGCTTACATTCCTCCATGGGACTAATGTCTCTAAGAGTTTACGCTTTGATCGTTCCCTGGAAGACCAGTAGTAGTTTCCGATGCACATCTGGTAGCATTCTGCAATCTGTGGACTATCAGAGTGTTGATGAAACTCAGAAATTGCATCGGGATTGAATACAACAGTCACCCTCCGCACTTTCCTCCACGGGTGTAATGTCTCAAACAGTATACTCTTTGATCGTTCCCTGGAAGACCAGTAGTAGTTTCCGATGCGCATCTGGAGGCATTCTGTAATCTGTGGTCTAACAGAGTGTTGATGAAACACAGAAATTGCATCGAGATTGAATACAACAGTCACCTTACGCACTTTCCTCCATGGGAGTAATGTCTCAAAGAGTCTACGCTTTGATCGTTCCCTGGAAGACCACTAGTAGTTTCCAATGCACATCTGGAGACATTCTGTAATCTGTGGACTATCAGAGTGTTGATGAAACACAGAAATTGCATCGGGATTCAATACAACAGACACCATGCGAACTTTTCTCCATGGGAGTAGTGTCTCATACAGTCTACGCTTTGATCGTTACCTGGAAGACCAGTAGTAGTTTCCGATGCACATCTGGAGGCATTCTGTAATCTGTGGACTATCAGACTGTCGATGAAACGCAGAAAATGCATCGGGATTGAATACAACAGTCACCATGCGCACTTTCCTCCATAGGAGTAATGTCTCACAGAGTTTACGCTTTGATCGTTCGCTGGAAGACCAATAGTAGGTTCCGATGCACATCTGGAGGCATTCTGTAATTTGTGGACCATCAGAGTGTTGATGAAGCTCAGAAATTGCATCGGGATTGAATACAACAGTCACCATGCGCACTTTCCTAGACGGGAGGTATGTCTCAAACAGTCTACGCTTTGATCGTTCCCTGGAACTAGTAGTAGCTTCCGATGCACATCTGGTGGCATTCTGTAATCTGTGGACTATCAGAGTGTTGATGAAACACAGATATTGCATCGGGATTGAATACTACAGTTACCATGCGCACTTTTCTCCACGGCAGTAATGTCTCAAACGGTCTACGCTTTGATCGTTCCCTGGAAGACCAGTAGTAGTTTCCGATGCACATCTGGTGGCATTCTGTAATCTGTGGACTATCAGAGTGTTGATGAAACACAAAAATAGCATCGGGATTGAATACAACAGTCACCATCTGCACTCTCCTCCATGGGAGTAATGTCTCAAACATTCTACGCTTTGATCGTTCCCTGGAAGACCGGTAGTAGTTCCCGATGCACATCTGGTGGCATTCTGCAATCTGTGGACTATCAGAGTGTTGATGAAACTCAGAAATTGCATCGGGATTGAATACAACAGTCACAATGTGCACTTTCCTCCACAGGAGTAATGTCTCAAACAGTATACTCTTTGATCGTTCCCTCGAAGACCAGTAGTAGTTTCCGATGCGCATCTGGAGGCATTCTGTAATCTGTGGACTATCAGAGTGTTGATGAAACACAGAATTTGCATCGGGATTGAATACAACAGTCACCATGCGAACTTTCCTCCATGGGAGTAGTGTCTCATACAGTCTACGCTTTGATCGTTACCTGGAAGACCAGTAGTAGTTTCCGATGCACATCTGAAGGCATTCTGTAATCTGTGGACTATCAGAGTGTTGATGAAACACAGAAATTGCATCGGGATTGAATACAACAGTCACCATGCGCACTTTCCTCCACGGGAGTATTTCTCAAACAGTCTAAGCTTTAACCGTTCCCTGGAAGACCAGTAGTAGTTTCCGATGCACATCTGGAGGCATTCTGTAATCTGTTTACTATCAGCGTGTTGATAAAACACAGAAAATGCATCGGGATTGAATACAACAGTCACCATGCGCACTTTCCTCCATGGGAGTAATGTCTCAAACAGTCTACGCTTTGATCGTTCCCTGGAAGACCAGTAGTAGTTTCCGATGCACATCTGGAGGCACTCTGTAATGTGTGGACTATCAGACTGTTGATGAAACACAGAAATTGCATCACGATTGAAAAACAACAGTCACCTTCCGCACTCTCCTCCATGGGAGTAAAGTCTGAAACAGTCTACGTTTTCATCGTTCCCAGGAAGACCACTAGCAGTTTCCGATGCACATCTGGAGGCATTCTGTAATCTGTGGACTATCAGACTGTCGATGAAACGCAGAAAATGCATCGGGATTGAATACAACAGTCACCATGCGCACTTTCCTCCATGGGAGTAATGTCTCAAACAGTCTAAGCTTTGATCGTTCCCTGGATGACCAGTAGTAGTTTCCGATGCACATCTGGAGGCACTCTGTAATCTGTGGACTATCAGAGTGTTGATGAAGCACAGAAATTGCATCGGGATTGATTACAACAGTCACCATGCGCACTTTCCTAGACGGGAGGTATGTCTCAAACAGTCTACGCTTTGATCGTTCCCTGGACGACCAGTAGTAGCTTCCGATGCACATCTGGTGGCATTCTGTAATCTGTGGACTATCAGAGTGTTGATGAAACACAGATATTGCATCGGGTTTGAATACTACAGTTACCATGCGCACTTTTCTCCACGGCAGTAATGTCTCAAACGGTCTACTCTTTGATCGTTCCCTGGAAGACCAGTAGTAGTATCCGATGCACATCTGGTGGCATTCTGTAATCTGTGGACTATCAGAGTGTTAATGAAACACAGAAATAGCATCGGGATTGAATACAACAGTCACCATCCGCACTCTCCTCCATGGGAGTAATGTCTCAAACATTCTACGCTTTGATCGTTCCCTGGAAGACCGGTAGTAGTTTACGATGCACATCTGGTGGCATTCTGCAATCTGTGGACTATCAGAGTGTTGATGAAACTCAGAAATTGCATCGGGATTGAATACAACAGTCACCATGTGCACTTTCCTCCACAGGAGTAATGTCTCAAACAGTTTACTCTTTGATCGTTCCCTTGAAGACCAGTAGTAGTTTCCGATGCGCATCTGGAGGCATTCTGTAATCTGTGGACTATCAGAATGTTGATGAAACACAGAAAATGCATCGGGATTGAATACAACAGTCACCTTACGCACTTTCCTCCATGGTAGTAATGTCTCAAAGAGTCTACGCTTTGATCGTTCCCTGGAAGACCAGTAGTAGTTTCCGATGCACATCTGGAGACATTCTGTAATCTGTGGACTATCAGAGTGTTGATGAAACACAGAAATTGCATCGGGATTCAATACAATAGTCACCATTCGAACTTTCCTCCATGGGAGTAATGTCTCATACAGTCTACGCTTTGATCGTTATCTGGAAGACCAGAAGTAGTTTCCAATGCACATCTGGAGGCACTCTGAATTCTGTGGGCCAACTGAGTGTTGATGAAACACAGAAATTGCATCTTGATTGAATACAACAGTAACAAAGCGCACTTTCCTCCAAGGGAGTAATGTCTGAAACAGTCTACGCTTTGATCGTTCCCTGGAAGACCAGTAGTAGTTTCCGATGCACATCCGAAGGCATTCTGTACTCTGTGGACTATCAGAGTGTTGATGAAACACAGAAATTGCATCGGGATTGAATACAACAGTTACCATGCGCACTTTCCTCCATGGGAATAATGTCTCAAACAGTATACGCTTTTATCGTTCCCTGGAAGACCAGTATTATTTTCCGATGCACATCTGGACGCATTCTGTAATCTGTTTAATATCAGCATGTTGATGAAACACAGAAAATGCATCGGGATTGAATACAACCGTCACCATGCGCACTTTCCTCCATGGGAGTAATGTCTCAAACAGTCTACGCTTTGATCGTTCCCTGGAAGACCAGTAGTAGTTTCCGATGCACATCTGGAGGCACTCTGTAATCTGTGGACCATCAGACTGTTGATGAAACACAGAAATTGCATCGGGATTGTAAAACAACAGTCACCATCCGCACTCTCCTCCATGGGAGTAATGTCTGCAACAGTCTACGCTTTGATCGTTCCCAGGAAGACCACTAGTAGTTTCCGATGCACATCTGGAGGCATTCTGTAATCTGTGGACTATCAGACTGTCGATGAGACGCAGAAAATGCATCGGGATTGAATACAACAGTCACCACGCGCACTTTCCTCCATGGGAGTAATGTCTCAAACAGTCTACGCTTTCATCGTTCCCTGGAAGACCAGTAGTAGTTTCCGATCCACATCTGGTGGTGTTCTGTAATCAGTGGACTATCAGAGTGTTGATGAAACACAGATATTGCATCGGGAATGAATACAACAGTCACCATCCGCACTCTCCTCCATGGGAGTAATGTCTCAAACAGTCTACGCTTTGATCGTTCCCTGGAAGACCGGTAGTAGTTTCTGATGCACATCTGGTGGCATTCTGCAATCTGTGGACTATCAGAGTGTTGATGAAACTCAGAAATTGCATCGGGATTGAATACTACAGTCACCATGCGCACTTTCCTCCACGGGAGTAATGTCTCAAACGGTCTACGCTTTGATCGTTCCCTGGAAGAACAGTAGTAGTTTCCGATGCACATCTGGTGGCATTCTGTAATCTGTGGACTATCAGAGTGTTGATAAAACACTGAAATTGCATCGGGATTGAATACAACAATCGCCCTCCGCACTTTCCACCACGGGTGTAATGTCTCAAACAGTATACTCTTTGATCGTTCTCTGGAAGACCAGTAGTAGTTTCCGATGCGCATCTGGAGGCATTCTGTAATCTGTGGTCTAACAGAGTGTTGATGAAACACAGAAATTGCATCGGGATTGAATACAACAGTCACCTTACGCACTTTCCTCCATGGGAGTAATGTCTCAAAGAGTCTACGCATTGATCGTTCCCTGGAAGACCAGTAGTAGTTTCCGATGCACATCTGAAGGCATTCTGTAATATGTGGACTATCAGAGTGTTGATGAAACACAGAAATTGCATCGGGATTCAATACAACAGACACCATGCGAACTTTTCTCCATGGGAGTATTGTCTCATTCAGTCTACGCTTTGATCGTTACCTGGAAGACCAGTAGTAGTTTCCGATGCACATCTGGAGGCATTCTGTAATCTGTGGACTATCAGACTGTCGATGAAACGCAGAAAATGCATCGGGATTGAATACAACAGTCACCATGCGCACTTTCCTAGACGGGAGGTATGTCTCAAACAGTCTACGCTTTGATCGTTCCCTGGAACCAGTAGTAGCTTCCGATGCACATGTGGTGGCATTCTGTAATCTGTGGACTATCAGAGTGTTGATGAAACACAGATATTGCATCGGGATTGAATACTACAGTTACCATGCGCACTTTTCTCCACGGCAGTAATGTCTCAAACGGTCTACGCTTTGATCGTTCCCTGGAAGACCAGTAGTAGTTTCCGATGCACATCTGGTGGCATTCTGTAATCTGTGGACTATCAGAGTGTTGATGAAACACAAAAATAGCATCGGGATTGAATACAACAGTCACCATCCGCACTCTCCTCCATGGGAGTAATGTCTCAAACATTCTACGCTTTGATCGTTCCCTGGAAGACCGGTAGTAGTTCCCGATGCACATCTGGTGGCATTCTGAAATCTGTGGACTATCAGAGTGTTGATGAAACTCAGAAATTGCATCGGGATTGAATACAACAGTCACCATGCGCACTTTCCTCCACGGGAGTATTTCTCAAACATTCTAAGCTTTAACCGTTCCCTGGAAGACCAGTAGTAGTTTCCGATGCACATCTGGAGGCATTCTGTAATCTGTTTACTGTCAGCGTGTTGATAAAACACAGAAAATGCATCAGGATTGAATACAACAGTCACCATGCGCACTTTCCTCCATGGGAGTAATGTCTCAAAGATTCTACGCTTTGATCGTTCACTGAAAGACCAGTAGTAGTTTCCGATGCACATCTGGAGACATTCTGTAATCTGTGGACTATCAGAGTGCTGATGAAACACAGAAATTGCATCGGGATTCAATACAACAGTCACCATGCGAACTTTCCTCCATGGGAGTAGTGTCTCATACAGTCTACGCTTTGATCGTTACCTGGAAGACCAGAAGTAGTTTCCGATGCACATCTGGAGACATTCTGAAATCTGTGGGCTAACTGAGTGTTGATGAAACACAGAAATTGCATCTTGTTTGAATACAACAGTCACCTTACGCACTTTCCTCCATGGGAGTAATGTCTGAAACACTATACGCTTTGATCGTTCCCTGGAAGTCCAGTAGTAGTTTCCGATGCACATCTGAAGGCATTCTGTAATCTGTGTTCTATCAGAGTATTGATGAAACACAGAAATTGCATCGGGATTCAATACAACAGTCACCATGCGAACTTTCCTCCATGGGAGTATTTCTCAAACAGTCTAAGCTTTAACCGTTCCCTGGAAGACCAGTAGTAGTTCCCGATGCACATCTGGTGGCATTCTGCAATCTGTGGACTATCTGAATGTTGATGAAACTCAGAAATTGCATCGGGATTGAATACAACAGTCGCCATGCGCACTTTCCTCCATGGGAGTAATGTCTCAAAGAGTCTACGCTTTGATCGTTCCCTGGAAGACCAGTAGTAGTTTCCGATGCGCATCTGGAGGCATTCTGTAATCTGTGGACTATCAGAGTGCTGATGAAACACAGAAATTGCATCGGGATTCAATACAACAGTCACCATGCGAACTTTCCTCCATGGGAGTAGTGTCTCATACAGTCTACGCTTTGATCGTTACCTGGAAGACCAGTAGTAGTTTCCAATGCACATCTGGTGGCATTCTGCAATCTGTGGACTATCTGAATGTTGATGAAACTCAGAAATTGCATCGGGATTGAATACAACTGTCACCATGCGCACTTTCCTCCACGGGTATATTTCTCAAACAGTCTAAGCTTTGATCGTTCCCTGGAAGACCAGTAGTAGTTTCCGATGCACATCTGGAGACATTCTGAAATCTGTGGGCAAACTGAGTGTTGATGAAACACAGAAATTGCATATTGTTTGAATACAACAGTCACCAAGCGCACTTTCCTCCATGGGAGTAATGTCTGAAACAGTATACGCTTTGATCGTTCCCTGGTAGATCAGTAGTAGTTTCCGATGCACATCTGAAGGCATTCTGTAATCTGTGGACTATCAGAGTGTTGTTGAAACACAGAAAATGCATCGGGATTGAATACAACAGTCAACTTACGCAATTTCCTCCAAGGGATTAATGTCTCAAAGAGTCTACGCTTTGATCGTTCCCTGGAAGACCAGTAGTAGTTTCCGATGCACATCTGGAGACATTCTGCAATCTGTGGACTATCAGAGTGTTGATGAAACACAGAAAATGCATCGGGATTCAATACAACAGTCACCATGCGAACTTTCCTCCATGGGAGTAGTGTCTCATACAGTCTACGCTTTGATCGTCACCTGGAAGACCAGAAGTAGTTTCCGATGCACATCTGGAAGCATTCTGAAATCTGTGGGCTAACTGAGTGTTGATGAAACACAGAAATTGCATCTTGTTTGAATACAACAGTCACCAAGCGCACTTTCCTCCATGGGAGTAATGTCTGAAACAGTATACGCTTTGATCGTTCCCTGGAAGACCAGTAGTAGTTTCCGATGCACATCTGAAGGCATTCTGTAATCTGTGGACTATCAGAGTGTTGATGAAACACCGAAATTGCATCTGGATTGAATACAACAGTCACCATGCCCACTTTCCTCCATGGGAGTAATGTCTCAAACAGTCTACGCTTTGATCGTTCCCTGGAAGACCAGTAGTAGTTTCCGATGCACATCTGGACACATTCTGTAATCTGTGGACTATCAGAGTGTTGATGAAACACAGAAATTGCATCGGGATTCAATACAACAGTCACCATGCGAACTTTCCTCCATGGGAGTAGTGTCGCATACAGTCTACGCTTTGATCGTTACCTGGAAGACCAGAAGTAGTTTCCGATGCACATCTGGAGACATTCTGAAATCTGTGGGCTAACTGAGTGTTGATGAAACACAGAAATTGCATCTTGTTTGAATACAACAGTCACCAAGCGCACTTTCCTCCATGGGAGTAATGTCTGAAACAGTATACGCTTTGATCGTTCCCTGGAAGTCCAGTAGTAGTTTCCGATGCACATCTGAAGGCATTCTGTAATCTGTGTTCTATCAGAGTGTTGATGAAACACAGAAATTGCATCGGGATTCAATACAACAGTCACCATGCGAACTTTCCTCCATGGGAGTAGTGTCTCATACAGTCTACGCTTTGATCGTTCCCTGGAAGACCAGTAGTAGTTTCCAATGCACATCTGAAGGCATTCTGTAATCTGTGGACTATCAGAGTGTTGATGAAACACAGAAATTTCATCGGGATTGAATACAACAGTCACCATGCGCACTTTCCTCCACGGGTATATTTCTCAAACAGCCTAAGCTTTGATCGTTCCCTGGAAGACCAGTAGTAGTTTCCGATGCACATCTGGATGCACTCTGTAATCTGTGGACTATCAGACTGTTGATGAAACACAGAAATTGCCTCGGGATTGAAAAACAACAGTCACCATCCGCACTCTCCTCCATGGGAGTAATGTCTGAAAAAGTCTACGCTTTGATCGTTCCCAGGAAGACAACTAGTAGTTTCCGATACACATCTGGAGGCATTCTGTAATCTGTGGACTATCAGACTGTCGATGAAACGCAGAAAATGCATCGGGATTGAATACAACAGTCACCATGCGCACTTTCCTCCATGGGAGTAATGTCTCACAGAGTTTACGCTTTGATCGTTCCCTGGAAGACCACTAGTAGTTTCCGATGCACATCTGGAGGCATTCTGTAATCTGTGGACTATCAGAGTGTTGATGAAACACAGAAATTGCATCGGGATTGAATACAACAGTCACCATGAGCACTTACCTAGACGGGAGGTATGTCTCAAACAGTCTACGCTTTGATCGTTCCGTGGAAGACCAGTAGTAGCTTCCGATGCACATCTGGTGGCATTCTGTAATCTGTATACTATCAGAGTGTTGATGAAACACAGAAATTGCATCGGGATTGAATACAACAGTCACCATGCGCACTTTCCTCCACGGGAGTAATGTCTCAAACAGTATACTCTTTGATCGTTCCCTCGAAGAACAGTAGTAGTTTCCGATGCGCATCTGGAGGCATTCTGTAATCTGTGGACTATCAGAATGTTGATGAAACACAGAAATTGCATCGGGATTGAGTACAACTGTCACCTTACGCACTATCCTCCATGGGAGTAATGTCTCAAAGAGTCTACGCTTTGATCGTTCCCTGGAAGACCAGTAGTAGTTTCCGATGCACATCTGGAGAAATTCTGCAATCTGTGGACTATCAGAGTGTTGATGAAACACAGAAATTGCATCGGGATTCAATACAACAGTCACCATGCGAACTTTCCTCCATGGGAGTAGTGTCTCATACAGTCTACGCTTTGATCGTCACCTGGAAGACCAGAAGTAGTTTCCGATGCACATCTGGAAGCATTCTGAAAGCTGTGGGCTAACTGAGTGTTGATGAAACACAGAAATTGCATCTTGTTTGAATACAACAGTCACCAAGCGCACTTTCCTCCATGGGAGTAATGTCTGAAACAGTATACGCTTTGATCGTTCCCTGGAAGACCAGTAGTAGTTTCCGATGCACATCTGAAGGCATTCTGTAATCTGTGGACTATCAGAGTGTTGATGAAACACAGAAATTGCATCGGGATTCAATACAACAGTCACCATGCGAACTTTCCTCCATGGGAGTAGTGTCTCATACAGTCTACGCTTTGATCGTTACCTGGAAGACCAGAAGTAGTTTCCGATGCAAATCTGGAGACATTCTGAAATCTGTGGGCTAACTGAGTGTTGATGAAACACAGAAATTGCATCTTGTTTGAAAACAACAGTCACCAAGCGCACTTTCCTCCATGGGAGTAATGTCTGAAACAGTCTACGCTTTGATCGTTCCCAGGAAGACAACTAGTAGTTTCCGATACACATCTGGAGGCATTCTGTAATCTGTGGACTATCAGACTGTCGATGTAACGCAGAAAATGCATCGGGATTGAATACAACAGTCACCATGCGCACTTTCCTCCATGGGAGTAATGTCTCACAGAGTTTACGCTTTGATCGTTCCCTGGAAGACCACTAGTAGTTTCCGATGCACATCTGGATGCATTCTGTAATCTGTGGACCATCAGAGTGTTGATGAAACACAGAAATAGCATCGGGATTGAATACAACAGTCACCATCCGCACTCTCCTCCATGGGAGTAATGTCTCAAACATTCTACGCTTTGATCGTTCTCTGGAAGACCGGTAGTAGTTTCCGATGCACATCTGGTGGCATTCTGCAATCTGTGGACTATGAGAGTGTTGATGAAACTCCGAAATTGCATCGGGATTGAATACAACAGTCACCTTACGCACTTTCCACCATGGGAGTAAAGTCTCAAAGAGTCTACGCTTTGATCGTTCCCTGGAAGACCAGTAGTAGTTTCCGATGCACATCTGGAGGCATTCTGTAATCTGTGGACTATCAGAGTGTTGATGAAACACAGAAATTGCATCGGGATTGAATACTACAGTCACCATGCGCACTTTTCTCCACGGCAGTAATGTCTCAAACGGTCTACGATTTGCTCGTTCCCTGGAAGACCAGTAGTAGTTTCCGATGCACATCTGGAGGCATTCTGTAATCTGTTTACTATCAGAGTGTTGATGAAACACAGAAATTGCATCCGGATTGAATACAACAGTCACCATGCGCACTTTCCTCCATGGGAGTAATGTCTCACAGAGTTTACGCTTTGATCGTTCCCTGGAAGACTACTAGTAGCTTCCGATGCACATCTGGAGGCATTCTGTAATCTGTGTTCTATCAGAGTGTTGATGAAACACAGAAATTGCATCGGGATTGAATACTACAGTCACCATGCGCACTTTTCTCCACGGCAGTAATGTCTCAAACGGTCTACGATTTGATCGTTCCCTGGAAGACCAGTAGTAGTTTCCGATGCACATCTGGAGGCATTCTGTAATCTGTTTACTATCAGAGTGTTGATGAAACACAGAAATTGCATCCGGATTGAATACAACAGTCACCATGCGCACTTTCCTCCATGGGAGTAATGTCTCACAGAGTTTACGCTTTGATAGTTCCCTGGAAGACCACTAGTAGTGTCCGATGCACATCTGGAGGCATTCTGTAATCTGTGGACTATCAGACTGTCGATGAAACGCAGAAAATGCATCGGGATTGAATACAACAGTCACCATGCGCACTTTCCTCCATGGTAGTAATGTCTCACAGAGTTTACGCTTTGATCGTTCCCTGGAAGACCACTAGTAGTTTCCGATGCACATCTGGAGACATTCTGAAATCTGTGGGCAAACTGAGTGTTGATGAAACACAGAAATTGCATATTGTTTGAATACAACAGTCACCAAGCGCACTTTCCTCCATGGGAGTAATGTCTGAAACAGTATACGCTTTGATCGTTCCCTGGTAGATCAGTAGTAGTTTCCGATGCACATCTGAAGGCATTCTGTAATCTGTGGACTATCAGAGTGTTGTTGAAACACAGAAAATGCATCGGGATTGAATACAACAGTCAACTTACGCACTTTCCTCCAAGGGATTAATGTCTCAAAGAGTCTACGCTTTGATCGTTCCCTGGAAGACCAGTAGTAGTTTCCGATGCACATCTGGAGACATTCTGCAATCTGTGGACTATCAGAGTGTTGATGAAACACAGAAAATGCATCGGGATTCAATACAACAGTCACCATGCGAACTTTCCTCCATTGGAGTAGTGTCTCATACAGTCTACGCTTTGATCGTCACCTGGAAGACCAGAAGTAGTTTCCGATGCACATCTGGAAGCATTCTGAAATCTGTGGGCTAACTGAGTGTTGATGAAACACAGAAATTGCATCTTGTTTGAATACAACAGTCACCAAGCGCACTTTCCTCCATGGGAGTAATGTCTGAAACAGTATACGCTTTGATCGTTCCCTGGAAGACCAGTAGTAGTTTCCGATGCACATCTGAAGGCATTCTGTAATCTGTGGACTATCAGAGTGTTGATGAAACACCGAAATTGCATCTGGATTGAATACAACAGTCACCATGCCCACTTTTCTCCATGGGAGTAATGTCTCAAACAGTCTACGCTTTGATCGTTCCCTGGAAGACCAGTAGTAGTTTCCGATGCACATCTGGACACATTCTGTAATCTGTGGACTATCAGAGTGTTGATGAAACACAGAAATTGCATCGGGATTCAATACAACAGTCACCATGCGAACTTTCCTCCATGGGAGTAGTGTCGCATACAGTCTACGCTTTGATCGTTACCTGGAAGACGAGAAGTAGTTTCCGATGCACATCTGGAGACATTCTGAAATCTGTGGGATAACTGAGTGTTGATGAAACACAGAAATTGCATCTTGTTTGAATACAACAGTCACCAAGCGCACTTTCCTCCATGGGAGTAATGTCTGAAACAGTATACGCTTTGATCGTTCCCTGGAAGTCCAGTAGTAGTTTCCGATGCACATCTGAAGGCATTCTGTAATCTGTGTTCTATCAGAGTGTTGATGAAACACATAAATTGCATCGGGATTCAATACAACAGTCACCATGCGAACTTTCCTCCATGGGAGTAGTGTCTCATAAAGTCTACGCTTTGATCGTTCCCTGGAAGACCAGTAGTAGTTTCCAATGCACATCTGAAGGCATTCTGTAATCTGTGGACTATCAGAGTGTTGATGAAACACAGAAATTTCATCGGGATTGAATAGAACAGTCACCATGCGCACTTTCCTCCACGGGTATATTTCTCAAACAGCCTAAGCATTGATCGTTCCCTGGAAGACCAGTAGTAGTTTCCGATGCTCATCTGGATGCACTCTGTAATCTGTGGACTATCAGGCTGTTGATGAAACACAGAAATTGCCTCGGGATTGAAAAACAACAGTCACCATCCGCACTCTCCTCCATGGGAGTAATGTCTGAAAAAGTCTACGCTTTGATCGTTCCCAGGAAGACAACTAGTAGTTTCCGATACACATCTGGAGGCATTCTGTAATCTGTGGACTATCAGACTGTCGATGAAACGCAGAAAATGCATCGGGATTGAATACAAGAGTCACCATGCGCACTTTCCTCCATGGGAGTAATGTCTCACAGAGTTTACGCTTTGATAGTTCCCTGGAAGACCACTAGTAGTTTCCGATGCACATCTGGAGGCATTCTGTAATCTGTGGACTATCAGAGTGTTGATGAAACACAGAAATTGCATCCGGATTGAATACAACAGTCACCATGAGCACTTACCTAGACGGGAGGTATGTCTCAAACAGTCTACGCGTTGATCGTTCCGTGGAAGACCAGTAGTAGCTTCCGATGCACATCTGGTGGCATTCTGTAATCTGTATACTATCAGAGTGTTGATGAAACACAGAAATTGCATCGGGATTGAATACAACAGTCACCATGCGCACTTTCCTCCACGGGAGTAATGTCTCAAACAGTATACTCCTTGATCGTTCCATCGAAGAACAGTAGTAGTTTCCGATGCGCATCTGGAGGCATTCTGTAATCTGTGGACTATCAGAATGTTGATGAAACACAGAAATTGCATCGGGATTGAATACAACAGTCACCTTACGCACTATCCTCCATGGGAGTAATGTCTCAAAGAGTCTACGCTTTGATCGTTCCCTGGAAGACCAGTAGTAGTTTCCGATGCACATCTGGAGAAATTCTGCAATCTGTGGACTATCAGAGTGTTGATGAAACACAGAAATTGCATCGGGATTCAATACAACAATCACCATGCGAACTTTCCTCCATGGGAGTAGTGTCTCATACAGTCTACGCTTTGATCGTCACCTGGAAGACCAGAAGTAGTTTCCGATGCACATCTGGAAGCATTCTGAAAGCTGTGGTCTAACTGAGTGTTGATGAAACACAGAAATTGCATCTTGTTTGAATACAACAGTCACCAAGCGCACTTTCCTCCATGGGAGTAATGTCTGAAACAGTATACGCTTTGATCGTTCCCTGGAAGACCAGTAGTAGTTTCCGATGCACATCTGAAGGCATTCTGTAATCTGTGGACTATCAGAGTGTTGATGAAACACAGAAATTGCATCGGGATTCAATACAACAGTCACCATGCGAACTTTCCTCCATGGGAGTAGTGTCTCATACAGTCTACGCTTTGATCGTTACCTGGAAGACCAGAAGTAGTTTCCGATGCACATCTGGAGACATTCTGAAATCTGTGGGCTAACTGAGTGTTGATGAAACACAGAAATTGCATCTTGTTTGAAAACAACAGTCACCAAGCGCACTTTCCTCCATGGGAGTAATGTCTGAAACAGTCTACGCTTTGATCGTTCCCAGGAAGACAACTAGTAGTTTCCGATACACATCTGGAGGCATTCTGTAATCTGTGGACTATCAGACTGTCGATGTAACGCAGAAAATGCATCGGGATTGAATACAACAGTCACCATGCGCACTTTCCTCCATGGGAGTAATGTCTCACAGAGTTTACGCTTTGATCGTTCCCTGGAAGACCACTAGTAGTTTCCGATGCACATCTGGATGCATTCTGTAATCTGTGGACCATCAGAGTGTTGATGAAACACAGAAATAGCATCGGGATTGAATACAACAGTCACCATCCGCACTCTCCTCCATGGGAGTAATGTCTCAAACATTCTACGCTTTGATCGTTCTCTGGAAGACCGGTAGTAGTTTCCGATGCACATCTGGTGGCATTCTGCAATCTGTGGACTATGAGAGTGTTGATGAAACTCCGAAATTGCATCGGGATTGAATACAACAGTCACCTTACGCACTTTCCACCATGGGAGTAAAGTCTCAAAGAGTCTACGCTTTGATCGTTCCCTGGAAGACCAGTAGTAGTTTCCGATGCACATCTGGAGGCATTCTGTAATCTGTGGACTATCAGAGTGTTGATGAAACACAGAAATTGCATCGGGATTGAATACTACAGTCACCATGCGCACTTTTCTCCACGGCAGTAATGTCTCAAACGGTCTACGATTTGCTCGTTCCCTGGAAGACCAGTAGTAGTTTCCGATGCACATCTGGAGGCATTCTGTAATCTGTTTACTATCAGAGTGTTGATGAAACACAGAAATTGCATCCGGATTGAATACAACAGTCACCATGCGCACTTTCCTCCATGGGAGTAATGTCTCACAGAGTTTACGCTTTGATCGTTCCCTGGAAGACTACTAGTAGCTTCCGATGCACATCTGGAGGCATTCTGTAATCTGTGTTCTATCAGAGTGTTGATGAAACACAGAAATTGCATCGGGATTGAATACTACAGTCACCATGCGCACTTTTCTCCACGGCAGTAATGTCTCAAACGGTCTACGATTTGATCGTTCCCTGGAAGACCAGTAGTAGTTTCCGATGCACATCTGGAGGCATTCTGTAATCTGTTTACTATCAGAGTGTTGATGAAACACAGAAATTGCATCCGGATTGAATACAACAGTCACCATGCGCACTTTCCTCCATGGGAGTAATGTCTCACAGAGTTTACGCTTTGATAGTTCCCTGGAAGACCACTAGTAGTGTCCGATGCACATCTGGAGGCATTCTGTAATCTGTGGACTATCAGACTGTCGATGAAACGCAGAAAATGCATCGGGATTGAATACAACAGTCACCATGCGCACTTTCCTCCATGGTAGTAATGTCTCACAGAGTTTACGCTTTGATCGTTCCCTGGAAGACCACTAGTAGTTTCCGATGCACATCTGGAGACATTCTGAAATCTGTGGGCAAACTGAGTGTTGATGAAACACAGAAATTGCATATTGTTTGAATACAACAGTCACCAAGCGCACTTTCCTCCATGGGAGTAATGTCTGAAACAGTATACGCTTTGATCGTTCCCTGGTAGATCAGTAGTAGTTTCCGATGCACATCTGAAGGCATTCTGTAATCTGTGGACTATCAGAGTGTTGTTGAAACACAGAAAATGCATCGGGATTGAATACAACAGTCAACTTACGCACTTTCCTCCAAGGGATTAATGTCTCAAAGAGTCTACGCTTTGATCGTTCCCTGGAAGACCAGTAGTAGTTTCCGATGCACATCTGGAGACATTCTGCAATCTGTGGACTATCAGAGTGTTGATGAAACACAGAAAATGCATCGGGATTCAATACAACAGTCACCATGCGAACTTTCCTCCATTGGAGTAGTGTCTCATACAGTCTACGCTTTGATCGTCACCTGGAAGACCAGAAGTAGTTTCCGATGCACATCTGGAAGCATTCTGAAATCTGTGGGCTAACTGAGTGTTGATGAAACACAGAAATTGCATCTTGTTTGAATACAACAGTCACCAAGCGCACTTTCCTCCATGGGAGTAATGTCTGAAACAGTATACGCTTTGATCGTTCCCTGGAAGACCAGTAGTAGTTTCCGATGCACATCTGAAGGCATTCTGTAATCTGTGGACTATCAGAGTGTTGATGAAACACCGAAATTGCATCTGGATTGAATACAACAGTCACCATGCCCACTTTTCTCCATGGGAGTAATGTCTCAAACAGTCTACGCTTTGATCGTTCCCTGGAAGACCAGTAGTAGTTTCCGATGCACATCTGGACACATTCTGTAATCTGTGGACTATCAGAGTGTTGATGAAACACAGAAATTACATCGGGATTCAATACAACAGTCACCATGCGAACTTTCCTCCATGGGAGTAGTGTCGCATACAGTCTACGCTTTGATCGTTACCTGGAAGACGAGAAGTAGTTTCCGATGCACATCTGGAGACATTCTGAAATCTGTGGGATAACTGAGTGTTGATGAAACACAGAAATTGCATCTTGTTTCAATACAACAGTCACCAAGCGCACTTTCCTCCATGGGAGTAATGTCTGAAACAGTATACGCTTTGATCGTTCCCTGGAAGTCCAGTGGTAGTTTCCGATGCACATCTGAAGGCATTCTGTAATCTGTGTTCTATCAGAGTGTTGATGAAACACATAAATTGCATCGGGATTCAATACAACAGTCACCATGCGAACTTTCCTCCATGGGAGTAGTGTCTCATAAAGTCTACGCTTTGATCGTTCCCTGGAAGACCAGTAGTAGTTTCCAATGCACATCTGAAGGCATTCTGTAATCTGTGGACTATCAGAGTGTTGATGAAACACAGAAATTTCATCGGGATTGAATACAACAGTCACCATGCGCACTTTCCTCCACGGGTATATTTCTCAAACAGCCTAAGCATTGATCGTTCCCTGGAAGACCAGTAGTAGTTTCCGATGCACATCTGGATGCACTCTGTAATCTGTGGACTATCAGACTGTTGATGAAACACAGAAATTGCCTCGGGATTGAAAAACAACAGTCACCATCCGCACTCTCCTCCATGGGAGTAATGTCTGAAAAAGTCTACGCTTTGATCGTTCCCAGGAAGACAACTAGTAGTTTCCGATACACATCTGGAGGCATTCTGTAATCTGTGGACTATCAGACTGTCGATGAAACGCAGAAAATGCATCGGGATTGAATACAAGAGTCACCATGCGCACTTTCCTCCATGGGAGTAATGTCTCACAGAGTTTACGCTTTGATAGTTCCCTGGAAGACCACTAGTAGTTTCCGATGCACATCTGGAGGCATTCTGTAATCTGTGGACTATCAGAGTGTTGATGAAACACAGAAATTGCATCCGGATTGAATACAACAGTCACCATGAGCACTTACCTAGACGGGAGGTATGTCTCAAACAGTCTACGCTTTGATCGTTCCGTGGAAGACCAGTAGTAGCTTCCGATGCACATCTGGTGGCATTCTGTAATCTGTATACTATCAGAGTGTTGATGAAACACAGAAATTGCATCGGGATTGAATACAACAGTCACCATGCGCACTTTCCTCCACGGGAGTAATGTCTCAAACAGTATACTCCTTGATCGTTCCCTCGAAGAACAGTAGTAGTTTCCGATGCGCATCTGGAGGCATTCTGTAATCTGTGGACTATCAGAATGTTGATGAAACACAGAAATTGCATCGGGATTGAATACAACAGTCACCTTACGCACTATCCTCCATGGGAGTAATGTCTCAAAGAGTCTACGCTTTGATCGTTCCCTGGAAGACCAGTAGTAGTTTCCGATGCACATCTGGAGAAATTCTGCAATCTGTGGACTATCAGAGTGTTGATGAAACACAGAAATTGCATCGGGATTCAATACAACAGTCACCATGCGAACTTTCCTCCATGGGAGTAGTGTCTCATACAGTCTACGCTTTGATCGTCACCTGGAAGACCAGAAGTAGTTTCCGATGCACATCTGGAAGCATTCTGAAATCTGTGGGCTAACTGAGTGTTGATGAAACACAGAAATTGCATCTTGTTTGAATACAACAGTCACCAAGCGCACTTTCCTCCATGGGAGTAATGTCTGAAACAGTATACGCTTTGATCGTTCCCTGGAAGACCAGTAGTAGTTTCCGATGCACATCTGAAGGCATTCTGTAATCTGTGGACTATCAGAGTGTTGATGAAACACAGAAATTGCATCGGGATTCAACACAACAGTCACCATGCGAACTTTCCTCCATGGGAGTAGTGTCTCATACAGTCTACGCTTTGATCGTTACCTGGAAGACCAGAAGTAGTTTCCGATGCACATCTGGAGACATTCTGAAATCTGTGGGCTAACTGAGTGTTGATGAAACACAGAAATTGCATCTTGTTTGAAAACAACAGTCACCAAGCGCACTTTCCTCCATGGGAGTAATGTCTGAAACAGTCTACGCTTTGATCGTTCCCAGGAAGACAACTAGTAGTTTCCGATACACATCTGGAGGCATTCTGTAATCTGTGGACTATCAGACTGTCGATGTAACGCAGAAAATGCATCGGGATTGAATACAACAGTCACCATGCGCACTTTCCTCCATGGGAGTAATGTCTCACAGAGTTTACGCTTTGATCGTTCCCTGGAAGACCACTAGTAGTTTCCGATGCACATCTGGATGCATTCTGTAATCTGTGGACCATCAGAGTGTTGATGAAACACAGAAATAGCATCGGGATTGAATACAACGGTCACCATCCGCACTCTCCTCCATGGGAGTAATGTCTCAAACATTCTACGCTTTGATCGTTCTCTGGAAGACCGGTAGTAGTTTCCGATGCACATCTGGTGGCATTCTGCAATCTGTGGACTATGAGAGTGGTGATGAAACTCCGAAATTGCATCGGGATTGAATACAACAGTCACCTTACGCACTTTCCACCATGGGAGTAAAGTCTCAAAGAGTCTACGCTTTGATCGTTCCCTGGAAGACCAGTAGTAGTTTCCGATGCACATCTGGAGGCATTCTGTAATCTGTGGACTATCAGACTGTCGATGAAACGCAGAAAATGCATCGGGATTCAATACAACAGTCACCATGCGCACTTTCCTCCATGGGAGTAATGTCTCACAGAGTTTACGCTTTGATCGTTCCCTGGAAGACCAGTAGTAGTTTCCGATGCACATCTGGAGGCATTCTGTAATCTGTGTTCTATCAGAGTGTTGATGAAACACAGAAATTGCATCGGGATTGAATACTACAGTCACCATGCGCACTTTTCTCCACGGCAGTAATGTCTCAAACGGTCTACGATTTGATCGTTCCCTGGAAGACCAGTAGTAGTTTCCGATGCACATCTGGAGGCATTCTGTAATCTGTTTACTATCAGAGTGTTGATGAAACACAGAAATTGCATCCGGATTGAATACAACAGTCACCATGAGCACTTACCTAGACGGGAGGTATTTCTCAAACTGTCTACGCTTTGATCGTTCCGTGGAAGACCAGTAGTAGTATCCGATGCACATCTGGAGGCATTCTGTAATCTGTGGACTATCAGAGTGTTGATGAAACACAGAAATTTCATCGGGATTGAATACAACAGTCACCATGCGCACTCTCCTCCATGGGAGTAATGTCTCAAACAGTCTACGCTTTGATCGTTACCTGGAAGACCAGAAGTAGTTTCCGATGCACATCTGGAGGCATTCTGTAATCTGTGGACTATCAGAATGTTGATGAAACACAGAAATTGCATCGGGATTGAATACAACAGTCACCTTACGCACTTTCCTCCATGGGAGTAATGTCTCAAAGAGTCTACGCTTTGATCGTTCCCTGGAAGTCCAGTAGTATTTTCCGATGCACATCTGAAGGCATTCTGTAATCTGTGTTCTATCAGAGTGTTGATGAAACACAGAAATTGCATCGGGATTCAATACAACAGTCACCATGCGAACTTTCCTCCATGGGAGTAGTGTCTCATACAGTCTACGCTTTGATCGTTACCTGGAAGACCAGTAGTAGTTTAAAATGCACATCTGAAGTCATTCTGTAATCTGTGGACTATCAGAGTGTTGATATAAAATAGAAATTGCATCGGGATTGAATACAACAGTCACCATGCGCACTTTCCTCCACGGGTATATTTCTCAAACAGTCTAAGCTTTGATCGTTCCCTGGAAGACCAGTAGTAGTTTCCGATGCACATCTGGAGGCATTCTGTAATCTGTTTACTATCAGAGTGTTGATAAAACACCGAAAATGCATCGGGATTGATTACAACAGTCACCATGCGCACTTTCCTCCACGGCAGTAATGTCTCAAACAGTCTCAGCTTTGATCGTTCCCTGGAAGACCAGTAGTAGTTTCCGATGCACATCTGGAGGCACTCTGTAATCTGTGGACTATCAGACTGTTGATGAAACACAGAAATTGCATCGGGATTGAAAAACAACAGTCACCATCCGCACTCTCCTCCATGGGAGTAATGTCTGAAAAAGTCTACGCTTTGATCGTTCCCAGGAAGACAACTAGTAGTTTCCGATACACATCTGGAGGCATTCTGTAATCTGTGGACTATCAGAGTGTTGATGAAACACAGAAATTGCATCCGGATTGAATACAACAGTCACCATGAGCACTTACCTAGACGGGAGGTATGTCTCAAACTGTCTACGCTTTGATCGTTCCGTGGAAGACCAGTAGTAGCTTCCGATGCACATCTGGTGGCATTCTGTAATCTGTGGACTATCAGAGTGTTGATGAAACACAGAAATTGCATCGGGATTGAATACAACAGTCACCATGCGCACTTTCCTCCACGGAAGTAATGTCTCAAACAGTATACTCTTTGATCGTTCCCTCGAAGAACTGTAGTAGTTTCCGATGCGCATCTGGAGGCATTCTGTAATCTGTGGACTGTCAGAATGTTGATGAAACACAGAAATTGCATCGGGACTGAATACAACAGTCACCTTACGCACTTTCCTCCATGGGAGTAATGTCTCAAAGAGTCTACGCTTTGATCGTTCCTTGGAAGACCAGTAGTAGTTTCCGATGCACATCTGGAGACATTCTGCAATCTGTGGACTATCAGAGTGTTGATGAAACACAGAAAATGCATCGGGATTCGATACAACAGTCACCATGCGAACTTTCCTCCATGGCAGTAGTGTCTCATACAGTCTACGCTTTGATCGTTACCTGGAAGACCAGAAGTAGTTTCCGATGCACATCTGGAAGCATTCTGAAATCTGTGGGCTAACTGAGTGTTGATGAAACACAGAAATTGCATCTTGTTTGAATAGAACAGTCACCAAGCGCACTTTCCTCCGTGGGAGTAATGTCTGAAACAGTATACGCTTTGATCGTTCCCTGGAAGACCAGAAGTAGTTTCCGATGCACATCTGGAAGCATTCTGAAATCTGTGGGCTAACTGAGTGTTGATGAAACACAGAAATTGCATCTTGTTTGAATAGAACAGTCACCAAGCGCACTTTCCTCCATGGGAGTAATGTCTTAAACAGTATACGCTTTGATCGTTCCCTGGAAGACCAGTAGTAGTTTCCGATGCACATCTGAAGGCATTGTGTAATCTGTGGACTATCAGAGTGTTGATGAAATACAGAAATTGCATCGGGATTCAATACAACAGTCACCATGCGAACTTTCCTCCATGGGAGTAGTGTCTCATACAGTCTACGCTTTGATCGTTACCTGGAAGACCAGAAGTAGTTTCCGATGCACATCTGGAAGCATTCTGAAATCTGTGGGCTAACTGAGTGTTGATGAAACACAGAAATTGCATCTTGTTTGAATAGAACAGTCACCAAGCGCACTTTCCTCCATGGGAGTAATGTCTTAAACAGTATACGCTTTGATCGTTCCCTGGAAGACCAGTAGTAGTTTCCGATGCACATCTGAAGGCATTGTGTAATCTGTGGACTATCAGAGTGTTGATGAAACACAGAAATTGCATCGGGATTCAATACAACAGTCACCATGCGAACTTTCTTCCATGGGAGTAGTGTCTCATACAGTCTACGTTTTGATCGTTACCTGGAAGACCAGTAGTAGTTTCCAATGCACATCTGAAGGCATTCTGTAATCTGTGGACTATCAGAGTGTTGATGAAATATAGAAATTGCATCGGGATTGAATACAACAGTCACCATGTGCACTTTCCTCCACGGGTATATTTCTCAAACAGTCTAAGCTTTGATCGTTCCCTGGAAGACCAGTAGTAGTTTCCGATGCACATCTGGAGGCATTCTGTAATCTGTTTACTATCAGAGTGTTGATAAAACACCGAAAATGCATCGGGATTGATTACAACAGTCATCATGCGCACTTTCCTCCATGGTAGTAATGTCTCAAACAGTCTAAGCTTTGATCGTTCCCTGGAAGACCAGTAGTAGTTTCCGATGCACATCTGGAGGCATTCTGTAATCTGTGGACTATCAGAGTGTTGATGAAACACAGAAATTGCATCGGGATTGAATACAACAGTCACCATGCGCACTCTCCTCCATGGGAGTAATGTCTCAAACAGTCTACGCTTTGATCGTTACCTGGAAGACCAGAAGTAGTTTCCGATGCACATCTGGAGGCATTCTGTAATCTGTGGACTATCAGAATGTTGATGAAACACAGAAATTGCATCGGGATTGAATACAACAGTCACCTTACGCACTTTCCTCCATGGGAGTAATGTCTCAAAGAGTCTACGCTTTGATCGTTCCCTGGAAGTCCAGTAGTATTTTCCGATGCACATCTGAAGGCATTCTGTAATCTGTGTTCTATCAGAGTGTTGGTGAAACACAGAAATTGCATCGGGATTCAATACAACAGTCACCATGCGAACTTTCCTCCATGGGAGTAGTGTCTCATACAGTCTACGCTTTGATCGTTACCTGGAAGACCAGTAGTAGTTTAAAATGCACATCTGAAGTCATTCTGTAATCTGTGGACTATCAGAGTGTTGATAAAAAATAGAAATTGCATCGGGATTGAATACAACAGTCACCATGCGCACTTTCCTCCACGGGTATATTTCTCAAACAGTCTAAGCTTTGATCGTTCCCTGGAAGACCAGTAGTAGTTTCCGATGCACATCTGGAGGCATTCTGTAATCTGTTTACTATCAGAGTGTTGATAAAACACCGAAAATGCATCGGGATTGATTACAACAGTCACCATGCGCACTTTCCTCCACGGCAGTAATGTCTCAAACAGTCTCAGCTTTGATCGTTCCCTGGAAGACCAGTAGTAGTTTCCGATGCACATCTGGAGGCACTCTGTAATCTGTGGACTATCAGACTGTTGATGAAACACAGAAATTGCATCGGGATTGAAAAACAACAGTCACCATCCGCACTCTCCTCCATGGGAGTAATGTCTGAAAAAGTCTACGCTTTGATCGTTCCCAGGAAGACAACTAGTAGTTTCCGATACACATCTGGAGGCATTCTGTAATCTGTGGACTATCAGAGTGTTGATGAAACACAGAAATTGCATCCGGATTGAATACAACAGTCACCATGAGCACTTACCTAGACGGGAGGTATGTCTCAAACTGTCTACGCTTTGATCGTTCCATGGAAGACCAGTAGTAGCTTCCGATGCACATCTGGTGGCATTCTGTAATCTGTGGACTATCAGAGTGTTGATGAAACACAGAAATTGCATCGGGATTGAATACAACAGTCACCATGCGCACTTTCCTCCACGGAAGTAATGTCTCAAACAGTATACTCTTTGATCGTTCCCTCGAAGAACTGTAGTAGTTTCCGATGCGCATCTGGAGGCATTCTGTAATCTGTGGACTGTCAGAATGTTGATGAAACACAGAAATTGCATCGGGACTGAATACAACAGTCACCTTACGCACTTTCCTCCATGGGAGTAATGTCTCAAAGAGTCTACGCTTTGATCGTTCCTTGGAAGACCAGTAGTAGTTTCCGATGCACATCTGGAGACATTCTGCAATCTGTGGACTATCAGAGTGTTGATGAAACACAGAAAATGCATCGGGATTCGATACAACAGTCACCATGCGAACTTTCCTCCATGGCAGTAGTGTCTCATACAGTCTACGCTTTGATCGTTACCTGGAAGACCAGAAGTAGTTTCCGATGCACATCTGGAAGCATTCTGAAATCTGTGGGCTAACTGAGTGTTGATGAAACACAGAAATTGCATCTTGTTTGAATAGAACAGTCACCAAGCGCACTTTCCTCCGTGGGAGTAATGTCTGAAACAGTATACGCTTTGATCGTTCCCTGGAAGACCAGAAGTAGTTTCCGATGCACATCTGGAAGCATTTTGAAATCTGTGGGCTAACTGAGTGTTGATGAAACACAGAAATTGCATCTTGTTTGAATAGAACAGTCACCAAGTGCACTTTCCTCCATGGGAGTAATGTCTTAAACAGTATACGCTTTGATCGTTCCCTGGAAGACCAGTAGTAGTTTCCGATGCACATCTGAAGGCATTGTGTAATCTGTGGACTATCAGAGTGTTGATGAAATACAGAAATTGCATCGGGATTCAATACAACAGTCACCATGCGAACTTTCCTCCATGGGAGTAGTGTCTCATACAGTCTACGCTTTGATCGTTACCTGGAAGACCAGAAGTAGTTTCCGATGCACATCTGGAAGCATTCTGAAATCTGTGGGCTAACTGAGTGTTGATGAAACACAGAAATTGCATCTTGTTTGAATAGAACAGTCACCAAGCGCACTTTCCTCCATGGGAGTAATGTCTTAAACAGTATACGCTTTGATCGTTCCCTGGAAGACCAGTAGTAGTTTCCGATGCACATATGAAGGCATTGTGTAATCTGTGGACTATCAGAGTGTTGATGAAACACAGAAATTGCATCGGGATTCAATACAACAGTCACCATGCGAACTTTCTTCCATGGGAGTAGTGTCTCATACAGTCTACGTTTTGATCGTTACCTGGAAGACCAGTAGTAGTTTCCAATGCACATCTGAAGGCATTCTGTAATCTGTGGACTATCAGAGTGTTGATGAAATATAGAAATTGCATCGGGATTGAATACAACAGTCACCATGTGCACTTTCCTCCACGGGTATATTTCTCAAACAGTCTAAGCTTTGATCGTTCCCTGGAAGACCAGTAGTAGTTTCCGATGCACATCTGGAGGCATTCTGTAATCTGTTTACTATCAGAGTGTTGATAAAACACCGAAAATGCTTCGGGATTGATTACAACAGTCATCATGCGCACTTTCCTCCATGGTAGTAATGTCTCAAACAGTCTAAGCTTTGATCGTTCCCTGGAAGACCAGTAGTAGCTTCCGATGCACATCTGAAGGCATTCTGTAATCTGTGGACTATCAGAGTGTTGATGAAACACAGAAATTGCATCGGGATTGAATACAACAGTCACCATGCGCACTTTCCTCAATGGGAGTAATGTCTCAAACAGTCTACGCTTTGATCGTTCCCTGGAAGACCAGTAGTAGTTTCCGATGCACATCTGGAGGCATTCTGTAATCTGTGGACTATCAGAGTGTTGATGAAACACAGAAATTGCATCGGGATTCAATACAACAGTCACCATGCGAACTTTCTTCCATGGGATTAGTGTCTCATACAGTCTACGTTTTGATCGTTACCTGGAAGACCAGTAGCAGTTTCCAATGCACATCTGGAGGCATTCTGTAATCTGTGGACTATCAGAGTGTTGATGAAACACAGAAATTGCATCGGGATTGAATACAAAAGTCACCATGAGCAGTTACCTAGACAGGAGGTATGTCTCAAAGAGTCTACGCTTTGATAGTTCCCTGGAAGACCAGTAGTAGCTTCCGATCCACATCTGGTGGCATTCTGTAATCTGTGGACTATCAGAGTGTTGATGAAACACAGAAATTGCATCGGGATTGAATACTACAGTCACCATGCGCACTTTTCTCCACGGCAGTAAGGTCTCAAACTGTCTACGCTTTGATCGTTCCCTGGAAGACCAGTAGTAGTTTCCGATGCACATCTGGTGGCATTCTGTAATCTGTGGACTATCAGACTGTTGATGAAACACAGAAATTGCATCGGGATTGAAAAACAACAGTCACCATCCGCACTCTCCTCCATGGGAGTAATGTCTGAAAAAGTCTACGCTTTGATCGTTCCCAGGAACACAACTAGTAGTTTCCGATACACATCTGGAGGCATTCTGTAATCTGTGGACTATCAGAGTGTTGATGAAACACAGAAATTGCATCGGGATTGAATACAACAGTCACCATGCGCACTTTCCTCCACGGAAGTAATGTCTCAAACAGTATACTCTTTGATCGTTCCCTCGAAGAACTGTAGTAGTTTCCGATGCGCATCTGGAGGCATTCTGTAATCTGTGGACTGTCAGAATGTTGATGAAACACAGAAATTGCATCGGGATTGAATACAACAGTCACCTTACGCACTTTCCTCCATGGGAGTAATGTCTCAAAGAGTCTACGCTTTGATCGTTCCTTGGAAGACCAGTAGTAGTTTCCGATGCACATCTGGAGACATTCTGCAATCTGTGGACTATCAGAGTGTTGATGAAACACAGAAAATGCATCGGGATTCAATACAACAGTCACCATGCGAACTTTCCTCCATGGCAGTAGTGTCTCATACAGTCTACGCTTTGATCGTTACCTGGAAGACCAGAAGTAGTTTCCGATGCACATCTGGAAGCATTCTGAAATCTGTGGGCTAACTGAGTGTTGATGAAACACAAAAATTGCATCTTGTTTGAATAGAACAGTCACCAAGCGCACTTTCCTCCGTGGGAGTAATGTCTGAAACAGTATACGCTTTGATCGTTCCCTGGAAGACCAGAAGTAGTTTCCGATGCACATCTGGAAGCATTCTGAAATCTGTGGGCTAACTGAGTGTTGATGAAACACAGAAATTGCATCTTGTTTGAATAGAACAGTCACCAAGCGCACTTTCCTCCATGGGAGTAATGTCTTAAACAGTATACGCTTTGATCGTTCCCTGGAAGACCAGTAGTAGTTTCCGATGCACATCTGAAGGCATTGTGTAATCTGTGGACTATCATAGTGTTGATAAAATACAGAAATTGCATCGGGATTCAATACAACAGTCACCATGCGAACTTCCTTCCATGGGAGTAGTGTCTCATACAGTCTACGTTTTGATCGTTACCTGGAAGACCAGTAGTAGTTTCCAATGCACATCTGAAGGCATTCTGTAATCTGTGGACTATCAGAGTGTAGATGAAATATAGAAATTGCATCGGGATTGAATACAACAGTCACCATGTGCACTTTCCTCCACGGGTATATTTCTCAAACAGTCTAAGCTTTGATCGTTCCCTGGAAGACCAGTAGTAGTTTCCGATGCACATCTGGAGGCATTCTGTAATCTGTTTACTATCAGAGTGTTGATAAAACACCGAAAATGCATCGGGATTGATTACAACAGTCATCATGCGCACTTTCCTCCATGGTAGTAATGTCTCAAACAGTCTAAGCTTTGATCGTTCCCTGGAAGACCAGTAGTAGTTTCCGATGCACATCTGGAGGCACTCTGTAATCTGTGGACTATCAGACTGTTGATGAAACTCAGATATTGCATCGGGATTGAAAAACAACAGTCACCAAGCGCACTTTCCTCCATGGGAGTAATGTCTTAAACAGTATACGCTTTGATCGTTCCCTGGAAGACCAGTAGTAGTTTCCGATGCACATCTGAAGGCATTCTGTAATCTGTGGACTATCAGAGTGTTGATGAAACACAGAAATTGCATCGGGATTGAATACAACAGTCAGCATGCGCACTTTCCTCAATGGGAGTAATGTCTCAAACAGTCTACGCTTTGATCGTTCCCTGGAAGACCAGTAGTAGTTTCCGATGCACATCTGGAGGCATTCTGTAATCTGTGGACTATCAGAGTGTTGATGAAACACAGAAATTGCATCGGGATTCAATACAACAGTCACCATGCGAACTTTCTTCCATGGGATTAGTGTCTCATACAGTCTACGTTTTGATCGTTACCTGGAAGACCAGTAGCAGTTTCCAATGCACATCTGAAGGCATTCTGTAATCTGTGGACTATCAGAGTGTTGATGAAACACAGAAATTGCATCGGGATTGAATACAACAGTCACCATGCGCACTTTCCTCCACGGGAGTATTTCTCAAACAGTCTAAGCTTTGATCGTTCCCTAGAAGACCAGTAGTAGTTTCCGATGCACATCTGGAGGCATTCTGTAATCTGTTTACTATCAGAGTGTTGATAAAACACAGAAATTGCATCGGGATTGAATACTACAGTCACCATGCGCACTTTTCTCCACGGCAGTAATGTCTCAAACTGTCTACGCTTTGATCGTTCCTGGAAGACCAGTAGTAGTTTCCGATGCACATCTGGTGGCATTCTGTAATCTGTGGACTATCAGAGTGTTGATAAAAAATAGAAATTGCATCGGGATTGAATACAACAGTCACCATGCGCAAATTTCCTCCACGGGTATATTTCTCAAAGAGTCTAAGCTTTGATCGTACCCTGGAAGACCAGTAGTAGTTTCCGATGCACATCTGGAGGCATTCTGTAATCTGTTTACTATCAGAGTGTTGATAAAACACCGAAAATGCATCGGGATTGATTATAACAGTCACCATGCGCACTTTCCTCCACGGCAGTAATGTCTCACAGAGTTTACGCTTTGATCGTTCCCTGGAAGACCACTAGTAGTTTCTGATGCACATCTGGAGGCATTCTGTAATCTGTGGACTATCAGAGTGTTGATGAAACACAGAAATTGCATCGGGATTGAATACAACAGTCACCATGAGCAGTTACCTAGACGGGAGGTATGTCTCAAAGAGTCTACGCTTTGATAGTTCCCTGGAAGACCAGTAGTAGCTTCCGATCCACATCTGGTGGCATTCTGTAATCTGTGGACTATCAGACTGTTGATGAAACACAGAAATTGCATCGGGATTGAAAAACAACAGTCACCATCCGCACTCTCCTCCATGGGAGTAATGTCTGAAAAAGTCTACGCTTTGATCGTTCCCAGGAACACAACTAGTAGTTTCCGATACACATCTGGAGGCATTCTGTAATCTGTGGACTATCAGAGTGTTGATGAAACACAGAAATTGCATCCGGATTGAATAGAACAGTCACCATGAGCACTTACCTAGACGGGAGGTATGGCTCAAACAGTCTACGCTTTGATCGTTCCGTGGAAGACCAGTAGTAGCCTCCGATGCACATCTGGTGGCATTCTGTAATCTGTGGACTATCAGAGTGTTGATTAAACACAGAAATTGCATCGGGATTGAATACAACAGTAACCATGCGCACTTTCCTCCACGGAAGTAATGTCTCAAACAGAATACTCTTTGATCGTTCCCTCGAAGAACAGTAGTAGTTTCCGATGCGCATCTGGAGGCATTCTGTAATCTGTGGACTATCTGAATGTTGATGAAACACAGAAATTGCATCGGGATTGAATACAACAGTCACCTTACGCACTTTCCTCCATGGGAGTAATGTCTCAAAGAGTCTACGCTTTGATCGTTCCCTGGAAGACCAGTAGTAGTTTCCGATGCACATCTGGAGACATTCTGCAATCTGTGGACTATCAGAGTGTTGATGAAACACAGAAAATGCATCGGGATTCAATACAACAGTCACCATTCGAACTTTCCTCCATGGGAGTAGTGTCTCATACAGTCTACGCTTTGATCGTTACCTGGAAGACCAGAAGTAGTTTCCGATGCACATCTGGAAGCATTCTGAAATCTGTGGGCTAACTGAGTGTTGATGAAACACAAAAATTGCATCTTGTTTGAATACAACAGTCACCAAGCGCACTTTCCTCCATGGCAGTAATGTCTGAAACAGTATACGCTTTGATCGTTCCCTGGAAGACCAGTAGTAGTTTCCGATGCACATCTGAAGGCATTCTGTAATCTGTGGACTATCAGAGTGTTGATGAAACACAGAAATTGCATCGGGATTGAATACAACAGTCTCCATGCGCACTTTCCTCCATGGGAGTAATGTCTCAAACAGTCTACGATTTGATCGTTCCCTGCTAGACCAGTAGTAGTTTCCGATGCACATCTGGAGACATTCTGTAATCTGTGGACTATCAGAGTGTTGATGAAACACAGAATTTGCATCGGGATTCAATACAACAGTCACCATGCGAACTTTCTTCCATGGGATTAGTGTCTCATACAGTCTACGTTTTGATCGTTACCTGGAAGACCAGTAGCAGTTTCCAATTCACATCTGAAGGCATTCTGTAATCTGTGGACTATCAGAGTGTTGATGAAACACAGATATTGCATCGGGATTGAATACAACAGTCACCAGGCGCACTTTCCTCCACGGGAGTATTTCTCCAACAGTCTAATCTTTGATCGTTCCCTAGAAGACCAGTAGTAGTTTCCGATGCACATCTGGAGGCATTCTGTAATCTGTTTACTATCAGAGTGTTGATTAAACACAGAAAATGCATCGGGATTGATTACAACAGTCACCATGCGCACTTTCCTCCATGGGAGTAATGTCTCAAACAGTCTACGCTTTGATCGTTCCCTGGAAGACCAGTAGTAGTTTCCGATGCACATCTGGAGGCACTCTGTAATCTGTGGACTATCAGACTGTTGATGAAACACAGAAATTGCATCGGGATTGAAAAACAACTGTCACCATCCGCACTCTCCTCCATGGGAGTAATGTCTGAAACAGTCTACGTTTTGATCGTTCCCAGGAAGACAACTAGTAGTTTCCGATACACATCTGGAGGCATTCTGTAATCTGTGGACTATCAGACTGTCGATGAAACGCAGAAAATGCATCGGGATTGAATACAACAGTCACCATGCGCACTTTCCTCCATGGGAGTAATGTCTAACAGAGTTTACGCTTTGATCGTTCGCTGGAAGACCACTAGTAGTTTCCGATGCACATCTGGAGGCATTCTGTAATCTGTGGACTATCAGAGTGTTGATGAAACACAGAAATTGCATCGGGATTGAATACAACAGTCACCATGAGCAGTTACCTAGACGGGAGGTATGTCTCAAACAGTCTACGCTTTCATCGTTCCCTGGAAGACCAGTAGTAGCTTCCGATGCACATCTGGAGGCATTCTGTAATCTATGGACTGTCAGAATGTTGTTGAAACACAGAAATTGCATCGGGATTGAATACAACAGTCACCATGCGCACTTTCCTCCATGGGAGTAATGTGTCAAACAGTCTACGCTTTGATCGATTCCCAGAAGACCAGTAGTAGTTTCCGATGCACATCTGGAGGCATTCTGTAATCTGTGGACCTTCAAAGTGTTGATGAAACACTGAAATTGCATCGGTATTGAATACAACAGTCACCATGCGCACTTTCCTCCATAGGAGTAATGTCTCAAACAGTCTACGCTTTGATCGTCTCCTGGAAGACCAGTAGTAGTTTCAATTGGACATCTGGATGCTTTCTGTAATCTGTGGACCTTCAAAGTGGTGATAAAACACAGAAATTGCATCGGGATTGAATACAACAGTCACCATGCGCACTGTCCTCCATGGGAGTAATGTCTCAAACAATCTACGATTGGATCTTTACCTGGAAGAACAGTAGTAGTTTCCGATGCACATCTGGAGGCATTCGGTAATCAGTGGACTATCAGAGTGTTGTTGAAACACAGAAATTGCATCGGGATTGAATACAACAGTCACCATGCGCACTGTCCTCCATGGGAGTAATGTCTCAAACAATCTACGATTTGATCGTTCCCTGGAAGAACAGTAGTAGTTTCCGATGCACATCTGGAGGCATTCTGTAATCTGTGGACTATCAGAGTGTTGATGAAACACAGAAATTGCATCCGGATTGAATACAACAGTCACCATGAGCACTTACCTAGACGGGAGGTATGTCTCAAACAGTCTACGCTTTGATCGTTCCGTGGAAGACCAGTAGTAGCTTCCGATGCACATCTGGTGGCATTCTGTAATCTGTGGACTATCAGAGTGTTGATGAAACACAGAAATTGCATCGGGATTGAATACAACAGTCACCATGCGCACTTCCCTCCACGGAAGTTATGTCTCAAACAGTATACTCTTTGATCGTTCCCTCGAAGAAATGTAGTAGTTTCCGATGCGCATCTGGAGGCATTCTGTAGTCTTTGGACTATCAGAATGTTGATGAAACACAGAAATTGCATCGGGATTGAATACAACAGTCACCTTACGCACTTTCCTCCATGGGAGTAATGTCTCAAAGAGTCTACGCTTTGATCGTTCCCTGGAAGACCAGTAGTAGCTTCCGATGCACATCTGGAGACATTCTGCAATCTGTGGACTAGCAGAGTATTGATGAAACACAGAAAATGCATCGGGATTCAATACAACAGTCACCATGCGAACTTTCCCCCATGGGAGTAGTGTCTCATACCTTCTACGATTTGATCGTTACTTGGAAGACCAGAAGTAGTTTAAGATGCACATCTGGAAGCATTCTGAAATCTGTGGGCTAACTGAGTGTTGATGAAACACAGAAATTGCATCTTGTTTGAATACAACAGTCTCCAAGCGCACTTTAATCCATGGGAGTAATGTCTGAAACAGTATACGCTTTGATCGTTCCCTGGAAGACCAGTAGTAGTTTCCGATGCACATCTGAAGGCATTCTGTAATCTGTGGACTATCAGAGTGTTTATGAAACACAGAAATTGCATCGGGATTGAATACAACAGTCACCATGAGCACTTTCCTCCATGGGAGTAATGTCTCAAAGAGTCTACGCTTTGATCGTTCCCTGGAAGACCAGTAGTAGTTTCCGATGCACATCTGGAGACATTCTGTAAACTGTGGACTATCAGAGTGTTGATGAAACACAGAAATTGCATCGGGATTCAATACAACAGTCACCATGCGAACATTCTTCCATGGGATTAGTGTCTCATACAGTCTACGTTTTGATCGTTACCTGGAAGACCAGTAGCAGTTTCCAATGCACATCTGAAGGCATTCTGTAATCTGTGGACTATCAGAGTGTTGATGAAACACAGAAATTGCATCGGGATTGAATACAACAGTCACCATGCGCACTTTCCTCCACGGGAGTATTTCTCAAACAGTCTAAGCTTTGATCGTTCCCTAGAAGACCAGTAGTAGTTTCCGATGCACATCTGGAGGCATTCTGTAATCTGTTTACTATCAGAGTGTTGATAAAACACAGAAAATGCATCGGGATTGATTACAACAGTCACCATGCGCACTTTCCTCCATGGGAGTAATGTCTCAAACAGTCTACGCTTTGATCGTTCCCTGGAAGACCAGTAGTAGTTTCCGATGCACATCTGGAGGCACTCTGTAATCTGTGGACTATCAGACTGTTGATGAAACACAGAAATTGCATCGGGATTGAAAAACAACTGTCACCATCCGCACTCTCCTCCATGGGAGTAATGTCTGAAACAGTCTACGCTTTGATCGTTCCCAGGAAGACAACTAGTAGTTTCCGATACACATCTGGAGGCATTCTGTAATCTGTGGACTATCAGACTGTCGATGAAACGCAGAAAATGCATCGGGATTGAATACAACAGTCACCATGCGCACTTTCCTCCATGGGAGTAATGTCTCACAGAGTTTACGCTTTGATCGTTCCCTGGAAGACCACTAGTAGTTTCCGATGCACATCTGGAGGCATTCTGTAATCTGTGGACTATCAGAGTGTTGATGAAACACAGAAATTGCATCGGGATTCAATACAACAGTCACCATGAGCAGTTACCTAGACGGGAGGTATGTCTCAAACAGTCTACGCTTTGATCGTTCCCTGAAAGACCAGTAGTAGCTTCCGATGCACATCTGGTGGCATTCTGTAATCTGTGGACTATCAGAGTGTTGATGAAACACAGAAATTGCATCGGGATTGAATACTACAGTCACCATGCGCACTTTTCTCCACGGCAGTAATGTCTCAAACTGTCTACGCTTTGATCGTTCCCTGGAAGACCAGTAGTAGTTTCCGATGCACATCTGGTGGCATTCTGTAATCTGTGGACTATCACAGTGTTGATGAAACACAGAAATTGCATCGGCATTGAATACAACAGTCACCATCCGCACTCTCCTTAATGGGAGTAATGTCTCAAACAGTCAACGCTTTGATCGTCCCCTGGAAGACCGGTAGTAGTTTCCGATGCACATCTGGGGGCATTCTGTAATCTGTGGACCTTCAAAGTGTTGATGAAACTCAGAAATTGCCTGTTGATTGAATACAACAGTCATCATGCACACTTTCCTCCATGGGAGTAATGTCTCAAACAGTCTACGCTTTGATCGATTCCTGTAGGACAAGTAGTAGTTTCCGATGCACATCTGGAGGCATTTTGTAATCTGTGGCCCTTCAAAGTGTTGATGAAACACAGAAATTGCATCGGGATTGAATACAACAGTCACCATGCGCACTTTCCTCAATGGGAGTAACGTCTCAAACAGTCTACGATTAGATCGTTTCGTTGAAGGCCAGTAGTAGATTCCGATGCAAATCTGGAGGAATTCTGTAATCTGTGGACCTTCAAAGTGTTGATGAAACTCAGAAATTGCCTGTTGATTGAATACAACAGTCATCATGCGCACTTTCCTCCATGGGAGTAATGTCTCAAACAGTCTACGCTTTGATCGATTCCTGTAGGACAAGTAGTAGTTTCCGATGCACATCTGGAGGCATTTTGTAATCTGTGGCCCTTCAAAGTGTTGATGAAACACAGAAATTGCATCGGGATTGAATACAACAGTCACCATGCGCACTTTTCTCCACGGCAGTAATGTCTCAAACAGTCTACGTTTTGATCGTTTCCTGGAAGACTAGTAGTAGTTTCCGATGCACATCGGGGGGCATTCTCTAATGTGTGGACTATCAGAGTGTTGATCAAACACAGAAATTGCATCGGGATTGAATACAACAGTCACCAAGCGCAGTTCCCTCCATGGGAGTAATGTCTCAAACAGTTTACGCATTGATCGTTCCCTGGGAGACCAGTAGTAGTTTCCGATGAACATCTGGGGGCATTCTGTAATGTGTGGACTATCAGAGTGTTGTTGAAACACATAAATAGCATCGGGATTGTATACAACAGACACCATGCGCTTTTTCCTCCATGGGAGTAATGTATCAAACAGTCTACGCTTTGATCGTTTCCTGGAAGACCAGTAGTAGATTCCGATGCACATCTGGAGGCTTTCTGTAATCCGTAGACCATCAAAGTGTTGACGAAACACAGAAATTGCATCGGGATTGAATACAACAGTCACCATGCGCACTTTCCTCCATGGGAGTAATGTCTCAAACAGTCTACGATTTGATCGTTCCCTGGAAGACCAGTAGTAGTTTCCGATGGACATCTGGATGCCTTCTGTAATCTGTGGACCTTCAAAGTGTTGATGAAACACAGAAATTGCTTCGGGATTGAATACAACAGTCACCATGCGCACTGTCCTCCATGGGAATAATGTCTCAAACAATCTACGATTTGATCGTTCCCTGGAAGTCCAGTAGTAGTTTCCGATGCACATCTGGAGGCATTCTGTAATCTGTGGACTGTCAGAATGTTGTTGAAACACAGAAATTGCATCGGGATTGAATACAACAGTCACCATGCGCACTTTCCTCCATGGGAGTTATGTCTCAAACAGTCTACGCTTTGATCGATTCCCAGAAGACCAGTAGTAGTTTCCGATGCACATCTGGAGGCATTCTGTAATCTGTGGACCTTCAAAGTGTTGATGAAACACTGAAATTGCATCGGGATTGAATACAATAGTCACCATGCGCACTTTCCTCCATGGGAGTAATGTCTCAAACAGTCTACGTTTTGATCGTTTCCTGGAAGACTAGTAGTAGTTTCCGATGCACATCGGGGGGCATTCTCTAATGTGTGGACTATCAGAGTGTTGATCAAACACAGAAATTGCATCGGGATTGAATACAACAGTCACCAAGCGCAGTTCCCTCCATGGGAGTAATGTCTCAAACAGTTTACGCATTGATCGTTCCCTGGGAGACCAGTAGTAGTTTCCGATGAACATCTGGGGGCATTCTGTAATGTGTGGACTATCAGAGTGTTGTTGAAACACATAAATAGCATCGGGATTGTATACAACAGACACCATGCGCTTTTTCCTCCATGGGAGTAATGTATCAAACAGTCTACGCTTTGATCGTTTCCTGGAAGACCAGTAGTAGATTCCGATGCACATCTGGAGGCTTTCTGTAATCCGTAGACCATCAAAGTGTTGACGAAACACAGAAATTGCATCGGGATTGAATACAACAGTCACCATGCGCACTTTCCTCCATGGGAGTAATGTCTCAAACAGTCTACGATTTGATCGTTCCCTGTAAGACCAGTAGTAGTTTCCGATGGACATCTGGATGCCTTCTGTAATCTGTGGACCTTCAAAGTGTTGATGAAACACAGAAATTGCTTCGGGATTGAATACAACAGTCACCATGCGCACTGTCCTCCATGGGAATAATGTCTCAAACAATCTACAATTTGATCGTTCCCTGGAAGTCCAGTAGTAGTTTCCGATGCACATCTGGAGGCATTCTGTAATCTGTGGACTGTCAGAATGTTGTTGAAACACAGAAATTGCATCGGGATTGAATACAACAGTCACCATGCGCACTTTCCTCCATGGGAGTTATGTCTCAAACAGTCTACGCTTTGATCGATTCCCAGAAGACCAGTAGTAGTTTCCGATGCACATCTGGAGGCATTCTGTAATCTGTGGACCTTCAAAGTGTTGATGAAACACTGAAATTGCATCGGGATTGAATACAACAGTCACCATGCGCACTGTCCTCCATGGGAGTAATGTCTCAAACAATCTACGATTTGGTCGTTCCCTGGAAGAACAGTAGTAGTTTCCGATGCACATCTGGAGGCATTCGGTAATCAGTGGACTGTCAGAGTGTTGTTGAAACACAGATATTGCATCGGGACTGAATACAACAGTCACCATGCGCACTTTTCTCCATGGGAGTAATGACTGAAACAGTTTACGTTTTGATCGTTCCCTGGAAGACCAGTAGTAGTTACCGATGCAAACCTTAAGGGCACTCTGTAATGTGTGGACTATCAGAGTGTTGATGAAACACAGAAATTGCATCGGGATTGAATACAACAGTCACCATGCGCACTTTCCTTCATGGGAGTAATTTCTCAAACAGTCTACGTTTTGATCGTTTCCTGGAGGACCAGTAGTAGTTTCCGATGCACATCTTGAGGCATTCTGTACTCTGTGGACCTTCAAAGTGTTGATGAAACTCAGAAATTGCATCGGGACTTAATACAACAGTCACCATGCGCACTTTCCTCCATGGGAATAATGTCTCAAACACTCTACGCTTTGATTGTTACCTGGAAGACCAATAGTAGTTTCTGATGTCCATCTGGAGGCATTCTGTAATCTGTGGACTATCACAGTGTTGATTAAACACAGAAATTGCATCGGGATTGAATACAACAGTCACCATGCGCACTTTCCTCCATGGGAGTAATGTTTCAAACAGTTTACGCTTTGATCGTTCCCTGGAAGACCATTAGTAGTTTACGATGCTCATCTGGTGGCATTCTGTAATGTGTGGACTATCAGAGTGCTGATGAAACACAGAAATTGCTTCGGGACTGAATACAACAGACATGATGCGCACTTTGCTCCAACGGAGTAATGTCTCAAACAGTCTACGCTTTGATCGTTTCCTGGAAGACCAGTAGTAGTTTCCGATGCACATCTGGATTCATTCTGTAATCTGTGCACCTTCAAAGTGTTGATGAAACACAGAAATTGCTTCGGGATTGAATACAACAGTCACCATGCGCACTTTTCTCCATGGGAGTAATGACTGAAACAGTTTACGTTTTGATCGTTCCCTGGAAGACCATTAGTAGTTACCGACGCACATCTGGAGGCATTCTGTAATCTGTGGACCTTCAAAGTTTTGATGAAACACAGAAATTGCAACGGGATTATAAATAACAGTCACTATGCGCACTTTCTTCCATGGGAGTAATGACTCAAACAGTCTACGCTTTGATCGTTCCCTGGAAGACCAGTAGTAGTTTCCGATGCACATCTGGAGGCATTCTGTAATCTGTGGACTATCAGAGTGTTGATGAAACACAGAAATTGCATCGGGATTGAATACAACAGTCACCATGAGCAGTTACCTAGACGGGAGGTATGTCTCAAACAGTCTACGCTTTGATCGTTCCCTGGAAGACCAGTAGTATCTTCCGATGCACATCTGGTGGCATTCTGTAATCTGTGGACTATCAGAGTGTTGATGAAACACAGAAATTGCATCGGGATTGAATACTACAGTCACCATGCGCACTTTCCTCCACGGCAGTAATGTCTCAAACTGTCTACGCTTTGATCGTTCCCTTGAAGACCAGTAGTAGTTTCCGATGCACATCTGGTGGCATTCTGTAATCTGTGGACTATCACAGTGTTGATGAAACACAGAAATTGCATCGGCATTGAATACAACAGTCACCATCCGCACTCTCCTTAATGGAAGTAATGTCTCAAACAGTCAACGCTTTGATCGTCCCCTGGAAGACCGGTAGTAGTTTTCGATGCACATCTGGAGGCATTCTGTATTCTGTGGACCTTCAAAGTGTTGATGAAACTCAGAAATTGCCTGTTGATTGAATACAACAGTCATAATGCGCACTTTCCTCCATGGGAGTAATGTCTCAAACAGTCTACGCTTTGATCGATTCCTGTAGGACAAGTAGTAGTTTCCGATGCACATCTGGAGGCATTTTGTAATCTGTGGCCCTTCAAAGTGTTGATGAAACACAGAAATTGCATCGGGATTGAATACAACAGTCACCATGCGCACTTTCCTCCATGGGAGTAACGTCTCAAATAGCCTACGATTAGATCGTTTCGTTGAAGGCCAGTAGTAGATTCCGATGCAAATCTGGAGGAATTCTGTAATCTGTGGACCTTCAAAGTGTTGATGAAACATAGAAATTGCATCGGGATTGAATACAACAGTCACCATGCGCACTTCCCTCCATGGGAGTAATGTCTAAAACAGTCTACGCTTTGATCGTCTCCTGGAAGACCAGTAGTAGTTTCCGATGGACATCTGGATGCTTTCTGTAATCTGTGGACCTTCAAAGTGTTGTTAAAACACAGAAATTGCATCGGGATTGAATACAACAGTCACCATGCGCACTGTCCTCCATGGGAGTAATGTCTCAAACAATCTACGATTTGATCGTTCCCTGGAAGAACAGTAGTAGTTTCCGATGCACATCTGGAGGCATTCGGTAATCAGTGGACTATCAGAGTGTTGTTGAAACACAGAAATTGCATCGGGATTGAATACAACAGTTACCATGCGCACTTTTCTCCATGGGAGTAATGTCTGAAACAGTTTACGTTTTGATCGTTCCCTGGAAGACCAGTAGTAGTTACCGATGCAAACCTTAAGGGCACTCTGTAATGTTTGGACTATCAGAGTGTTGATGAAACACAGAAATTGCATCGGGATTGAATACAACAGTCACCATGCGCACTTCCCTCCGTGGGAGTAATGTCTCAAACACTCTACGCTTTGATTGTTCCCTGGAAGACCAATAGTAGTTTCCGATGCACATCTGGAGGCATTCTGTAATCTGTGGACTATCACAGTGTTGATTAAACACAGAAATTGCATCGGGATTGAATACAACAGTCACCATGCGCACTTTCCTCCATGGGAGTAATGTTTCAAACAGTTTACGCGTTGATCGTTCCCTGGAAGACCATTAGTAGTTTACGATGCACATCTGGTGGCATTCTGTAATGTGTGGACTATCAGAGTGTTGATGAAACACAGAAATTGCCTCGGGACTGAATACAACAGACATGATGCGCACTTTGCTCCAATGGAGTAATGTCTCAAACAGTCTACGCTTTGATCGTTTCCTGGAAGACCAGTAGTAGTTTCCGATGCACATCTGGAGGCATTCTGTAAACTGTGCACCTTGAAAGTGTTGATGAAACTCAGAAATTGCCTGTTGATTGAATACAACAGTCATCATGCGCACTTTCCTCCATGGGAGTAATGACTCAAACAGTCTACGGTTTGATCGTTTCCTGGAAGACCAGTAGTAGTTTCCGATGCACATCTGGAGGCATTCTGTAATCTGTGGACCTTCAAAGTTTTGATGAAACACAGAAATTGCAACGGGATTATAAATAACAGTCACTATGCGCACTTTTCTCCATGGGAGTAATGTCTCAAACAGTCTACGCTTTGATCGTTCCCTGGAAGACCAGTAGTAGTTTCCGATGCACATCTGGAGGCATTCTGTAATCTGTGGACTATCAGAATGTTGATGAAACACAGAAATTGCATCGGGATTGAATACAACAGTCACCATGAGCAGTTACCTAGACGTGAGGTATGTCTCAAACAGTCTACGCTTTGATCGTTCCCTGGAAGACCAGTAGTAGCTTCCGATGCACATCTGGTGGCATTCTGTAATCTGTGGACTATCAGAGTGTTGATGAAACACAGAAATTGCATCGGGATTGAATACTACAGTCACCATGCGCACTTTTCTCCACGGCAGTAATGTCTCAAACTGTCTACGCTTTGATCGTTCCCTGGAAGACCAGTAGTAGTTTCCGATGCACATCTGGTGGCATTCTGTAATCTGTGGACTATCACAGTGTTGATGAAACACAGAAATTGCATCGGCATTGAATACAACAGTCACCATCCGCACTCTCCTTAATGGGAGTAATGTCTCAAACAGTCAACGCTTTGATCGTCCCCTGGAAGACCGGTAGTAGTTTCCGATGCACATCTGGAGGCATTCTGTAATCTGTGGACCTTCAAAGTGTTGATGAAACTCAGAAATTGCCTGTTGATTGAATACAACAGTCATCATGCGCACTTTCCTCCATGGGAGTAATGTCTCAAACAGTCTACGCTTTGATCGATTCCTGTAGGACAAGTAGTAGTTTCCGATGCACATCTGGAGGCATTTTGTAATCTGTGGCCCTTCAAAGTGTTGATGAAACACAGAAATTGCATCGAGATTGAATACAACAGTCACCATGCGCACTTTCCTCCATGGGAGTAACGTCTCAAACAGTCTACGATTAGATCGTTCCCTGGAAGACCAGTAGTAGTTTCCGATGCACATCTGGTGGCATTCTGTAATCTGTGGACTATCACAGTGTTGATGAAACACAGAAATTGCATCGGCATTGAATACAACAGTCACCATCCGCAATCTCCTTAATGGGAGTAATGTCTCAAACAGTCAACGCTTTGATCGTCCCCTGGAAGACCGGTAGTAGTTTCCCATGCACATCTGGAGGCATTCTGTAATCTGTGGACCTTCAAAGTGTTGATGAAACTCAGAAATTGCCTGTTGATTGAATACAACAGTCATCATGCGCACTTTCCACCATGGGAGTAATGTCTCCAACAGTCTACGCTATGATCGATTCCTGTAGGACAAGTAGTAGTTTCCGATGCACATCTGGAGGCATTTTGTAATCTGTGGCCCTTCAAAGTGTTGATGACACACAGAAATTGCATCGGGATTGAATACAACAGTCACCATGCGCACTTTCCTCCATGGGAGTAACGTCTCAAACATTCTACGATTAGATCGTTTCGTTGAAGGCCAGTAGTAGATTCCGATGCTAATCTGGAGGAATTCTGTAATCTGTGGACCTTCAAAGTGTTGATGAAACACAGAAATTGCATCGGGATTGAATACAACAGTCACCATGCGCACTTCCCTCCGTGGGAGTAATGTCTCAAACACTCTACGCTTTGATTGTTCCCTGGAAGACCAATAGTAGTTTCCGATGCACATCTGGAGGCATTCTGTAATCTGTGGACTATCACAGTGTTGATTAAACACAGAAATTGCATCGGGATTGAATACAACAGTCACCATGCGCACTTTCCTCCATGGGAGTAATGTTTCAAACAGTTTACGCGTTGATCGTTCCCTGGAAGACCATTAGTAGTTTACGATGCACATCTGGTGGCATTCTGTAATGTGTGGACTATCAGAGTGTTGATGAAACACAGAAATTGCCTCGGGACTGAATACAACAGACATGATGCGCACTTTGCTCCAATGGAGTAATGTCTCAAACAGTCTACGCTTTGATCGTTTCCTGGAAGACCACTAGTAGTTTCCGATGCACATCTGGAGGCATTCTGTAAACTGTGCACCTTGAAAGTGTTGATGAAACTCAGAAATTGCCTGTTGATTGAATACAACAGTCATCATGCGCACTTTCCTCCATGGGAGTAATGACTCAAACAGTCTACGGTTTGATCGTTTCCTGGAAGACCAGTAGTAGTTTCCGATGCACATCTGGAGGCATTCTGTAATCTGTGGACCTTCAAAGTTTTGATGAAACACAGAAATTGCAACGGGATTATAAATAACAGTCACTATGCGCACTTTTCTCCATGGGAGTAATGTCTCAAACAGTCTACGCTTTGATCGTTCCCTGGAAGACCAGTAGTAGTTTCCGATGCACATCTGGAGGCATTCTGTAATCTGTGGACTATCAGAATGTTGATGAAACACAGAAATTGCATCGGGATTGAATACAACAGTCACCATGAGCAGTTACCTAGACGTGAGGTATGTCTCAAACAGTCTACGCTTTGATCGTTCCCTGGAAGACCAGTAGTAGCTTCCGATGCACATCTGGTGGCATTCTGTAATCTGTGGACTATCAGAGTGTTGATGAAACACAGAAATTGCATCGGGATTGAATACTACAGTCACCATGCGCACTTTTCTCCACGGCAGTAATGTCTCAAACTGTCTACGCTTTGATCGTTCCCTGGAAGACCAGTAGTAGTTTCCGATGCACATCTGGTGGCATTCTGTAATCTGTGGACTATCACAGTGTTGATGAAACACAGAAATTGCATCGGCATTGAATACAACAGTCACCATCCGCACTCTCCTTAATGGGAGTAATGTCTCAAACAGTCAACGCTTTGATCGTCCCCTGGAAGACCGGTAGTAGTTTCCGATGCACATCTGGAGGCATTCTGTAATCTGTGGACCTTCAAAGTGTTGATGAAACTCAGAAATTGCCTGTTGATTGAATACAACAGTCATCATGCGCACTTTCCTCCATGGGAGTAATGTCTCAAACAGTCTACGCTTTGATCGATTCCTGTAGGACAAGTAGTAGTTTCCGATGCACATCTGGAGGCATTTTGTAATCTGTGGCCCTTCAAAGTGTTGATGAAACACAGAAATTGCATCGAGATTGAATACAACAGTCACCATGCGCACTTTCCTCCATGGGAGTAACGTCTCAAACAGTCTACGATTAGATCGTTCCCTGGAAGACCAGTAGTAGTTTCCGATGCACATCTGGTGGCATTCTGTAATCTGTGGACTATCACAGTGTTGATGAAACACAGAAATTGCATCGGCATTGAATACAACAGTCACCATCCGCAATCTCCTTAATGGGAGTAATGTCTCAAACAGTCAACGCTTTGATCGTCCCCTGGAAGACCGGTAGTAGTTTCCCATGCACATCTGGAGGCATTCTGTAATCTGTGGACCTTCAAAGTGTTGATGAAACTCAGAAATTGCCTGTTGATTGAATACAACAGTCATCATGCGCACTTTCCACCATGGGAGTAATGTCTCCAACAGTCTACGCTATGATCGATTCCTGTAGGACAAGTAGTAGTTTCCGATGCACATCTGGAGGCATTTTGTAATCTGTGGCCCTTCAAAGTGTTGATGACACACAGAAATTGCATCGGGATTGAATACAACAGTCACCATGCGCACTTTCCTCCATGGGAGTAACGTCTCAAACATTCTACGATTAGATCGTTTCGTTGAAGGCCAGTAGTAGATTCCGATGCTAATCTGGAGGAATTCTGTAATCTGTGGACCTTCAAAGTGTTGATGAAACATAGAAATTGCATCGGGATTGAATACAACAGTCACCAAGCGCAGTTCCCTCCATGGGAGTAAAGTCTCAAACAGTCTACGTTTTGATCGTTTCCTGGAAGACTAGTAGTAGTTTCCGATGCACATCGGGGGGCAATCTCTAATGTGTGGACTATCAGAGTGTTGATCAAACACAGAAATTGCATCGGGATTGACTACAACAGTCACCAAGCGCAGTTCCCTCCATGGGAGTAATGTCTCAAACAGTTTACGCATTGATCGTTCCCTGGGAGACCAGTAGTAGTTTCCGATGAACATCTGGGGGCATTCTGTAATGTGTGGACTATCAGAGTGTTGTTGAAAAACATAAATAGCATCGGGATTGTATACAACAGACACCATGCGCTTTTTCCTCCATGGGTGTAATGTATCAAACAGTCTACGCTTTGATCGTTTCCTGGAAGACCAGTAGTAGATTCCGATGCACATCTGGAAGCATTCTGTAATCCGTAGACCATCAAAGTGTTGACGAAACACAGAAATTGCATCGGGATTGAATACAACAGTCACCATGCGCACATTCCTCCATGGGAGTAATGTCTCAAACAGTCTACGATTTGATCGTTCCCTGGAAGACCAGTAGTAGTTTCCGATGGACATCTGGATGCCTTCTGTAATCTGTGGACCTTCAAAGTGTTGATGAAACACAGAAATTGCTTCGGGATTGAATACAACAGTCACCATGCGCACTGTCCTCCATGGCAATAATGTCTCAAACACTCTACGCTTTGATTGTTCCCTGGAAGACCAATAGTAGTTTGCGATGCCCATCTGGAGGCATTCTGTAATCTGTGGACTATCACAGTGTTGATTAAACACAGAAATTGCATCGGGATTGAATACAACAGTCACCATGCGCACTTTCCTCCATGGGAGTAATGTTTCAAACAGTTTACGCTTTGCTCGTTCCCTGGAAGACCATTAGTAGTTTACGATGCACATCTGGTGGCATTCTGTAATGTGTGGACTATCAGAGTGTTGATGAAACACAGAAATTGCCTCGGGACTGAATACAACAGACATGATGCGCACTTTGCTCCAACGGAGTAATGTCTCAAACAGTCTACGCTTTGATCGTTTCCTGGAAGACCAGTAGTAGTTTCCGATGCACATCTGGAGGCATTCTGTAATCTGTGCACCTTCAAAGTGTTGATGAAACACAGGAATTGCTTCGGGATTGAATACAACAGTCACCATGAGCACTGTCCTCCATGGGAATAATGTCTCAAACAATCTACGATTTGATCGTTCGCTGGAAGACCAGTAGTAGTTTCCGATGCACATCTGGAGGCATTCTGTAATATGTGGACTGTCAGAATGTTGTTGTAACACAGAAATTGCATCGGGATTGAATACAACAGTCACCATGCGCACTTTTCTCCATGGGAGTAATGACTGAAACAGTTTACGTTTTGATCGTTCCCTGGAAGACCAGTAGTAGTTACCGACGCTCATCTGGAGGCATTCTGTAATCTGTGGACCTTCAAAGTTTTGATGAAACACAGAAATTGCAACGGGATTATAAATAACAGTCACTATGCGCACTTTCCTCCATGGGAGTAATGACTCAAACAGTCTACGCTTTGATCGTTCCCTGGAAGACCAGTAGTAGTTTCCGATGCACATCTGGAGGCATTCTGTAATCTGTGGACTATCAGAGTGTTGATGAAACACAGAAATTGCATCGGGATTGAATACAACAGTCACCATGAGCAGTTACCTAGACGGGAGGTATGTCTCAAACAGTCTACGCTTTGATCGTTCCCTGGAAGACCAGTAGTAGCTTCCGATGCACATCTGGTGGCATTCTGTAATCTGTGGACTATCAGAGTGTTGATGAAACACAGAAATTGCATCGGGATTGAATACTACAGTCACCATGCGCACTTTTCTCCACGGCAGTAATGTCTCAAACTGTCTACGCTTTGATCGTTCCCTTGAAGACCAGTAGTAGTTTCCGATGCACATCTGGTGGCATTCTGTAATCTGTGGACTATCACAGTGTTGATGAAACACAGAAATTGCATCGGCATTGAATACAACAGTCACCATCCGCACTCTCCTTAATGGGAGTAATGTCTCAAACAGTCAACGCTTTGATCGTCCCCTGGAAGACCGGTATTAGTTTCCGATGCACATCTGGAGGCATTCTGTAATCTGTGGACCTTCAAAGTGTTGATGAAACTCAGAAATAGCCTGTTGATTGAATACAACAGTCATCATGCGCACTTTCCTCCATGGGAGTAATGTCTCAAACAGTCTACGCTTTGATCGATTCCTGTAGGACAAGTAGTAGTTTCCGATGCACATCTGGAGGCATTTTGTAATCTGTGGCCCTTCAAAGTGTTGATGAAACACAGAAATTGCATCGGGATTGAATACAACAGTCACCATGCGCACTTTCCTCCATGGGAGTAACGTCTCAAACAGTCTACGATTAGATCGTTTCGTTGAAGGCCAGTAGTAGATTCCGATGCAAATCTGGAGGAATTCTGTAATCTGTGGACCTTCAAAGTGTTGATGAAACATAGAAATTGCATCGGGATTGAATACAACAGTCACCATGCCCACTTCCCTCCATGGGAGTAAAGTCTCAAACAGTCTACGTTTTGATCGTTTCCTGGAAGACTAGTAGTAGTTTCCGATGCACATCGGGGGGCATTCTCTAATGTGTGGACTATCAGAGTGTTGATCAAACACAGAAATTGCATCGGGATTGAATACAACAGTCACCAAGCGCAGTTCCCTCCATGGGAGTAATGTCTCAAACAGTTTACGCATTGATCGTTCCCTGGGAGACCAGTAGTAGTTTCCGATGAACATCTGGGGGCATTCTGTAATGTGTGGACTATCAGAGTGTTGTTGAAACACATAAATAGCATCGGGATTGTATACAACAGACACCATGCGCTTTTTCCTCCATGGGTGTAATGTATCAAACAGTCTACGCTTTGATCGTTTCCTGGAAGACCAGTAGTAGATTCCGATGCACATCTGGAGGCTTTCTGTAATCCGTAGACCATCAAAGTGTTGACGAAACACAGAAATTGCATCGGGATTGAATACAACAGTCACCATGCGCACTTTCCTCCATGGGAGTAATGTCTCAAACAGTTTACGTTTTGATCGTTCCCTGGAAGGCCAGTAGTAGTTACCGACGCTCATCTGGAGGCATTCTGTAACCTGTGGACCTTCAAAGTTTTGATGAAACACAGAAATTGCAACGGGATTATAAATAACAGTCACTATGCGCACTTTCCTCCATGGGAGTAATGACTCAAACAGTCTACGCTTTGATCGTTCCCTGGAAGACCAGTAGTAGTTTCCGATGCACATCTGGAGCCATTCTGTAATCTGTGGACTATCAGAGTGTTGATGAAACACAGAAATTGCATCGGGATTGAATACAACAGTCACCATGCGCACTTTCCTCCATGGGAGTAACGTCTCAAACATTCTACGATTAGATCGTTTCGTTGAAGGCCAGTAGTAGATTCCGATGCTAATCTGGAGGAATTCTGTAATCTGTGGACCTTCAAAGTGTTGATGAAACATAGAAATTGCATCGGGATTGAATACAACAGTCACCAAGCGCAGTTCCCTCCATGGGAGTAAAGTCTCAAACAGTCTACGTTTTGATCGTTTCCTGGAAGACTAGTAGTAGTTTCCGATGCACATCGGGGGGCAATCTCTAATGTGTGGACTATCAGAGTGTTGATCAAACACAGAAATTGCATCGGGATTGAATACAACAGTCACCAAGCGCAGTTCCCTCCATGGGAGTAATGTCTCAAACAGTTTACGCATTGATCGTTCCCTGGGAGACCAGTAGTAGTTTCCGATGAACATCTGGGGGCATTCTGTAATGTGTGGACTATCAGAGTGTTGTTGAAAAACATAAATAGCATCGGGATTGTATACAACAGACACCATGCGCTTTTTCCTCCATGGGTGTAATGTATCAAACAGTCTACGCTTTGATCGTTTCCTGGAAGACCAGTAGTAGATTCCGATGCACATCTGGAAGCATTCTGTAATCCGTAGACCATCACAGTGTTGACGAAACACAGAAATTGCATCGGGATTGAATACAACAGTCACCATGCGCACTTTCCTCCATGGGAGTAATGTCTCAAACAGTCTACGTTTTGATCGTTCCCTGGAAGACCAGTAGCAGTTTCCGATGGACATCTGGATGCCTTCTGTAATCTGTGGACCTTCAAAGTGTTGATGAAACACAGAAATTGCTTCGGGATTGAATACAACAGTCACCATGCGCACTGTCCTCCATGGGAATAATGTCTCAAACACTCTACGCTTTGATTGTTCCCTGGAAGACCAATAGTAGTTTGCGATGCCTCCATCTGGAGGCATTCTGTAATCTGTGGACTATCACAGTGTTGATTAAACACAGAAATTGCATCGGGATTGAATACAACAGTCACCATGCGCACTTTCCTCCATGGGAGTAATGTTTCAAACAGTTTACGCTTTGATCGTTCCCTGGAAGACCATTAGTAGTTTACGATGCACATCTGGTGGCATTCTGTAATGTGTGGACTATCAGAGTGTTGATGAAACACAGAAATTGCCTCGGGACTGAATACAACAGACATGATGCGCACTTTGCTCCAACGGAGTAATGTCTCAAACAGTCTACGCTTTGATCGTTTCCTGGAAGACCAGTAGTAGTTTCCGATGCACATTTGGAGGCATTCTGTAATCTGTGCACCTTCAAAGTGTTGATGAAACACAGGAATTGCTTCGGGATTGAATACAACAGTCACCATGAGCACTGTCCTCCATGGGAATAATGTCTCAAACAATCTACGATTTGATCGTTCGCTGGAAGACCAGTAGTAGTTTCCGATGCACATCTGGAGGCATTCTGTAATATGTGGACTGTCAGAATGTTGATGAAACACAGAAATTGCATCGGGATTGAATACAACAGTCACCATGCGCACTTTTCTCCATGGGAGTAATGACTGAAACAGTTTACGTTTTGATCGTTCCCTGGAAGACCAGTAGTAGTTACCGACGCTCATCTGGAGGCATTCTGTAATCTGTGGACCTTCAAAGTTTTGATGAAACACAGAAATTGCAACGGGATTATAAATAACAGTCACTATGCGCACTTTCCTCCATGGGAGTAATGACTCAAACAGTCTACGCTTTGATCGTTCCCTGGAAGACCAGTAGTAGTTTCCGATGCACATCTGGAGGCATTCTGTAATCTGTGGACTATCAGAGTGTTGATGAAACACAGAAATTGCATCGGGATTGAATACAACAGTCACCATGAGCAGTTACCTAGACGGGAGGTATGTCTCAAACAGTCTACGCTTTGATCGTTCCCTGGAAGACCAGTAGTAGCTTCCGATGCACATCTGGTGGCATTCTGTAATCTGTGGACTATCAGAGTGTTGATGAAACACAGAAATTGCATCGGGATTGAATACTACAGTCACCATGCGCACTTTTCTCCACGGCAGTAATGTCTCAAACTGTCTACGCTTTGATCGTTCCCTTGAAGACCAGTAGTAGTTTCCGATGCACATCTGGTGGCATTCTGTAATCTGTGGACTATCACAGTGTTGATGAAACACAGAAATTGCATCGGCATTGAATACAACAGTCACCATCCGCACTCTCCTTAATGGGAGTAATGTCTCAAACAGTCAACGCTTTGATCGTCCCCTGGAAGACCGGTATTAGTTTCCGATGCACATCTGGAGGCATTCTGTAATCTGTGGACCTTCAAAGTGTTGATGAAACTCAGAAATTGCCTGTTGATTGAATACAACAGTCATCATGCGCACTTTCCTCCATGGGAGTAATGTCTCAAACAGTCTACGCTTTGATCGATTCCTGTAGGACAAGTAGTAGTTTCCGATGCACATCTGGAGGCATTTTGTAATCTGTGGCCCTTCAAAGTGTTGATGAAACACAGAAATTGCATCGGGATTGAATACAACAGTCACCATGCGCACTTTCCTCCATGGGAGTAACGTCTCAAACAGTCTACGATTAGATCGTTTCGTTGAAGGCCAGTAGTAGATTCCGATGCAAATCTGGAGGAATTCTGTAATCTGTGGACCTTCAAAGTGTTGATGAAACATAGAAATTGCATCGGGATTGAATACAACAGTCACCATGCCCACTTCCCTCCATGGGAGTAAAGTCTCAAACAGTCTACGTTTTGATCGTTTCCTGGAAGACTAGTAGTAGTTTCCGATGCACATCGGGGGGCATTCTCTAATGTGTGGACTATCAGAGTGTTGATCAAACACAGAAATTGCATCGGGATTGAATACAACAGTCACCAAGCGCAGTTCCCTCCATGGGAGTAATGTCTCAAACAGTTTACGCATTGATCGTTCCCTGGGAGACCAGTAGTAGTTTCCGATGAACATCTGGGGGCATTCTGTAATGTGTGGACTATCAGAGTGTTGTTGAAACACATAAATAGCATCGGGATTGTATACAACAGACACCATGCGCTTTTTCCTCCATGGGTGTAATGTATCAAACAGTCTACGCTTTGATCGTTTCCTGGAAGACCAGTAGTAGATTCCGATGCACATCTGGAGGCTTTCTGTAATCCGTAGACCATCAAAGTGTTGACGAAACACAGAAATTGCATCGGGATTGAATACAACAGTCACCATGCGCACTTTCCTCCATGGGAGTAATGTCTCAAACAGTTTACGTTTTGATCGTTCCCTGGAAGGCCAGTAGTAGTTACCGACGCTCATCTGGAGGCATTCTGTAATCTGTGGACCTTCAAAGTTTTGATGAAACACAGAAATTGCAACGGGATTATAAATAACAGTCACTATGCGCACTTTCCTCCATGGGAGTAATGACTCAAACAGTCTACGCTTTGATCGTTCCCTGGAAGACCAGTAGTAGTTTCCGATGCACATCTGGAGGCATTCTGTAATCTGTGGACTATCAGAGTGTTGATGAAACACAGAAATTGCATCGGGATTGAATACAACAGTCACCATGAGCAGTTACCTAGACGGGAGGTATGTCTCAAACAGTCTACGCTTTGATCGTTCCCTGGAAGACCAGTAGTAGCTTCCGATGCACATCTGGTGGCATTCTGTAATCTGTGGACTATCAGAGTGTTGATGAAACACAGAAATTGCATCGGGATTGAATACTACAGTCACCATGCGCACTTTTCTCCACGGCAGTAATGTCTCAAACTGTCTACGCTTTGATCGTTCCCTTGAAGACCAGTAGTAGTTTCCGATGCACATCTGGTGGCATTCTGTAATCTGTGGACTATCACAGTGTTGATGAAACACAGAAATTGCATCGGCATTGAATACAACAGTCACCATCCGCACTCTCCTTAATGGGAGTAATGTCTCAAACAGTCAACGCTTTGATCGTCCCCTGGAAGACCGGTAGTAGTTTCCGATGCACATCTGGAGGCATTCTGTAATCTGTGGACCTTCAAAGTGTTGATGAAACTCAGAAATTGCCTGTTGATTGAATACAACAGTCATCATGCGCACTTTCCTCCATGGGAGTAATGTCTCAAACAGTCTACGCTTTGATCGATTCCTGTAGGACAAGTAGTAGTTTCCGATGCACATCTGGAGGCATTTTGTAATCTGTGGCCCTTCAAAGTGTTGATGAAACACAGAAATTGCATCGGGATTGAATACAACAGTCACCATGCGCACTTTCCTCCATGGGAGTAACGTCTCAAACAGTCTACGATTAGATCGTTTCGTTGAAGGCCAGTAGTAGATTCCGATGCAAATCTGGAGGAATTCTGTAATCTGTGGACCTTCAAAGTGTTGATGAAACATAGAAATTGCATCGGGATTGAATACAACAGTCACCATGCCCACTTCCCTCCATGGGAGTAAAGTCTCAAACAGTCTACGTTTTGATCGTTTCCTGGAAGACTAGTAGTAGTTTCCGATGCACATCGGGGGGCATTCTCTAATGTGTGGACTATCAGAGTGTTGATCAAACACAGAAATTGCATCGGGATTGAATACAACAGTCACCAAGCGCAGTTCCCTCCATGGGAGTAATGTCTCAAACAGTTTACGCATTGATCGTTCCCTGGGAGACCAGTAGTAGTTTCCGATGAACATCTGGGGGCATTCTGTAATGTGTGGACTATCAGAGTGTTGTTGAAACACATAAATATCATCGGGATTGTATACAACAGACACCAAGCGCTTTTTCCTCCATGGATGTAATGTATCAAACAGTCTACGCTTTGATCGTTTCCTGGAAGACCTGTAGTAGATTCCGATGCACATCTGGAGGCTTTCTGTAATCCGTAAACCATCAAAGTGTTGAAGAAACACAGAAATTGCATCGGGATTGAATACAACAGTCACCATGCGCACTTTCCTCCATGGGAGTAATGTCTCAAACAGTCTACGATTTGATCGTTCCCTGGAAGACCAGTAGTAGTTTCCGATGCACATCTGGAGGCATTCTGTAATCTGTGGACTGTCAGAATGTTGTTGAAACACAGAAATTGCATCAGGATTGAATACAACAGTCACCATGCGCACTTTCCTCCATCGGAGTAATGTCTCAAACAGTCTACGCTTTGATCGATTCCCAGAAGACCAGTAGTAGTTTCCGATGCACATCTGGAGGCATTCTGTAATCTGTGGACCTTCAAAGTGTCGATGAAACACTGAAATTGCATCGGGATTGAATACAACAGTCACCATGCGCACTTTCCTCCATGGGAAGTAATGTCTCAAACAGTCTACGCTTTGATCGTCTCCTGGAAGACCAGTAGTAGTTTCCGATGGACATCTGGATGCTTTCTGTAATCTGTGGACCTTCAAAGTGTTGATAAAACACAGAAATTGCATCGGGATTGAATACAACAGTCACCATGCGCACTGTCCTCCATGGGAGTAATGTCTCAAACAATCTACGATTTGATCGTTCCCTGGAAGAACAGTAGTAGTTTCCGATGCACATCTGGAGGCATTCGGTAATCAGTGGACTATCAGTGTGTTGTTGAAACACAGAAATTGCATCGGGATTGAATACAACAGTTACCATGCGCACTTTTCTCCATGGGAGTAATGTCTGAAACAGTTTACGTTTTGATCGTTCCCTGGAAGACCAGTAGTAGTTACCGATGCAAACCTTAAGGGCACTCTGTAATGTTTGGACTATCAGAGTGTTGATGAAACACAGAAATTGCATCGGGATTGAATACAACAGTCACCATGCGCACTTCCCTCCATGGGAGTAATGTCTCAAACACTCTACGCTTTGATTGTTCCCTGGAAGACCATTAGTAGTTTACGATGCACATCTGGTGGCATTCTGTAATGTGTGGACTATCAGAGTGTTGATTAAACACAGAAATTGCATCGGGATTGAATACAACAGTCACCATGCGCACTTTCCTCCATGGGAGTAATGTTTCAAACAGTTTACGCGTTGATCGTTCCCTGGAAGACCATTAGTAGTTTACGATGCACATCTGGTGGCATTCTGTAATGTGTGGACTATCAGAGTGTTGATGAAACACAGAAATTGCCTCGGGACTGAATACAACAGTCATCATGCGCACTTTCCTCCATGGGAGTAATGACTCAAACAGTCTACGGTTTGATCGTTTCCTGGAAGACCAGTAGTAGTTTCCGATGCACATCTGGAGGCATTCTGTAATCTGTGGACATTCAAAGTTTTGATGCAACACAGAAATTGCAACGGGATTATAAATAACAGTCACTATGCGCACTTTCCTCCATGGGAGTAATGTCTCAAACAGTCTACGCTTTGATCGTTCCCTGGAAGACCAGTAGTAGTTTCCGATGCACATCTGGAGGCATTCTGTAATCTGTGGACTATCAGAGTGTTGATGAAACACAGAAATTGCATCGGGATTGAATACAACAGTCACCATGAGCAGTTACCTAGACGCTGAGGTATGTCTCAAACAGTCTACGCTTTGATCGTTCCCTGGAAGACCAGTAGTAGTTTCCGATGCACATCTGGTGGCATTCTGTAATCTGTGGACTATCACAGTGTTGATGAAACACAGAAATTGCATCGGCATTGAATACAACAGTCACCATCCGCACTCTCCTTAATGGGAGTAATGTCTCAAACAGTCAACGCTTTGATCGTCCCCTGGAAGACCGGTAGTAGTTTCCGATGCACATCTGGAGGAATTCTGTAATCTGTGGACCTTCAAAGTGTTGATGAAACTCTGAAATTGCCTGTTGATTGAATACAACAGTCATCAAGCGCACTTTCCTCCATGGGAGTAATGTCTCAAACAGTCTACGCTTTGATCGATTCCTGTAGGACAAGTAGTAGTTTCCGAAGCACATCTGGAGGCATTTTGTAATCTGTGGCCCTTCAAAGTGTTGATGAAACACAGAAATAGCATCGGGATTGAATACAACAGTCACCATGCGCACTTTCCTCCATGGGAGTAACGTCTCAAACAGTCTACGATTAGATCGTTTCGTTGAAGGCCAGTAGTAGATTCCGATGCAAATCTGGAGGAATTCTGTAATCTATGGACCTTCAAAGTGTTGATGAAACATAGAAATTGCATCGGGATTGAATACAACAGTCACCATGCCCACTTCCCTCCATGGGAGTAAAGTCTCAAACAGTCTACGTTTTGATCGTTTCCTGGAAGACTAGTAGTAGTTTCCGATGCACATCGGGGGGCATTCTCTAATGTGTGGACTATCAGAGTGTTGATCAAACACAGAAATTGCATCGGGATTGAATACAACAGTCACCAAGCGCAGTTCCCTCCATGGGAGTAATGTCTCAAACATTTTACGCATTGATCGTTCCCTGGGAGACCAGTATTAGTTTCCGATGAACATCTGGGGGCATTCTGTAATGTGTGGACTATCAGAGTGTTGTTGAAAAACATAAATAGCATCGCGATTGTATACAACAGACACCATGCGCTTTTTCCTCCATGGGTGTAATGTATCAAACAGTCTACGCTTTGATCGTTTCCTGGAAGACCAGTAGTAGATTCCGATGCAGATCTGGAGGGTTTCTGTAATCCGTAGACCATCAAAGTGTTGACGAAACACAAAAGTTGCATCGGGATTGAATACAACAGTCACCATGCGCACTTTCCTCCATGGGAGTAATGTCTCAAACAGTCTACGATTTGATCGTTCCCTGGAAGACCAGTAGTAGTTTCCGATGCACATCTGGATGCCTTCTGTAATCTGTGGACCATCAAAGTGTTGATGAAACACAGAAATTGCATCGGGATTGAATACAACAGTCACCATGCGCACTGCCCTCTATGGGAATAATGTCTCAAACAATCTACGATTCGATCGTTCCCTGGAAGACCAGTAGTAGTTTCCGATGCACATCTGGAGGCATTCTGTAATCTGTGGACTGTCAGAATGTTGTTGAAACACAGAAATTGCATCAGGATTGAATACAACAGTCACCATGCGCACTTTCCTCCATCGGAGTAATGTCTCATACAGTCAACGCTTTGATCGATTCCCAGAAGACCAGTAGTAGTTTCCGATGCACATCTGGAGGCATTCTGTAATCTGTGGACCTTCAAAGTGTTGATGAAACACTGAAATTGCATCGGGATTGAATACAACAGTCACCATGCGCACTTTCCTCCATGGGAGTAATGTCTCAAACAGTCTACGGTTTGATCGTCTCCTGGAAGACCAGTAGTAGTTTCCGATGGACATCTGGATGCTTTCTGTAATCTGTGGACCTTCAAAGTGTTGATAAAACACAGAAATTGCATCGGGATTGAATACAACAGTCTCCATGCGCACTGTCCTTCATGGGAGTAATGTCTCAAACAATCTACGATTTGATCGTTCCCTGGAAGAACAGTAGTAGTATCCGATGCACATCTGGAGGCATTCGGTAATCAGTGGACTATCAGAGTGTTGTTGAAACACAGAAATTGCATCGGGATTGAATACAACAGTTACCATGCGCACTTTTCTCCATGGGAGTAATGTCTGAAACAGTTTACGTTTTGATCGTTCCCTGGAAGACCAGTAGTACTTACCGATGCAAACCTTAAGGGCACTCTGTAATGTGTGGACTATCAGAGTGTTGATGAAACACAGAAATTGCATCGGGATTGAATACAACAGTCACCATGCGCACTTTCCTCCATGGGAGTAATGTTTCAAACAGTTTACGCGTTGATCGTTCCCTGGAAGACCATTAGTAGTTTACGATGCACATCTGGTGGCATTCTGTAATGTGTGGACTATCAGAGTGTTGATGAAACACAGAAATTGCCTCGGGACTGAATACAACAGACATGATGCGCACTTTGCTCCAATGGAGTAATGTCTCAAACAGTCTACGATTTGATCGTTTCCTGGAAGACCAGTAGTAGTTTCCGATGCACATCTGGAGGCATTCTGTAATCTGTGCACCTTCAAAGTGTTGATGAAACTCAGAAATTGCCTGTTGATTGAATACAACAGTCATCATGAGCACTTTCCTCCATGGGAGTAATGACTCAAACAGTCTACGGTTTGATCGATTCCTGGAAGACCAGTAGTAGTTTCCGATGCACATCTGGAGGCATTCTGTAATCTGTGGTCCTTCAAAGTTTTGATGAAACACAGAAATTGCAACGGGATTATAAATAACAGTCACTATGCGCAATTTCCTCCATGGGAGTAATGTCTCAAACAGTCTACGCTTTGATCGTTCCCTGGAAGACCAGTAGTAGTTTCCGATGCACATCTGGAGGCATTCTGTTATCTGTGGACTATCAGAGTGTTGATGAAACACAGAAATTGCATCGGGATTGAATACAACAGTCACCATGAGCAGTTACCTAGACGTGAGGTATGTCTCAAAGAGTCTACGCTTTGATCGTTCCCTGGAAGACCAGTAGTAGCTTCCGATGCACATCTGGTGGCATTCTGTAATCTGTGGACTATCAGAGTGTTGATGAAACACAGAAATTGCATCGGGATTGAATACTACAGTCACCATGCGCACTTTTCTCCACGGCAGAAATGTCTCAAACAGTCTACGCTTTGATCGTTCCCTGGAAGACCAGTAGTAGTTTCCGATGCACATCTGGTGGCATTCTGTAATCTGAGGACTATCACAGTGTTGATGAAACACAGAAATTGCATCGGCATTGAATACAACAGTCACCATCCGCACTCTCCTTAATGGGAGTAATGTCTCAAACAGTCAACGCTTTGATCGTCCCCTGGAAGACCGGTAGTAGTTTCCGATGCACATCTGGAGGCATTCTGTAATCTGTGGACCTTCAAAGTGTTGATGAAACTCAGAAATAGCCTGTTGATTGAATACAACAGTCATCATGCGCACTTTCCTCCATGGGAGTAATGTCTCAAACAGTCTACGCTTTGATCGATTCCTGTAGGACAAGTAGTAGTTTCCGATGCACATCTGGAGGCATTTTGTAATCTGTGGCCCTTCAAAGTGTTGATGAAACACAGAAATTGCATCGGGATTGAATACAACAGTCACCATGCGCACTTTCCTCCATGGGAGTAACGTCTCAAACAGTCTACGATTAGATCGTTTCGTTGAAGGCCAGTAGTAGATTCCGATGCAAATCTGGAGGAATTCTGTAATCTATGGACCTTCAAAGTGTTGATGAAACATAGAAATTGCATCGGGATTGAATACAACAGTCACCATGCCCACTTCCCTCCATGGGAGTAAAGTCTCAAACAGTCTACGTTTTGATCGTTTCCTGGAAGACTAGTAGTAGTTTCCGATGCACATCGGGGGGCATTCTCTAATGTGTGGACTATCAGAGTGTTGATCAAACACAGAAATTGCATCGGGATTGAATACAACAGTCACCAAGCGCAGTTCCCTCCATGGGAGTAATGTCTCAAACATTTTACGCATTGATCGTTCCCTGGGAGACCAGTATTAGTTTCCGATGAACATCTGGGGGCATTCTGTAATGTGTGGACTATCAGAGTGTTGTTGAAAAACATAAATAGCATCGGGATTGTATACAACAGACACCATGCGCTTTTTCCTCCATGGGTGTAATGTATCAAACAGTCTACGCTTTGATCGTTTCCTGGAAGACCAGTAGTAGATTCCGATGCAGATCTGGAGGGTTTCTGTAATCCGTAGACCATCAAAGTGTTGACGAAACACAAAAGTTGCATCGGGATTGAATACAACAGTCACCATGCGCACTTTCCTCCATGGGAGTAATGTCTCAAACAGTCTACGATTTGATCGTTCCCTGGAAGACCAGTAGTAGTTTCCGATGCACATCTGGATGCCTTCTGTAATCTGTGGACCATCAAAGTGTTGATGAAACACAGAAATTGCATCGGGATTGAATACAACAGTCACCATGCGCACTGCCCTCTATGGGAATAATGTCTCAAACAATCTACGATTCGATCGTTCCCTGGAAGACCAGTAGTAGTTTCCGATGCACATCTGGAGGCATTCTGTAATCTGTGGACTGTCAGAATGTTGTTGAAACACAGAAATTGCATCAGGATTGAATACAACAGTCACCATGCGCACTTTCCTCCATCGGAGTAATGTCTCATACAGTCAACGCTTTGATCGATTCCCAGAAGACCAGTAGTAGTTTCCGATGCACATCTGGAGGCATTCTGTAATCTGTGGACCTTCAAAGTGTTGATGAAACACTGAAATTGCATCGGGATTGAATACAACAGTCACCATGCGCACTTTCCTCCATGGGAGTAATGTCTCAAACAGTCTACGGTTTGATCGTCTCCTGGAAGACCAGTAGTAGTTTCCGATGGACATCTGGATGCTTTCTGTAATCTGTGGACCTTCAAAGTGTTGATAAAACACAGAAATTGCATCGGGATTGAATACAACAGTCTCCATGCGCACTGTCCTTCATGGGAGTAATGTCTCAAACAATCTACGATTTGATCGTTCCCTGGAAGAACAGTAGTAGTATCCGATGCACATCTGGAGGCATTCGGTAATCAGTGGACTATCAGAGTGTTGTTGAAACACAGAAATTGCATCGGGATTGAATACAACAGTTACCATGCGCACTTTTCTCCATGGGAGTAATGTCTGAAACAGTTTACGTTTTGATCGTTCCCTGGAAGACCAGTAGTACTTACCGATGCAAACCTTAAGGGCACTCTGTAATGTGTGGACTATCAGAGTGTTGATGAAACACAGAAATTGCATCGGGATTGAATACAACAGTCACCATGCGCACTTTCCTCCATGGGAGTAATGTTTCAAACAGTTTACGCGTTGATCGTTCCCTGGAAGACCATTAGTAGTTTACGATGCACATCTGGTGGCATTCTGTAATGTGTGGACTATCAGAGTGTTGATGAAACACAGAAATTGCCTCGGGACTGAATACAACAGACATGATGCGCACTTTGCTCCAATGGAGTAATGTCTCAAACAGTCTACGATTTGATCGTTTCCTGGAAGACCAGTAGTAGTTTCCGATGCACATCTGGAGGCATTCTGTAATCTGTGCACCTTCAAAGTGTTGATGAAACTCAGAAATTGCCTGTTGATTGAATACAACAGTCATCATGAGCACTTTCCTCCATGGGAGTAATGACTCAAACAGTCTACGGTTTGATCGATTCCTGGAAGACCAGTAGTAGTTTCCGATGCACATCTGGAGGCATTCTGTAATCTGTGGTCCTTCAAAGTTTTGATGAAACACAGAAATTGCAACGGGATTATAAATAACAGTCACTATGCGCAATTTCCTCCATGGGAGTAATGTCTCAAACAGTCTACGCTTTGATCGTTCCCTGGAAGACCAGTAGTAGTTTCCGATGCACATCTGGAGGCATTCTGTAATCTGTGGACTATCAGAGTGTTGATGAAACACAGAAATTGCATCGGGATTGAATACAACAGTCACCATGAGCAGTTACCTAGACGTGAGGTATGTCTCAAAGAGTCTACGCTTTGATCGTTCCCTGGAAGACCAGTAGTAGCTTCCGATGCACATCTGGTGGCATTCTGTAATCTGTGGACTATCAGAGTGTTGATGAAACACAGAAATTGCATCGGGATTGAATACTACAGTCACCATGCGCACTTTTCTCCACGGCAGTAATGTCTCAAACAGTCTACGCTTTGATCGTTCCCTGGAAGACCAGTAGTAGTTTCCGATGCACATCTGGTGGCATTCTGTAATCTGAGGACTATCACAGTGTTGATGAAACACAGAAATTGCATCGGCATTGAATACAACAGTCACCATCCGCACTCTCCTTAATGGGAGTAATGTCTCAAACAGTCAACGCTTTGATCGTCCCCTGGAAGACCGGTAGTAGTTTCCGATGCACATCTGGAGGCATTCTGTAATCTGTGGACCTTCAAAGTGTTGATGAAACTCAGAAATTGCCTGTTGATTGAATACAACAGTCATCATGCGCACTTTCCTCCATGGGAGTAATGTCTCAAACAGTCTACGCTTTGATCGATTCCTGTAGGACAAGTAGTAGTTTCCGATGCACATCTGGAGGCATTTTGTAATCTGTGGCCCTTCAAAGTGTTGATGAAACACAGAAATTGCATCGGGATTGAATACAACAGTCACCATGCGCACTTTCCTCCATGGGAGTAACGTCTCAAACAGTCTACGATTAGATCGTTTCGTTGAAGGCCAGTAGTAGATTCCGATGCAAATCTGGAGGAATTCTGTAATCTGTGGACCTTCAAAGTGTTGATGAAACATAGAAATTGCATCGGGATTGAATACTACAGTCACCATGCGCACTTTTCTCCACGGCAGTAATGTCTCAAACAGTCTACGCTTTGATCGTTCTCTGGAAGACCAGTAGTAGTTTCCGATGCACATCGGGGGGCATTCTCTAATGTGTGGACTATCAGAGTGTTGATCAAACACAGAAATTGCATCGGGATTGAATACAACAGTCACCAAGCGCAGTTCCCTCCATGGGAGTAATGTCTCAAACAGTTTACGCATTGATCGTTCCCTGGGAGACCAGTAGTAGTTTCCGATGAACATCTGGGGGCATTCTGTAATGTGTGGACTATCAGAGTGTTGTTGAAACACATAAATAGCATCGGGATTGTATACAACAGACACCATGCGCTTTTTCCTCCATGGGTGTAATGTATCAAACAGTCTACGCTTTGATCGTTTCCTGGAAGACCAGTAGTAGATTCCGATGCACATCTGGAGGCTTTCTGTAATCCGTAGACCATCAAAGTGTTGACGAAACACAGAAATTGCATCGGGATTGAATACAACAGTCACCATGCGCACTTTCCTCCATGGGAGTAATGTCTCAAACAGTCTACGATTTGATCGTTCCCTGGAAGACCAGTAGTAGTTTCCGATGCACATCTGGAGGCATTCTGTAATCTGTGGACTGTAAGAATGTTGTTGAAACACAGAAATTGCATCAGGATTGAATACAACAGTCACCATGCGCACTTTCCTCCATCGGAGTAATGTCTCAAACAGTCTACGCTTTGATCGATTCCCAGAAGACCAGTAGTAGTTTCCGATGCACATCTGGAGGCATTCTGTAATCTGTGGACCTTCAAAGTGTCGATGAAACACTGAAATTGCATCGGGATTGAATACAACAGTCACCATGCGCACTTTCCTCCATGGGAAGTAATGTCTCAAACAGTCTACGCTTTGATCGTCTCCTGGAAGACCAGTAGTAGTTTCCGATGGACATCTGGATGCTTTCTGTAATCTGTGGACCTTCAAAGTGTTGATAAAACACAGAAATTGCATCGGGATTGAATACAACAGTCACCATGCGCACTGTCCTCCATGGGAGTAATGTCTCAAACAATCTACGATTTGATCGTTCCCTGGAAGAACAGTAGTAGTTTCCGATGCACATCTGGAGGCATTCGGTAATCAGTGGACTATCAGAGTGTTGTTGAAACACAGAAATTGCATCGGGATTGAATACAACAGTTACCATGCGCACTTTTCTCCATGGGAGTAATGTCTGAAACAGTTTACGTTTTGATCGTTCCCTGGAAGACCAGTAGTAGTTACCGATGCAAACCTTAAGGGCACTCTGTAATGTTTGGACTATCAGAGTGTTGATGAAACACAGAAATTGCATCGGGATTGAATACAACAGTCACCATGCGCACTTCCCTCCATGGGAGTAATGTCTCAAACACTACGCTTTGATTGTTCCCTGGAAGACCATTAGTAGTTTACGATGCACATCTGGTGGCATTCTGTAATGTGTGGACTACCAGAGTGTTGATTAAACACAGAAATTGCATCGGGATTGAATACAACAGTCACCATGCGCACTTTCCTCGATGGGAGTAATGTTTCAAACAGTTTACGCGTTGATCGTTCCCTGGAAGACCATTAGTAGTTTACGATGCACATCTGGTGGCATTCTGTAATGTGTGGACCTTCAAAGTTTTGATGCAACACAGAAATTGCAACGGGATTATAAATAACAGTCACTATGCGCACTTTCCTCCATGGGAGTAATGTCTCAAACAGTCTACGCATTGATCGTTCCCTGGAAGACCAGTAGTAGTTTCCGATGCACATCTGGAGGCATTCTGTAATCTGTGGACTATCAGAGTGTTGATGAAACACAGAAATTGCATCGGGATTGAAAACAACAGTCACCATGAGCAGTTACCTAGACGTGAGGTATGTCTCAAACAGTCTACGCTTTGATCGTTCCCTGGAAGACCAGTAGTAGTTTCCGATGCACATCTGGTGGCATTCTGTAATCTGTGGACTATCACAGTGTTGATGAAACACAGAAATTGCATCGGCATTGAATACAACAGTCACCATCCGCACTCTCCTTAATGGGAGTAATGTCTCAAACAGTCAACGCTTTGATCGTCCCCTGGAAGACCGGTAGTAGTTTCCGATGCACATCTGGAGGCATTCTGTAATCTGTGGACCTTCAAAGTGTTGATGAAACTCTGAAATTGCCTGTTGATTGAATACAACAGTCATCAAGCGCACTTTCCTCCATGGGAGTAATGTCTCAAACAGTCTACGCTTTCATCGATTCCTGTAGGACAAGTAGTAGTTTCCGATGCACATCTGGAGGCATTTTGTAATCTGTGGCCCTTCAAAGTGTTGATGAAACACAGAAATTGCATCGGGATTGAATACAACAGTCACCATGCGCACTTTCCTCCATGGGAGTAACGTCTCAAACAGTCTACGATTAGATCGTTCCCTGGAAGACCAGTAGTAGTTTCCGATGCACATCTGGTGGCATTCTGTAATCTGTGGACTATCACAGTGTTGATGAAACACAGAAATTGCATCGGCATTGAATACAACAGTCACCATCCGCACTCTCCTTAATGGGAGTAATGTCTCAAACAGTCAACGCTTTGATCGTCCCCTGGAAGACCGGTAGTAGTTTCCGATGCACATCTGGAGGCATTCTGTAATCTGTGGACCTTCAAAGTGTTGATGAAACTCAGAAATTGCCTGTTGATTGAATACAACAGTCATCATGCGCACTTTCCTCCATGGGAGTAATGTCTCAAACAGTCTACGCTTTGATCGATTCCTGTAGGACAAGTAGTTGTTTCCGATGCACATCTGGAGGCATTTTGTAATCTGTGGCCCTTCAAAGTGTTGATGAAACACAGAAATTGCATCGGGATTGAATACAACAGTCACCATGCGCACTTTCCTCCATGGGAGTAACGTCTCAAACAGTCTACGATTAGATCGTTTCGTTGAAGGCCAGTAGTAGATTCCGATGCAAATCTGGAGGAATTCTGTAATCTGTGGCCCTTCAAAGTGTTGATGAAACACAGAAATTGCATCGGGATTGAATACAACAGTCACCATGCCCACTTCCCTCCATGGGAGTAAAGTCTCAAACAGTCTACGTTTTGATCGTTTCCTGGAAGACTAGTAGTAGTTTCCGATGCACATCGGGGGGCATTCTCTAATGTGTGGACTATCAGAGTGTTGATCAAACACAGAAATTGCATCGGGATTGAATACAACAGTCACCAAGCGCAGTTCCCTCCATGGGAGTAATGTCTCAAACAGTTTACGCATTGATCGTTCCCTGGGAGACCAGTATTAGTTTCCGATGAACATCTGGGGGCATTCTGTAATGTGTGGACTATCAGAGTGTTGTTGAAAAACATAAATAGCATCGGGATTGTATACAACAGACACCATGCGCTTTTTCCTCCATGGGTGTAATGTATCAAACAGTCTACGCTTTGATCGTTTCCTGGAAGACCAGTAGTAGATTCCGATGCACATCTGGAGGCTTTCTGTAATCCGTAGACCATCAAAGTGTTGACGAAACACAGAAGTTGCATCGGGATTGAATACAACAGTCACCATGCGCACTTTCCTCCATGGGAGTAATGTCTCAAACAGTCTACGATTTGATCGTTCCCTGGAAGACCAGTAGTAGTTTCCGATGCACATCTGGATGCCTTCTGTAATCTGTGGACCATCAAAGTGTTGATGAAACACAGAAATTGCTTCGGGATTGAATACAACAGTCACCATGCGCACTGCCCTCTATGGGAATAATGTCTCAAACAATCTACGATTCGATCGTTCCCTGGAAGACCAGTAGTAGTTTCCGATGCACATCTGGAGGCATTCTGTAATCTGTGGACTGTCAGAATGTTGTTGAAACACAGAAATTGCATCAGGATTGAATACAACAGTCACCATGCGCACTTTCCTCCATCGGAGTAATGTCTCATACAGTCAACGCTTTGATCGATTCCCAGAAGACCAGTAGTAGTTTCCGATGCACATCTGGAGGCATTCTGTAATCTGTGGACCTTCAAAGTGTTGATGAAACACTGAAATTGCATCGGGATTGAATACAACAGTCACCATGCGCACTTTCCTCCATGGGAGTAATGTCTCAAACAGTCTACGGTTTGATCGTCTCCTGGAAGACCAGTAGTAGTTTCCGATGGACATCTGGATGCTTTCTGTAATCTGTGGACCTTCAAAGTGTTGATAAAACACAGAAATTGCATCGGGATTGAATACAACAGTCTCCATGCGCACTGTCCTTCATGGGAGTAATGTCTCAAACAATCTACGATTTGATCGTTCCCTGGAAGAACAGTAGTAGTATCCGATGCACATCTGGAGGCATTCGGTAATCAGTGGACTATCAGAGTGTTGTTGAAACACAGAAATTGCATCGGGATTGAATACAACAGTTACCATGCGCACTTTTCTCCATGGGAGTAATGTCTGAAACAGTTTACGTTTTGATCGTTCCCTGGAAGACCAGTAGTAGTTACCGATGCAAACCTTAAGGGCACTCTGTAATGTGTGGACTATCAGAGTGTTGATGAAACACAGAAATTGCATCGGGATTGAATACAACAGTCACCATGCGCACTTTCCTCCATGGGAGTAATGTTTCAAACAGTTTACGCGTTGATCGTTCCCTGGAAGACCATTAGTAGTTTACGATGCACATCTGGTGGCATTCTGTAATGTGTGGACTATCAGAGTGTTGATGAAACACAGAAATTGCCTCGGGACTGAATACAACAGACATGATGCGCACTTTGCTCCAATGGAGTAATGTCTCAAACAGTCTACGATTTGATCGTTTCCTGGAAGACCAGTAGTAGTTTCCGATGCACATCTGGAGGCATTCTGTAATCTGTGCACCTTCAAAGTGTTGATGAAACTCAGAAATTGCCTGTTGATTGAATACAACAGTCATCATGAGCACTTTCCTCCATGGGAGTAATGACTCAAACAGTCTACGGTTTGATCGTTTCCTGGAAGACCAGTAGTAGTTTCCGATGCACATCTGGAGGCATTCTGAAATCTGTGGTCCTTCAAAGTTTTGATGAAACACAGAAATTGCAACGGGATTATAAATAACAGTCACTATGCGCACTTTCCTCCATGGGAGTAATGTCTCAAACAGTCTACGCTTTGATCGTTCCCTGGAAGACCAGTAGTAGTTTCCGATGCACATCTGGAGGCATTCTGTAATCTGTGGACTATCAGAGTGTTGATGAAACACAGAAATTGCATCGGGATTGAATACAACGGTCAACATGAGCAGTTACCTAGACGTGAGGTATGTCTCAAAGAGTCTACGCTTTGATCGTTCCCTGGAAGACCAGTAGTAGCTTCCGATGCACATCTGGTGGCATTCTGTAATCTGTGGACTATCAGAGTGTTGATGAAACACAGAAATTGCATCGGGATTGAATACTACAGTCACCATGCGCACTTTTCTCCACGGCAGTAATGTGTCAAACTGTCTACGGTTTGATCGTTCCCTGGAAGACCAGTAGTAGTTTCCGATGCACATCTGATGGCATTCTGTAATCTGTGGACTATCACAGTGTGATGAAACACAGAAATTGCATCGGCATTGATTACAACAGTCACCATCCGCACTTTCCTCCATGGGAGTAACGTCTCAAACAGTCTACGATTAGATCGTTTCGTTGAAGGCCAGTAGTAGATTCCGATGCAAATCTGGAGGAATTCTGTAATCTGTGGACTGTCAGAATGTTGTTGAAACACAGAAATTGCATCGGGATTGAATACAACAGTCACCATGCCCACTTCCCTCCATGGGAGTAATGTCTCAAATAGTCTACGCTTTGATCGTTCCCTGGAAGACCAGTAGTAGTTTCCGATGCACATCGGAGGCATTCTGAAATCTGTGGACTATCAGAGTGTTGATGAAGCAAAGAGATTGCATCAGGATTGAATACAACACTCACCATGCGCACTTTCCTCCATGGGAGTAATGTCTCAGACATTTACGATTTGATCGTTCCCTGGAAGACCAGTAGTAGTTTCCGATGGACATCTGGGGGCACTCTGTAATGTGTGGACTATCAGAGTGTTGATGAAACAGACATTGCATCGGGATTGAATACATCAGTCACAATGCGCACTTTCTTCCATGGGAGTAATGTCTCAAACTGTTTACGCATTGATCGTTCCCTGGAAGACCAGTAGTAATTTCCGATGTACATCTGGGGGCATTCTCTCATGTGTGGACTATCAGAGTGTTGATGAAACACAGAAATTGCATCGGGATTGAATGCAACAATCACCATGCGCACTTTCCTCCATGGGAGTAATGTCTCAAACAGTCTACGATTTTAATCGATTCCTGTAGGAACAGTAGTAGTTTCCGATGCACATCTGGAGCCTCTCTGTTCTCTGTGGACCTTCAAAGTTTTGATGAAACTCAGAAATTGCTTCGGGATTGAATACAACAGTCATCATGCGCACTTTCCTCCATTGGAGTAATGTCTCAAACAGTCTACGCTTTGATCGTTCAGTGGAAGACCAGTAGTAGTTCCCGATGCACATCTGGATGCATTCTGTAATCTGTGGACCATCGGAGTGTTGTTGAAACACAGAAATTTCATCGGGATTGAATACAACAGTCACTATACCCACTTTCCTCCATAAGAGAAATGTCTCAAACAGTTTACCCTTTGATCGTTCACTGGAAGGCCAGTAGTAGTTTCCGATGCATATCTGGAGACATTCTGTGATCTGTGGACCTTCAAAGTGTTGATGAAACATAGAAATTGCATCGGGATTGAATACAACAGTCACCATGCGCACTTTCCTCCATGGGAGTAATGTCTCAAACAGTCTACGCTTTGATTGTTCCCTGGAAGACCAGTAGTAGTTTCCGATGCACATCTGGAAGCATTCTGTAATCTGTGGACTATCAGAGTGTTGATCAAACACAGAATTTGCATCGGGATTGAATACAACAGCCAACATGCGCACATTCCTCCATGGGTGTAATGGTTCAAACAGTCTACGCTTTGATCGTTCCCTGCAAGACCAGTAGTAGTTTCCGATGCACATCTGGAGGCATTCTGTAATCTGTGGACCTTCTAAGTGTTGATGAAACACACAAATTGCATCGGGATTGAATACAACAGTCACCACGCGCACTTTCCTCCATGGGAGTAATGTCTCAACAGTCTACGCTTTGATCGTTCCCTGGAAGACCGGTAGTAGTTTCCGATGCATATCTGGAAGCATTCAGTAATCTGTGGACAATCAGGGTGTTGATGAAACACAGAATTTGCATCGGGATTGAATACAACAGCCAACATGCGCACTTTCCTCCATGGGTGTAATGGTTCAAACAGTCTACGTTTTGATCGTTCCCTGCAAGACCAGTAGTAGTTTCCGATGCACATCTGGAGACATTCCGTAATCTGTGGAACTTCAAAGTGTTGATGAAACACAGAAATTGCATCTTGATTGAATACAACAGTCACCATCCGCCCTTTCCTCCACGGGAGTAATGTCTCAAACAGTCTACGCTTTGATCGTTTCCTGGAAGACAAGTAGTAGTTTCCGATGCACATCCGGTGTCATTCCGTAATCTGTGGATTATCAGAGTGTTGATGAAACACAGAAATTGCATCGGGATAGAATAAAACAGTCACCATGCGCACTTTCCTCCATGGGAGTAATGTCTCAAACAGTCTACGTTTTGTTCGTTACCTGAAAGACCAGTAGCAGTTTTCGATGCACATCTGGAGGCACTCTGTAATCTGTGGACCTTGAAAGTGTTGATGAAACACAGAAATTGCCTCGGGATTGAATACAACAATAACCATGCACACTTTCCTCCATGGGAACATTTTCTCAAACAATCTACGGTTTGATCGTTCCCTGGAAGACCAGTAGTAGTTTCCGATGCAGATGTGGTGTCATTCTGTAATCTGTATACTATCAGAGTGTTGATGATACACAGAAATTGCATCGGGATTGAATACAACACTCACCATGCGAACTTTCCTCCATGGGAATAATGTCTCAAACAGCCTACGCTCAGATCGTTCCCTGGAAGACCAGTAGTAGTTTCCGATGCACATCTGGTGGCATTCTGTAATGTGTGGACTATCAGAGTGTTGATGAAACACAGAAATTGCCTCGGGATTGAATACAACAGACACGATTCGCACTTTCCTCCATGGGAGTAATGTATCAAACGGTCTACGCTTTGATCGTTACCTACAGGACCAGTAGTAGTTTCCGATGCACATCTGGAGGCATTCTGTAATCTTTGGACCTTCAAAGAGTTGATGAAACTCAGAAATTACCTCGGGATTGAATACAACAGTCATCATGCGCACTTTCCTCCATGGGAGCAATGTCTCAAACAATCCACGGTTTGATCGCTTCCTGGAAGACCAGTAGTAGATTCCGATGCACATCTGGGGGCACTCTGTAATGTGTGGACTATCAGTGTGTTGATGAAACACAGAAATTGCATCGGGATTGAATACAACAGTCACCATGCGCACTTTCCTCCATGGGAGTAATGTTTCAAACAGTTTACGCTTTGATCGTTCCCTGGAAGACCATTAGAAGTTTACGATGCACAGTTGGAGGCATTCTGTAATGTGTGGACTATCAGAGTGTTGATGAAACAAAGAAATTGCCTCGGGATTGAATACAACAGTCACCATGCGCACTTTCCTCCATGGGAGTAATGTCTCAAACAGTCTACGCTTTGATCGTTCATTGGAAGACCAGTAGTAGTTTCCGATGCACATCTGGAAGCATTCTGTAATCTGTGGACTATCAGAGTGTTGATGAAACACAGAATTTGCATCGGGATTGAATACAACAGCCAACATGCACACTTTCCTCCATGCGTGTAATGGTTCAAACAGTCTACGTTTTGATCGTTCCCTGCAAGACCAGTAGTAGTTTCCGATGCACATCTGGTGTCATTCCGTAATCTGTGGACTATCAGAGTGTTGATGAAACACAGAAATTGCATCGGGATAGAATAAAACAGTCACCATGCGCACTTTCCTCCGTGGGAGTAATGTCTCAAACTGTCTACGTTTTGTTCGTTACCTGAAAGACGAGTAGCAGTTTTCGATGCACATCTGGAGGCACTCTGTAATCTGTGGACCTTGAAAGTGTTGATGAAACACAGAAATTGCCTCGGGATTGAATACAACAATAACCATGCACACTTTCCTCCATGGGAACATTTTCTCAAACAGTCTACGGTTTGATCGTTCTCTGGAAGACCAGTAGTAGTTTCCGATGCAGATGTGGTGTCATTCTGTAATCTGTATACTATCAGAGTGTTGATGATACACAGAAATTGCATCGGGAATGAATACAACACTCACCATGCGCACTTTCCTCCATGGGAATATTGTCTCAAACAGCCTACGCTCAGATCGTTCCCTGGAAGACCAGTAGTAGTTTTCGATGCACATCTGGTGGCATTCTGTAATGTGTGGACTATCAGAGTGTTGATGAAACACAGAAATTGCCTCGGGATTGAATACAACAGACACGATTCGCACTTTCCTCCATGGGAGTAATGTCTCAAACGGTCTACGCTTTGATCGTTACCTACAGGACCAGTAGTAGTTTCCGATGCACATCTGGAGGCATTCTGTAATCTTTGGACCTTCAAAGAGTTGATGAAACTCAGAAATTGCCTCGGGATTGAATACAACAGTCATCATGCGCACTTTCCTCCATGGGAGCAATGTCTCAAACAGTCCACGGTTTGATCGTTTCCTGGAAGACCAGTAGTAGTTTCCGATGCATATCTGGAGGCTCTCTGTAATCTGTGAACCTTCAAAGTGTTGATGAAACGCTGAAATTGCATCGGGATTGAATACAACAGTCACCATGCGCACTTTCCTCCATGGGAGTAATGTCTCAAACAGTCTACGCTTTGATCGTTCCCTGGAAGATCAGTAGTAGTTTCCGATGCACATCGGAGGCATTCTGTAATGTGTGGACTATCAGAGTGTTGATGAAACACAGAAATTGCATCGGGATTGAACACAACAGTCACCATGCACACTTTTCTCCATGGGAGTAATGTCTCAAACACTCTACGCTTTGATTGTTCCCTGGAAGACCATTAGTAGTTTACGATGCACAGCTGGTGGCATTCTGTAATGTGTGGACTATCAGAGTGTTGATGAAACACAGAATTTGCATCGGGATCGAATACAACAGCCAACATGCGCACTTTTCTCCATGCGTGTAATGGTTCAAACAGTCTACGTTTTGATCGTTCCCTGCAAGACCAGTAGTAGTTTCCGATTCACATCTGGAGACATTCTGTAATCTGTGGACCTTCAAAGTGTTGATGAAACACAGAAATTGCATCGGGATTGAATACAACAGTCACCATGCGCACTCTCCTCCATGGGGGTAATGTCTCAAACAGTCAACGCTTTGATCGTTTCCTGGAAGACAAGTCGTACTTTCCGATGCACATCTGGTGTCATTCCGTAATCTGTGGACTATCAGAGTGTTGATGAAACACAGCAATTGCATCGGGATAGAATAAAACAGTCACCATGCGCACTTTCCTCCATGGGAGTAATGACTCAAACAGTCTACGTTTTGTTCGTTACCTGAAAGACCAGTAGTAGTTTTCGATGCACATCTGGAGGCACTCTGTAATCTGTGGACCTTGAAAGTGTTGATGAAACACAGAAATTGCCTCGGGATTGAATACAACTATAACCATGCACACTTTCCTCCATGGGAACATTTTCTTAAACAGTCTACTGTTTGATCGTTCCCTGGAAGACCAGTAGTAGTTTCCGATGCACATCTGGTGTCATTCTGTAATCTGTATACTATCAGAGTGTTGATGAAACACAGAAATTGCATCGGGATTGAATACAACACTCACCATGCGTACTTTCCTCCATGGGAATAATGTCTCAAACAGCCTACGCTCTGATCGTTCCCTGGAAGACCAGTAGTAGCTTCCGATGCACACCTGGTGGCATTCTGTAATGTGTGGACTATCAGAGTATTGATGAAACACAGAAATTGCCTCGGGATTGAATACAACAGACACGAATCGCACTTTCCTCCATGGGAGTAATGTCTCAAACGGTCTACGCTTTGATCGTTACTTACAGGACCAGTAGTAGTTTCCGATGCACATCTGGAGGCATTCTGTAATCTTTGGACCTTCAAAGAGTTGATGAAAATCAGAAATTGCCTCGGGATTGAATACAACAGTCATCATGCGCAGTTTCCTCCATGGGAGCAATGTCTCAAACAGTCCACGGTTTGATCGTTTCCTGGAAGACCAGTAGTAGTTTCCGATGCATATCTGGAGGCACTCTGTAATCTGTGGACTTTCAAAGTGCTGATGAAACGCTGAAATTGCATCGGGATTGAATACAACAGTCACCATGCGCACTTTCCTCCATGGGAGTAATGTCTCAAACAGTCTACGCTTTGATCGTTCCCTGGAAGACCAGTAGTAGTTTCCGATGCACATCGGAGGCATTCTGAAATCTGTGGACTCTCAGAGTGTTGATGAAGCAAAGAAATTGCATCGGGATTGAATACAACACTCACCATGCGCACTTTCCTCCATGGGAGTAATGTCTCAAACTGTTTACGCTTTGATCGTTCCCTGGAAGACCAGTAGTAGTTTCCGATGTACATCTGGGGGCATTCTCTCATGTGTGGACTATCAGAGTGTTGATGAAACACAGCAATTGCATCGGGATAGAATAAAACAGTCACCATGCGCACTTTCCTCCATGGGAGTAATGACTCAAACAGTCTACGTTTTGTTCGTTACCTGAAAGACCAGTAGTAGTTTTCGATGCACATCTGGAGGCACTCTGTAATCTGTGGACCTTGAAAGTGTTGATGAAACACAGAAATTGCCTCGGGATTGAATACAACTATAACCATGCACACTTTCCTCCATGGGAACATTTTCTTAAACAGTCTACTGTTTGATCGTTCCCTGGAAGACCAATAGTAGTTTCCGATGCACATCTGGTGTCATTCTGTAATCTGTATACTATCAGAGTGTTGATGAAACACAGAAATTGCATCGGGATTGAATACAACACTCACCATGCGTACTTTCCTCCATGGGAATAATGTCTCAAACAGCCTACGCTCTGATCGTTCCCTGGAAGACCAGTAGTAGCTTCCGATGCACACCTGGTGGCATTCTGTAATGTGTGGACTATCAGAGTATTGATGAAACACAGAAATTGCCTCGGGATTGAATACAACAGACACGAATCGCACTTTCCTCCATGGGAGTAATGTCTCAAACGGTCTACGCTTTGATCGTTACTTACAGGACCAGTAGTAGTTTCCGATGCACATCTGGAGGCATTCTGTAATCTTTGGACCTTCAAAGAGTTGATGAAAATCAGAAATTGCCTCGGGATTGAATACAACAGTCATCATGCGCAGTTTCCTCCATGGGAGCAATGTCTCAAACAGTCCACGGTTTGATCGTTTCCTGGAAGACCAGTAGTAGTTTCCGATGCATATCTGGAGGCACTCTGTAATCTGTGGACTTTCAAAGTGCTGATGAAACGCTGAAATTGCATCGGGATTGAATACAACAGTCACCATGCGCACTTTCCTCCATGGGAGTAATGTCTCAAACAGTCTACGCTTTGATCGTTCCCTGGAAGACCAGTAGTAGTTTCCGATGCACATCGGAGGCATTCTGAAATCTGTGGACTCTCAGAGTGTTGATGAAGCAAAGAAATTGCATCGGGATTGAATACAACACTCACCATGCGCACTTTCCTCCATGGGAGTAATGTCTCAAACTGTTTACGCTTTGATCGTTCCCTGGAAGACCAGTAGTAGTTTCCGATGTACATCTGGGGGCATTCTCTCATGTGTGGACTATCAGAGTGTTGATGAAACACAGAAATTGCATCGGGATTGAATGCAACAATCACCATGCGCACTTTCCTCCATGGGAGTAATGTCTCAAACAGTCTACGATTTTAATCGATTCCTGTAGGAACAGTAGTAGATTCCGATGCACATCTGGAGGCTTTCTGTTCTCTGTGGACCTTCAAAGTTTTGATGAAACTCAGAAATTGCTTCGGGATTGAATACAACAGTCATCATGCGCACTTTCCTCCATTGGAGTAATGTCTCAAACAGTCTACGCTTTGATCGTTCACTGGAAGGCCAGTAGTAGTTTCCCATGCATATCCGGAGACGTTCTGTAATCTGTGGACCTTCAAAGTGTTGATGAAACATAGAAATTGCATCGAGATTGAATACAACAGTCACCATGCACACTTTCCTCCATGGGAGTAATGTCTCAAACAGTCTACGCTTTGATTGTTCCCTGGAAGACCAGTAGTAGTTTCCGATGCACATCTGGAAGCATTCTGTAATCGGTGGAATATCAGAGTGTTGATGAAACACAGAATTTGCATCGGGATTGAATACAACAGCCAACATGCGCACTTTCCTCCATGGGTGTAATGGTTCAAACAGTCTACGTTTTGATCGTTCCCTGCAAGACCAGTAGTAGTTTCCGATGCACATCTGGAGGCATTCTGTAATCTGTGGACCTTCTAAGTGTTGATGAAACACACAAATTGCATCGGGATTGAATACAACAGTCACCCTGCGCACTTTCCTCCATGGGAGTAATGTCTCAAACAGTCTACGCTTTGATTGTTCCCTGGAAGACCAATAGTAGTTTCCGATGCACATCTGGAGGCTTCCTGTAATCTGTGGACTATCAGAGTGTTGATGAAACACAGAAATGGCATCGGGATTGAATACAACAGTCACCATGCGCACTTTCCTCCATGGGAGTAATGTTTCAAACAGTTTACGCTTTGATCGTTCCCTGGAAGACCATTAGTAGTTTACGATGCACAGCTGGTGGCATTCTGTAATGTGTGGACTATCAGAGTGCTGATGAAACACAGAAATTGCCTCGGGATTGAATACAACAGACATGATGTGCACTTTGCTCCAATGGAGTAATGTCTCAAACAGTCTACGCTTTGATCGTTTCCTGGAAGACCAGTAGTAGTTTCCGATGCACATCTGGAGGCATTCTGTAATCTGTGGACTTTCAAAGTGTTGATGAAACTCAGAAATTGCCTGTTGATTGAATACAACAGTCATCATGCGCACTTTCCTCCATGGGTGTAATGGTTCAATCAGTCTACTTTTTGATCGTTCCCTGCAAGACCAGTAGTAGTTTCCGATGCACATCTGGAGACATTCCGTAATCTGTGGACCTTCAAAGTGTTGATGAAACACAGAAATTGCATCTTGATTGAATACAACAGTCACCATCCGCCCTTTCCTCCACGGGAGTAATGTCTCAAACAGTCTACGCTTTGATCGTTTCCTGGAAGACAAGTAGTAGTTTCCGATGCACATCCGGTGTCATTCCGTAATCTGTGGACTATCAGAGTGTTGATGAAACACAGAAATTGCATCGGGATAGAATAAACAGTCACCATGCCCACTTTCCTCCATGAGAGTAATGTCTCAAACAGTCTACGTTTTGTTCGTTACCTGAAAGACCAGTAGCAGTTTTCGATGCACATCTGAAGGCACTCTGTAATCTGTGGACCTTGAAAGTGTTGATGAAACACAGAAATTGCCTCGGGATTGAATATAACAATAACCATGCACACTTTCCTCCATGGGAGTAATGTCTCAAAGAGTCTACGCTTTGATCGTTCCCTGGAAGACCAGTAGTAGTTTCCGATGCACATCGGAGGCATTCTGAAATCTGTGGACTATCAGAGTGTTGATGAAGCAAAGAAATTGCATCTGGATTGAATACAACACTCACCATGCGCACATTCCTCCATGGGAGTAATGTCTCAAACATTTACGCCTTGATCGTTCCCTGGAAGAGCAGTAGTAGTTTCCGATGCACATCTGGGGGCACTCTGTAATGTGTGGACTATCAGAGTGTTGATGAAACACAGCAATAGCATCGGGATTGAACACAACAGTCACCATGCGCACTTTTCTCCATGGGAGTAATGTCTCAAACACTCTACGCTTTGATTGTTCCCTGGAAGACCAATAGTAGTTTCCGATGCACATCTGGAGGCATTTTGTAATCTGTGGACTATCAGAGTGTTGATGAAACACAGAAATTGCATCGGGATTGAATACAACAGTCACCATGCGCACTTTCCTTCATGGGATTAATTTCTCAAACAGTCTACGTTTTGATCGTTTCCTGGAGGACCAGTAGTAGTTTCCGATGCACATATGGAGGCATTCTGTAATCTGTGGCCCTTCAAAGTATTGATGAAACACAGAAATTGCATCGGGATTGAATACAACAGTCACCATGCGCACTTTCCTCCATGGGAGTAATGTCTCAAACACTCTACGCTTTGATTGTTCCCTGGAAGACCATTAGTAGTTTACGATGCACAGCTGGTGGCATTCTGTAATGTGTGGACTATCAGAGTGTTGATGAAACACAGAATTTGCATCGGGATCGAATACAACAGCCAACATGCGCACTTTCCTCCATGGGTGTAATGGTTCAAACAGTCTACGTTTTGATCGTTCCCTGCAAGACCAGTAGTAGTTTCCGATTCACATCTGGAGACATTCTGTAATCTGTGGACCTTCAAAGTGTTGATGAAACACAGAAATTGCATCGGAATTGAATACAACAGTCACCATGCGCACTCTCCTCCATGGGGGTAATGTCTCAAACAGTCAACGCTTTGATCGTTTCCTGGAAGACAAGTCGTACTTTCCGATGCACATCTGGTGTCATTCCGTAATCTGTGGACTATCAGAGTGTTGATGAAACACAGCAATTGCATCGGGATAGAATAAAACAGTCACCATGCGCACTTTCCTCCATGGGAGTAATGACTCAAACAGTCTACGTTTTGTTCGTTACCTGAAAGACCAGTAGTAGTTTTCGATGCACATCTGGAGGCACTCTGTAATCTGTGGACCTTGAAAGTGTTGATGAAACACAGAAATTGCCTCGGGATTGAATACAACTATAACCATGCACACTTTCCTCCATGGGAACATTTTCTTAAACAGTCTACTGTTTGATCGTTCCCTGGAAGACCAGTAGTAGTTTCCGATGCACATCTGGTGTCATTCTGTAATCTGTATACTATCAGAGTGTTGATGAAACACAGAAATTGCATCGGGATTGAATACAACACTCACCATGCGTACTTTCCTCCATGGGAATAATGTCTCAAACAGCCTACGCTCTGATCGTTCCCTGGAAGACCAGTAGTAGCTTCCGATGCACACCTGGTGGCATTCTGTAATGTGTGGACTATCAGAGTATTGATGAAACACAGAAATTGCCTCGGGATTGAATACAACAGACACGAATCGCACTTTCCTCCATGGGAGTAATGTCTCAAACGGTCTACGCTTTGATCGTTACTTACAGGACCAGTAGTAGTTTCCGATGCACATCTGGAGGCATTCTGTAATCTTTGGACCTTCAAAGAGTTGATGAAAATCAGAAATTGCCTCGGGATTGAATACAACAGTCATCATGCGCAGTTTCCTCCATGGGAGCAATGTCTCAAACAGTCCACGGTTTGATCGTTTCCTGGAAGACCAGTAGTAGTTTCCGATGCATATCTGGAGGCACTCTGTAATCTGTGGACTTTCAAAGTGCTGATGAAACGCTGAAATTGCATCGGGATTGAATACAACAGTCACCATGCGCACTTTCCTCCATGGGAGTAATGTCTCAAACAGTCTACGCTTTGATCGTTCCCTGGAAGACCAGTAGTAGTTTCCGATGCACATCGGAGGCATTCTGAAATCTGTGGACTCTCAGAGTGTTGATGAAGCAAAGAAATTGCATCGGGATTGAATACAACACTCACCATGCGCACTTTCCTCCATGGGAGTAATGTCTCAAACTGTTTACGCTTTGATCGTTCCCTGGAAGACCAGTAGTAGTTTCCGATGTACATCTGGGGGCATTCTCTCATGTGTGGACTATCAGAGTGTTGATGAAACACAGAAATTGCATCGGGATTGAATGCAACAATCACCATGCGCACTTTCCTCCATGGGAGTAATGTCTCAAACAGTCTACGATTTTAATCGATTCCTGTAGGAACAGTAGTAGATTCCGATGCACATCTGGAGGCTTTCTGTTCTCTGTGGACCTTCAAAGTTTTGATGAAACTCAGAAATTGCTTCGGGATTGAATACAACAGTCATCATGCGCACTTTCCTCCATTGGAGTAATGTCTCAAACAGTCTACGCTTTGATCGTTCACTGGAAGGCCAGTAGTAGTTTCCCATGCATATCCGGAGACGTTCTGTAATCTGTGGACCTTCAAAGTGTTGATGAAACATAGAAATTGCATCGAGATTGAATACAACAGTCACCATGCACACTTTCCTCCATGGGAGTAATGTCTCAAACAGTCTACGCTTTGATTGTTCCCTGGAAGACCAGTAGTAGTTTCCGATGCACATCTGGAAGCATTCTGTAATCGGTGGAATATCAGAGTGTTGATGAAACACAGAATTTGCATCGGGATTGAATACAACAGCCAACATGCGCACTTTCCTCCATGGGTGTAATGGTTCAAACAGTCTACGTTTTGATCGTTCCCTGCAAGACCAGTAGTAGTTTCCGATGCACATCTGGAGGCATTCTGTAATCTGTGGACCTTCTAAGTGTTGATGAAACACACAAATTGCATCGGGATTGAATACAACAGTCACCCTGCGCACTTTCCTCCATGGGAGTAATGTCTCAAACAGTCTACGCTTTGATTGTTCCCTGGAAGACCAATAGTAGTTTCCGATGCACATCTGGAGGCTTCCTGTAATCTGTGGACTATCAGAGTGTTGATGAAACACAGAAATGGCATCGGGATTGAATACAACAGTCACCATGCGCACTTTCCTCCATGGGAGTAATGTTTCAAACAGTTTACGCTTTGATCGTTCCCTGGAAGACCATTAGTAGTTTACGATGCACAGCTGGTGGCATTCTGTAATGTGTGGACTATCAGAGTGCTGATGAAACACAGAAATTGCCTCGGGATTGAATACAACAGACATGATGTGCACTTTGCTCCAATGGAGTAATGTCTCAAACAGTCTACGCTTTGATCGTTTCCTGGAAGACCAGTAGTAGTTTCCGATGCACATCTGGAGGCATTCTGTAATCTGTGGACTTTCAAAGTGTTGATGAAACTCAGAAATTGCCTGTTGATTGAATACAACAGTCATCATGCGCACTTTCCTCCATGGGTGTAATGGTTCAATCAGTCTACTTTTTGATCGTTCCCTGCAAGACCAGTAGTAGTTTCCGATGCACATCTGGAGACATTCCGTAATCTGTGGACCTTCAAAGTGTTGATGAAACACAGAAATTGCATCTTGATTGAATACAACAGTCACCATCCGCCCTTTCCTCCACGGGAGTAATGTCTCAAACAGTCTACGCTTTGATCGTTTCCTGGAAGACAAGTAGTAGTTTCCGATGCACATCCGGTGTCATTCCGTAATCTGTGGACTATCAGAGTGTTGATGAAACACAGAAATTGCATCGGGATAGAATAAACAGTCACCATGCCCACTTTCCTCCATGAGAGTAATGTCTCAAACAGTCTACGTTTTGTTCGTTACCTGAAAGACCAGTAGCAGGTTTCGATGCACATCTGAAGGCACTCTGTAATCTGTGGACCTTGAAAGTGTTGATGAAACACAGAAATTGCCTCGGGATTGAATATAACAATAACCATGCACACTTTCCTCCATGGGAGTAATGTCTCAAAGAGTCTACGCTTTGATCGTTCCCTGGAAGACCAGTAGTAGTTTCCGATGCACATCGGAGGCATTCTGAAATCTGTGGACTATCAGAGTGTTGATGAAGCAAAGAAATTGCATCTGGATTGAATACAACACTCACCATGCGCACTTTCCTCCATGGGAGTAATGTCTCAAACATTTACGCCTTGATCGTTCCCTGGAAGAGCAGTAGTAGTTTCCGATGCACATCTGGGGGCACTCTGTAATGTGTGGACTATCAGAGTGTTGATGAAACACAGAAATAGCATCGGGATTGAACACAACAGTCACCATGCGCACTTTTCTCCATGGGAGTAATGTCTCAAACACTCTACGCTTTGATTGTTCCCTGGAAGACCAATAGTAGTTTCCGATGCACATCTGGAGGCATTTTGTAATCTGTGGACTATCAGAGTGTTGATGAAACACAGAAATTGCATCGGGATTGAATACAACAGTCACCATGCGCACTTTCCTTCATGGGATTAATTTCTCAAACAGTCTACGTTTTGATCGTTTCCTGGAGGACCAGTAGTAGTTTCCGATGCACATATGGAGGCATTCTGTAATCTGTGGCCCTTCAAAGTATTGATGAAACACAGAAATTGCATCGGGATTGAATACAACAGTCACCATGCGCACTTTCCTCCATGGGAGTAATGTCTCAAACACTCTACGCTTTGATTGTTCCCTGGAAGACCAATAGTAGTTTCCGATGCACATCTGGAGGCATTCTGTAATCTGTGGACTATCAGAGTGTTGATGAAACACAGAAAATGCATCGGGATTGAATACAACAGTCACCATGCGCACTTTCCTCCATGGGAGTAATGTTTCAAGCAGTTTACGCTTTGATCGTTCCCTGGAAGACCATTAGAAGTTTACGATGCACAGCTGAAGGCATTCTGTAATGTATGGACTATCAGAGTGTTGATGAAACAAAGAAATTGCCTCGGGATTGAATACAACAGTCACCATGCGCACTTTCCTCCATGGGAGTAATGTCTCAAACAGTCTACGCTTTGATCGTTCCCTGGAAGACCAGTAGTAGTTTCCGATGCACATCTGGAAGCATTCTATAATCTGTGGACTATCAGAGTGTTGATGAAACACAGAATTTGCATCGGGATTGAATACAACAGCCAACATGCGCACTTTCCTCCATGGGTGTAATGGTTCAAACAATCTACGTTTTGATCGTTCCCTGCAAGACCAGTAGTAGTTTACGATTCACATCTGGAGACATTCTGTAATCTGTGGACATTCAAAGTGTTGATGAAACACAGAAATTACATCGGGATTGAATACAACAGTCACCATGCGCACTTTCCTCCATGGGAGTAATGTCTCAAACAGTCTACGCTTTGATCGTTTCCTGGAAGACAAGTAGTAGTTTCCGATGCACATCTGGTGTCATTCCGTAATCTGTGGACTATCAGAGTGATGATGAAACACAGAAATTGCATCGGGATAGAATAAAACAGACACCATGCGCACTTTCCTCCATGGGAGTAATGACTCAAACAGCCTACGTTTTGTTCGTTACCTGAAAGACCAGTAGTAGTTTTCGATGCACATCTGGAGGCACTCTGTAATCTGTGGACCTTGAAAGTGTTGATGAAACACAGAAATTGCCTCGGGATTGAATACAACAATAACCATGCACACTTTCCTCCATGGGAACATTTTCTTAAACAGTCTACGGTTTGATCGTTCCCTGGAAGACCAGTAGTAGTTTCCGATGCACATCTGGTGTCATTCTGTAATCTGTATACTATCAGAGTGTTGATGAAACACAGAAATGGCATCGGGATTGAATACAACACTCACCATGCGTACTTTCCTCCATGGGAATAAAGTTTCAAACAGCCAACGCTCTGATCGTTCCCTGGAAGACCAGTAGTAGTTTCCGATGCACATCTGGTGGCATTCTGTAATGTGTGAACTATCAGAGTAATGATGAAACACAGAAATTGCCTCGGGATTGAATACAACAGACACGATTCGCACTTTCCTCCATGGGAGTAATGTCTCAAACGGTCTACGCTTTGATCGTTACCTACAGGACCAGTAGTAGTTTCCGATGCACATCTGGAGGCATTCTGTAATCTTTGGACCTTCAAAGAGTTGATGAAACTCAGAAATTGCCTCGGGATTGAATACAACAGTCATCATGCGCAGTTTCCTCCATGGGAGCAATGTCTCAAACAGTCCACGGTTTGATCGTTTCCTGGAAGACCAGTAGTAGTTTCCGATGCATATCTGGAGGCACTCTGTAATCTGTGGACTTTCAAAGTGTTGATGAAACGCTGAAATTGCATCGGGATTGAATACAACAGTCACCACGCGCACTTTCCTCCATGGGAGTAATGTCTCAACAGTCTACGCTTTGATCGTTCCCTGGAAGACCAGTAGTAGTTTCCGATGCACATCTGGAAGCATTCTGTAATCTGTGGACTATCAGAGTGTTGATGAAACACAGATATTGCATCGGGATTGAATACAACACTCACCATGCGTACTTTCCTCCACGGGAGTAATGTCTCAAACAGTCTACGCTTTGATCGTTTCCTGGAAGACAAGTAGTAGTTTCCGATGCTCATCCGGTGTCATTCCGTAATCTGTGGACTATCAGAGTGTTGATGAAACACAGAAATTGCATCGGGATAGAATAAAACAGTCACCATGCACACTTTCCTCCATCGGAGTAATGTCTCAAACAGTCTACGCTTTGTTCGTTACCTGAAAGACCAGTAGCAGTTTTCGATGCACATCTGGAGGCTCTCTGTAATCTGTGAACCTTCAAAGTGTTGATGAAACGCTGAAATTGCATCGGGATTGAATACAACAGTCACCATGCGCACTTTTCTCCATGGGAGTAATGTCTCAAACACTCTACGCTTTGATTGTTCCCTGGAAGACCAATAGTAGTTTCCGATGCACATCTGGAGGCATTTTGTAATCTGTGGACTATCAGAGTGTTGATGAAACACAGAAATTGCATCGGGATTGAATACAACAGTCACCATGCGCACTTTCCTTCATGGGAGTAATTTCTTAAACAGTCTACGTTTTGATCGTTTCCTGGAGGACCAGTAGTAGTTTCCGATGCACATCTGGAGGCATTCTGTAATCTGTGGACCTTCAAAGTGTTGATGAAACACAGAAATTGCATCGGGATTGAATACAACAGTCACCATGCGCACTTTCCTCCATGGGAGTAATGTCTCAAACAGTCTAAGCTTTGATCCTTCCCTGGAAGACCAGTAGTAGTTTCCGATGCACATCTGGAAGCATTCTGTAATCTGTAGACTATCAGAGTGTTGATGAAACACAGAATTTGCATCGGGATTTAATACAACAGGCAACATGCGCACTTTCCTCCATGGGTGTAATGGTTCAAACAGTCTACGTTTTGATCGTTCCCTGCAAGACCAGTAGTAGTTTCCGATTCACATCTGGAGACATTCTGTAATCTGTGGACCTTCAAAGTGTTGATGAAACACAGAAATTGCATCGGGATTGAATACAACAGTCACCATGCGCACTTTCCTCCATGGGAGTAATGTCTCAAACAGTCTACGCTTTGATCGTTTCCTGGAAGACAAGTAGTAGTTTCCGATGCACATCTGGTGTCATTCCGTAATCTGTGGACTATCAGAGTGTTGATGAAACACAGAAATTGCAGCGGGATAGAATAAAACAGTCATTATGCGCACTTTCCTCCATGGGAGTAATGACTCAAACAGTCTACGTTTTGTTCGTTACCTGAAAGACCAGTAGCAGTTTTCGATGCACATCTGAAGGCACTCTGTAATCTGTGGACCTTGAAAGTGTTGATGAAACACAGAAATTGCCTCGGGATTGAATATAACAATAACCATGCACACTTTCCTCCATGGGAGTAATGTCTCAAAGAGTCTACGCTTTGATCGTTCCCTGGAAGACCAGTAGTAGTTTCCGATGCACATCGGAGGCATTCTGAGATCTGTGGACTATCAGAGTGTTGATGAAGCAAAGAAATTGCATCTGGATTGAATACAACACTCACCATGCGCACTTTCCTCCATGGGAGTAATGTCTCAAACATTTACGCCTTGATCGTTCCCTGGAAGAGCAGTAGTAGTTTCCGATGCACATCTGGGGGCACTCTGTAATGTGTGGACTATCAGAGTGTTGATGAAACACAGAAATAGCATCGGGATTGAACACAACAGTCACCATGCGCACTTTTCTCCATGGGAGTAATGTCTCAAACACTCTACGCTTTGATTGTTCCCTGGAAGACCAATAGTAGTTTCCGATGCACATCTGGAGGCATTTTGTAATCTGTGGACTATCAGAGTGTTGATGAAACACAGAAATTGCATCGGGATTGAATACAACAGTCACCATGCGCACTTTCCTTCATGGGATTAATTTCTCAAACAGTCTACGTTTTGATCGTTTCCTGGAGGACCAGTAGTAGTTTCCGATGCACATATGGAGGCATTCTGTAATCTGTGGCCCTTCAAAGTATTGATGAAACACAGAAATTGCATCGGGATTGAATACAACAGTCACCATGCGCACTTTCCTCCATGGGAGTAATGTCTCAAACACTCTACGCTTTGATTGTTCCCTGGAAGACCAATAGTAGTTTCCGATGCACATCTGGTGGCATTCTGTAATCTGTGGACTATCAGAGTGTTGATGAAACACAGAAAATGCATCGGGATTGAATACAACAGTCACCATGCGCACTTTCCTCCATGGGAGTAATGTTTCAAACAGTTTACGCTTTGATCGTTCCCTGGAAGACCATTAGAAGTTTACGATGCACAGCTGAAGGCATTCTGTAATGTATGGACTATCAGAGTGTTGATGAAACAAAGAAATTGCCTCGGGATTGAATACAACAGTCACCATGCGCACTTTCCTCCATGGGAGTAATGTCTCAAACAGTCTACGCTTTGATCGTTCCCTGGAAGACCAGTAGTAGTTTCCGATGCACATCTGGAAGCATTCTATAATCTGTGGACTATCAGAGTGTTGATGAAACACAGAATTTGCATCGGGATTGAATACAACAGCCAACATGCGCACTTTCCTCCATGGGTGTAATGGTTCAAACAATCTACGTTTTGATCGTTCCCTGCAAGACCAGTAGTAGTTTACGATTCACATCTGGAGACATTCTGTAATCTGTGGACATTCAAAGTGTTGATGAAACACAGAAATTACATCGGGATTGAATACAACAGTCACCATGCGCACTTTCCTCCATGGGAGTAATGTCTCAAACAGTCTACGCTTTGATCGTTTCCTGGAAGACAAGTAGTAGTTTCCGATGCACATCTGGTGTCATTCCGTAATCTGTGGACTATCAGAGTGATGATGAAACACAGAAATTGCATCGGGATAGAATAAAACAGACACCATGCGCACTTTCCTCCATGGGAGTAATGACTCAAACAGCCTACGTTTTGTTCGTTACCTGAAAGACCAGTAGTAGTTTTCGATGCACATCTGGAGGCACTCTGTAATCTGTGGACCTTGAAAGTGTTGATGAAACACAGAAATTGCCTCGGGATTGAATACAACAATAACCATGCACACTTTCCTCCATTGGAACATTTTCTTAAACAGTCTACGGTTTGATCGTTCCCTGGAAGACCAGTAGTAGTTTCCGATGCACATCTGGTGTCATTCTGTAATCTGTATACTATCAGAGTGTTGATGAAACACAGAAATGGCATCGGGATTGAATACAACACTCACCATGCGTACTTTCCTCCATGGGAATAAAGTTTCAAACAGCCAACGCTCTGATCGTTCCCTGGAAGACCAGTAGTAGTTTCCGATGCACATCTGGTGGCATTCTGTAATGTGTGAACTATCAGAGTAATGATGAAACACAGAAATTGCCTCGGGATTGAATACAACAGACACGATTCGCACTTTCCTCCATGGGAGTAATGTCTCAAACGGTCTACGCTTTGATCGTTACCTACAGGACCAGTAGTAGTATCCGATGCACATCTGGAGGCATTCTGTAATCTTTGGACCTTCAAAGAGTTGATGAAACTCAGAAATTGCCTCGGGATTGAATACAACAGTCATCATGCGCAGTTTCCTCCATGGGAGCAATGTCTCAAACAGTCCACGGTTTGATCGTTTCCTGGAAGACCAGTAGTAGTTTCCGATGCATATATGGAGGCACTCTGTAATCTGTGGACTTTCAAAGTGTTGATGAAACGCTGAAATTGCATCGGGATTGAATACAACAGTCACCACGCGCACTTCCCTCCATGGGAGTAATGTCTCAACAGTCTACGCTTTGATCGTTCCCTGGAAGACCAGTAGTAGTTTCCGATGCACATCTGGAAGCATTCTGTAATCTGTGGACTATCAGAGTGTTGATGAAACACAGAAATTGCATCGGGATTGAATACAACACTCACCATGCGTACTTTCCTCCACGGGAGTAATGTCTCAAACAGTCTACGCTTTGATCGTTTCCTGGAAGACAAGTAGTAGTTTCCGATGCTCATCCGGTGTCATTCCGTAATCTGTGGACTATCAGAGTGTTGATGAAACACAGAAATTGCATCGGGATAGAATAAAACAGTCACCATGCCCACTTTCCTCCATCGGAGTAATGTCTCAAACAGTCTACGCTTTGTTCGTTACCTGAAAGACCAGTAGCAGTTTTCGATGCACATCTGGAGGCTCTCTGTAATCTGTGAACCTTCAAAGTGTTGATGAAACGCTGAAATTGCATCGGGATTGAATACAACAGTCACCATGCGCACTTTTCTCCATGGGAGTAATGTCTCAAACACTCTACGCTTTGATTGTTCCCTGGAAGACCAATAGTAGTTTCCGATGCACATCTGGAGGCATTTTGTAATCTGTGGACTATCAGAGTGTTGATGAAACACAGAAATTGCATCGGGATTGAATACAACAGTCACCATGCGCACTTTCCTTCATGGGAGTAATTTCTTAAACAGTCTACGTTTTGATCGTTTCCTGGAGGACCAGTAGTAGTTTCCGATGCACATCTGGAGGCATTCTGTAATCTGTGGACCTTCAAAGTGTTGATGAAACACAGAAATTGCATCGGGATTGAATACAACAGTCACCATGCGCACTTTCCTCCATGGGAGTAATGTCTCAAACAGTCTAAGCTTTGATCCTTCCCTGGAAGACCAGTAGTAGTTTCCGATGCACATCTGGAAGCATTCTGTAATCTGTAGACTATCAGAGTGTTGATGAAACACAGAATTTGCATCGGGATTTAATACAACAGGCAACATGCGCACTTTCCTCCATGGGTGTAATGGTTCAAACAGTCTACGTTTTGATCGTTCCCTGCAAGACCAGTAGTAGTTTCCGATTCACATCTGGAGACATTCTGTAATCTGTGGACCTTCAAAGTGTTGATGAAACACAGAAATTGCATCGGGATTGAATACAACAGTCACCATGCGCACTTTCCTCCATGGGAGTAATGCCTCAAACAGTCTACGCTTTGATCGTTTCCTGGAAGACAAGTAGTAGTTTCCGATGCACATCTGGTGTCATTCCGTAATCTGTGGACTATCAGAGTGTTGATGAAACACAGAAATTGCAGCGGGATAGAATAAAACAGTCATTATGCGCACTTTCCTCCATGGGAGTAATGACTCAAACAGTCTACGTTTTGTTCGTTACCTGAAAGACCAGTAGTAGTTTTCGATGCACATCTGGAGGCACTCTGTAATCTGTGGACCTTGAAAGTGTTGATGAAACACAGAAATTGCCTCGGGATTGAATACAACAATAACCATGCACACTTTCCTCCATGGGAACATTTTCTTAAACAGTCTACGGTTTGATCGTTCCCTGGAAGACCAGTAGTAGTTTCCGATGCACATCTGTTGTCATTCTGTATACTGTATACTATCAGAGTGTTGATGAAACACAGAAATTGCATCGGGATTGAATACAACAGTCACCATGCGCACTTTCCTCCATGGGAGTAATGTCTCAAACACTCTACGCTTTGATTGTTCCCTGGAAGACCAATAGTAGTTTCCGATGCACATCTGGAGGCATTCTGTAATCTGTGGACTATCAGAGTGTTGATGAAACATAGAAAATGCATCGGGATTGAATACAACAGTCAACATGCGCACTTTCCTCCATGGGAGTAATGTTTCAAACAGTTTACGCTTTGATCGTTCCCTGGAAGACCATTAGGAGTTTACGATGCACAGCTGGAGGCATTCTGTAATGTATGGACTATCAGAGTGTTGATGAAACAAAGAAATTGCCTCGGGATTGAATACAACAGTCACCATGCGCACTTTCCTCCATGGGAGTAATGTCTCAAACAGTCTACGCTTTGATCGTTCCCTGGAAGACCAGTAGTAGTTTCCGATGCACATCTGGAAGCATTCTGTAATCTGTGGACTATCAGAGTGATGATGAAACACAGAACTTGCATCGGGATTGAATACAACAGCCAACATGCGCACTTTCCTCCGTGGGTGTAATGGTTCAAACAGTCTACGTTTTGATCGTTCCCTGCAAGACCAGTAGTAGTTTACGATTCACATCTGGAGACATTCTGTAATCTGTGGACATTCAAAGTGTTGATGAAACACAGAAATTACATCGGGATTGAATACAACAGTCACCATGCGCACTTTCCTCCATGGGAGTAATGTCTCAAACAGTCTACGCTTTGATCGTTTCCTGGAAGACAAGTAGTAGTTTCCGATGCACATCTGGTGTCATTCCGTAATCTGTGGACTATCAGAGTGATGATGAAACACAGAAATTGCATCGGGATAGAATAAAACAGACACCATGCGCACTTTCCTCCATGGGAGTAATGACTCAAACAGTCTACGTTTTGTTCGTTACCTGAAAGACCAGTAGTAGTTTTCGATGCACATCTGGAGGCACTCTGTAATCTGTGGACCTTGAAAGTGTTGATGAAACACAGAAATTGCCTCGGGATTGAATACAACAATAACCATGCACACTTTCCTCCATGGGAACATTTTCTTAAACAGTCTACGGTTTGATCGTTCCCTGGAAGACCAGTAGTAGTTTCCGATGCACATCTGGTGTCATTCTGTAATCTGTATACTATCAGAGTGTTGATGAAACACAGAAATTGCATCGGGATTGAATACAACACTCACCATGCGTACTTTCCTCCATGGGAATAAAGTTTCAAACAGCCAACGCTCTGATCGTTCCCTGGAAGACCAGTAGTAGTTTCCAATGCACATCTGGTGGCATTCTGTGATGTGTGAACTATCAGAGTAATGATGAAACACAGAAATTGCCTCGGGATTGAATGCAACAGACACGATTCGCACTTTCCTCCATGGGAGTAATGTCTCAAACGGTCTACGGTTTGATCGTTCCCTACAGGACCAGTAGTAGTTTCCGATGCACATCTGGAGGCATTCTGTAATCTTTGGACCTTCAAAGAGTTGATGAAACTCAGAAATTGCCTCGGGATTGAATACAACAGTCATCATGCGCAGTTTCCTCCATGCGAGCAATGTCTCAAACAGTCCACGGGTTGATCGTTTCCTGGAAGACCAGTAGTAGTTTCCGATGCATATCTGGAGGCACTCTGTAATCTGTGGACTTTCAAAGTGTTGATGAAACGCTGAAATTGCATCGGGATTGAATACAACAGTCACCACGCGCACTTTCCTCCATGGGAGTAATGTCTCAACAGTCTACGCTTTGATCGTTCCCTGGAAGACCAGTAGTAGTTTCCGATGCACATCTGGAAGCATTCTGTAATCTGTGGACTATCGGAGTGTTGATGAAACACAGAAATTGCATCGGGATTGAATACAACAATAACCATGCACACTTTTCTCCATGGGAACATTTTCTCAAACAATCTACGGTTTGATCGTTCCCTGGAAGACCAGTAGTAGTTTCCGATGCAGATGTGGTGTCATTCTGTAATCTGTATACTATCAGAGTGTTGATGATACACAGAAATTGCATCGGGATTTAATACAACACTCACCATGCGCACTTTCCTCCATGGGAATAATGTCTCAAACAGCCTACGCTCAGATCGTTCCCTGGAAGACCAGTAGTAGTTTCCGATGCACATCTGGTGGCATTCTGTAATGTGTGGACTATCAGAGTGTTGATGAAACACAGAAATTGCCTCGGGATTGAATACAACAGACACGATTCGCACTTTCCTCCATGGGAGTAATGTCTCAAACGGTCTACGCTTTGATCGTTACCTACAGGACCAGTAGTAGTTTCCGATGCACATCAGGAGGCATTCTGTAATCTTTGGACCTTCAAAGAGTTGATGAAACTCAGAAATTACCTCGGGATTGAATACAACAGTCATCACGCGCACTTTCCTCCATGGGAGCAATGTCTCAAACAATCCACGGTTTGATCGTTTCCTGGAAGACCAGTAGTAGTTTCCGATGCATAACTGGAGGCACTCTGTAATCTGTGAACCTTCAAAGTGTTGATGAAACGCTGAAATTGCATCGGGATTGAATACAACAGTCACCATGCGCACTTTCCTCCATGGGAGTAATGTCTCAAAGAGTCTACGTTTTGATCGTTCCCTGGAAGACCAGTAGTAGTTTCCGATGCACATCGGAGGCATTCTGAAATCTGTGGACTATCAGAGTGTTGATGAAGCAAAGAAATTGCATCTGGATTGAATACAACACTCACCATGCGCACTTTCCTCCATGGGAGTAATGTCTCAAACATTTACGCTTTGATCGTTCCCTGGAAGACCAGTAGTAGTTTCCGATGCACATCTTGGGGCACTCTGTAATGTGTGGACTATCAGAGTGTTGATGGAACACAGAAATTGCATCGGGATTGAACACAACAGTCACCATGCGCACTTTTCTCCATGGGAGTAATGTCTCAAACACTGTACGCTTTGATTGTTCCCTGGAAGACCAATAGTAGTTTCCGATGCACATCTGGAGGCATTTTGTAATCTGTGGACTATCAGAGTGTTGATGAAACACAGAAATTGCATCGGGATTGAATACAACAGTCACCATGCGCACTTTCCTTCATGGGAGTAATTTCTTAAACAGTCTACGTTTTGATCGTTTCCTGGAGGACCAGTAGTAGTTTCCGATGCACATCTGGAGGCATTCTGTAATCTGTGGACCTTCAAAGTGTTGATGAAACACAGAAATTGCATCGGGATTGAATACAACAGTCACCATGCGCACTTTCCTCCATGGGAGTAATGTCTCAAACAGTCTAAGCTTTGATCGTTCCCTGGAAGACCAGTAGTAGTTTCCGATGCACATCTGGAAGCATTCTGTAATCTGTGGACTATCAGAGTGTTGATGAAACACAGAATTTGCATCGGGATTTAATACAACAGGCAACATGCGCACTTTCCTCCATGGGTGTAATGGTTCAAACAGTCTACGTTTTGATCGTTCCCTGCAAGACCAGTAGTAGTTTCCGATTCACATCTGGAGACATATTGTAATCTGTGGACCTTCAAAGTGTTGATGAAACACAGAAATTGCATCGGGATTGAATACAACAGTCACCAAGCGCACTTTCCTCCATGGGAGTAATGTCTCAAAGAGTCTACGCTTTGATCGTTTCCTGGAAGACAAGTAGTAGTTTCCGATGCACATCTGGTGTCATTCCGTAATCTGTGGACTATCAGAGTGTTGATGAAACACAGAAATTGCAGCGGGATAGAATAAAACAGTCACCATTCGCACTTTCCTCCATGGGAGTAATGACTCAAACAGTCTACGTTTTGTTCGTTACCTGAAAGACCAGTAGTAGTTTTCGATGCACATCTGGAGGCATTCTGAAATCTGTGGACCTTGAAAGTGTTGATGAAACACAGAAATTGCCTCGGGATTGAATACAACAATAACCATGCACACTTTCCTCCATGGGAACATTTTCTTAAACAGTCTACGGTTTGATCGTTCCCTGGAAGACCAGTAGTAGTTTCCGATGCACATCTGTTTTCATTCTGTAATCTGTATACTATCAGAGTGTTGATGAAACACAGAAATTGCATCGGGATTGAATACAACAGTCACCATGCGCACTTTCCTCCATGGGAGTAATGTCTCAAACACTCTACGCTTTGATTGTTCCCTGGAAGACAAATAGTAGTTTCCGATGCACATCTGGAGGCATTCTGTAATCCTTGGACTATCAGAGTGTTGATGAAACACAGAAAATGCATCGGGATTGAATACAACAGTCACCATGCGCACTTTCCTCCATGGGAGTAATGTTTCAAACAGTTTACGCTTTGATCGTTCCCTGGAAGACCATTAGAAGTTTACGATGCACAGCTGGAGGCATTCTGTAATGTATGGACTATCAGAGTGTTGATGAAACAAAGAAATTGCCTCGGGATTGAATACAACAGTCACCATGCGCACTTTCCTCCATGGGAGTAATGTCTCAAACAGTCTACGCTTTGATCGTTCCCTGGAAGACCAGTAGTAGTTTCCGATGCACATCTGGAAGCATTCTGTAATCTGTGGACTATCAGAGTGTTGATGAAACAGAGAATTTGCATCGGGATTGAATACAACAGCCAACATGCGCACTTTCCTCCATGGGTGTAATGGTTCAAACAGTCTACGTTTTGATCGTTCCCTGCAAGACCAGTAGTAGTTTACGATTCACATCTGGAGACATTCTGTAATCTGTGGACATTCAAAGTGTTGATGAAACACAGAAATTACATCGGGATTGAATACAACAGTCACCTTGCGCACTTTCCTCCATGGGAGTAATGTCTCAAACAGTCTACGCTTTGATCGTTTCCTGGAAGACAAGTAATAGTTTCCGATGCACATCTGGTGTCATTCCGTAATCTGTGGACTATCAGAGTGATGATGAAACACAGAAATTGCATCGGGATAGAATAAAACAGACACCATGCGCACTTTCCTCCATGGGAGTAATGTCTCAAACAGTCTACGCTTTGATCGTTCCCTGGAAGACCAGTAGTAGTTTCCGATGCACATCTGGAAGCATTCTGTAATCTGTGGACTATCAGAGTGTTGATGAAACACAGAATTTGCATCGGGATTGAATACAACAGCCAACATGCGCACTTTCCTCCTGGGTGTAATGGTTCAAACAGTCTACGTTTTGATCGTTCCCTGCAAGACCAGTAGTAGTTTTCGATGCACATCTGGAGGCACTCTGTAATCTGTGGACCTTGAAAGTGTTGATGAAACACAGAAATTGCCTCGGGATTGAATACAACAATAACCATGCACACTTTCCTCCATGGGAACATTTTCTTAAACAGTCTACGGTTTGATCGTTCCCTGGAAGACCAGTAGTAGTTTCCGATGCACATCTGGTGTCATTCTGTAATCTGTATACTATCAGAGTGTTGATGAAACACAGAAATTGCATCGGGATTGAATACAACACTCACCATGCGTACTTTCCTCCATGGGAATAAAGTTTCAAACACCCAACGCTCTGATCGTTCCCTGGAAGACCAGTAGTAGTTTCCGATGCACATCTGGTGGCATTCTGTAATGTGTGAACTATCAGAGTAATGATGAAACACAGAAATTGCCTCGGGATTGAATACAACAGACACGATTCGCACTTTCCTCCATGGGAGTAATGTCTCAAACGGTCTACGCTTTGATCGTTACCTACAGGACCAGTAGTAGTTTCCGATGCACATCTGGAGGCATTCTGTAATCTTTGGACCTTCAAAGAGTTGATGAAACTCAGAAATTGCCTCGGGATTGAATACAACAGTCATCATGCGCAGTTTCCTCCATGGGAGCAATGTCTCAAACAGTCCACGGTTTGATCGTTTCCCGGAAGACCAGTAGTAGTTTCCGATGCATATCTGGAGGCACTCTGTAATCTGTGGACTTTCAAAGTGTTGATGAAACGCTGAAATTGCATCGGGATTGAATACAACAGTCACCACGCGCACTTTCCTCCATGGGAGTAATGTCTCAACAGTCTACGCTTTGATCGTTCCCTGGAAGACCAGTAGTAGTTTCCGATGCACATCTGGAAGCATTCTGTAATCTGTGGACTATCAGAGTGTTGATGAAACACAGAAATTGCATCGGGATTGAATACAACACTCACCATGCGTACTTTCCTCCACGGGAGTAATGTCTCAAACAGTCTACGCTTTGATCGTTTCCTGGAAGACAAGTAGTAGTTTCCGATGCACATCCGGTGTCATTCCGTAATCTGTGGACTATCAGAGTGTTGATGAAACACAGAAATTGCATCGGGATAGAATAAAACAGTCACCATGCCCACTTTCCTCCATGGGAGTAATGTCTCAAACAGTCTACGTTTTGTTCGTTACCTGAAAGACCAGTAGCAGTTTTCGATGCACATCTGGAGGCTCTATGTAATCTGTGGACCTTGAAATTGTTGATGAAACACAGAAATTGCCTCGGGATTGAATACAACAATAACCATGCACACTTTTCTCCATGGGAACATTTTCTCAAACAATCTACGGTTTGATCGTTCCCTGGAAGACCAGTAGTAGTTTCCGATGCAGATGTGGTGTCATTCTGTAATCTGTATACTATCAGAGTGTTGATGATACACAGAAATTGCCTCGGGATTGAATACAACAGACACGATTCGCACTTTCCTCCATGGGAGTAATGTCTCAAACGGTCTATGCTTTGATCGTTAACTACAGGACCCGTAGTAGTTTCCGATGCACATCTGGAGGCATTCTGTAATCTTTGGACCTTCAAAGAGTTGATGAAACTCAGAAATTACCTCGGGATTGAATACAACAGTAATCACGCGCACTTTCCTCCATGGGAGCAATGTCTCAAACAATCCACGGTTTCATCGTTTCCTGGAAGACCAGTAGTAGTTTCCGATGCATACCTGGAGGCACTCTGTAATCTGTGAACCTTCAAAGTGTTGATGAAACGCTGAAATTGCATCGGGATTGAATACAACAGTCACCATGCGCACTTTCCTCCATGGGAGTAATGTCTCAAAGAGTCTACGCTTTGATCGTTCCCTGGAAGACCAGTAGTAGTTTCCGATGCACATCGAAGGCATTCTGAAATCTGTGGACTATCAGAGTGTTGATGAAGCAAAGAAATTGCATCTGGATTGAATACAACACTCACCATGCGCACTTTCCTCCATGGGAGTAATGTCTCAAACATTTACGCTTTGATCGTTCCCTGGAAGACCAGTAGTAGTTTCCGATGCACATCTTGGGGCACTCTGTAATGTGTGGACAATCAGAGTGTTGATGAAACACAGAAATTGCATCGGGATTGAACACAACAGTCACCATGCGCACTTTTCTCCATGGGAGTAATGTCTCAAACACTCTACGCTTTGATTGTTCCCTGGAAGACCAATAGTAGTTTCCGATGCACATCTGGAGGCATTTTGTAATCTGTGGACTATCAGAGTGTTGATGAAACACAGAAATTGCATCGGGATTGAATACAACAGTCACCATGCGCAAGTTTCCTTCATGGGAGTAATTTCTTAAACAGTCTACGTTTTGATCGTTTCCTGGAGGACCAGTAGTAGTTTCCGATGCACATCTGGAGGCATTCTGTAATCTGTGGACCTTCAAAGTGTTGATGAAACACAGAAATTGCATCGGGATTGAATACAACAGTCACCATGCGCACTTTCCTCCATGGGAGTAATGTCTCAAACAGTCTACGCTTTGATCGTTCCCTGGAAGACCAGTAGTAGTTTCCGATGCACATCTGGGGGCACTCTGTAATGTGTGGACTATCAGAGTGTTGATGAAACACAGAATTTGCATCGGGATTTAATACAACAGGCAACATGCGCACTTTCCTCCATGGGTGTAACGGTTCAAACAGTCTACGTTTTGATCGTTCCCTGCAAGACCAGTAGTAGTTTCCGATTCACATCTGGAGACATTCTGTAATCTGTGGACCTTCTAAGTGTTGATGAAACACAGAAATTGCATCGGGATTGAATACAACAGTCACCATGCGCACTTTCCTCCATGGGAGTAATGTCTCAAACAGTCTACGCTTTGATCGTTTCCTGGAAGACAAGTAGTAGTTTCCGATGCACATCTGGTGTCATTCCGTAATCTGTGGACTATCAGAGTGTTGATGAAACACAGAAATTGCAGCGGGATAGAATAAAACAGTCACCATGCGCACTTTCCTCCATGGGAGTAATGACTCAATCAGTCTACGTTTTGTTCGTTACCTGAAAGACCAGTAGTAGTTTTCGATGCACATCTGGAGGCACTCTGTAATCTGTGGACCTTGAAAGTGTTGATGAAACACAGATATTGCCTCGGGATTGAATACAACAATAACCATGCACACTTTCCTCCATGGGAACATTTTCTTAAACAGTCTACGGTTTGATCGTTCCCTGGAAGACCAGTAGTAGTTTCCGATGCACATCTGGTGTCATTCTGTAATCTGTATACTATCAGAGTGTTGATGAAACACAGAAATTGCATCGGGATTGAATACAACACTCACCATGCGTACTTTCCTCCATGGGAATAATGTCTCAAACAGCCTACGCTCTGATCGTTCCCTGGAAGACCAGTAGTAGTTTCCGATGCACATCTGGTGGCATTCTGTAATGTGTGGACTATCAGAGTATTGATGAAACACAGAAATTGCCTCGGGATTGAATACAACAGACACGATTCGCACTTTCCTCCATGGGAGTAATGTCTCAAACGGTCTACGCTTTGATCGTTACCTACAGGACCAGTAGTAGTTTCCGATGCACATCTGGAGGCATTCTGTAATCTTTCTACCTTCAAAGAGTTGATGAAACTCAGAAATTGCCTCGGGATTGAATACAACAGTCATCATGCGCAGTTTCCTCCATGGGAGCAATGTCTCAAACAGTCCACGGTTTGATCGTTTCCTGGAAGACCAGTAGTAGTTTCCGATGCATATCTGGAGGCACTCTGTAATCTGTGGACTTTCAAAGTGTTGATGAAACGCTGAAATTGCATCGGGATTGAATTCAACAGTCACCATGCGCACTTTCCTCCATGGGAGTAAAGTCTCAAACAGTCTACGCTTTGATCGTTCCCTGGAAGACCAGTAGTAGTTTCCGAAGCACATCGGAGGCATTCTGAAATCTGTGGACTATCAGAGTGTTGATGAAGCAAAGAAATTGCATCGGGATTGAATACAACACTCACCATGCGCACTTACCTCCATGGGAGTAATGTCTCAGACATTTACGCTTTGATCGTTCCCTGGAAGACCAGTAGTAGTTTCCGATGCACATCTGGGGGCACTCTGTAATGTGTGGACTATCAGAGTGTTGATGAAACACAGACATTGCATCGGGATTGAATACATCAGTCACAATGCGCACTTTCTTCCATGGGAGTAATGTCTCAAACTGTTTACGCTTTCATCGTTCCCTGGAAGACCAGTAGTAGTTTCCGATGTAAATCTGGGGGCATTCTCTCATGTGTGGACTATCAGAGTGTTGATGAAACACTGAAATTGCATCGGGATTGAATGCAACAATCACCATGCGCACTTTCCTCCATGGGAGTAATGTCTCAAACAGTCTACGATTTTAATCGATTCCTGTAGGAACAGTAGTAGTTTCCGATGCATATCTGGAGGGTTTCTGTTATCTGTGGACCTTCAAAGTTTTGATGAAACACAGAAATTAAATCGGGATTGAATACAACAGTCACCATGCGCACTTTCCTCCATGGGAGTAATGTCTCAAACAGTCTACGCTTTAATCGATTCCAGTAGGACCAGTAGTATTTTCAGATGCACATCTGGAGGAATTCTGTAATCTGTGGACTTTCAAAGTGTTGATGAAACACAGCAATTGCATCGGCATTGAATACAACAGACACGATTCGCACTTTCCTCCATGGGAGTAATGTCTCAAACGGTCTACGCTTTGATCGTTACCTACAGGACCAGTAGTAGTTTCCGATGCACATCTGGTTGCATTCTCTAATCTGTGGACTATCAGAGTGTTGATGAAACACAGAAATTGCATCGGGATTGAATACAAAAGCCAACATGCGCACTTTCCTCCATGGGAGTAATGTCTCATACAGTCTACGCTTTGATCGTTCCCTGGAAGACCAGTAGTGGTTTCCGATGCACATCTGGAGGCATTCTGTGATCTGTGGACTATCAGAGTGTTGATGAAACACAGAAATAGCATCGGGATTGAATACAACAGTCACCATGCGCACTTTCCTCCATGGGAGTAGTGTTTCAAACAGTTTACGCTTTGATCGTTCCCTGGAAGACCAGTAGTAGTTTCCGATGCACATCTGGTGGCATTCTGTAATGTTTGGACTATCAGAGTGTTGATGAAACACAGAAATTGCATCGGGATTGAATACAACAGACGCGATGCGCACTTTCCTCCATGGGAGTAATGTCTCAAACAGTCTACGCTTTGAACGTTACCTACAGACCAGTAGTAGTTTCCGATGCACATCTGGAGGCATTCTGTAATCTGTGGACTTTCAAAGAGTTGATGAAACTCAGAAATTGCCTCGGGATTGAATACAACTTTCATCATGCGCACTTTTCTCCATGGGAGCAATGTCTCAAACAGTCCACGGTTTGATCGTTTCCTGGAAGACCAGTAGTAGTTTCCGATGCATATCTGGAGGCACTCTGTAATCTGTGGACTTTCAAAGTGTTGATGAAACGCTGAAATTGCATCGGGATTGAATTCAACAGTCACCATGCGCACTTTCCTCCATAGGAGTAAAGTCTCAAACAGTCTACGCTTTGATCGTTCCCTGGAAGACCAGTAGTAGTTTCCGATGCACATCGGAGGCATTCTGAAATCTGTGGACTAGCAGAGTGTTGATGAAGCAAAGAAATTGCATCGGGATTGAATACAACACTCACCATGCGCACTTACCTCCATGGGAGTAATGTCTCAGACATTTACGCTTTGATCGTTCCCTGGAAGACCAGTAGTAGTTTCCGATGCACATCTGGGGGCACTCTGTAATGTGTGGACTATCAGAGTGTTGATGAAACACAGAATTTGCATCGGGATTTAATACAACAGGCAACATGCGCACTTTCCTCCATGGGTGTAATGGTTCAAACAGTCTACGTTTTGATCGTTCCCTGCAAGACCAGTAGTAGTTTCCGATTCACATCTGGAGACATTCTGTAATCTGTGGACCTTCTAAGTGTTGATGAAACACAGAAATTGCATCGGGATTGAATACAACAGTCACCATGCGCACTTTCCTCCATGGGAGTAATGTCTCAAACAGTCTACGCTTTGATCGTTTCCTGGAAGACAAGTAGTAGTTTCCGATGCACATCTGGTGTCATTCCGTAATCTGTGGACTATCAGAGTGTTGATGAAACACAGAAATTGCAGCGGGATAGAATAAAACAGTCACCATGCGCACTTTCCTCCATGGGAGTAATGACTCAAACAGTCTA